>NW_023605083.1:55780702-56380702 GCF_014898055.3 Talpa occidentalis
ATTTGCATAGACGACTCCAAAAACAAAACATAACAAACAAAAAACCCCAAACCCTGAAAGAGCAAGGACATTGCTAGCAACTCCCAAGTCACCAACCAGATATCCCAGATTTACATTCTTACCCCTGCTTTCTCTCTTCCATCATTTTTATTTTTAGCCATTTGCCAAACTCTATTCTCTGTTACTTCTCTCCCCTGCAATTAATCTCTGCATTCTCTCCAGCTTCCCTTTTACACTTCTGTTACATCAGTCCAAGCCCTCCCAGTCTTTGCTAACCCCTTCACTAGTCTTTTAAATGAACCACAGCTTGTGGCTTCTCTCTTACTCATTTTAAAGACTTCCTGCCAGATTCATTGTCCCTAGGCGTGATGTTGGTTTTGCTATTTGTTGACACTATAGCACCTCACCAATCACAGAATAAAACAAATATTTGTGGAGTGAATGGGTAAAACAGTAAATTAAAATGTCTCAAGAGCACAGTCTTTAAAAAGTCCCTGACCTTACAATCACGACTTCATATACTTCCTGAGCTTATCTGTGAGAACACCAGAATTTTGCAAGGTCGCATAAACTTCAGTTATCAGGGAGAGACCACCGTGTGTTAATTCCTTCTGGGACTCCTGGTGATCTTGCTTTCCCTACAATGAGCTCCCTACCCAGCTTGCACTAGAGGCAGCTAGGAAAAAAAGGAACAGTTTTGTTGGTTATGAAAGGATTAGGTCACATTTTCTTTGGAGTGTTATCAGCTAACTATATTCCATGTTTAATTTTGCTAGAAAGAAATCAGAGGCAGCGTTTTTTTTATTCACCTTGTTTCCAGTAGCTGGATATCCATAATTTTTTTTTTTAAATCTGTGGAGTTCAACAACCACATGGATTCATTTTCAGATTTTCTTAGGAAAGGGTATGCATTTTTCCTCTACAGCTTCAGATCTGTAGTCCAGAATTGTTTGCTTTTTTTATATCTCTATTTTTATTCCATTATTTTGTTTTATTTTTAGGAACATTAATTACAGCTATACCGATTTCCTTTGCCTTCTGCATCATCTTCCTTGTAATTGTGTTAATATCATTGTTCCTTTTTATTGGTCTGATGTCTCCTACATCCCTGTCTCTGTTTTCAGTTGTGTTTATATTTGTGCTTTTAATGAGATTTTCTTTTTTCATGGCTTTAGTTTTCTTTTGCACTTTTTTCTTAAACATTAATGATTCACTTTATCTCCTTTTGTGTTCTCATAATAATTGCCAATCTGAAATCCTTTATCTCTTCTTTGAGCCTTTTCTACAGTTATCTGTAATATATTTGTGTCTCTTGAGATTTGTGTGAAACACTCCTTTTTTTATGGGTTCTTTTTCTGTTAAACGGTCTTAATTTTTTCCTTTAATGCGGGGTTTTAATTTTGCTTAATTTGCGTGTTTGAGTTTTGTGGTTTTATGTATAGGTCTCAAGCTCATGCCTCTCCTGTTATCCTTGATTTGGGCCACTGGTTCGAGAAGAATATTTCAGGTGGAGTGGAAGAGAGCCAAGCAGGAGCGCTGTTTGGGATGAGCCTTGTTGTCTCAAACACCTTCTCGCAAAATATGTTTTTTATATTTATCTCACTCTTAGGTACCTGACTTCAGTTTTTGTCATTCAAAAATTTAGTGTGGTTTTCAGCAGGAGCTCTAAATCAGAGGTTGTTGGTATCTTGATCTGAGGACTGCCGCCTACTCTGTTTTTCTCTGACAGTCTCTGCACAAGGTGGTTAAGCTATGGCCATAGAAAGAGCCATTTAGCGTTGGTTTCTCCTCAGACCCCCTCCCTGCAGATCTGTTGGGATATGACCTGCTTCTTTTATGACCTGCCTGTGCCCCCAGATATATTTGCTATGAACAGAATGATTTCAACAAGCCTTCAGGGCAGTGGCTCTTGCTTCAATGTGCTTCCTACTTGCGTTCTGAGGAGGGAGTGCTCACTCTCACACAGGTTTCACAGTATTGGCCATCTGTGCTTTAGAGTTGGGAGGCATTGCCAAATGGACTTTTTTTTTTCCTTAATAGATTTTTATGTGTCATGTTGGAGCAAATAGAATAAAATGCAAACACCTTTACATCTTTAAACAAAAGTTCAAATATGATTTTAAAGGTCAAATCAGATGAAAAAAAAGTGATGTGTGGCTAAAAGAAAACATTCTATGAATCAGTGAACCCTGAAGTAACGGGTATTTGTTACCATTATGTGTTGACTGTGTAATTCTTTGGAAGCCTTCTCAGCTGGAATAATGGACAGACAATAACTAAAAAATATATAAATCTTTATAATATTTAAGTATAATGTGGTTATAGTCAGTAAAACACAATTTATAACAATCTGAGTCATCCAAAGAAACTTACTGGCTGGAAATACTCAAAGGCTCTTTTATTCATTTGGCTTTAAGTACTTCTACTTATTTTAAAAAGAAAAATACATTAATGTTCTATATTTTTAAAGATTTATTTATTTATACAAGAACTGGGGTACAGGCCAGAGGCATGAGAGGGTGAGAGAATTCGCCAGAGTCAGAGCAGGGAGCAGAACAGGCAGATGGACCAAAGACATTGCTGAGGGGAGCAGCGGGCGAGACAGGAGAGGTCTGCCGCACCACGTGGGTTTCTCCCTGGCTGGCCAGAAATCGAACCCATGCTTCAGAGGCTGTGGACAGCTTCATAGCGTGGCGCTTAACCTGCTGCGCCACCGGGGAGGCCCCATTAATGTTCTTTAAGTACCAGAAGTTATCAGCTTTTGCAGAAATCAGAGTTAGGGACTTGTTGCTTTAAAAAATTATACAGTCAGACCAAATAACAGCAATGTCCTAATAAGTGACGAGCTAATTGTCAGCGTCTCATGACATTCTCGATGAATACTTAGCATGCACGAGAGGAGTCTTTTGTATGACTGTATTTTCATTCCTCCTTTAGTTTATAGAGGGTTGACAACTGGCATGTATGCTGCTACTCACACTTGCTGGGTCCAGGATGAGTGGCCCTGCATCTTGTGTACTTTACACTGACAACAAACATGGTCCCACAATCTTTCCCCAAACAAAACTTCAAGCAACTTCTATATATTTATTCAAGATGGTATGATAACGGTTCTCTGCTTGCCACTCCTGATCTGACTCACCACTGCACTTCTTGATTTGATGATACTTCCCAAATAATGAGTAAACAGAAAAGTGAAATTATACAGAGAAAACGAGACTTCTGTCAGGAAACACACTTGTTTCCTATGCTGTTTGAATGGGTGACTGAGATTCAATTTGAACTTGTAGTGATGTCTACTCTAGGTGCTACTAGGCGATGAATAAAATTAGGCCCTGCTTTCAAGGCGTTAGCCAATTAGTCCACAGATATTTATTGAACTTGTCCTCTGGCAGACACAATGCTTGGTACTAGGGTAAAAGCAATGTACAAAACAAACTCTGAGCTTGCCCTCATAGAACCTTGAGTCTAAAAGGGAAAATAGTAATTCAAAACATATAATGGTTAACTAATTACAAACACATAAGGTGCTTCAAAGTAGTAAATAGACATGATTGTTTGACGGGGGCTCTGAGTTATTGTGGGTGCAGCATTTGCCAGCTGGTAGTAGAAATGCTCAAAGAAGCAACAAATAGAATTTGGTATGACGTGGTGCAAGAGTTGTTATTTGGCACAGAAGTCGAGCCTAAGACATAGTGATTAATTCTGACTTGGAGAGTCAGCGAAACACAGGAAAACATAGGGAACACCTGAGGGAGGCTTTAATGAATGAATAGATGGCATGGGCAGGTAAGAAGAGAGAGAGGGCTTTGTAGATGGAAGTAGAAGCTGGAGTTAAGAAGCAAAGGAAAGCCACTGTCTAGTATTTGCAGACAACTGTGATTCCGAATGGCAAGTGATGACCTTTAAGATAATAAATTCCTACATGACATATAAAAAAGCTGAAACTTCATTGTTTATGTACTAATGAGTCTGACATTGACATTGTTCCACGTATTACAGAAAGATCAGTTCAGTAATTGAGGATGGATTGGTCGATGAACTAAAGCCTGGAGATAAGGAACTGAAATATAAGATTATGATACCATGTGGCACCTTCTAGGGGACTGAGACCTGAAGGGGAACCCTTCAGAGTGTAATTCATTGTGCAAAAATGAAAAATGATGAAAAAAAATATAAAATTAATAATAAGAAGAAGATGAAAAGATTCTCCCACAAAGAGTAATTTTGCTTATGTACCAGAACAAAGTACAAGTCTTTCTGTACCAAGAAAAACATGATGGTGTTTATAGATTTACTGTAAGACAAGAAGCTGGAGTGAAGGTGCCATGTGTAAATGAGAAGGCCTCCTGGGCACCTGTTGAGGTTCTTAAAGTGCATATGTGGGGAGAACTTGCGCCTGCTACAACAAGCAAACCAGTATGGTGGTTTTGTTTCTCTCTGGGTGATGGTGAATTGACTTTCCTCTCTCAGGAGGAAATAGGTCATAACTGTACCTGGTTTGAGGATTGCTTTTGCTTAGTTGCTACGTGATACAGAAGAGGTTACCAAGACTTTCTACTCCGTAGTTTCTTTCACATGTATCATAGGATGGTATTCTCCACTTTCAAGGATTCTTATAGGAACCACAATGAAGACATCTGTGGAAGAGCCTGCATAGCTGATGAAGTCAAGTGCCCATTTATGCCTTTTGCTCCATGTTTTGGGGGTATTTAGTATGTTATTACTCTTTGATCAAAATGAATGCTTTCATGTGAGAAATCTATTTTATTATGGAATTTGAGTCTTCAAACTTTTGAAATTCCACGATGTAGTATGCATAACAAATGTGAGAATTTAGAATGTAGCCTTTAAGACTGATAAAACAATTGCTTATTTAACGTGAACCAAACCAAGATCAGCAGAGCTCAAGTTTCATGGAGAGCATAAAATTGGACAAATTCCTAGATAAAAGGCTTATAATCTAATTAGCTTTGGATTCTATAAATATTCATGCAAAACTCATAGGACTGGAAAGAATTTCAAGTCACATGCAAATGAGATTTTTTAAAGTCCTAAACTTCCTTGTTCACTCCGACCTCTTAAGGGCATTCAAAATGTCATTGAAATATTAAAAAAAAATTTAACCACTTTAGTGTGACAAGTTGTCTGTAGCTGGATGGTTGACTGGATATAAAACATATTCCCCTTCAACTATTAAAATTGTCCTTGAAAAAGAATGTCTCTCAATTTCCTTTAAGATCACTTGTGCTTCAATGAATAGTATTAAACCTCTTTGCTTTTGGTAATGACACTTCATCAGCATGAATTTTTGCTCCTGACCTATAAGAGATACAGGTGGGAGGTTCCTAACTGAATTACATTGTCAGCTGACTATAAATAAGATTTTCTGAATATCAAGAAGTGGAACAGCTCTAAGAGTGTTTTTGTTCACACAGATATTGAAATGCATGGTAGTTGGTATGTTACCTCAGTTACCCTATGTTGTTCTGATTCCAGGAAGCTGAAAAAAAGAATTTGGATATGACTTAGATATGAAGAAAGTATTGGGTAAATATTGCATATCTCTGCAAATAAGTATGGCTGTCCATTGGTATCAAACCAAAGAATAGTAGTAACTCTCTAGGTTTTATTCCTTTTATATGTCACTCTGTCTCCTTGTATTTTACTTGATGTTTCTGTATAATGTGAAGATCCTATGAATAAATTTACCATATGAATAAAGCACATTAATAAACTGTGTTTGGATCCTTGTACCACATTAATAAACTAGGTTGTATACTTGCTGATGAAGTTGAACAAGACACGCAACCATCCCAATCCTCAGTTTACTTATCTGTAAAATAGGTATGTCAATAATAATGCATGGATTCTTAAGATAATCCTGGGGAATTTGGCATTGCTAGTGCATGGGAGGCATTCAAAATATGTTAATAAAAGGAGGGGGGAAAAAAGTATCTTAAAAGAGATTTTCCCAGGCCCCAAGAATATTTGCATCTAAAGAATTATTATTATTTCATTCAATACAATTTTATCGATTTACAATATTATTTAAATTTGGGGGTTCCTTCACCTCTATGTGTGCATAAACCTCACCTCACCCACCACCAAAGTTATACTGCTCTTCCCATTATCCCACTATATGGTCTTTCCCTCTCTCTTCTGGTAACCACTGTATTTTTCAGTCTAAGTTATTTTTGTTTTAATTTTTTTTAATTTGTTTGCTTTATTTTTTTATATTCCACATATGTGAGAAATTTTTCAGTGATTGTCTTCTTATACTTTCTGACTTATTTAACTTGTCATAATCACCACACATTCTATCCATGTTGTCACACAAAGCAAGATTTCATCTTTTTTAATAGCTGAGAAGTATCCCAGTGAGTCTATATAATGAGTATATGTACCACAACTTCTTTCCCGGTCATCCATCGATGGGCTTTGTTGCTCTGCACATAAAGGTATGTGTATCTTTTCAGTCAGTGTTTTCATATTCCTCAGATAATTAGCTAGATGATGTATCGCTGGTATTTCCATTTTTAGATTTTTAAGGAATCTCTGTACAGTTTTCCATGGAGGTTGCACCAATTTACATTCCCACCAACAGTGGCATACAAGCCACCAGAGTGGCTTTTTGATCACATCCTTGCCACCACATGTTGTTCCAGCTTTTTGGATATAAGCCATTCTCACAGGTTTGAGGTGATAACTCATTGTGGCTTTGGTTTTTGTTTTCTCTGGATGATAATTACCATATTTCAAACTGTGTAAAAGTCCTTTTCTGAAACTCTAAGCATAGGATCCTTGGACTGGATGTCTCATCACAAAACTGCCTGTCCTGCAACTGCATTATCTTGAGTATTTCATTCATTGTATTCATTAAGGGTAAATATTTCAATAGTTCATTCTCCCAGAGTAGCTGTCTTGGCTATCCTGGGTAAGCATTGTGCAGGGTAAGCATTGTGTAGGATGTGTAGGATGAGGAGTGGAACGCAGCGAGCCTAACTTCTGTTCCAGTTTCAATACCTGTGTGGCCTGGTTATCTGAGACAGGTTACTTAAACTCTTTTTTGGTGGGTGCTTGCTTATAGCATCCACAACTGTAAAATGAGAGTAAAAGAACATGTTTCCTAAAGAGCTGGAATGAAGATGCAGTAAGCCAGCCCATGGGAGAGCATGTGGTTCTGGGTGTCCCACAAACAACCTTCCTGTTGGTTGTTTTACTTGGGCATGAGGCAGGAGCACACAATCTGACAGTGTTTGATCACAGCCCCCCTCCCCCGCACCCCACAGCAGGGATATCATCCCCCTTGCTTTTGGCTTGTAAGTGATGGAAGATTTCTGGATTGCATCCATTGTGTTAACATAAAGGCCCCAAAGAAAACGCTTTGTTTAGAAGCCCTTTTGGCTCATCTACAAGTCAGTGATAACAATGCCTGACTTCCTGAAGGCACAGTGAATGACTTTGTGACTGATTTTATTTTCTTAGGTAAGAACTGGTGAATTTTGTGCCAACAGCTTATGAAAATGTTTCTGCAATGGTTTCTTCCATTTGTGGGGGGGAGGGGGAGAGGAGGGCTGTTGTGGCAAAGGCTTCTTTCTTAGCATAATGTGCTACACTTGAAGGAATTGGATTTATACATTTATTATTAATTTTAGAGCATTCTAGCTTCTACCTCACCTTTGCTTTTGACTTTTAGTTTGGGCTCTTCTCAAGTCTTCAGGGTTTGACTTACCACTTTGCTAGCATTGATCCATCACTGAGCTTTACATGCTATTTTTATTTTCCTGTTTGCCCAGATGGGTTTTCTCTGTCTTGTGGAGAAAGTAGTTAGTTGAGGGCTTCAGGCAGAAACCACAAGTGCTTTTTAATTTTTTTGCTATTTGGCTCTTCACTTCCCTTATCTCATTATCCACATTTCTCCTCCAATCTCAAGAATGAATTTCCTTCTTTTAAAGCCCCACTGGCTGTCATGTAGCCTGCTACCTGCTTGACCGCCTTGTGGTTTCTTTGTGAGAAAAAAAAATTGTGAAATTAACTCATATTCAAATATGGAGATTTTCTGAAAGTAGATGTGAACAAATTAGGTGTCCTGGGAATTAAACAATGCTCAGTAATTAATCTTTTTATCTGGATGAATAAGAAAAAAATTTTTGTAAGTATTGCTAATGTTCTTTACAAATAGTCCCTTCTTGTTAAGCAGAAGAGTATGGTAGTTTTTCCCTAATTAGTGGTGTGTGGACACTGAAGGGCAAAAATAGAATCCTGGGGCCTCCCTGGTGGCACAGGGGTCAAATACAGTGGTATCAAGCTATCGCCAGCCACTGCAGCACTAGTTCGATCCCTGGCCTGCCAGGGAGGTGACCCACATGGTGCAATGGACCTCTCCTGTCTGGCACGCTGCTCCCCTCAACAGTGTATTTCAGTAGATCTG
The DNA here is from genome assembly GCF_014898055.3 of Talpa occidentalis. Classification (NCBI taxonomy): domain Eukaryota; kingdom Metazoa; phylum Chordata; class Mammalia; order Eulipotyphla; family Talpidae; genus Talpa; species Talpa occidentalis. The sequence goes on from NW_023605083.1 coordinate 55,789,137, forward strand.
CCTGTTCTGCTCCCCACTCTGCCTCTGGTGAATCCTCTCACCCCTGCACCTCTGCATACACCCCAGCTCTTGTATTCATAAATAAATAAATATTTTTAAAAAATAGAATCCTGCACTATGATGCTGAGTGCAAAGACCTCATTCACCTCATAGGTTACGGAAGACCTCATAGGTTACGGAACACTAGGCATGTGCTACACATGACACAGATCATGTGATTTACTCCTCACAGTAATGACTCCAATGCAACCCCAGTAATACAAGAGGATATGCAAGAACACAGCACGTCACAGGGACTTAATCTAGTTTACTTACTTGGCTCTTGTGATGTGAGTCTAGATCCAGACCTTAAAAGATGCTTGAGTTCCTGGAACTGGAGCTTTTTTTTATTTAGATGCAAAGTTGCATTTACTCATGTGCTGAGGCTTGATGCTAATCCAGGGAGGAAATCCTGCTCTTCTGCTGGCATTTGGTGATATCAGGCTGGTGCATAGCTTGTTAGTGGACCTGTCCAGGGTTTGCTCTGGAAGTTACAAGCTATCGAAGTACAGAGAGACAAGAACATATTGGTGAGAACATGGAAACAGGTGTTCACTTCATCTCAAAGTTTATTTATAGATAACAGTAGGGTCAGTCAGCAAACTTACCCTTTTGGGGACTAATATTCTTAACCAATTTCAGGTTTTACACCACAAAAGAATATCAGTCCCCTGGAGTAATTTTTACCTCTCTATGAAGTATGGCGTTTCAATGTGGTACGCAGAAAAGAATGAGAGATTTCATAAATACAGTTGGTTGGTTTGCGATTTATGAAAGTTCTTTAAATTTAGGAAAAAACTCAGGGTTTGTATTAGAAAATCACAATCCCTGGATGTTTATCAGACTTTACAAAAAATCAACCAGGGCATCAGAGGGTGAACAGACCATCAGCCAGAAGGCTGATGACCCAAAGGTGTGGATTTAGCCCCTTGCTTCCTTTTTCATTTTTCTGGAGAAGACACTTAGTAGTAACTAAGTTCACAGACTCTGGGGGCAGTTATAAAACCCAGCTCTGACACTTCCACCTATGTTATCTTGGGCACTCTGCTTAAATTCTCTGTGACTGTCTGTTCTCTCATCAAAATGCAGTTTATAATTGGATCTATTTCACAGGGAGGTTGTAGTAAGTGAGTAAGTAACTGCTACACAGATTTTGCTATTGCTTTTTCATTTCTTTGAACCATTATCCTTTCTAATCCGTATTAAGTGTTTTCGCTCCAAAAATGAAAAGGTGCAAAAGAAAAAAATCAAAGTACTTAATATTTGGCATTTTTAATTAGTAATTTTAGTAAATGAACAGATGAAATTATTGATCTGAAATTGGTTGGTTTCATTCATTCTCTTATTATGAATATTCTAGGATTGAACTGACTAGGATTTAATCAAATCACAGAGTTTTCTGCAGACATGACTATTTTAATATAGGCAGCATTTGCTAACGCTCTACTCCACGCCCAGCTGGGCATCACTGTGGAGGTTGGTGAAGTGAGAGGAGAGGGAGCTGGAGCTAAGGCAACTTCTAGTCACCTCTTCCACCATTCTTTTTGGAACAACCGCAAGTTTTCAACATGTGTGGTCATTTAGCTCTGTGCTAGATGCTATGAGAGATTCAAAGTCTTATAAATCAGATGACTCATGTAGTTTATAGTTTGGAAGGAAAGAAAACCTATGTGCCTACCTTTGGAGTTTGACTGCGAGACAAAATGACAACACAAAAGGCAAATCATAGGCTGGAGAGGGTCTGAGAGGTTGCCTCATCCCATCCTTTCAATGATGCCCTAATGTTGTCTGTGATTAAACATCAAGACACACACTCAGACAGTGAGATGCACAGCTTAGTGGCAAATTAAAGTGTGATTGCTGTGAATGACAGACAGACCCTCTGCTTTCAGGCAGAGGTAGGAACTCAACTGTGTCTTGAAGTATATACAGGAATTGCAAGGCAAAAAAATATGAGGAAGGACATTTGTATATATTTACTTACGGAATATATTTACAATATGGTGTTGGTTTATTGTTCTTTTAGCATGGTATATATTAAAAGGAGATATCATGCTTTTTTTTAAAGATTTATTTATTTATGGACCTCCCTGGTGGTGCAAGGGCTTAAGTACAGCACTATGAAGCAATCCGCAGTCACTGCAGCACAAGTTCGATCCCCGGCCAGGGAGCAATCCACATGGTGCAGCAGATCTCTCCTGACTCGCCTGCTGCTTCCCTCAGCAGCGTATTTCCATCAATCTGCCTGTTCTGTTCCCCACTCAGACTCTGGTGAATCCTCTCACCTCTCGCACCACTGGCCTGTACCCCAGGTCTTGTATGCATAAATGAATGAATCTTAAAAAAAAAGATTTACTTATTTATGTATATAAGAGCTGGGGTATAGGCCAGAGGTGCAGAGGGTGAGAGGATTCACCAGAGACAGAGTGGGGAACAGAACAGGCAGACTGACTGAAATAACGCTGCTGAGGGGAGCAGCGGGTGAGTCAGGAGAAGTCTGCTGCGCCATGTGGGTAGCTCCCAGACCAGGGATCAAACTCATGCTACGATAGCTGCAGACAGCCTCATAGGTTGAGTCTTAACCACTTGCGCCACCAGGGAGGGCCCTGATTCTAAAGAGTAGTCTGCTTTCAAGCTGTGCCTGATTCTAGGCCAGAAGACTTGAGGGAACACAACTGGGGTTCATGAGCAAAGACTGAAAAGGAGGCTGCACGTGATTTAGCACAGTAAACAGAAATCTTCTTATCATTGCTAAAAACAGCGTAAGAAAGATGTGTAAAAAGACTTTAAAAAAAATGCTTGGGGATTTGGTTTGAGGGATATAAATAAGGAAAAGCATTTTAATATCCATACCATCCCCACTTTAATGATTTACTAAATCTTATATGCTCTTCAAATGTTCTTTCAAATTCACTCCTTATCTGTCTCTAGTGCCCTTCCTTAACCAAGATCACCACTTCCTCATGTGTCCATGATCACAGGAGCCTTCAACTGGCCACCTCACCATATTCACTCTTAACCACTTCCCTAAACTACTCTGTGTCCTGAATAATCTTTAGTAAAAACAAATCAGGTCCAGGCAGCTTTCTTCCTTAAAACCTTTCAACAGTTTATTGTTATTCTTAAAAGTAATTCCAAACTTATTAACACGCACGACCTGCCTGGTCCTGTATCACTGGGGTTCTCTCTTCCCTGCCTTATTACATGTCCCATTGCCTGTGCTTTTTATGTTTCAGTCATGAAGATAGGTTTCTCTCATTTCCTTTGACAGGAATACAGTTCCCACCCACCCCCTTTAACCCCAAAGATCATTTATCAGGGAGACTTCCTGACCCCCTAGACTATGTTCTCTTCCCTACTTACATTGGTCTTCTCCCTTGTAATTATTCTTTCAATGTAATTTTTCCAAGAGACACTTGGGGCATAGCTGGTAAAGAAAACAAGGAAGGAGTTGTGAATCTTACATTCTGGCAATTGAAGAAAGATAATAAAAACAATAAATTATATGGTATGCTAGGCAGCAAGTGATATAGATACGAGAAAAAACAAATACAAGAGAAGGTGGATCGAGAATGCTCGATGGAGGAAACAGGCAGCAATGCAAGAAGAGAATGTGGGGCCCATCTCCACACCACACACAGGTTAGCTCGGAGTTACTTTAGTGTGAGGCATAAAAACTGAAACTCTGAAGCCATAACCTTGTATAAAGCCTGGCGTAGAATAGTAAGTCCTCAGTACTTATTTTATTAAGGAGGCTGGTGGGCAATATTTTCATTATTATTATACTCATTCAAAATTCTAAAATTGTTCCAGGAAGAGAATATATGCAGTCCAGACTGTGTAGCAGTGCTGGCAAACCAAGGCTTATGCCAATGTGGTCTGAAATCTCCTGTGGTGAGAGGGAATTCCTTTCACTTCTCTTTCCTGTCTCCTGTGAGATCCCGCTAGAGTCCAACAGAGCTAATTAATTACCTGTCATGAGGGCAAGGGACTTGCTGGCAGTGATTTCTGAGGGTGCCCAAGGATGGCTCTCCCTTTCTCCCTCCCTCCCCCTTTCTCCCTCTCCTGTCTCAGACTCTGTCTCTCCTCTGCTTTGTCACTCTCTGTCTCTTTCCCTCTCTCTCCCTTCCTGTCTTTTCTGAAAAACAAACAGCTTGGCTCCTGGGCAGCTTAGCTTTAAATTGGAAAATGCAACCTTGCTTGACAGAACAAGAGTATCACAGCCTCCCCACTGCTCAGAACAGCTTGTGACATCCATCCCTGCAGGCATGACCATAAAGGGCTGCTAATATCCTGGAACTGCCAGCCCCAATAAGACTTTCCTGTGCCGATTCTTCAGAATTCTAGTTTTGGGGCATTTCCTCTTTTCTCCAGCAATTTCTTACCTTGGGCTTGATCTTTTCCTACTTTTCTCTCCGCATAATTGGTGATCCTATCTGTTGGATCATTAGAAAACATGGAGGCTCTCGAGATGAGAAGAGGACAGAATTCAAAGGGAACTGTGGGGAAACAGTGACTAAGAGATCTGAAAGGTCACTTTGGCCCCTCTCACCCTAATAACAGAACAGCTTTTCCTTTTAGGCCACTTCAGAGAGGCCCAGATTCAAACAGGGTCTCCTGTCTACCTTTCTTTCCTATTCATCTCAAAAATATAAAACTTGGACTGAAGCCAGCTTCACTGTTGTTCTAATTACATCTCACCTAGGTGAGAATTGCCATTAGTAAGTCTCTCTTACTCCAGGGGGCACCTACCACCACCTGCCTTATATTCTTTAAGTCAAAGGAAATAAAGAGAGTCTAAACCTCTTAGCTTGTCATTCACCAAACCACCGCAGTCTGGTAGCTATAAATAACAGGCTAATGCTATTTTCCTTGGAGTCTCCTATGTGGAATTGTCTAAAAACAGCTCCATGTCATAGATGTGGTATGAGCTCCTCTGCTCCATTTTTGATTCATTCTAATCCTAATACCTAGAAATTCATCTCCATTTCCTGTGACTCTTCATAACTTACCAGTCCTCACATTGAACAGTTGAACAGTTTCTCTTTTATGAATTCTCATCAGCTACATTAAAAAAAAATTCAGCATTTCTATCTGCATTTGCTTTCTTACTAGGTTGTAAGCTATCTGCTGTCAACGACTGTTTGATTCATATTTGTATCACTGAAATCCTAAGGCTCAGACCTAATAGGTACTTCATAAAGCCTTACCGAATTGAACCTGAACTAAATCAATGCCTGTTTTCAAAATAGTTCAGTAAAAGGCATTCTGAGGCTAAGAACACCAAGCCTTCTAAAATTGGTCCATTTTAGAATAGGCTTTAATATGGTACAAGTTATTCTTCACCATTATTAATGGCATTTTTCACTGGGAGTTGGTGAGAGGCCCCAATAAAACAAGTCTTTATCTTTAATCTAGTCAATTCTACTGCATGGATCAGCATGACAAATCATACATTTTGTTGATAACTATAGTTATATCTGAAATTTTATAACCAGAGCCAGATGCAAGATACTTAAGTATGTTTAAATATCACATTTACTACTTTTAACTTGAGAGCAATTGCAACATATTCTCTGCTCATTTCCTCCCTAGACATTAAGCTCACCACAATTTTCTGTGGCTGGAACTTTCCCCATGCCTGTGTGTGTGTGTGTGTGTGTGTGTGTGTGTGTGTGTGTGTGCGCGCGCATGCACATGCATATGTCCATGTCTGCCTGTGTCTATGTGAGTGCATACTTCCAATTTTTTTTAAAGATTTATTTATTTATTTATACAAGCACTGGGCACAGTCAGAAGCACGGAAGCTGAGAGAATTCACCAGAGCCAGAGCGGGGAGCAGAGCAGGCAGACTGGCGAAGTACACTGCTGAGGGGAACAGAGGGCGGCACGAGAGGTCTGCACACCATGTGGGACCCTCACCCTGCGGGCGGCCGGGGAGATTCACAACCAAGCGCTCAACCGCTGTGCCACCGGGAGGCCCATACTTCCAATTCTTGCTCTTTCACCAGTACTTCAAGTTTCATTTTAACTGAACATCAATTTCATTTTCTTTCAGCCTTTGATTTTGTTGATGAGAACATTAACTTACTACTTTATAATTAAGAAAATCTTTTTGTGCCCTGATTTAAAAAAAAATTTAAAAAATGAGGGCAACACCCTGCTTGCCTGGGTGCTGTTTTCCATTAAGCAGTTCTCCTGGGGGCGGCCCATAAGATGATGCCTGGTGTGCCTTTCCATCAGCCATTTAGACATTAGCACATCTGCTTTCTCCCCAGTTGCCTCAGGTCACCCGCTGAGCCTTGCGGTTGGTATCATCTCTGTGTTTCTTGCTTGTAAGACTCATCGCTAACTGAGATGATTTATTTTTAGATAGACTCAAACATTTTTTCCAATTTAACTTTTAACTTTTGTTATATTTAATTAAGGCACACATACCTTTTGAATCAGAGATGTAAAGTGATTTTGTTTTTACAACCAAAAAGTCCCAAGATGGAATTTAGTGGAATAAATTCCCCTTTCCATTTTATATTTTGGAAAGTGTTTTGGTTTACATTTTCATTTCTAGGACTTCCAAACACTTTAGTTTTTATGGTTCTTTGAATCCAATGTATCTATACACTCCAACTGTTCTTCATAGTTGGCATGGACAGTATTGACTGATCCCAAACCTGCCATGTTATGAGTTCATGCTAATCTTTGAAAGCAGTGATCAAAGACCTAGATTAGGACTGGGCCAGGAGCTAAGGAATTGACTTAGAGCAAATGTAAAATCAAACAGTGTAGTTGGATGGCTCAGGCTCATTGTGTCAACATTTACTGTGTTCCCACTATTTCCCAGGTATTGTGCAAGTTGCCAGCATTACAGTGGTGCTGGCCATTTGGAACAAAGCTGATGGAACATCTGAGAAAGAATAGGTTTTAGACAAGCATATAATAAATATGATGAAGGAGTACATTGAAAGTGTATAATAGACCTGAATCAGTCAAGGCAATTAAGGAAATCTTTCCATTGAAAATAGCAGTATAGTGCTGATAGGAAGAAGGAAGATTATAAGACAAATTTGGAGGGCAAAAGGGGATTTCTCTGGGCAGTGGCACTAGCATGTGAAAGTTTACAGGGATGAGAAAGAGCTTGGCATGTTACAGAGAAGTATGGGTAGGGTGCAGTTGGACATGGGATAGAATTGTTGCAAAATGGAACCAGGAAGGCTTAACAGAGTCAATAGTGACAGCAAACTCAGCCATTCACTAGGCAACCTTCTGCCTTGAGAGGCCTACTCGGTTGTGAGGGCACCAGCAACAGGGACTCTAGATGGTAATCGTGTCTTGCAGACTGTCCAGTCAGGCTTAGGACTGATGTATGAGCCAGGCATACTTGCAGGTTCAAAGGTCTCACCAGGTAAATGGGGTAACTGAGTCCTAGTCACTGAGTGACGTCCAGCAGGAATGCAGTTCTAAAAAGACATACAGGTGCTATGAAAGTGATTCATCAGATTTAAATTGCAGGGACAAATATAAAGATTGATATATAGACCAGAACAATGTACTTTGGAAGCCCTGAAAGAATCTTGAATGATCCTGGGTCTGAAAAGGCACTTGAGAACAATTTGAGTGCCCAGGTATTTAGCTTATTTTTTAAAAGATTTATTTATTCATGCATACAAGAGCTGAGGTACAGGCCAGAGATGCCGGGGGTGGGGGTTGGGGTTTGAGAGGATTCACCAGAGACAGAGTGGGGAAACAGAACAGGCAGACTGACTGAAATACACTGCTGAGGGGAGCAGTGGGAGAGACAGGAGAGGTCTCCTTCGCCATGTGGGTTTCTCTCTGGCTGACCTGGGATCGAACTCGTGCTGCAGAGGCTGCAGACTGCTTCATAGTGTGGTGCTTAACCCCTTGTGCCACCAGTGAGGCCCTATTTTCATAATTTGTAAAGATTTGACTCAATGCTAGATTTCCTTGCATTGTGGGTTTATATTCTTTGTATTTCTTTGCCCTAATGTGGGCTAGCTCAAGAGCTGGAGCTACCTGTGAGAAACTACAAAGAGGAGACACTGAAGAAAACAGGGGTACCAATGCCCCCCTCCTATTCTGTTTGGTCTTCACAGTGTCATTCCTTAACAAGCTTTGAAAAGCATCTTAAGCTGAAAAAAGGATTTCTCCTGAAAACCGAAGTGTCGCATTTCTAAATCCTACATCATCTCATGATGAAATCTATTTTATACTCACCTACAATCCCACTTGATTTGTTCCTATTCTTTAATGTCTTTGTTGCTTTAAAAAATGCAAAATAGTTAGGTTTTCCAACTTTGGGGAGTTAAATTCAGACTGTTATCCTGGTTAGAGATAATGTACTGAATTGAAATGATTCAGAACAGTGAGGGGTAGCTCAGTGCCACCAAGGAAGTTAATTCCTATTTAACATGTGTTAAAAATGAGCTGGATTTAGAGATTATGGCTCATGAGTACTGGGGAATAAAATGAAATGTAACTCTCACAATTCATTTTTTATTACCTTTTAATTTTCCCTTTCTACTCCAACCTGCCTCACCTCCAATTTAAGATTTGGGTCATATAGTAATAAGCCCGCTCCCCTCCCCCTTTCTAGACATCCTCTCATTTCAAATTAAATCAACCTGAGTTTTCAGAATTCCGAGAAAATTTCACTGTGTCAAATGTTGTAAAACTCATACCTTAGACGTGGCCTGGGCTATGGATTTTCTATCACACTTTCCCTTGTTAACACCAGGGAAAAGTACATTCCTGGCAGCCCAGAATCTCAATAAATATTCAGTATTCTGCAACAGACAAGTTAACAAAGAAAAACAGCAGTACTCTGCAAATGTTTCTCAGTCAATGAGAAATGTTTTCATGTTGGAATCACGAAGTCGTAAACTGAAGTCCTCTGCCTGCTGTGTGGTAAGTCAGGAGTCTGTTCGGTTCCTGGGAACAGAAAGTATTCTTGACCCTGTGTGTGCCCCAGTGATTAGTTGGTCTAATCCCTTTTGGATGTTTTTTTCTCCAGGGCCTTGGATAGTTTTCTCCCTTGCTTGTCAGTGCTGCCGAAAACTCAGGGGGGTCCTCTGCAGAGCTCCCCAGCTCTCTGCGGTATTCTCTTCTCTGCTGCTCTGCCTTGCAAACTCCAGTGCTTTGGCCTTCCACTTTCTGTGCTCTCCCTACCCAACTCAGGCCACCTTCCCGTGTTCTCCTCTGTGCTGTGGCTAAAGTCTCTCTCTGTGGCTAAAGTCTCTCAGTTTCCATCTTTCAGGAAATGCTGACCATGGCTTATGTCCTATATTGTGGATACCAGAGTCTCACTTTGTGATATCACTTGTGTCAAGTGTGACATGCAGTGCCAGTTGCTTTCTCTTGACTGGATGCACAAACCCTCTAGAGCTATTTTAAGACTGTTTAAAATTGTTTTTGACACTATTTGAGACCCCACACCTTATGTTAATAAACTCATGAAGAATAATCTATATCTGACAGTGAGTTTTTAATTTTTTTTTAATTTTTAATTAATTTATTTTGTGGAAGAATTGGTGCTCTTCAGAGGTGCAGGGGGTGAGGAGAGGATTTACCAGAGACAGAGTGGGGAGCAGAACAGGAGGATTTACTGTAATACACTGCTAAGGGGAGCAGCTGGCAAGACAGGAGAGATCTGTTGCACCCTATGCGGGTTAGCTCCTTGGCCAGGGATCGAACTCAAGCCATAGCCATGATAGCACTGAAACTTAACCCCTAGGTCACCAGGGAGGCCCTGAGTTTTTATTTTGTGGCAAAGTGAAAAGATGTTTTCCAAGTCATTCAGAAAATTTTACAAAGAATCCTTACATTTCAAAAATAAGATAAACAACTCAGTTTAAAAAACTCCAGAATATTTGAATATATATTTCAGAAAATAAGTTATAAGAATGGCTGATAAACACAAGATTCGCAACATCATTTGTCACTATGAAACACAAACTACAATGAAACATCATTTCACCCCCACTAGAATAACTATAATAAAAAAAGATAGGCAATAAAAATGTAAATGAGGATGCAAAGAAGTGGGAAACCCTTGTGCACTGTTGATGACATTGTAAAATGGCACAACCACTTTGGAAAAACAATTCGGCACTTCTCTTACAAAATTAAACATCATTGAGCATACAACCCAGCAATTCCACTTTTAGGTATCTATGAGATCTGAAAATATATATCCACACACGTATTCTTTGCATCATTAGTCATAAAATTTAATACAACCTAAAAATGGATACAGCAAAAATTAGGAACAACTTACTTTGCTACCAATTGGTGAACGTGTTAGAGCCACACAATGGAAGTGAAAGGAAAAAATTACTGACAGGTGAATGAACTTCAAAATTATGCTAAATGAAAGAATACAAGTCAAGAGACCAATTATTGTGTGATTCTAAATATTTGGAATATTTGGAAAAGGCAAAGCGGTAGGGTCAGAAAGCAAATTAGTAATTAACTACAGAGATGTAAGGGAGATATGATATGGATTAACAGTAAATGGGCATGAAAATTCTTTCTTGGATGATGAAGTTCTAAAACTGTTTTATGGCTATAGTTGCACAATTTGGTAAATTTACCAATAAATTTGGTAAATATATTGAATTTTTACACTTGACATAGTTGAATTTATGTGTAAAAAATACTTCAATGTGTATCTGTCGCCATATAACATAAAAAACTAGGTTGCATTTTGGACCATAAAAGGGATGATAAAGGAAAATTTACACAATGCCTCAAAGCTTGCCCTGTTGTCTCCATCCCATTGCTTTTCTTTATTAACTGTTTGGAGGAGCCGTCTAAAATAATGCTGCCTTTGTTTTTTTCCTGGTGCCCCTGCCTACTTCGATTTTGTTCAATTTTAATTTTCTTTACAGACAAGTGACATGTATTTAAATGATGCAAACAAAAAGATTCATCTAAATCTTAAATATTGATAGTGAATTCTAAGATATTTGGGCTAAGTATGGATAAAATGCAAAGAATACATCGTTAAAAAGCAAATCAACTTAATGTGTGTTCTGCAAATGGACCCTTTCTAATTGTAGAAAATTTTAGTTGTCCTAGATCCCAAAATAGAAGTGTGAAATAATAGATTTTTTATGAGTATAATTTTATAACATACCCAATTTTACTTGAGAAAATGAAGTTGTCTAAAACTTAGATAATTTAAATGTTGATTGGCATAGACTTAATAATGCACATGAGGTTATATTTAATCAGAGAGTTTAATCCTCACATAACAAGTTTGTATCTCAAAAAGAGAAGGAATATATTTTAATATTTTAAGTTAAAAACATTAAGAGAAGGAGTTGGTCATTTGCGTAGACTAGCCATAGCCTTGGTGCCACTCTTTAGGCCATAATCTATGAGAACTTTTGGGAAGGATCACATGGAAGCAGAACAAATGATAAGTAACTAGAGCATAAACTTGAAGCATATTCAGGATTGCTTTGGATAGAGAATAAAAAGTATGTAATGGAAAACTCTGCTTATCTGGCCTGGAGGTTTCATAATAGTCTAAAATCTCCATCTATTGCTTTTTCAAGGAGAACCAAAATTAGCCTATTCTCTAATATAAGGATATTTTTGGTTCAAAGTAGCACAGAGATATTCTAATGAAACACTTAAAATAGCAAGCTGCTGCCCAGCTGCCATATTCTTTTATGCTAAGAGAATGTATTCTCATGTTAACCCCTTGTGTTTGGGACACACACACACACACACACACACACATACCACACACACGAGACTGATGGAATCCAGTGAGAGGGATCAATGATTTATTAATCCAGAGTCGTTAATAACCCTTGAAAACTGACTACAGAACTGAGGCATCCAGAGGGGGAAAGTGTTGGGGAGGGATAAGAACTAAGAAGGAAAAAAGCACAATGGCCTAGGGTGGTGTACTATGGATGATTTAGTGGGGGGTGCACTACTGTGGCAATACCTGATGGGGGTATCCAAATATTACCTCAATTAAAAATAAATTAAATATAAATTAAAAGAAGAAACTGTATATCAGGCTATTGTCACGTCAAAGGAAATTAAAATTCAGTATATGTACTTTCTCCCCACTCAATGAATGGTTATTTACAAGTTAGATAATTTATATTTCTATTAATTGTTTTACTTGGCACAACAGTTCATTTGCTTTGTTTGATAGATACTTACTTCGAGGATGTGTTGATTTTGAAAATTCTCTACTAGTATCAGTTTACTTTAATAAAAATGAAAACTTTGGGGTGGAGGGAAGCAGATGGGGTATAGACACAGGTGGTTTGGTGGAGAGTGAAAAAAATAATTTATTTTAAACTGAAATTAACTTTTAAATCACATGCACAAAAATAAATAAAAAAAATTAAAACTCTTGAACAACTAGGTTTGCAGAGATTTTGGGTCAGAGGACGCATGCATAGGATACTGCACCCCAACTCCTGCACAAAAAAGCAAACAAAAAACAAAGTATTAATAGTTAATAGCCATGTAATCAAGGGAGCAAGGGAGCAGAATTGTCAAGTAAGAAAGTAAGGAATTACGGCCTCAGTACTAACTGTCAGCTCCACAGGGAGAGGCAAGGTAGAAACAAGTTCTTGGCTGCAGACCAAACAGATCAGGTACAAAGAGAGGAAATCCATACAGGATGGATAATAACATGCATTTTGTAGCAAAAAATGGTGTTGTGGCATGAAGGCAGTCTACTCGGTAAAGCCACAAGCAGTCCCAGGCCAGTAGAACGCTCTAGCCACCTGCTCATTTTGACTCGTAAGAGTGTTCATGGCTATTATTTATCATTTTTTCATTGGAATGCTTATTAGTCTGACCTGACTGTGTTGTAGATCACTTTTTTGCATTATTTGTAGACAACCTGCTTATCTACAGAAAAAAGGGTATTTTTTTTAATTCTTAAAAGGACTTTTAAACACACGGTTCTCACCCCATGCTACCTGTCTTTTTTGTTTTTGTTTTTTCAGCTTGGACATTTTTAGATGGTGCAGCCTTGATACATGGTGTACGAAATGGCTGTAGGAAACAACACTCAGAGAAGTTATTCCATCATCCCGTGTTTTATATTTGTTGAGGTATGTATATATTTTTTAACTTTATGGACAAATTGGGGTAATAATAGCACTTTCATACTGAGAACTTGGATTTTTTTAGTGAAATTATTTCATCTTATGATTGACATCAAATTTGATAGCACAAGTATTGGTAAAGAGTTAATAGACTGTTCACAGCATTTCTTGAATAGAAAGTCACAGAATAAGCAGGTTTATAAGCTCCATGTATGAGATACAACATAATTGTTTTGGTTATATTTTATTTTCAGTGGTGATTTGAAGGGATTATTAATTATGAATGCAAGAATTTAATTAAATTGTTTTTTTAAAAATCAATGTTATTTTTCAGGAATTCAATAAACCAGGCAGTTTATAGATGATGTTAGGTGCTGGTCTTTTGTCTTGGAGCCCAAGTAAGGAGAAAATTCTGAGAGCTGGGCATTTTTCTTTAATGGGGTATTGAGAGCTTGTATAATATACAATTACTTTTAGTCATGAATGATTTTATTGCTCTAAGTTTGCACCAGCAAATAGTTTTTCCAGCATCTCGTTGGTTATATTTCTTGCACTCTTTCTTCACTGTACCTCTCTATATATTGTTGCTATAGAGGAGACAAAGGCATGGAAATTTGGGGAACTTTTTAATCAGGTTATCTCACATCAAGATGTTGGTTTGCTAGAGTTATTATTTCTGCCTTCTCAAAGAGGGCATCTAATGGATCGTTCTTTATCCTAAATATCAGTTTTAATATATGAAACTGTAAAGGACTGAAAAGTAAATGTGCTGGGTTTCCTTCCTGGGTAACTGCCGGCATAGCCTCTGTATCCCAAGTGTCAGCGGTTACACATTCTTACATTATGGTTTCTTTTTCGCTGAGTGTGGGAGGAACAGGCATGTTTATCTGTTTTATTACCCATGTGAAAACAGACAAATACTTGGGTTAAACCACTACTCATCTTAGCAGAAATGTGTAGTACATATGTTGTTTAAACACAGCCTATGATTCAATGGTATCTCTTGAAAAAACTAGCTAAGTAGCCAGGTGACTAATTTTGATCATTCTGATTTTTGACCTGATGTGTATATGTGTTTGATCCTTGAGATTAACCATCTAGACATTTCTTAGTAGTTTAAATGAATAAATAGCACTTGATGATTTATTTCTTCCTCACATTTGGGAACTTGTTTGTATTGCAGAATCAGATACAAACAGATTTGCTTGGGATGGTGGTATTAATATAAATCAAGACACACATAGACTCAAGCTGACAAAAATCTCTGAAAGGGTAGACAGAGAACTTGTCTCTTAACATAAACAAAGTTTCTCAATACTCTTCTTTTAACTTACTCAGCAAGGCCAAAGATAAATCCATTGAAACAATACCTATATGTATGTGGGTTGAAGTTACTATTGTTTGTATTGAAATCGTAAGTAAGAAAAAGGAGTTCCTTCTCCTACTGCATGCAGGAAAGGATAGAAAACTATACTGCAGTTTTCAATGTTAAATCCTTTCTCTTTTGTATAAAAAAATGCAATTTTCAAGTAAGCTGGAGGAAACTGGGAAATAAGTTATTTGTCATCATCTTTATCCTCTAGGTAGCACTTTTATTTCAAACTTTCTTAAAAATCAAACAGGAACCAAATCTCAAAGTAAGAAGTGTAATTTCTTGCTGAAAGCTATTCTCTGAAGATTTTCAGCTCTCTAATGCATGAATGATGAGCTTGACTGGTAGAGCAAGCCATAAGAGACATAAATCAGTCTTTCTGTGTCTCAGCCTGAAGAGAACATAAATATAAGTCTAAAAATCTGGGAGAGGAATGGTAGTTTATTCTTTTTCTTGCTGTATTGTCATTCTTATTTTGCGTGGAATCTTAAGATGTATCTTCTTTCAGAAGCAGGCAGGGAAAAGGAAAGGAAGTAAAGTAACATAATGTAGAAATTGAGAGGGGAGGAGGCGAATTTCAAAGGGCTCTCATGGGTTTTATCAAGCACTTATTGTATATCTACTTTATTCCAGGGGTATCAGAAAATTTGGTCAAAAATAACTTTTTAAAATGATTGTACTTTTGTCTAAAGTTGTCATTCTAATCTTCCTACATTCTGTCTCTAGTTTATGGTGGATTGTTTCTTTTTTATTTTTTAGCTCATTTTCAGTAGAACTCGCTTATTTTGTTGGATTCATGTGGGTCTTGGATCTTCAGAGCACCTCATTGGAGGGATCTTGCATGCATGTTTCTCTTGGGCTTAGGCTTCAGTATTCAGAACCCAATTTTGCATAACCCCAAAGTATAATTAGTCAAGCCTTCCTTGCTGTCTTTCTATACTAGCAGGTGAATTTGTACAGAATACTCTTTCTCTGAAAGTGAAAAGCAAGGTTTCATGAATTCTGACTTTTATTTTTTTAATATTTTTTTTAAATTTTATTTTATATAATTTTTACATCATTTTTCGTTTTTGCGCAATGTATGCCTTTTCATCTTGGTTATATTCCCCATACAATTCCCACCCCCCCCCTTTTTTTGACCCTAATCCCTCCTCCCCTCCTTCCTGAATTCTGGCTTTTATTCAGGAGTCTCACTTTCAACTCAATTCCTTATGATACCATGGACCTTAATCCCAAAGAGATTGGGATTGAGAGATTGACACATATCATCAGTCGTTAAGTTATCATTCCTGTTTTCCGTACCCTTTTTGATACAGCTCACCTGTAAATTAAAAAGAAAAAACTAACAGGAATTTTAGATGTTTTTGGTGAAATTTTATCATGCCATCTTTGTTCATGAACACATTCATTTAACACACCGTTATTCAGTATCTATTATTTTTGCCCTTTATTCATATAAACAAAGCTTCTGTAACTTGGATCTCACCAAGTTTTTACAGAGCCAGGACTGCTGGGTCATGCTTGAAATGTACCTGAGGTGGGGAAATGGAAAGTGGGAAAGAGAAATGCATTAAGGCCCACAGTGGCACGCCATTGTGCATTTTCTTGGTGATTTTAACTGTATGAGCACCAGTGTTTACTGGAGGATGTTTTATATGTGCCAGTTGTTGAGAAATATAAATATCAACTTGCCTGTATAATTCAAAGTTGCTGACAAAGTAGGAGCCTGCTTGGGATCCATCTAGAAGGCTAACACAGTGGTAGAGAACCTATCTGACAAAGCAAAAGCGTAAAAGATCTCATGAGAGTAACAAGTCAGGAGGGCATTGCTCCAGGTAAGCCGAGTGTCACAAACTAAAATGAGAAGTTAAAAAGTCACCTAAAAGTTTGTAGGTTGAGAGTATATACAGAAATGAATGGACTAAAAGGGAGGAGATTAACCATGCGAGGACACAAGAATGGATTGAGGTACACAGGCAAGGTGCACGGCAGATGAAGCTTGAATTTGAGATATTCAGAAAAATGCCGCTTTTGTACATCTCCCAGGGCTGGTTAAGTGATATGTTCCTGGCTGTGCTGGCCAGAGTCTCTTAAATAGAAAGCCCTTGCAAGGGAATAATGATTTTAAGGTCCAGAATATAAACTTTTCTATCACTAAGGAGAGGAAAATCCATAGTCACTAAAATTCCAAGATGCTCCACAACAGTAACTCTGGCCTGTGCCTTTTAGCGCCTTGCTTATTTGATTCTGCCTAGAGCATGTGCAAATTAGCCAATGCTGAACTAGACAAAAGCTAGAGAAGGCAGAGGGTAGGGGCAGAGGAGTAGAAAATTAACAACCTATAAGCGCTTGGGGCCATCTACTTCTCGTCCTCATTTTTGTTTCTTGAACTCAATAATATTACATTTTGGTGAGGGTGAAAGTACTTATAGCAATATAACTGAAAAACCCCCAACACAACAAAAGTAGTGATCAAAACAATTAAATATTATCTTTGTGTGTTTTTCATCCTCAGATTTTTTTCCTCTTTCCCTCCCTCCATATTCCCTCTCCTCCGCCTTCTCTTTCTATTTATTTCTGATCCTCTTCTGTCTCTTTCTCCTTGCTTTCCTTCTCTCAAAGCTTTCCCTCAGTCATTCAACAACACATGCCATACTTGTGTATCTACAAAAGGAGGGCTTCCTTGAAGAAAGCACATTCAAATTGATGATTGAAGAATCATGTTTTTTCCTAAAATTAAGAAGGTCTCTCATGCCCCCACAATTAATACTGATTTTGTATTTTTCTAAAATGCTTAGAACTGCAGTACCCCATAGATATCAGTGGATTCCTCTCAAAACAATTTCATTGCAGTCTTTATAAAATCATAAATAACTTGAACGGTCAAGTTTCTTTCAAATGTATTTGTGCTAACAGCAAAACTCTAAATGGAGCTTAGCTTCCTTGGCAGACAGTATTAAGTACCAGGAGTCTGGGTATAATGAATGCAATTGTTGCTTGATGTGTGGAGATGTGGCAGTTAGATCATTTTGACAGTGCTTGTACTTGCAACTTTTATGACAACTAATTTTTCTCTACTGGAACCTACCAGGTGATTGTTATAAATTCCAGCCTGAAGATAAATAATCTCATGAGTTTCTGCAAGAAATTTATAATTTCAAATGTCTTTCTCTGGGGCCAGAAGTTAAGGAATTTCATACCATCAGTTTTTGGATACTGAGTGCCATCTCAAGACCTCCTTTATTTTATGTGTCTCAGGTTTTAAAAGCAGAGACTCTGGGCCTTGCTTTCTGCTTTTTATTTGCAGGTCCTAAGGTTTGGGAAAAAAGGGACTTATTTATAGGATTCTGTGTCGCCAGTGTCTATGACCTGCAAACACTTGGCTTACTTTGACTAGCTCAAGTGAAAACTCAAATGGCTGACTTGTCAACCTAATGACATATGCAAAGCTTAGCTGTTTAATTTGTTTGCTTTCCATGGACATTAGTCTGTTTTGACAGAACCGAATGAAAATACAGATAGCTTTGACACCTCAAACACAGGATACAAAATAGCCAATTAATCTTGTCCAGCCAGCCTGGGAGTTCTGGTACTCACCCTTTCTACTAAAAACCAAGCCATGGATAGACGATTTTTTTTCCTTTTGGATTTCTCACTCAGCTTGCATTCTGTAAGCAATGATATGTTCTCTCACACATGCTTCCAAGTAAAATAAGGACCTTGGTTGTTTGATATGTGTAATCTTACTACTTAGCCTATTTGACTCCTTCCAAAGAATTTCATGTTGAGTTTTTAATGGCAAGTTCTGTCTTCCATTGTGAGAATTCTTCATGAGTGAACATGTTTCTATCTCTTTGTCTCCTCAGCCACCTCCAAAAGTAATTTGTCTTTTCTTACCTTAGTTATGTAGTTACATACATAGAAGTCTTAGAAGTCTTATCACTCCTCCCTGGTCTTAACCTTTTGAAGGCTAGGATTATATCATCTTCATCTTATCTTTTGATACCTATTATAGAAAGGTATTTGTACAAAATATGTGCTTGTCTTTGGTTGGATTCCTCCAGAAACTGACCCTAAAACAAAGATTTGAATACAAGCAGTTTATCTGGGTGGTAATCTCAGAAAGTACCTGCGTAGAACAGGGAAATGGAAAAGGAATGATGCTAATATAGGACACACTGAAGAGCAGACTCCACTTGTGGGGAACTGGGGTTTAGCGCATGCTGGAGACTTCTGGGAGATGGCTACAATATGCCTCAGAGTTATCCCAACTGAAGGGCAGGAAACTGATAGTTATATAGTAGCTGCCTCACTGTTTGAGACTTGCTCTGAGGGCATTGATTCCTGGGTACTACATGCACTTCTGTACCCCAGGAAGTCCCCAGGCAGAGAGTTGCTTTGTAAGAAAACAGTAGGTACCCAGGGACCATGAGCAGGGAACCACTGCCTCTAAACTAGTGCTCAGTAAATTCCTACTGCACAGAATTGAATGGGATTTGCTGAGAACTAGAAGAAATGACACTGGCCATGGTGTGAAAAAATACATTTGCAGAGGTTAAAACCTATACCCCTAAAGCAGATTCAATGATGTAAACCAACTTTATCTCAATAAGCATAATTTGAAAACAAACAAAAAAAATCAAATGACCTTAAGATCTCAGATCACTGATTTTTACTTACCTCCTGCAGATCCATGTTTCCACAGTATCCACTGGGTCAGAAATCAGTGATTTGGGGGTAGCACCATCTGTAAAGGCAGCTGCTGGGCAGTTTTTCTTCTAACTCCATTACACTGTAGGCATGTCTACAGGTAAAGTAATAAAAGTACTTTGTAAACTTTTCAAACTAAGCTATCTCAGTAAACATCAGGAGAAATAGCCTTAATGTTCCTTTGAAAGACGTACTGGACCAGGAGCCAGGGAATTCAGATTTTTGTACATGACTTGCAACCTTGAGGTTTTGCAGAAATCACTTTGAACCTTTTAGGCCTCTTTTAGCTAATCTGTAAATGTACAGCTTGAAAAGTAGGATTTCTTTCAGTTTCAAACATGAATATTGTATGAAATAAGGCAGAGTACTTGTATCTTTTATATAGATCAGGTAGGGATTAAGAGAAAAATTACAGATTTACATATATGTGCAAGCACACATGTCTGTTTCTATAATCTGTGTATGTATGTATTCTCTAGTTATTTTTCTCTTAAAATGAGAACAAATTGTTATTGCATTCAGAATATGTCCTTTTCAAATGATTTTTCCCATGAATGCAAATGGTTTCCTTTCCCACTTACAAATGAAAATGTAATTTCCACGTGGGATTAGAACAGAACATTTGAGAAAACAAATTATTTCTTTCTTGTGACTAACATGAGCAGGTGGTCTGTAGAAATGAATGTCAGTTTAAACATTTGTTTAGACAAATAATCTAAGATTGCTTCCCCATGTGATAACATGTTATTGGTTACTTATTGAATGAATGGATAAATAAACCCTCAAGAACTGTAAATATCCACCTCTCTTCCTTTCACATGAAGAATGATGTAAAGAAGAAAGTAGGTGCATTGGATCATACTGTCCTGCAAGGTTATTATAAGAACTGCCTTGTATGTGTTGATTGTACCTGGTTTCGGACAATTCAGCAGAGTTGTCATCATACTCTCTAATTCTTTGATTCAGTTCTCAGTGCTGTGGTTTTCTGCAGCTGCAGTTTGACAGTCTTCATACTCCAAGAATTTGGGCATGGTGCTCTTTCTTTGAACGCACATGTGCTTATAAAATACTGTTCCAGAAGCTTGCAATGAATGAGATGAATGAGGAGTAAAGAGAAAGTGGGAGTAAGCATGCAGGACAGAACCCAAGCTTCTACCCCAAGTCATCTCTGTGTTACATGACATGGGGACACCCCCACTCACCACCAATGGCAAATTCATCACTAATGAGCCGTATCTCAATATATGAACTGAGCAAAGAATTCCTTAGGGAGCCATGAGCTATATGACATGTCTTTAAGGAACTAGGGGAAGAGGAATTCTGAGCCGTTAAGAGAGTTTGAAAGTGGAAAGAGTGTTCTTCGTGGGGGGAACAGAAGTAACTAGTGAGTTAACCAGGAAAACACTGAGGACCAGAGAGGGATATCCTGGAGTCAAAGGAGAAGTCCTAGATGGAAGACTAGCAGCCCTGTCCTACCTATAAACTTATTTTATTTGGGTCATATGCTATTTTATCTATCAGGAAACTTTCCATAAAAATACAAATTGTGTTGCCTTTTGAAAACTGGTACCACTGGTGACCTCGCTGGTGGCCTAGGTGTTAAGGCTCAGCGCGATTACCTCTATGACCTGAGTTTGATCCCCAGCCAGGGAGCTAACCCATATGGCGCAGCAGACCTCTCTGTCTTGCCCACTGCCCCCCTCAGCAGTGTTTTCCAGTAGATCTGCCTGTTCTGCTTCCCATTCTGTCTCCAGTGAATCCTCTCACCCTTTGCACCTCTGGCATACACCTCAGTTCTTCTACATACACACACACAAAGAAAACTGGTACCGCTGGGATCACATCCTATAATGCACCTGTCTCTTTGACAGCTTCCCCTATAAACAGAGCTTATAGTTTTGGATTAACCAAGTTTTGGATTAACCAACCTATTACCTCATGTTTTTTACAATTTCTCGCATTTATCTTGGTCCCTATAGGCTGTGAGATGTCAGGTCTGGTCTGTAGAGTAGATTCAGGATTTCTAAAGGGACAGTGTGTACTGGACATTTCATTAGCAGCATGGAAGTGAATGGGTAGTCATTGTTTGCCTGATTCCCCTGGAGAGAACCCATTGCTCTGAGAGGGTTTGCTTCTTGCTTACGTGTCCGTAGAAGATGCACTCTTAAAACTGAGTACCTGTCAGCGGTTGGGAATTCCTTGGTAGTGATGGGCTTTCTACCCCCTGTGATAGTTTTCTTTCTCAGCACACTTAGCTTTGCATTTTAATTAGTTTGTGTGGCTCTCTGTAAACACTTATACCTCTTTTAGACATTCCAGCTATTCTTTAATCTTTATACCTCAGCTTTCATTTGTTCCAAATGGCTAAGTAACTCTCCACTGGAAAATTTGCTTAGTCTCAGTAAATTTGTGTCCGTTATTAGTTCAGATTAGTTTTGCCAAATCACTGAATATAATATCCTCAGGGTAGAATAAATTAATACATTTGTAAAGGTAATTCCATTAAGTATCTTTTTCACAGCAGTCAAAAAAAGGATTTAGAAAATTTGGTTTTCTCAACACAAATTCTAATTAGTTATAAACTGTAAGTTGGTACTTTCCACACTTAAATAATACATCTTTCTGGTCACTATCACCCACTTTAAAGGTTTCCCCTTTGATGAAATAAAGAGAGAGAAGCATTCAACTTGGGCATGCGACTCTTTCTTACCCAGCGTTAGTTTCTTCAGTTACTCAATCATATCACTTATTGATCACACCTAGAAAGCTTGAGGCAATAAAGAGGCCTGCCCTCAGACACCAATAAAATGGAGAAAGTAGACCTGTAGTTTTCAAAGGATGGTCCCCAACCTGAAGCTCAGCATCATGTTGGAACTTGTTAGAAATGCAGACTCACAATTCCCATTCCAGATATAATGAACTAGCAAGACTAGGGCTGGACCCCATCATCAGTGTTTTAACAACCCCTCCAGATGATCCTGAGAACCAAGTGTCCTATGTTGTCCATCATCTCTGCACAAAGCTTCCTCTAAAACTAAACAAGTGAGTGTAGGCATGAGGCCCAGTGTATTCAGAGAGATAGACTTTTTTCCTTTGTGAACTTTTCCTGTCTAGTGGGTATAAGCTGTGTTGATATTTAGGCATAGATATGTTATAGACATTAAGGTAATTGTGGAATGAATGAAATCTTCTCTATTTCTCTGTTTAGGGTTCTTTCTCATATTTGTTGGGCCTAGCAGTAACTTCATAGCCCAAAAACCTGTGTTTCTCCCCTTTATCCAATCTTTTTTCCATTGTCTACTGATCAGAGAGATAGCAAATTACAGGGAGGTAGTAATGTTTTGGTCCAAAGCATGAATACTCGTGGGGCAACATTGGCAACATATTTTGAGCAGTTGACAATACGATTTTCTTACTGGTCAAAGTATTTGATTTTTCTTACTGGTCAAAGTATTTGATTTCCACATCATATGAATGGGAAGAAATTGGACCTCCAGACTTGTCCATTTCTCAGCTACAGAGGTAGTCCCTCTAAAGAATTACTACAAACATGGATTGTTTTTACTAGTAAGAAGTTTTAAAAATAGCACATCAGCTATCTTCTGGATCACAGCCTTGCTGATCTAATCATTTGTTCTGTCTGCAAGGTTAACACTGATTCCTGTAGACAGTTTGATTGTGCAGTGATTCTTAAGTAGGCATGAGCCCAGGAATAGTGGAGTACTTGATAAAGAGAATGAGCAGGACTTCCTGATAGTACAGTTGACCTTGAGCAATTTGGAGGTTAAGCATGTCAACATCCTCCCACCCCCACGCAGTTGAAAAATCCATATATAACTTTGAGCTCTCTCAAAGTTATCCTACTTCTGATCTTACTAATAACATAATCAATTACCATGTACCTCATATGTTAGATGTTTTATATACTGTATTCTTACAATAAAGCTATAGGAAAGAAACTGCTATTAAAAAATCATAAGGAAAAGAAAATATAGCACTATACTATATTTAATAATACCATAAGTTTATGTCATATATTACAAGGAAATCTACATATAAGTGGACCTGTACAGTTCAGGGTTGTGTTGTTCAAGAGTCAAATGTATTTGGGTTAGTTTTGCAACTGCTTAAGTTTCCTTCAGATGTAGAATTATTTTTGCAATTTTTAAACAAAATATTATGTACATTTGCTATGTTCTGACAATTGCTTTAAGTAGTTATCATCAACCATGCCTTGCTAATACCACAATCAATTTTTAGTACTGTGCTCAAATGTCCAATGGCATTTAAAAAAAATTACTGATTTTCATGTAGAAGTGGTGGAGGGGTATAGGCTAGAGGTTGGAGGCAAGGGAGAGGGAGTGTTGAAAGCATTCACCAGAAACAGAGTGGGGAGCAGAACTGGTGGATTTACTGAAATACACTGCTAAGGGGAGCAGTAGGTGAGACAGGAGAGGTCTGCTGTGCTAAATGTGGGTTAGCTCCCTAGCTGAAGAGCGAACTCAGGCCGTAGAGGTGATAGTGCTGAGATTTAACCCCTAAGCCATCAGGGAGGCACTACAATGACATTTTGTCATAGAAAAAGGTGCTTCTGCTTTAGGATAGTGAAATATGAATTATATGTACCTCACAGAAATTAATGTAACCTATGGTACTTCTTTAGAGCACTGTAAGGATTATCCGGGAGGGTATAAGGATGTGTATAGATAAGGAAACAAGCCATGTAGAGGTCTCCAGGAACGTAGAGGTTCTCTGGCTCAGTGGGGTTGAGTGGGAAGTAACAGGTGATTAGGAACTGATAGGGGACATGAGTCTGTGGGCCTTGTCCCGCCCCACTCTCTGGATTCCTCTGCAGGGGATACTTGCCTTCTTCCTTGTGGTCTTTATAACAGGATTTGACTATAAGAGGAATTATAGTTTCCCATCAATTTTCCCCATTTGATTTCATATGATGTGAATATGATGAGATTTACACATTTCTGCTGGTCAATTTTGTTTGTAAAAAGAAAGGTGTTTAGAATCCAGAATTTATAAGAAGAATGCAATTTTCTTCTTTATTTGTCTTCATAATGGAAGTTGGGCCTCCTTCCATTTTTAATCTTAATTAAATTTAATATTTATGTTATAATTATGCTTTTATGAGCCCTTTGTTAATTTCAGAATTCATATGCCGCTGTTGAAAGTAATAATCAAATGATAGAATTGGTGATTTCACAAAGGGTCACCCACCTTGTTAGAAATGAGCAACTTCATTAAAATATTGAGAAAGAAAAAAAGTCTTGACACCTAACAGCAGCTTAGTCCTGTCAGCTAGGGTTTAGTGTTCTCTTGCTGAAAACAGAGAATTTCACAGGACAGCAACATCAGACAAACCACTCTGTGACTGTGATGAATCAAGACAAAAATGAGGCCACTCTGACTTTGCATCTGAGCACAATCAAGACTTGAATATTGTACAAGCCACGAAGTACTGCACATCTCACTTTCTCAGCTAGTAGAGGTGACTGCTATTTCTTTACCAGTTATAGCTTCAGTCTCCCCTTTCATCTGCCTTGCCTGTAGGTAAGATTATTGAGACAATCATTAAATTACCTCTGCTTTCTGAAGGTACCCAATTGAGAGATAAGACTTTCTTTAGACTCTCCTCATATCAGTCAAAGCCCCAATTCAGTAAGTCCTTGATAACACCCTCTTACAGAGACAACCCACAGTTACCCATGATATGCATTTTCCCTCACTGCAATGATAGCAAACCCAACTTTTTCAACTACAGGTGTGTTCTTGGTAGTCTTTGACTGAAAAATACTCTATATTGATTGCTTTGGTTTTGTCCATTCTGGGCAACACATCTGAATTATACTAGTTAAGCCTACCTCTTAATCCTTGGTGTGGCTTGCTGATGCAGCAGCTCTGCCCCTGTCTGACTTCAATTCTTTTTTTTTTTTTTTTTTTTTTTTAATAAATTTTATTGTTATATTCCCCATACAATTGCAGCCCCCCCATTCTGACCCCAATCCCTCCCCTCCCACCCCCGCCCCCCTAAAAGTGTCTCTGGTTCATAGTTTTTTGTTGATTTTGATTTTCACTTTCTTATAGTTATTCATTTTCCTGGTCCCTTATTTAAGTTTTCTAGATTCCTGCTATGAGTGAGACCATCCGGTATTTTTCTTTTTCTTTTTGGCTTATTTCGCTGAGCATGATCCCTTCCAGCGCCATCCATGTTGCTGCAAATTGCATGTGTTTATCTTTTTTGAATGCTGAGTAATATTCCATGGTATATATGTACCACATCTTCTTGATCCAGTCATCTATTTTTGGGCATTTGGGTTGTTTCCAAAGCTTAGCTATTGTAAACAGTGCTGCTATAAACATAGGGGTGCAGGTGTTCTTTGGAATTGATGTTTCTGTGTCCTTTGGGTAAATACCTAGGAGTGGAATTGCTGGATCATATGGAAGCTCTATGTTTAGTAGGTCCAGAAATCTCCATACAGCTTTCCACAGTGGTTGGACCAGTTTGCACTCCCACCAACAGTGCAGAAGAGTTCCTTTTTCTCCACACCCTCGCCAACATTTGTTGTTGCTAGTTTTTTTAATATGTGCCATTCTCACTGGTGTAAGATGGTATCTCATGGTAGTTTTGATTTGCATTTCCCTGATGACAAGTGATGTTGAACATTTTTTCATATGCCTGTTGGCCATTTGCATTTCCTCTTCAGAGATGTTTCTTTTAAGCTCTTCTGCCCATTTTTTGACTGGATTATTTTCTTTGTTGTTGTTGAGTCTCATCAGCTCTTTGCAGATTTTTGTGATCAGTCCTTTATCATTAGTGTTGGGTGCAAAAATGTTCTCCCAGTTGGTGGGGTTTCTCTTTGTTTTTGTTATTGTCTCTTTTGCTGTGCAAAAGCTCTTTAATTTGATGTAGTCCCAGCTGTTTATCTTTGCCTTCACTATCACTGCTTTGGGTGATGTGTCTGTAAAGATGTCTTTGATGTGCATATCACGTAGTGTTTCGCCTATATTTCCTTCTATATATTTTATGGTTTCAGGTCTTATGTCTAGTTCTTTAATCCATTTTGAGTTGATTTTTGTGTATGGTGTGAGGTGGTGGTCAAGCTTCATTCTTTTGCATGTAGCGACCCAGTTTTCCCAGCACCATTTATTGAACAAACTTTCTTTGCTCCAATGCATATTCTTTGCTCCTTTGTCAAAGATTAGTTGACCATAAATCTGTGGGTTTATTTCTGGATTTTCTATTCGATTCCATTGGTCTGTATGTCTGTTCTTGTTCCAATACCATGCAGTTTTGATGATTATGGCTTTGTAGTATAGTTTGAAGTCTGGGAGTCTGATGCCTCCATTCCCTTCTTTTTTTTTCCAAAGCTCTCCTGACTTCAATTCTTCTAGGAGATCTGTTCTTTTTTTTTTTTTTTTTTTTTTTTATAGAGGCATGCTTTATTTATTTGTTTGCTGGTTTGTTTGTTTGTTTTGTTTATACATGCACTGGGTACAGTCAGAAGCGCGGGAGGGTGAGAGAATTCACCAGAGCCAGAGCGGGGAGCAGAGCAGGCAGAAGGACCGAAGTACACTGCTGAGGGGAGCAGCGGGCGGCAGGAGAGGTTTGCGCGCCATGTGGGACCCTCCTCTGGTGACCGGGGAGCAGCCGGGGATCGAACCGGCGCCGCAGAGGCCGCGGGCAGCTTCGCAACCCAGCGCTCAACCGCTGCGCCACCGGGGAGGCCCTAGGAGATCTGTTCTTAATGGCTTTATTTGAAAATAGTTTAGTACCTTGTACAGAAAGAGTCATCTTAGAATACAAACTGAAAATCTGTGTTAGTGTTCTCTAGAATTTCACAGGATAGCAACATCCTGTGAAATAATACCAGTAGGGTGGATGGATGGGTTGATAGGTAGGTGGATGGGAAGGACAGTAGGTAAGTAGGTAGGTAGATAGGAGTAGATATTATTACATTAAACATCTAATATTTATTACATATTAGGAACTGTGTTGTTTGACATAAATTATTTTATTCCTTGTGACAAACCTTTGAAGTACATGTCATTTTTACCCCCATTTTACAGATGAAAAAGATGAAATGCAAAGAGGTGAATTACATAACTAGGATTCAAATTCAAGTTACGCAACTCCATATCCTTTGCTTTTAATTTCTGCATTCTACTGCCTTTAAGGTACTTCCTTTGTTTCCTAGAATTCAAGTTGTAATTCTGAATACCAACTATACCCAGAGTAACATACGTAATTTGAGGAGAGCTTAATAATAGCTGTTAAATTGTTTGTGTGTTTTATTTTAGGATGAGTGTAATTACTAAGCTCATTCTTCTCAGTTACAATAGTTAATGAGTCCAATGATCAAACTCTTGATAGAGCCATAAACTATTGTTAGTATATAACCACAGGTTTCCAATTGTATAAGCATATGTTGTCGAAAGTTTATTCCTTCAAGTTATCAAGCATCATTGTAAAGTACAATTGTGTTCTCTGAATATGATAGATATATTTGTATCAGAAGACATGAGAGATATATGTGCCACGAGAATTGAGCAGAAGTGTTTTATGGTGGTGTCAGTTGGAACAAGCGTTACCCAAGTAATACTCTTTTTTGCTGATAACCCTGGATGTGCCATCTGATTTGTATTTCACTCTTCTTTTATCCAATCACTATTCTCAATCTTCTGTTTTCTGTCCTTAGTCACAGTGGTTTTATTACTCTCAGAGCCTCTTGATCACTTCTTAATACTAACTCACCATTTCTTAAACAATTTTTATAATGCTTAGCCACTTTTACACCTCTTCAAACCTTTAAACCTTTTATTTAAAATGTTAGTTTGCAAATCAAGAGCTAATTTGAATACCCAAAAGTACAACAAATGAGCACTCAGAAAAACATAATCCTTTTAAATATATTTTAATAAGCACTATATTAAACCCCAAATAAGGCAGGTGTTTAACTTTATTTATATGCTCTAGAAATTCTAATGTTAATATTAAACAGTAAATGTGCAGAAGCATAAAATTTCTAAACAGACATTATCCTCCTATCATTTATCAATGTGAACTTTACAAATTATTAGTTTAGACATGATTGTGGTTTGCTTTCATATCCATTATCTGGAACAATCATGGGAAAACCTGTGAGTACTTGAACCCTGGGGAAATATACTCTTAGCATTTTGCATATAGAAATTTCTTTATCAGTTCCTATACCTAATATAATTTGAGTTGCAACTCATTTTCACAGTCCTTCCATTTCCCCTTATCACCAATCAAATTATAAGTCTAAGCCTCTTTATTTCAGAAGGGAAATACACTGTGAAAAATTAAAGGGCCAATTAATTTTAGTTATAAGCACCTCAAATGCAAATGCATCATTGTTTTACTATTATTTATAGAAGGTTAAATGTTGGCAGAAAACAAGTGTGTGGTAGTTTGATTTAATAATTTATTTCCTCAATATTGTATCTCTTACTTCATGTTTCTGACTGCACCTATTCAGAACCAGAAATATGGGTCAGTTTGGAGAGAAGTGTTTGTCCACAGTTTTGACCTGTGAAGAGATTGTGCAGCTCAGTCACCCTTGACTGCCCTGCAAGGCCTCCAGAAAAATCTGTAAAGAGATGGATGAAGTGACAAAACAGATCCTAGTTAAAACAGGTTTAGGGTTTAGGGATTTTCTTCACTGAAAGGCTAAAGATTACTCAAATATTTTTGTCCAAGTTCATTCAACAATCAATCATGCTATTCTACAGGGATGTTAGAGGAGATTGCAACTTGACCGGCTACAAGAGGTACTTTTCTCTCCTTGATGACTTATGAATAGCAACTTGTACTTCAAAAAACATAAGCACATCATTACAGTGCTAACACATCCTGACCTTGCTGGCACATCCAGCACTTTGCCAATTGCATGTTAATTTTTTGAAGGCCTGTTATATGTGTGTACATGTGTATGTATATATGTACACATGCACATATGTGTGTATACTGTGTAATAAAATCTAAAACCAGTAATTACTTTTTTACTTTTAAACAGTGATCTGTAGCTTAATTTTTTTTATATAGATGGTCATTGCAAGTTGTTTGTTATTTTTAACCTAAAATGATAACTATGCTAAGTCAAGCACATTTTACTTAATTGAGAAATATTTCACATTTTAAATTTGATCAACATTATTAATTAAAATTAGTTTGGAAGTCTAAGTCTATGCTTAGTATGAACTAAACAGAAAGAAAATAAACATTAGAGATAGTCTAAAAATTATATTACTTTAGGACTTGGAAAGTAAAAGCGGCCAAACTCTATTCAAATTATGAATTTTAGTAAGTTGTTTGATATAAAATGTAGCATCTATCAATAGCCATTTAATAATGAACAGCTCCCATTTTAGAGTAAGAAAAGTAGCAAATTCGACTGGAAATTTTACATGGTAGAGACTTACATAAAGGAAGAGCTATAATAGAAGGCTAACTGGAAATATAAATTAATTTGTAGCACTAGTTTAATTCTGGTCAAACCCCAAAAGAATTTTGTTTTTTCTTTCTTGAAATAAGCTATTGTAACATTCATTTGTAAAATAAGCATTGTATTCATAAGGTTGATATTTAGGAGAGAAGCTGAAATGGGGAGGGGTGGGTGACTGCGCTGAAATGATAAAGTACCTAAATGTGTTATAAAGCAACAGTAATTAAAATAAAAAGCCAAAGCAGGATTTCTCAAGTTTAGCACTGTGAACATTTTGTCCCAGATAGTCCTTGGTTAGGGGGAAGGGGCAGAGGGTCTGTGCTACAAGTACAAGATGGTCACCAACCTGTAGCACCCCAGGCTCTACTTCAGTTGTGATCACCAAAATCTGTTTCCAGACACTGACAAATGTCCCCTGGAGTATAAAATTACCCCTGGTTGAAAACCTGTGCACTAAAAGGTAGAAGACAGAATCAGAAATTAATGAAATAGAGGTAAAAATCTAAAAACTTAGCCAATTATATTTAAGTTCATTTATGACAAGGTACACATCACTAAATAATGAATAAGGAAAATGTTTACAATTGGATCTGTGACTGTCAATTTTGAAATAGATTAACATAAAACTGGATCTCATACTGTACATTAAAATTAAAATTATGAATAGAATTAAATATAAGAACTCATAATAAAAGGAACTATTAGGAAATTTAATTATTATCTGACCCTTGGGTCAGTGATTGCTGAAGGGGATTTTATGAAGACACTATCACAGTGCATTGTGGTAATAACTCCTGAGGGGAGAGATCCTGTACTTCTAAAACACAAACAGTGATACAAACCAGTGTTCCCTGAATTAAAAGAAAAAGGTTCTATCACATATAAAATCAAGGTTTTGACACAAATGGGATAATTCTCTCAAGAAAGAAAATTATAGACAGGGAAAATCTTTGAACCGATTATAGCAGATTTAGGTGTAATATATGTATACCAGTGTCCAGCAATTTTTTTTTTCAACAAAGAGTTAGATAATAAATTGTCAGGTTTTGTGGGCATGTGAGCATGTGACCTTCACTTGGTCTAGTGCACTGTTGTCACTCTTGAAATTCTTTATAAACTTTTAACAAGAGGGTCCACATTTTTCAAATTTTACTGGACCTGATACTTAGGTGGCTAGTTTGATTGTGGGCCTTATGGCCATGATTTAAACTACTCAACTCTTCTGTTGCAACATAAAAAACAGCCAGAGACAATACATAAGTGAATGAATGTGGCTGTGTTCTAATAAAACTTTATTTTTTTAATTTTTTTTATTTTTTACATCACTGTTAATTTTTAAACAATATTTGCTTCCCCCCACTCCCTCTGGTGCAGTTCTCATAGAATTTCCTTCCCCAGTGCACCCGTGCACCATCATCTCAGTCCCCTGTGCTCCTCCCTCCCTCCCTCTGAAACCTCTCCCTCCTCCTCCCCTGCAGTATGTCTCTGATTTATAATTGTCTGATTTTGCTTTGTTGTGCTTTGTACTGTTATTATTTTTTTACACTGATGTCTTATTTGGTTCCCCTATATTCCTGCTTTATTTATAAAAACAGGCAGTGGGCCAAATTTGGCCCAGGAGCCATTATTTGCTCTTATCTCTGCTATACATAAAGTTTATCAAAATTCATAAAAGAACGAGATATAAATGAATGTCCTTCCTCAGTAATTATCATGGAAATGCCTACTAACAGAAAACAACTATTCAATTAATACAGTCTTAAAATACTGGTAAATTTCCATACTGATGAAATTATGTAAGCCTGATAGCCTCAAGAAACACTTATAGGGGCATAACTTGGACAATTTCTTAAAGAAAATGTTTGAACTATTGTAACAAGTCATCTACCTTTTGACAGTCATGTATCAGGAAATTATCCCAAGAAATAGATCAAAATCAGAAGCTGTTACATGAGTGAAGATGTTCACTAGAGATTGATTGTTCAAAGATGAAAAACTGAGAACTACTTAAATATGCTACAATGGAATCTTGCACAAATCTAATCTGAACTATTAATTTAATAGAGGAACATTCTATCAGTACAAATGGTCCACCTTATGAATATTCTCTGTCAGCTTGAAAACTGTTTTCAGTGTTCTGTTCATTGAGAACAGGCAATAAAGTGACAGTGCTGTTGGAGAAAAATGTAAAAATTATGCATCCATAATGATAAATACCAGAAAGAACCAAAGAGGAAGGTACTGGAACATAATCTTTGAGTTTCAACTCTGGCTTC
The DNA here is from genome assembly GCF_014898055.3 of Talpa occidentalis. Classification (NCBI taxonomy): domain Eukaryota; kingdom Metazoa; phylum Chordata; class Mammalia; order Eulipotyphla; family Talpidae; genus Talpa; species Talpa occidentalis. The sequence continues at coordinate 55,821,115 of NW_023605083.1, forward strand.
AGTATAGTGCTGAGACTGAGTCCCAGCCCTGTCCTGTTTAGGAGGGTGTCATTTGACAAGATTCTTAACTTCTCTAAGACTAAGCTCCCCTTTCTATAATATAGATTTAAAACCAGCCACCCACATTATACTACCGATCTCATAAATAAGTGAAAAAATATCTGGCGTAGCATAGTGCTTTGTATATGATAAGCTTTCAAATGTTTGCTATCATTATCATCATTATCATCATCAAAACACAGGAAATTAAGATAGTCTGTTTTATTTTTAATTTAGTTATGATGTTATTTGTGCAGTTAAGGAAACTTGGAACAACTGTCTTTTCAAATGCAACGAGCAAGACTACAGCAATCTCAGCAGGTAACAAACTAAAGCTATTAAAGCAGGATAATAAAAAGACTATTTTAAAGATTTCACCAATGGAAAAGAAAAAAAGAATGGCTGGAGTGCCTTAACATACGTTGCTAACTCACGGAGACATATAAGCAAAGTCACAAAGACAGAATGAATGCAAGGAAGGGTAATGAGTGGCGCTAATTAATCCTGCCACCAGATACCCACACACACAGACTCACGCAATCTATGCGTTCTTTAGGAAAGCTGATTAAGTCAGAGAAGCAGAGAAATGATAGTTATGAATCCAGTGATGTGTGAGTAGCCCCTCCATCCAGCTTCTCCCCCACAATGAGAAGGGGAGAGAAGGCATAGCATCTCATTACTGCTAGGAAGCTTTGCTGTTCAGGCTTAGTCTTGTCTTTACCTCTCACTGTAGTGAATGCAATTTCCAGATACCTTGGAGCCAGATGTTCTGCGGGGTGGGTTCCCAGCTGGGCTACTCTCAGCAACTTTACCCCAGGTCTGAACGAGGGGTTACAGAGTGGATACATAACTCTGAATCTCCACATTTCCAGCCAACTGGTACCAAGAACCTTTGTGAGAAGATAATCTTTTAGTACAGAAATCTGGATATGTTCTCAACCCTTGTGACGGTTGTCATTTCCTCGGCGACTGCACTAGGATTCATTGGACGATCTCACCTGTTTTTTGTATTACACTTGGGACTATCTGTGAGGCTGAACCAGCAGTGTTCTCTTCTCATTTTCCCACATGCCAAAATTTGCAAACACCCATGGTGAGTGCTCACATATAGCATATACAGTCTAGTCAATAGTATGGTATAATAAAATGTAGCATAATACAAAAATATATTATGTTTAAGGAGTCTAAAGCTATATGTAATCTAGGGGAGGTCATAGTTGGTTAATGAAGATGCCCTATTCCATGTGACTACAGTCCAGTGACATGGCCCTTGGACAGTGCGCCACCTCTCCACGCTTAAATGTTGGAAACATTCAGCCCAGAGCTGCCATAGCCCATACCCACGAGAACAACATTCGTCCTCTAGTTGTACCACTGTGATGAGCCCTAGCTGGCCACTCAGACTTGCTCCCCCTCCAGTGCTCCATCATCTCTTCATTTCCTAAGCTGTACTCTTAGCTCTCTCCCTTACAATGTAACCGCCACCCACAGGTATAACACCCCTAGCCTTGGAAGAGCAGCAGGGAATCCTTCTATTTCCCTGTGGATGTCCTGCTCATATCCTTGCTCATTATGCCATGGTCTCCTCTTTCATTGCCCCATAGTCTTTTGGCAGGAATAATGCCACTTCGGCCCAGTCTAGCATTCCACTGACATCAGTGGACGTGTCTTCTAGATCTGGGTTTCTTAACCTTGGCATTAGTGACATTTTAGACTGAATGAATCTTTGTAATGGTAAATTCCTACCATTTTCTACATTCTACGTAGGTGAAAAGTCATATACTTTTAAGGGTAATTAGATTCATAAAATGTCCCATTTCCCAAGTGTATTGGATCTATAGGTGGGAGCTTTATAAGCAGATTTGAATTGATTGTTTCATATAACTAAAAGCCAAGATACAGCACTTGCTTCAGGTGAAATTTGATACAGGGATTCAAAGACTTTCCCCCAAGGTCTTTTTCTCCTTTGCTTTCACTTACTTTCTTAATGCTAACTTCATCCTCATTTCTCACTGTGGGGTAACAACACTAGGCTCTCCCCTTATGCTAGCCGATCAGGCCTCACAGCTTTATACATGATCCAAAGAGAGAGGGTCTTTTCTGATAGCTCCACTTAAGAAAGCCAACTCCTCTTTCTCTTAAGCTCCAGAAAATATTTCATTTGTCTTCAAGTGTGTGCCCATCCCTGATCTCGTTATCACAGCCAGAAGGTTAAATGTATGATCTGTTGTAGCTAATCAAATCTCACCTCTGTAATGTGGACCAGGTCAATACCCTTCAAATTATAAAGCAAAATTGAAGAAAACAGTTTCTTATGAAAAGTTAGGAATTCGTTCCCAAAAGATGGGTGAATATATGCTAGGGAGGATCAAACAGATATGCTTCTGCACCTATTTGTTATCCTGCTTCCTACATTGGGTACTTTTTATTATTTAAGCAACCTCCCCCTTTTCTATCACAGAGCTTTTACCATAGACCTGGCTCTGCTGGAAACTGCTGGACAAGTGCCCAGGTATAGTCACTAGACAAGAGAACCCACACTCACAGAACAGCTCTTAACCTAGGACAGAGTGGGGTTCAGGGACAGCCCACTACTTGGAGAGGCCTTTCAGTTGGCTCCTGTCATTGGATCAGAACCTCTGTCCATTGTGGGTATTCAAGTGCCAAATTGTCCTCATTGCAAGTGTGTTGGCACTTCATTTTCCAAGTGCAAAGAAAGGGGGCCACTTGTGAACATCACTCAAGTCACATGCTCTGTTTCATGGCTTCCTACCAGCCTGTCAGTTAGGCATGGCCACCCCACTTTAAAGATTAGGAAATGGGCCTCCCCAGTGGTGCAGCGGGTTGAGCGCTGCACTGTGAGGCAGTCTGCAGCCTCTGCAGTGCAGGTTTGATTCTCAGCCGGCCAGGGAGATTCCCACATGGTGTGAAAGACCTCTCCTCTCTTTCTAGCCGCTCCCCTCAGCAGTGTCTTCAGTCCCTTTGCCTGTTCTGCTCCCCGCTCTCTCTGGTGAATTCACTCACCCTCTCACGCCTCTGACCTGTACCCCAGCTGTTGTATAAATAAATAAATCTTAAAAAAAAAAAAGAAAAAGAAAGCGTAAATAATTTAAAAAAAATAGGAAATGGAAACAGAGAGGTGAAGTAGCTCGCCCACAGTCAAACCATCTAGAAGAAGCAGAACATAGATTTAAACAGACATGTCTTTCACTCTAAAACCTGTGCTTTTGTCACTAAAAATGAACCCCCTAGATCGAGATTATCTCTATTTACTGACACTCTTACTTATTGAAAAACGTATTCAGCATGCACAGGAGTGAAAATAAAGAATGGAAGAGGGAAAGAAAAATAGGGAAGGTAAAATCCTTGTGTAATGAGATCTTAGCCCTCCTCATAGTAAAAAGTTTCTGGAAAACCCAGCATCAACCTGCAGTCACAAGATCCTCTTTAGCAACAGTGAAGCAATTTATTCAACAGAATTCGGGTGTGACATTTTTAGGCAGTGCGTTCAAATCCCTAGAGAAATTAGCAGCTGGGGCAGCCCTCCAGACAGAAGAATTGAAGTGGCATTTGAGAAAGAGGTAAGCCAGCAGCGTACATACCATCTGGCTGTAGGGTTTCAGCTTTGTGCCCGGGTTAGTATGCCCTAAGGGAATTCCTGTGAGAAAAAAACTAGTGCCCAGTGCACTCGAGCATGTGTTTGACTAAAACTCAAAGTCTGTGGCCTGGAACAGAGCAAACAGGAAGAGCATTTTCTCATTCCTGGGTTACCTTGAAAAGCCAATGTAGCCATAAAATTTGTACCATAAAAGCCAATGTAGCCATAAAATTTCTATCGGGTGTGCTCTTTACCCCCTATGGTACCACATGGATTTCTTTCATCTCTGGCAATATGATTTTTAGCTACATCAAAAGGGCAACAAATAAATCTTTTAGTCTCTAGCTACCTTATACCTGCCATCCTGACCCTCCCTAAATCTTTGAAGGGTTGTAATTTCGATTCATTCCTGCACCCATGATCCATAACACAGATAGGATGACAGAAACATAAATGGCAATTTCTCCAATATGTGTCTCAGAGAATAAGGACAATGTGTATGATTCGGTTGTTCTCTAGAATGGGCATTCTTAAACTGAGTTCTTCAGAGAACTAGGTTTCTAAGAGTTTCAAAGATGGTAAGAGGTGTCCTCCCTTCTCCCCCCTTCTCTTCTGGGCACCTGCCTTGCGGTGTGCTTTTAATGCTGGAGCTCTAAATAAGATCGCAAACAATATTTCTTTACTAACAAGGTTTTAGAGCCATAGTTCTCAAAGGAAACACCAGAAATTTCTTTCTCTTAAACATTTGAACTAATCTCAGAAAGGCAGATCCTAAAGCAATATGGAAGTCAGCAGCTATGGAGGTCAGCAGCTCTGGGGCTGATGTCTCCTGAACTTGAATTTGGATATATTAGTTGACATATAATAGCACTGGCTACAACATCCAGGAAATAGAATTTCCAAAACTTGTAAGACCATTCATCATATTCTGAGGCTCACCCCCACTTCCTCAAAATTAAATCCTTTCATTAATTCATCTGTAGTCAATTAGAAGTATAATGATAAGTTCTAAGTAAAGCACCAGGGCCTTAAGACTTTGGATTCTCCATCCCAGCTAGTGGGAGCAAAAGGAAATTAACAACTTTTCTGCCTGACCCACCACCTCATAGTATTAGGAAATGCATTTAAGACATGATTTGGGGAAATGATGAGGTATTTTGAGATAACTTGAGCTCCTCTGGGAAATGATGAAATGAAAATTTTAACATAAAATGAAATGCCTAGTTTAGTTCTATCAATTTAAAGAAAATTATGTATGACTATATATAATATATATGTTTTATAATATATATATACACACACATAGTTAAATCAGTGCTTCCTCTTTGTGAAAAAAATGTTGTAAACCTTTAGATTGTATTTTTAGTATTTTCCAATAAGTCCATAACAAGATAAAACCCCTGCCCTATTTCTTCTCCTGTGCTAGAACCTGTGATTTGATATCTGAGGTCTGAATCTCTCCTCTCTTATAAAAATGGAATAACAAAGCCTCTGACCTCCCTAGAAGAGCTATTGTTTGGAATAATAAAACTGCCATGTGTTAGCTTCTGACAACTGACAATGTGAGATGCTGAAGAAAATGGAAAGATTCTGCAAAAAAGAATTTTCTCTACAAATCAGGTGGTGAATGCCTTTGCTTTTCTTGATAGTTACACATTTACAATGGTTTAAATGTTCTGCCAGGAAAACAGTGAGGATTCCAAGGTCTTATCCTAAAAGATACAATCCACTATTGGATTTTGAGCATTCATGGGGAACATAATTAAAAGCTTCCATATCGGTGACTGAATTGTTTTTCCCTTCTCATTGAACCTGAAATGACTGATGCTCAGTCTTCTCACTGAACCTTTAAGGGAATGTTTTATTTCTTCCTTGTAAAGGGAATATCCCGTGGTAGTTTCATTTGAGAGGGAGAATACATTATGGGCTCTTCCCATGTCCCACCACCTGAGGTTGGTGTTTATAGACACTGTGGGAAGATCTGTGTGTAAGAGTATGTTAGTATGTTGGCCTGAATTTATACCTGTTCAAGAATCTGTCATTTGAAGTCATTTGAGTAATGAATTTTACCCGCAATTCCTCCTTAAGTGGAAAAATCATTAAGTCAATTCCTTGAGAGTACATGACATCCTTAATGCTTCATATGGGCCATTTGTGGAGTGAAATAATGCCACTGCTCCTGCAAATAGAAGGCAGCACAGACAAGTGTAACAAGGACCATACCTCACCTTGCTGTAAAGGGCTGACTGGCTCATTTGAGTCCCACACTGCTCACCGAAAGCAAGAACCAACCCATTGTGAGCCAAGAAATCACCCATAAACGCATAGATTTTCAGAACTTATCTCAGTTGCAAAATTTGCTTGTGTAGCTGAGCATGAAGAAAGGGCATTTGTGGAAAATGGCAGAAAATGAACAATAAAAGAATGGCTCTCAGCAGTCAATGGGGATGAAATGTTTCTGACATAACCTACTTGTCATACTCCATGCTTGCTTGTACACTGTAGAAACTTCATAGCACGTGATACTTATCTTTCTCCTTCTGACTTATTTTGCTTAGCACGATCTTGTCCGGTTCCACTCACATTTTCACAAATGGCAAGAGTTCATCTTTTTTATTCGTTATAGCTGAGTAGTATTCCATCCTGTATAAGTACCAAATCTTCCCAGTCCACTCAGTTATGCAGGGGCACTTAGGTTGTTTCCATAACCTGGTTACTGTAAACAGTACTGCAATAAACGTAAGAGTGCATATATCCTTCCAAATTAGTGTTTTTGTATTTTTCATGTAAATGCCTAGGAGTGGAATTGCTGGATCAAATGGAAGATCTACTTTTAATATTTTGAGAAACTTACTCCACTTTCCCATGTTTTCCATAGGGACTGGGCCAGTCTACATTCCACCAATAGCATATGAGGGTTCCATCTTCTCCATATCCTCACCAAAACTTGTTGTTTCTGAATTTTTTGATACAGGTATAAGGTGGTATCTCATTGTGGTTTTGATTTGTAATTCCTTTACTATAAGTGATGATAAGTATTTCTTCATATGCCTGTGGACCAAATATATATCTTCTTTGGAGAACTGCCTGTTTATTTCTTCTCCCCATTTTTTTTTTTGATTGGGTTATTTATTTTCTTTTAGTTGAGTTGCACAAATTCTTTATAGATCTTGGATATTGGCCTCTTGTTAGATGTATGATGTGCAAATATTTTCTGCCATTCAGTACATTGTCTTCATTTTGCTGATAGTTTTTTTTTTTTTTTGCTGTACAGAAACTTTTTAGTTTTTTAAAAATATTCTCTTGTTTTTCTTGCTGTTGGAAATGAATCCACAAAAATAAAACTGAAACCAATGTTATGGAATCTTTTACCTGTGTTTTGTTCAATGTATTTTATTGTTTCAGGCCTTACTTCCAAGTCTTTCATTCATTTTGAGTTAATTTTTGTATCAAGTATGAGATGATGGTCTAGTTTCATTCTTTTGTATGAGGCTGCCCAGTTTTCTCAACACCATTTTTTTTTTAATTAATAAATTTTATTTTTATATTCCCCATACAATTGCAATCCCCCCATTCTGACCCCAATCCCTCCCCTCCCGCCCCCCACCCCCCAAAAAGTGTCTCTGGTTCATAGTTTTTGTTGATTTTGATTTTCACTTTCTTATAGTTATTCATTTTCCTGGTCCCTTATTTAAGTATTCTAGATTCCTGCTATGAGTGAGACCATCCGGTATTTTTCTTTTTCTTTTTGGCTTATTTCACTGAGCATGATCCCTTCCAGCGCCATCCATGTTGCTGCAAATTGCATGTGTTTATCTTTTTTGAATGCTGAGTAATATTCCATGGTATATATGTACCACATCTTCTTGATCCAGTCATCTATTTTTGGGCATTTGGGCTGTTTCCAAAGCTTAGCTATTGTAAATAGTGCTGCTATAAACATAGGGGTGCAGGTCAACACCATTTTTTGAAGAGACTTTGCTTTCTTCAATATATGCTCTTGGCTCCTTTGTCATAGATTACCTATCCATGTATTTGTGGGTTTATTTCGAGGCTCTCAATTCTATTCCATTAGTCTGTGTGTCTATTTTTTATTCCAGTACCACACTGCTTTGACCACTATAGCTTTGTAGTACAATTTGAAGTCTGGGAGTACTTTGGCTATTTGGAGTCCTTTGTGGCTCCAAATGAATTTCAGAAATGTTTATTTCTTTGAAGAATCCCTTGAAGCCTTGATAGGGATTGCATTGAATCTGCATACTGCTTTGAGTAAAATGACCATTTTAACAATGTTAATTCTTCTAATCCATGAACAGGAAATGTCTTTCCATTTTTTGTGTATCTTCTATTTCTCTTAACAATATCTTGTAGTTTTCATGGTATAGGCTCTTCATTTCCTTTGTTAAGTTTACGTCTAGATATTTAATTCTTTTTTATGTGATTGTAAATGGGATTGGTTTTGTTGATATCTTTCTCTCCAGGCACACTGTTTGCATATATGGATGCAATGCTGTGCATCAGAAAGCTTTATCATTCAGTTTCTGCAACAAGATCTTAACAAAATCATTGCAGGAAGTAAAATTCAACATCAAACCTGATATCCCATTTGGAGGGTCACCACCAGTAAAGTCAGCAGATTCTAAGCCTCTCCAATTTCTGTGCTTTGCTAAGTGACTGAAGTGGAGAGCAATTTGACGTTTGCCTTCTGACTTTAATTAATGTTTAATACTCGGTGGCAAAAGTGCATTTCCTCTTGTAAGTTCTCATTAAGTTCCTTTTGAATCAGTTAACATTCTGTTTATAAAGATGTGGATATTTCCTCTAATTACTGTAATTTTGGCTACTGCTGTAAAAATCAGTGCTCCGTGTCACACTGTCAGAGATCATTACAGATGCATACATGCTTCTTCCCTCTCCCCTGGAAATGATCCAATCATCTCTGAAAATTAAATACTTAAAAGGTTTAGTAAAAGAAAGGAAAATCCAGAGGTATCATGTCTCATTTTAAGCCATTCCATAGTAAAATTAGGATGTATTCATTAGGGTGATGAAATGTGATCTGCTTAAGCATTATATATATGGATACAGAATTTTGTTATATAATAAATTTCATTATTGTAAAAGCCAGTTAATTTTGCTGAACAAGATGATTTATACTCTCAGAAGCACATTTCTCAATCCTGGTATTTCCTATGTAGCTGTGAGGGTGCAACCTCTTGCCTCTTCAGTTGCCCCTCCCCTGGGGTAAATAGGTCTCATCATTGGCAAGTTTGGAAGAAGACCTGGCTATTATTGGCTCAGTGTCTTCCTCTCTGCTTCCTCTTGAGGGCCAGATCCCACAGGAAGCATGTGGTTTAGTCTGTTCCTTCTATATGGGGAAGATGGTGGTTCTATAGCACTGTCAGAAGAGGAAAGTCTACCTAATTCTCTGATCAGATTTAGAGACCTATCTGAGTCACTTCCTCCAACCCAGCCTTTAGAAGTAATGAGGGACTATCTTGGGCTCTCTTACACCTTCTCTCACTCTTATTTTTCAAAATACTTGGTGGGTGGAAAAAGGTGTTACTTTGGGGCCTCCCTGGTGGCCCAAGGGATTAAGACCAACCTATGAAGCCATCTGCAGCCACTGCAGCACGAGTTCGATCTCCCGTCTCCGGTCAGGGAGCTACCCACATGGCGCAGCAGACCTCTCCTGCCTCACCTGCTGCTCCCCTCAGCAGTGTGCTTTGGTTGATCTGCCTGTTCTGTTCCTCGGCTCTGTCTCTTTTGGATCTTCTCAACTCCCGCACTTCTGGCCTGTACACCAGCTCTTGTATGCATAAGTAAATAAGTCTTTAAAGAAAAAAAGGTGTTATTTACCAGCTCTTAAAAGTCAGCACCACTAAACACTAAGACTGGTGATTCAAAAACAAACAAAACACTGCTCTTTTTTAGACATGTTGTTTAAGGAATTTTTAATTAGTCACTCCCTGTTCCGAATTTTTGTGTTAATTCTGCTAGACTCTCTGCCTCTTAGTGTTTTACTAATTCTGGATCTATTTGAAAAAGGAGGGGGTGGGGAAGAATCTTGTCAATTGCCAATTTTTGTTGGCAAGTGTTATTACCCTCATGCATTGATTTTTAAACCTGTTGTCCGGGGATTATTTTCCCCTTTGTAAAAATGTATTTATTTATATATATTTTTACATAATTGTTCATTTTTAAACAATGTTTGCTTTTTTTTCACCCTCAGGTGTAGTCCCCATAGAATTTCCTCTACCAATTCACCTGTGCACCATCACCACAGTTCCTGGTGCTCCTCCATCCCTCCCTCCCATACCTCTCCCTCCCCTTCCCCTGCAGGATATCTCTGGTTTATAATTGCTTGTTTGTTTTTAGTTATTTTCCCCTTTTTACTAGGTGTGTGAGAGGTATTGCCACTTGCTCAAGTTCACACAGCTGATTAGCAGGAGAGTGGGAAATTGAACTTTCCAACTCCAAGGCCAGCACTCCTTCTTCAGGAAAACTTTCACTGCACCTCTCCCCATGCTCCCTAACCCAATGTCCTATCCTTTCACTGACCATTAGAAGAAAAATAGGCAGGAAAAATGGTGGCTCTCTAAAGGATGTTTGTGAGAGAGGGCATTCTTTATTTAGTTTTAGTTTCTTTCTGTCCCCAAACAGGTTAAATCATACATATATATATATATATATATATATATGATTATATATATATATACATATATATACACACATACACATATATGTGTATGTGTGTATGCATGTATGTATGTATGTGTGTGTGTATATGTATGTGAAACAGGGAATTAGTAGAATTTCTGCTGTTGTGAGAATTTAGGTTTCCCAGGTACTTTTGAGAAAGACCTTGTAGAAGATTGTCTTATTTGACATCTTTTGGGTTGGTTCTAAACAAAACTCTTTATAAATACAAAACAATCCTGATGGCTGTTTCCTTTGAAATGTGTTGAACTAGTTTGAAAATGCCACTATGAAGGTCAAAATTTGAGCTTATTACTCAGAAATTCTCACCTCTGAGACGTTCTCTTAGAGAAACATCCAAGTGTACACAGTGTACACAGCTTTGCTCATTGTTGAGTCACATTATAAAGAGGGTAGTGCTGTTCTCCTTCCTGTGACCTTAGGCAGCATCAAGGGAAAATACTGCAAGAGTTTCTTTAGTTGAGCAAAATGTAACCCAGTTACAAACTCAGGAGTTCAGAGTACGGCTCCAGAGTCAAGGCAAGTTTCGTAGAGGAGGACAAAGTCCATGCCTGCTACTTACCTAGAAGGCTTCCTCATTAAATGAATAAATGAATTAAATGAATAAATGTAAATGTGTATTAAATGAATAAATGTAAAAATCTGAATAAGCCTTAATGGTGGGAGGGAATTAAGCATCCCTCTTTTGCTTCAAATAGAATTGAATCAGAGAATCTCTAGGTACATGAGTGTCTGTGTGTTTTCATATGTCCTTCCTTTGTGTTGGTTCTTATGATTTCAGATTTTAAGTTCCATCATTCTGACTTCTGGGACTAAAAGAAATAAAGCTAAAGGTACTTTTGAGGATAGAGGACAAGAAAGCTAGGATATCAAAATTTTCTATAAGGTATAATAATTCATAAGTAATTGTATCTGCCACCTAGCATTTATGTCATTGTAGATATAGGAAATCTTGCATTTATTTTTATTAGTTTTTAATACATTTCCTACCCTTAATAAACTGTGGGACTTATGTGTGTTTTAGAGTAAAGAAACGCAATTCTTTGTCTCATAATATGTGCATTTTATGTTCACATATTTTCCTTTCCCCTCCTTTTCTCTCTAATTTCTTTCAAGATTTTGTGCCTCTGCCTATGCCAGTAAGGGGGGAGAGTAATACAGATCAGTTCTTTTTGTATCAGAGAAGTTTCTAACACAGAGAGAACTGTCTGATTTCACTCCCATCACAGTTCAAGTGGGAGCTGTAAGCCCCAGTGATGTTAGTTCACCAGGATGCAAATTCAGCTGCCTTCTCAATTGCTAGGATTTGGAAATGCTGAATCTGCAGGCACTGTGATATTTTTTTCATTTTCAGAAAACAAAATTCTTAAAGCTTCCAGCATCTTCATTTATTTTGGAAAACCAACTATGTACATGGTGTACTTTTAATTCCTAAAGTTTTATTTAGAACAGATGACATTTCTTTGTAGGTTTCTCTAAGAAGAATAGTTCTCTATCTGCTTTGACTTGTTAGTCATTTCAAAGTGCTCCACATTACCAAGAGCACTTATTCTGAGTCCAAATCTCCTGATGATGGAACACCAATGCCCCCTACTGATAAATTTCCCAAAACCTTTCCTTAGAAAATGAGAACAGAAGCCCCTCAGTGCCAGCAGCCCAGTATTCGCCTTGTCTGAAAAGGACATGTGCTTCTAGGGTCAGCCTTGTCTGCTTTATTAGCTTCTCATTAGTGAAATTTCCTCTATTCGTCTTTACTAAAGCAGCTAGAAGTTATTTCATGCTTGGCTGACTTTATTAGAAAAACAATTTTAAATGTATCAGCCCAGCTTTATACCTGACAAAATGACCAGAACTAGCATTTGATTACGGTAATGTAATCCCTCACATTTTGTTTATGTTTAATAAGGAAGTGTTCCTTAAAATACCTTCATATTTGTCTTGCTATATCTTCATTGTTTATAGAATGTCTGGCATGGAGACTTTAATCCCTAAAACCCCATATTTACTTAAATCCCTTCTCATGTCATCTCCATCAATGAATTGCTTAGTTTCCCCTAGCAGTAGGGAACACACCACCTATTGAAGCCACTCAGAGCAAGTTTGAAGAATTCTGACAGAAGGTTCATGGAAATTTTTTTCAGTTCAGCTTCTAAATATTGAACTAATTTCTACCCCTTCGCTGTTATAACAACTTTTTCTCTAACAAATCTAATTCCTCTTAATTCTTCAAATATTTCAACAGAAAGATCGTGCCCTTCTCTCTGGCATTCTTTTCTTCCTCAGGAAGGGTAATGGCAGCTATCAAAGAAAAGGCAAATATTTCTATAAATGTGAGACCAAGGGGACAAAGACTTAGGAAAGAATGCCAGTTGGATATAAAAATCTCTACTTTCAAATGATAAACTAATTGTTATTTCTCTCTCTCTCTTGCTCTCTCTCTTTCTCTCTCTCTCTCTCTTTCTCTCATGAGTGCACACACACATCCCTTTATACACAAACATTTTGTAGTTACCACAATATACATTAAAAGTGGCCATCTTGGAAATTAGTGAAGGAGGCAGGAGACAAATTCAGCCTCTGTGATACTGTAATTTGAATGTTCCCAAGAAGGTCCAATCTCAGGGCTCCTTCATTAATGCTGAGAATTGTTAAGCCTCTCTGCTTATCCCTCCTATTCTTAAGTAGTGTCAATGAGGATTTCTGACAAGGTTGAGAAATTAGTGAACTTGGGGTGAGGTTTTTAATCACAAGGCCAAATGATTCTTTGTGAGATGCTTATCATTCCATTGAGTGTGTCATCCTCTTCAGGCAGAGGCAAAATAGAAACTGCTGGTGTGGTCTGTGTAACCCCTCCTACCCTCCTTTCATATGCACTCTTAACTTTGCTGTTGCCATGTTTACTTAGCCATAGTAAAACAAGCAATGACCTTAAACCAAGGACCAACATTTGTATTGCTATATTTGTTCTGCCACCGAGTCTTAAAAATTTCATCACCCTGTGACCTTCAAGAGGAAGAGAATTAGACTCTACCTATCAGCTAGAGAAGCAACAAACAAATTGTAGAGCAGTCATGTGTGATTTCCCATAGTTTTGTTGGAAAAGTAGTGGCTGCTCTCAATTACTTAGTATTACAGTAGTATTGTTAATTTTCTTTTGGATTCATGGTGCCTCACATGAATATGTTCCATGTCGTCAATCATTGCTGCTTTGATATGATGTTGAATTCCTTATTGCCCTTCTTTAGTATTTTTTTTTTAGTTTATAGCTGCCTCAGCCTAAGTGCAGTATCATATCACAGCAGGATATTCTGAGTGTGGACTGATTGGCCCAAAGGAAAACATCACTCTCACTTGTCTATAAGTCCTGAAATATTAATAGAACTGGGGGAGTACAAACTTTTGTGCAAGTGGCACTGCAGTATTTATGCACATTGAATCATTCTACTCCATAAACATGAATTAAATTGTGTGCTAGGAACTATGCTAAGTACCATGGCCACCAAAATAAATGGAACTTCATCACTTCCTTGAGGAGTTCACAGTTTAGTGGTGAAGAATGTCATGCAAACAAATAATTACTGCCCTGTGTTATACATTATGATAGGAAAATGAAGCTCTGTGTGAATACAAAAGAGAAAGTTTCAAATGCTACCTAAAGAAAACAAGGAACTGTGCCCTAAACAAATTCATCAGGCCAATAAATGGAAGAAAGACCAATTGAAGCAAAGGAAAAAACATAGAACTAGGAGTATGCTATAACAAAAGCAAGACACATGTAAGTAACCTTAGTTTCAGTAGAAATGTATGAGTTATTAATTGGATGTTTCCAGGGAAGAGTTATGAGATGAGATTAGAAGGCAGGGAAATCTCAGCTCATCAGGAATTTGGGTGAGATGCTAAGGAATGGGTTTTTATTCTCTAGGAAAAGGAAATCGATAGATTTGTGTTTTTAGAAAAAGTGCTCTAGTGACAGTGGGATACTAAAGGGATCGAATCGATCAGACTTGGAGTCTGTCTGATTGTGAAGTGGTCAAAGGAAAGCTGGGAGAATCGGGCAACTTTTCAATTTCTGACTTTAATAATTGCTTGGGCAGTGGTGTGATTTTTCAGAGAAGGAAGTACTCAAGAAGAGATTTCAGGAGGTGAAGGGAGACATTGGTATGATTCAGATCTGTAAATCTTGAGTATGAGATGCCTGAAAAATATCTAAAGGAAGAGACTGGAATATGAATTTAGAAATAAGGGTCTGAGGTTCAAGAGAGAGGTCTGGACTAGACTCTATCAGTGAATAGTATGTAGGTGGCCATTGAAGCTTTTGGAGAAGTTCAGGAGAAAGTCAAATCCAGCACTCAAGAAAGAGATTTATGTAGGAAATAAATATTTGAACATATAAGAGAGAATTGAAAGTCTGGAGGCACATGAGATCCCCCAGCACAAACTGAGAAGAAAGTGCAAGGCTTATCTAGAATGAGGTGTGCAAATGGGGAGACCTAAAAAAAAGAGACTTGAGATGAGATTCAAAAACAAGAAAAACAACCACAAAAGATAGGAGAGAAAGCCAAGAATAAAAATATTGACTTGGAGTGTCAAAAGCATCAAATAAGTTTAGGATGGAAGAGTGTTTGATAACTTTTCAATTGGGAGGGTTTGAATGAGATCAGTTTGAGAATAAATAGTACAGAGAGCAAATGAAGTTAACCCCTAGGTTATCAGAATAAAAAGGTTAAAAGACTGGGTAATAATTACAGGCAGTAATAAAAAAAGAGTTTTTATCTTTTGTGATTTATTTTGTTTATTTCAAATGTTTGAGATGGGCTCAGAAGCAATGAGGATAAAGCAGCTCAAGATTCAGAAAGAAAAAATAATAAGGAGCAATATTTCCAAGGAAGACAAAATAGTTTACAGTTGAGAATGAACAGAATTCTGCTCCAAATCTTTACCTGCTGTTTCTTTACCTATTGTTGTGTTATGTTACATTTATGTCCCTCTACTCACCCAGTCTTTAAGTAATAGATTATTGTAGACTCAAATGTCAGGGTTTCTATTTATGAGATTTCTTTAAGTTAAATTCAGTCTTTCATTCTCAACTGTTGAGAACTGATTCATTAATAAATTCATCTTGAGTTCATCCAGAGTATAATATGTCAGTCTTCCAGTTCACATTTCTCTCAGATTCTCAACGTCACTTTCCTCTCAGATTCTCAAGGTCACATTTTGCAAAATTCCTGGATATAGTCTAAGTAGACCACATGATCTATTTACCCTCTTTGCCAATCTAATAACTCCATCAAAGAATGAAATAAGGTCAGTTTTAGATGACCTGACTCAAGCTGATGAACCC
This sequence comes from Talpa occidentalis, assembly GCF_014898055.3. Lineage (NCBI taxonomy): Eukaryota > Metazoa > Chordata > Mammalia > Eulipotyphla > Talpidae > Talpa > Talpa occidentalis. Next base: position 55,836,813 of record NW_023605083.1, read on the forward strand.
ATCCTGGCTCAGAGTGACCGATGCTTCCTCTTTTAAAAGCAAAGAAAGTTCCTCTAACATCCATTCTATAATCATGCCCAAAATAAACTTACAATTTATTCATCATCATTAGTGATGCTTTTAATTCTTTTTTTAAAAAAGATTTATTTATTTATTTATTTATACAAGAACCAGGGTACAGGCCAGATGCACGGGAGGGTGAGAGAATTCACCAGACAGAGCGGGGAACAGAACAGGCAGACTGACGAAATACACTGCTGAGGGGAGCAGCAGGCACGGCAGGAGAAGTCTGTCGGGCCATGCGGGACCCTCTCCAGCCAGCCAGGATCTAACCGGCGTTGCAGAGACTGCAGACAGCTTCACAGCGCTGTGCTCAACCGCCTGCGCCACTAGGGGAGGCCCGATGATGCTTTTAATTCTTATACATCCCTTTTTGAAACTTGGAAGTATAGTTGTTCATTTCTAACCTTCCTGCTTCTCTTTCATTCTCAGTAATTCATTATAACTCTTTAAGTTTCTCCATGTCCTAGGATATGATTTCTCTTGAAAGGGTATTTAAAGTCCTTACCAATAACTTTGTTCTTTCCTCAATCACTCCATACATTTGGGACCAATGCAATTCTTACTTTTTAAATCCTGGTTTTTTTTTCTGTAGACAGAGAAGATTGACATCAAGAATATTGAAAAGTCTCCTCTCTCAAATATCATAGTTTTTCAGACTAGACATATGAAAATGAGACATTAAAGATCTTTTGAACTTTATAAAAACCAAATAAGTAGAAACTGACATAAAATACCCATTTATTAAAAGTCAGTCACACATGTAACTGAGATTTATTCAATTTTCACTGTTCAAATTGAGATTTTTTTTCACTATTATGTAAAATGTTATAAATAATCTTGATAAGGGCCTCCCTGGTGGCGCAGCGGTTGAGCGCTGGGTTGCGAAGCTGCCCGCAGCCTCTGCAGCACTGGTTCGATCCCCGGCCGTCGGGCGAGGGTCCCACATGGTGCGCAGACCTCTCCTGCCGCCCGCTGCTCCCCTCAGCAGTGTACTTCGTCAGTCTGCCTGTTCTGTTCCCCGCTCTGGTTCTGGTGAATTCTCTCACCCTCCCGCTTCTGACTGTACCCAGTGCTTGTACAAATAAATAAATAAATTAAAAAAAAAAAATTGAAAAAAAAAAAAATAAATAATCTTGATAATTTCTATGGAGGCCTGTATAAAGTTTATAGAATTTCTCCAAGATTATGTTTAGAGTATAGTTCAACATTAGGAATAGAGTTTCTAGAACATGGGATAATGTACTTGTTTAACTTTACAAGATAATACCAAATTGTTTTTCAAAGTGTTTTTCCATTTTGCATGCTCACCCTCAGGGTTAAAGAATTCTGTTAACATGATCAGCAATGCTTAGTATAGTTAGTCTTTCCGGATAGTAAGTATACTACCTGAAGATATAGTGTAATCTTAACTTACACTTCCCTAATAATTACAGAGGTTCACATCTTTTCACATTTATTTACCCTTTGTGTTTTCTCTTCTATGAAATGCCTATTTAGGTTTGTTTTGCATTTTTATATTTCATTTTAACTGCATATTAACTGACTTGATGTAGTTTTAATAAGTTCAGGACGCTAATATTTCATTAAGAGTCTATAATCCCATGATCCAAAAAATAATGCAGTATGTAAACTGAAGAACCTCTCCTACTAACAGCTGTGCTGTGCTCATGATCGCTGGTGGCCTTTTAGTGTACTGATTTTTCACAGGCTTCCTGGTGGAAGCATGTATCTTCCAGATCCAGGGTTCTCATTGGAAGATCTTCAGGGATTAAATTGGCATGATTATTGCTCTTCTACCTCCCTACCACTCAGTCTCTGAAGATGAGAAATGAATAGACCTCCTCTTAAATTTATCTATCTAAAAATATCTCTCCTGATTCCCTGGGAAAGACTTCCTGTCCTCCTTCATAGAAAAATAGAACAAGCAAAGTAAAGGTTTGCTAAGCTGCTCTTAGCTCTAGTAGCAATACTAGCAGTTTTCAGAATCTATATTTGGAAGCCTTAAAGGGTGACAATGTGAGTGAGGTGTCAGCTGATGGGGCTCAGACCAGCACCCTGACTACACACTCTTATTGTGGCAGCTCTGACATTTATGATGCCATGAAAATGTGAATGCATCATTGAAATGATCTTTCACCTATTAGATTCTCTGTCCTCTAGTGGGCATTGCAGGAGGTGAGAAGGCAGAAGGGGCAATCAGGAATGAAAATATAGCCTGTGATGAATGAGTATTGATTACTTAATAATATAACAAACTTCCTAAACCATTTTAGCTCAACATGTCTGGTTTAAATCAAATGCTGTAAATGTGTCTTCAAAGTAATTTCACATTTCATTGAAAAAATTTCCATTGACAAGGCAGCCTCAGTCCTAAGAACCCTAGTATAATGGCAGAGTATTTAGAGTGCTAAGTGACACAGATTTGCATTGTGCCATGATCAGAAAGATTTTAGGTGGAACAATCATTTTCAAAAGGAACAAAAACCAATCCAAAAGGATGAAAGTGAGAAAGTGAGGCTTAGATTACTTTGCACAACCTCCAGTCTAATATGCATATCCACAGACATGTTTTTTCATAAAAATCAAGAGATGATGGGTCCTTCTATCATGTGTATTAGAATAATTGTTCCTCTAATTCAAATCTCTAAGAAACTTTATGCCTGCTCTTATCTTAGTTCAATTTAGGGAGAACATAAGAATAAAAATGCTGTATCTGCTCAGTGTCTGCTTCTCTACATAAAATTGTCCAAATGACTTCAAGCTCTGCAAGTATGTGGTTGACCATATAGTTATCCCTTCCCGCCCCTGCCGGTCACCACCATTCTCCCAAAATTATAGTTCTTAGCTCAACATTAGGTCCTCTCCAACTCAATTCTTGTCACCCCTTCTTCAGGTTCCTTTGCTCATTCCATCTTCCCCGACAGACTCCTCTTTACTCCATTTGTGCTCACTCATTAAGTGAGCAACTCATGTCTCCCAAGATGTGTCTCCAGACATTTCACTTGGATGTCTGATAGGCATCGTGGAATGTATATGTTCAAACTTAAACTTCCTGTTTTCCCCAGCCCCAAACCTTCACATTTTATGGCCTCCCCCACATGGAGAGATTCTTCATCTCATGCCCTTTTCTCTCCCTCAAGCCTGACATAGAGTAGTTTATCAATAAAAGTCTACTGAATGAATTACTTTCATTCATTCCAGTAGTTGAAAACTAAACTGACAATGCACAGTATGTTACTTCTATTCTATTGTGAGAGAAAATTTAAATAGGACTTTATGAGTGTGCTCTGGAAATGCAGTAGCACAGAAACATTAGAGGTGCCCTGAGTCCCTGGAAGCTGACCTATAAACAAACCCTTGTACAAGCTCTGATTCACTGTGAAGTGAAAGGCCTTGCTCCTGTCTAGTACAGATTACCGTCAAGCTCTCCCTCTTCTGTCACAGGCTTGATTGTGCCACTTTCCTGCTCAAAACCCTTCAACTGTTTCCTTTTAAGTAGATAATACTATGTTAACTTCCTTCACAGGCCATGCAAAGCCCTCCTCCCTCGAGTTTTCAACCATTTCTCTTCTCTCATCCTGAAGGAGGGTCCTTGATACACCCAACATACTAGCTGTAAAGGTGAATCTGGCCTCTGAACACAGTGTCAGTCTGAAGTCCTTGGCTGGAAATCACAGAAATGGGACTGGAGTAGCAAAGAAGGGAATATATTTTCTCATGTAGTTGAGAAGAACTCGATGTACTAACACAGAAAGTTGGTTAAAATATGTGAAGAAAAATGCCAGCTATAGAACAGCATGCATGGTGTGATCCTATTTTATAGATTTTTAAATCTACCTATGGTTGTATATGTTTATACTCTTGAGGAGAAAAAAAAGTCTAAAAGAATAAATAAACACTAAATATTAATGATGATTAATCATTAATTTACTGGTGAGTAAAATTCTGATGGTGTATTTTTTAAATTTATACCTGCATGTAGTAAGGTGTTTTCACAAACAGCTTCAAATTTATGCTTGGTTGATGGTTCCAAACTGTCAATGCTCAGCCATCATGTACCTCTGATATGTCACCCCTAGCCTTGGGTGGCTATTTAAATTTAAATAAATAAGATGAAATAATTTTTTTTTTACTTGCAGTAGGCACATTTCAATACCTTGATGGCCACACATACCAATTGGTGGCCATATTGAAAGTTCTGCTATAGAACATTTTTATCAATGCAAGATGTTACTCCTGCAGTGAGAAACACCTGGCAAGCTCCATGACCCTAGATGCTCACCTGCTCACTTTCACTAGGATAATTGGCTCTATCTACATGCAGCTCCCATAGGTGCAGGCCTAAGCACCTGTGCAATGACAGCCGCCAGGAATTTGAGTGAGGCTCAGGTCTGGGCTCATCTGTACAGGATCTTCTAGTGTGTTAGGGAGAGGTAGAATCTTTAGAGGCAAGTTACTCAGTAATGTTAAGGAAAATAAGGAAAAGCCTTACCTAGTAATTTTGAAAGGAAATGAGAGCATTTAAATAATTTTTGCAATATTGAGATTTACCTGTTTTAATTAGAAAGAAAAACTGATTGGTTTGAAATTTGTTTTTCCATTTTTTCCCATTTGCCTAATTCCTGGGTAACTTAGCAATGCATAAGGAGAAAGAAGAATCATGTTCCTTTCTGGTAGGAAAATTAAAATGTTATCTGAAGTACTTCTGCTTAAAATTATTTGAAACAAATACAGGAAGCGCTACCTTATTTCCTTAGTTTCCTTTTTCAGTTAGAGTTTTTAATGTTTGTTCTACATAACTTACAGAACATTCAGTGTTAGTATTGTTTTCATTCTAATTAAGAGTCATAAAATTACTTCCAGTGCCTTTTCCCCCAAGTAGGTCTGTCATTTAAAAGCTTACAGTGAGAAAATGATTCTTTTGTAAATAGCAAACAGGAACTCTCAATATTAGTTATTTAATAGATTACAGTATGATTTTTAATATTTAGTAGCAACCTATTATATCTTTAATATACTTTTAAAACCATGAAACAGTATGTCCATGATTAAATGCCTTATTTTTTAAAACAAGATAATTACAACTTTTTTTGAACTGCAGATACCCTTCTCTCTCTCTCTGTCCAACACACCTATCAACATCTCACCTACCAGATATCACTGTTCTGAACATGCTGGTTTATATTAAAAACTTGAGTTTTAACCAATATTCCAGTCCTACATCCTAAACAGTCATATGTTCCTTGATCAGATTTTTTATGAGTCAACAGGATATAGAATCTCATCCACACACTCAACCAAATGTCTTTTAAATACCATTTATTTACTTGTGCCGACCTGGGGTTGTACATTTGAAGTCTCACTTCACTTAGGGCCCTACAAATTTGCTGGAGGGAAACACGGGCAGGGGTGGCTACACAATAGCGCAAAGGCCAGGATGATGCATGGCTTGCTCAGAGCGCTGCTGTGGGAACACAGGAATAAGCCATCATCATACTGCACAGGTGGCCAAGGAGGACTTGAAAGCACTCATGGGCCTTTAGTGTTCATCTAGGCCAATGTCCATCCACTTCTGGGTTCTTCTTCACAACATCTATACCCAGTGTCCTATACTTAAGTATTCTGAATAGTAGATAACACATTACACACCCTCCTCCTCCAATTAAGTACAGCATCAAATATACCATGAAGCCTCTAAGAACAAATCCTATGACAGAGAAAGCATAATGGTTAACAAATTTCTTTTGTAAAATATTTCTATATTCTTTTTAAGTTAAGTGGATCGGGAGGTTGAAATCCTTACACAAGTTACCTTTACTTGGAACTTCATACATTAGGATTTTAATGTGCATCTTATAGCATGGACAGGTCAAAAGAACTAAGAAGAAAGTTCTCTTTTTTCTTCAGCTAAGCACAAGTCTCAAAATGATCTGTTCAGACAAATTAGACAGCCATCCTTCAGGCACAAAGTCAAGCCAGTCTCCCCAGAGCCAAGTCAGTGTTCAGTTAGAAGACAAAATCTGCGCTTACAGTGATTCAAATACTGGGCTCAGGCATTTGCTTGCGATGTCAGGTTTTCTCACAGTGGCTGTGTCTGCTGATTAAGTCCATATCTCTTTCGCTGAAAACCTCTTTGGATTATTAATGCAGGAAATTTTAAAGATTGCAAGAAAATTGCATTTCCTTTTGAAATGTTGGTATAAGTAGTTTCTTCAACTGGCTATTTAAAAATTGAGAAGCCCTCAGCCTCACAGATTAACAAGATTTTCCTCTTCTATTTTCACTCAAACCCCCTTAGACCTACTTATTCACTTAATAAGCCTGTTGCCTTTGCCTTGACTATCAGAAATGACACTAGTCTCCATTTTTGTGAGTAAGCTAACTATTCCAGTGCCTGGGCAGTCATATTTCCAAAGATTCCCATCAGTGTTTTTGACAAGACTGTATGGTATATCAAAGGTTCAGTTCTCACATCCACACCTTTGTCCCCTTCCTCTGAAAGAGGAAAGTGACGAACTATAGAAATGATTCCTGAAAGTATAGAAAGAAGAAAGTGATGCCTTCCATATTAGTGTCTAAATACTCCATTCAAATTGCCCACTTGTTATCCTTTTAACTTATTCAATGATGTTCATTCCTACAATGAAGTCAAGCCTGAGACTGTCAAACCCAAAACTTGTTCCATCTGAGTCTAAATAACAAACTCCTTTGAAGACAGGGTAGGTGGTTTTGACCATGACTTTATGGACTGCTATAATGGCAAACTAATTGCACTAAGTGAAGCTAAGAGGATTTTTTTTCCTTTTAATATTTTATTTTATATAATTCTTACATCATTTTTCATTTTTGCACAAAGTATGCATTTTCATTTTGGTTGTATTCCCCATACAATTGCACCCCCCTTATTTTGACCCTAATCCTTCCTCTCCTCCCCACGCCCCGTAGTTTGTCTCTGGTTTATAGTTGCTTGGTGATTTTGATTTTTTCTTTATTATAGTTAGTCTTTTTCTTGGTCCCTTATTTAGGTTTTCTAAATTCCTGCTATGAGTGAGACCATCTGGTATTTTTCTTTTTCTTTCTAGCTTATTTCGCTGAGCATGATCCCTTCCAGCGCCATCCATGTTGCTGCAAATTGCATGTGCTTATCTTTTTTGATTGCTGAATAATATTCCATTGTGTATATGTACCACATCTTCTTGATCCAGTCATCTATTTTGGGGCATTTGGGTTGTTTCCATAGCTTAGCTGTTGTAAATAGTGCTGCTATAAACATAAGGGTGCAGGTGCCCTTTTAAATAATGTTTCTGTGTCGTTTGGGTAAATACTTAGGAGTGGAATTGCTGGATCATATGGAAGCTCTATCTTTAGTAGGTTGAGGAATCTCCACACAGCTTTCCATAGTGGTTGGACCAGTTTGCACTCCCACCAGCAGTGCAGGAGAGTTACTTTTTCTTCACATCCTCACCAACATTTGTTGTTGCTAATTTTCTTAACATGTGCCGTTCTCACTGGTGTAAGATGGTATCTCATTGTAGTTTTGATTTGCATTTCCCTAAGAGGAAATTTTTAATAAGGTTAAAAGTAAATCCTAAGAAACCCAAGTAGCATAGTTTGGCTACTCATTAACTGAAATGAGAAACTAAAGGAAGTCAGAATGAAAATTATTCTTTCTCGCTAGGTCTTATCATCTCTTGGTTTTGCATAGCCACTTCATTTTTTTCTATATATTCTGTTGCCACTTTTCAAGATTAAAACAGTCACACAAGGCTGCTCTGTAGTTCCTATTGATAGATTTGTATGTCCTGAATTCAAACTGGTTAACAAAGACACATGAATGTCAGTAAATTTCACTTCAAGTTCATCAGAAAGAGCTCATGGGTATAACTTGGACCAGGTATCTACCCTCAGTCCAGCCAGGAAATCAGTCTTGTAATAGAAGCAAGACTGTTTAAATGTGCAATTCCTAGAGAAGGGTGGCCAGTGTCTGATGGAAATTTTAAATGATGTCAATTACTGTTCACCCCTTATGCTGGTATGATTTATTTTTGGCAATGTTCTCATTTATTATACATATTTGTATGGTGCTTTGCCATCTGCAGAGTTTCTCCAAGTTTTCTTTAAATGAGTTTTACTCATCCTCTCCAGAATGTTATGAATATCATGTAAGATAACACATTCAATATTACATAGCTGGTTATGTGATTGTCAATGAGAATCATGTTATTGTTTCTTTGGGCTTGTTTTTTATATCTATCTCCCACACTGTAAACCCCATCAGTCCCAAAAGTATGCCTGTTTTGTTAACATTTTTGCTGTTTGTTATTTGGTTTTGTCAACAACTGAGTACCCCCAATATAGGCATGCATTAGGTACCATACTCACCATTCATTTATTATCATTGCATGTTCTTTATGAGGATCCAGGAGGATTTCCTGTATGTCTTAAACTAGGTCAGAAAAAGTCCACTTAAGCATTGAATGTTTTTATCTTACATAAACTCTGAAATGTGTAACTGACCAACATTTCCTTATTTTGTGGATTACTAGACAATTTATACTCAAGATTGTAATTCCTACTCCCACCTTATGTCACATACTTATTCCCTTTCTTCTTCCTTTCCACCATCCCTCTGAGGCTGGCTTGTTGTATTTTATAGAAGTTGATAAAACTCCTCCTTTGTTGGAACAGAATGAAAATACATAAATATGCCTCATTACATCTTTATGATAAATTGTTATTAATCCATGAATTAATGAAATTGATGGTAGGAGATATCTGAATAAAGGACCCAGTCTGTAGCATATAGTTCAACCTTCGATATTGTGCTGACTTGTATTTGTATCTTGATTTCCCCCAGGCCAAATAAGTTTGTGTGGAGAAATCCTCATGCCATGAGAAACCCCTCAGTCCTGAGCAAAGTGGAATGGTTAGTCACCTTACACTAAGACCCCCCCCGGGTTGAAAGGTACCCCTCACACTCCACATGAGAGCAGCTCTCGCATCTGGCCCTCCAGCATCTGCCCTTGCCTACCTGAACATACTTGAGTGCACACACATGAACACATACGCGCCTATAGCCACTGTGACCTTCCCCCACCGTAACCTACCCCCTACCCTTCCAACTTATCCAAACTTTCCAGAGAGAAGGAAAATGTTCTTGTCCTTAGCTTGTGACCTTCCCCACTATCACTCTTTGTAACATTCAGTTTTCTCTAGTAAACAGAGGGCCTAGGGAGAAACATAGTGCTCTCAACCCTGAGAACTGGATTTCAGATATTGTTGGCTTCTGCCTTCTAAATCCTTAGGAATAATCAGGACTTAATATGTTTTTCTGTGTCAGCTTGTCATTCTGAGGAAGTGACAGCTGAGGAAAATTCCTGGTATGAGCTCCTTACCCCTCCTTAGCCAACCCTTCCCCGACATGACTGCTCCCTTCACATCGCATCTTCAGCCCTTCCACCAGACTTGGGTCCAGCACAGCATCACCATCTGCTCATGTGACACCAACATGATGGCCTCCCTCCATGCAGCCTTAAATGGGGTTGGAGAAGGCAAGGGAGAGGGCAAGTGTGCCAGCTGGCACTAGTAACATAAAACTGGACTGTGATGAATCATGGCCCAGAACAGGAAGGAAGAGGGAGTGTGTGGGTGGCTAGTTGTGTGGCATCCTCACTGCAGCAAAGTAGATCTTTCTGCTCATGGAAGAAGAATCTATATGGCGTGTCTTTTCCTGTAGCAAATGCATCAGCTTCTTTTTAACATCTTGTATCAAGAAAATGACCACTAGAAAAGCAACCTAGAAATCAGTATTCTAATGGTTCGATTTTTTGCTCCTGTGCATCTCTACCCGGCATCATTGGGAACTATCCAGGAAAGTTGGAGGCTTGCTTGAAAATGACAGGGACAGGTTTCTGGCAGCTCAGGGGAAGATGAAAGACAAGTTGACACATGGTGATGTTTCAGTTCTCTCCCAGAGGCTGCCAGAGTTCCCACCTACTTCACCACTCTGAGTCTCCAAGGTTCTCAGTTCTTTGCGCCTGTAATTGATTGATTGATTGACTCATTCCATTCTCTCTGAATGCTAATTCTAAGATTAAATTGGTCAGACAACTATTCACGATTTGTCCTATAGATTTCAAATTTAGCCGTACGACTTTGACTTTTTGTTGTCATTATTGTTAATTTTGATGTATTTGATGTTGACAGTTCTATAGCATAAAAGTTTCTATCTTTGCTTTTTTGTTGCATCCCTTTACATATATATGCATACATGTGTGTGTGTAAGTATACATACACATATAGTTACATTTTTGTGTATGTGTTTGCTTTTGTTTACTTCACTTTCACCTTTCCCTTTTTTAAAAATGGAAGTGGTAACATAAAGCTACCCAATAAAATATAATAACTTATCCTTCCTACACACAGGAAACTAGATGCCATTTTTGCGTTTCTTTTATTAAAAAAAAAAAAAAAAAAAAAAAAAAAGCTCTGATAGGTCTTTCCTCTTCTCCAAGCAAATATTTCCCAAGAGCTGATGAAACAGAGAGAAAAAAGTGTTTACAGCTACAGGGATGAGCCACACAGACATCCCAGATCCAGCCCCAGGCAGAAGATTGAGGTAGCTCTAGAAGCAGAGCTTCAAACTATTGAAATCCTAGCTTTCATTCCAAGACATTCAAATCAGCTGGCCAGGTTCCTGCCCATCAGGTGGATTCAATTGACTAGTCAAACACAAAAGAAGTAGAAATCTCATGGCCTTGACTTTGTAATCAATCTGCAGATAAGAGCACCCACTAGCAAAGGCAGCTTTCCAGCAATAATCTTTCATTCTTACAGGAAATAGACTTATACAAGTCTCTTCTCTGTTTCTAAGTGGAAAAGAAAATAACCAAATGCTTGAAAAGGCAGAGATGACTAGCATGAGCATTGGCGATTTACAAGTGATGCCAATAAATAACTTCAAGCACCAAGAAATGCGCAGGAGTGCCCAGAGATTACTGGAAATCGTGACAGATGGTGAACTAGGGGTGAGGGATGGAGGGAAAAAATGCCAGATATAGAAGAATATAATCCTTGTAGAGCCAGAAACAAATCAGATATGAGGGACAGTGAGTGGAAAGCATGATGTGTGAGTGGAAAGCATGGTGATAGAGGCAGTCAAAAGGTAAAGACCTTTATAGCAGGATCCTTAGGAGTTGGTATTGAGAGACACAAGAACCAGGAGAATCTCAAGGCTTCGTCTCCAGAGAGAAAAAACATTGCAATAGAGAAAATCAAAGGATAGGGAAGGATTCTTTAATCCAAATGACACTTAAGAAAATGATGCTTTCAGCTAGGAAGGGAGGAGTTGCAGATACCCTGTTTCCAGAGCGAAGCCTCTGTTTCACTGTTGTGGCTAAAGAAATGAATATGACAACAGATAAAAAGAGCAACACTTTCTCTCATATGGAACTGAGCTGCTTTGCCTCGCCAAGGAGCTCTGCACCTTTTTATAAGGGATACAGTTTTGCTCCATGTTACAGATCAAACACCCACCCCCAAACCCCCCACCCCCGCCACACACACACACACACACACACGCACTAGGGATCAGAAAATGTGTGTTTCTAGTCCTGGCTCTGATCCTAACTAGCTTTGGGTTACTCATCCAGGGCTGGAGTAAAGCTTTAGACTTCCTAAACACTGAAAAAGTTATGGTTTCCCCCATTTACCACTTACATCCCTCCAAATGAAACCAATTTTAAGCCATAAAAAAAAAAAAACCCTACCAAGATGTTTTCTTCCCATAATGATTACATTGATACGTTTAAACAAATCAACACTTAAAAATATTTTTTCCTCTGCTTTAGTTCCCTTGCTTTGCTGATAGATGCATAGTCTGAGCGCGAATTTAGTTTACTTGTTAGATAACCTAGTAGTGATCAGTTCTCCTTGCTGGGCAATAGTTTTCTCATCTAGGAAATAAAGATATTAGATGGGAAGATCTCCAAGATCCCTTTCTGCTAGATTTTCTGTAATTTCACATCCTCATTGACCTGTTTTCGATCTACCTTTATCATTATCTTGACATTTTAGTGTTTCCCAAATATGAATAAAAAAGGAATGTGGCATTTCCATATTCTCTCACACCACATGCCTACTAAAGGCTATATCTAACTTTGGCAAGTACCTAGGATGCTTCTGAGTCAAAATTAATGGATGATTGTTTCCCTTTTTATATCAACATTTTATGAAGGGTATATGTCTATAATAAGATATGATCATCAGCAGAGACCTTGATTTACTGGTGGAGAGCATTTTGGGATAATGGCAAAAACTTTTTAGAAAGGGGTAAAGATTGTGACCAATGTAGAATATTTGCACTGTTCTCATCCCTGCCAATTATATAGGGTGTGGTTCAGAAATTTTCCTTTAACCCTTCTAGGCTTTCTCTTTCCTATCCACTTGTTCATTCATTCATTCATTCATTCACTTGTGGTTCATCTGCCTTTAATAATTTATAATAAGGTAAGTCTGTCACTGATAGTTTATGAGATTTCTCATGAAACATTCTCACATCTACATCTTACCAATTCTTATGGCACTGTCCTTGGACTTTTCACCTGTCATGAGTGAAAATATCACTTTGGTGCCCATGCATTCTCTGAGCAGGTGACAGCAGAAGCTGGGTCCCTACCAGCCTTGTTACGGTCTGCCTCTCAGATGGGAACTGTTCATTATTTGCTGGAAGGTTTATATAACAGATGTTACCAGGCAGACCAGCTAGCACACACTCCCTCAGCCCAGAGCACGCAGAGCCAGGCACGCACACACTCTGCCAATACTGATCCCAAGAGAGCTGCCGGGGTGATGGAGGGAGTGTGCTCTGGGGGGCGAGTGCTGCTCCAAAGCCCTGCTAATGTCTCTGTGTGGCCATGCTGTATTTTCAGCTTGTCATCATGGCCGGGACAGTGCTGCTTGCCTACTACTTCGAATGCACTGACACTTTTCAGGTGCATATCCAAGGATTCTTCTGTCAGGACGGAGACTTAATGAAGCCTTACCCGGGGACAGAAGAAGAGAGCTTCATCACCCCTCTGGTGCTCTATTGTGTGCTGGCTGCCACCCCAACTGCTATTGTAAGTACAGACATAGACATCCCTCTTTGTTGTCAGATTTCCAACATTTCCTCTCTGCCTTTTTTCCTCTTTCCTCTTTTCCTGGGCATTCACCAGCAGCCTTATCAGGGGAGTCTGTCTCAGCCCAAACCCAGCGAGTGGAGCTCTGCATAAAATTGCATTCAAAAGATCTTATCTTTTATAAGTGCTTTTTGTTTTTTGGTATCTGAATTTAAATATATGTATATCTGTGTATACACACATATATATTTAAAATCATATGTGATGATCATAAATCAACAGGTATGATTAGCTGATATGTTAAGAATACTGTGTTCTTGAAAAACTGTGCTGTGGGTCATATATATTCAGAAGAATATAAATGCTGGTATTGACATAAAGGCTCAGATCAGGGTGGACTAGAAACCCCTGGGCCTGTATCTCCTGCAGTTCTGATTGAACTCGCAGAGAGGCCAGAGATAAGAGAAATCATTTGACCTAAAGTTTGCTATGATTCATTCTTGATGTCTCTAGCTCTGCTCACATTACATCACACTCAATTAAATTGCCACTTTGCTTTCATTTATTTCATTTTTCTCTCTTAGGAGGGAAAAATTTTGCCAGACAATCTTCTAGAGAAACTGTTTCAAAAGCATGAAGCTCACAAATCTGTATTATCTAATAAAATGACTTAACACTTAGATATTTTAATTTAAAAAATGGCTTCATGGGGGCATTAAAATACATATTTCTGTCTAAACATGCCAAGGTCAGATTATTTGGGATGTATTCTGAATTATCATTTCCCCTTTCTCTTCCAATAACTGCCTGCCCCAGCTCTCCCTCCTCCCCTGCCTGTCCTCTCCCTGCCCTCTTTTAAAGGTAGGAACAAAAACACTGCCTGGCATGCTAAGGAATATATAGATTGCTCATCATTCAGTTCAGGTCTGTTTGCCATGCAAATGTTTGACTTGCATTAAGATGAGAAATGGACCAGAGTGTTGAGGAGAAAATATATGGACATAATGAGTCATGGTATTTGAACTTCATTTTGATCCTTGGCCCTAAACTTCACATGCTCACCCATCAATGGTAACACTATGCAGTAGGGATTAAAGTCAGCCTGATAAAATGCAATATTATATATTATTATGTGGATTGGTTAAAAGTATAAGCTTTGCTATCCCACATACCTGGAGCCATGTCCTGACTGTGTGACTTTGGGCAAGTCACTCTATTGCCCTTTACCAATAAAAAAATGGGCAAATGTGACTGCCTACCTCAGAGAATTGTCATGAGGCGCAAAAAAAGATGATTCATACACATTACTTAACACAGGGTCTGGCGTGTACTAAGTGTTTAGAAGTAGGGAAACAAAGAACCTGGCTGGAGCCTGTTCTTCACTCTCTTCAAGATCATAGACCAACTTCTCTGCCTAGAGAGATTGAGATTCCGCTGACCACTCTGGTAGCATGGAAATATGCCCTTTCCCAGAGGAAGGTTTATCTCTGTATCCTTCTTATCTTTACCTTCTTTTTTCTCACCCTCCCAGGGATAAGCATAAAAGACACATGTCCACATACCTCAAAAGGTAGGACACTCCTCTCCCCATATTAAGCCAGGAGGCCACAATCGGTTCTGTCTGGAATGGTCAAATGGTGGTTCTACCTGGAAGCAGTGGACTTAGTCTGGAATCAGATTCTGGTTTCTTCCTATCTCATATCTTGTTCCTGTGTGTTCAGAAATGTATCTCTGAGTGATCCACTGACTTGCTAATTTAGTGCCTTTTTCACTTTCCAGTCCCAGAAAATGTCTTTGCTTAGGTTCTCCTATAATTACACTTTGTAATTACAGAGATTTAAAAAACAAAACTAAGGAAAGCAAGGGATATAAAAATTATGAACACAAAATTATTCAATCAGAAAATAATAGAAAAAATCAGGAGCTAATTATTTGAAAAGTAAAATGTACAAACCCCTGGCTAGTTTAACATAAGAAAGAAAGAAGAGGAAAAAATAAAATATAAGCAAAAATGCATAACCTTTCAAAGGCTACATCATATTTTTATTTAAATTGTATATTACAATTCTGTGTCAATAAATGCCTACATATAAATAAAATTTATATTATTTAATGAAAAGACAGTTTACCAACAATGCCTTAAAAATGAAGGGCAGCTGAATAGCTGAATAGCAATAGACTAAAATTTTCAGCTTGTCTAATACTTATCTTGCATAATAATACTAGGGGCAAATAGCTATAGAATAAATTCCTTCAAATTTCTAAGGAATAGAAAATGCTTAACTATATAAAATGTTCCAGAGCCTAGAAAAAAAAGGGAAGTTTTTCAATTCACATTATTATAAAGCAAGAAAAAACAGATACTTCAGTCCATTTACATATACTCCCACTACAGCACCCTGAGTAACAAAAACAACCTTAGTTAGGAATGTTGGTGCAAACATATATAGGAATATATAGGAATGGATATATTTATCTACCTAAAAATGAGCATTTCTAGCAAAAGCAAAAATACTCAAGAAAAAGTTTGCAGCATATGAGATTGAAATGTAAATAAGTATCCTTTAAACTTAAAAAGATGAGCTTTTTCACTTGGAATCTTTTTAAGCAGAAGAGAACAGATAATTAAGAAAACAATAAACTGCATATATATAAACATTTCTAAACTCTTCAATTATTAAAGTAATTTATAAAAATCCAGCATTATCCTCATATGAAATTAGCAAATGATTTAAAGAAACATAGCCCATGTTGAAGGTGAAGATACTTTCATGAGCTTGTAGTCAAGAATAGGCTGGTATTTTCTCTCCGCTTGTCAAAAAAAATACTGAGAGTTTTATAAACTTTGCAACAGTCATGGATTCCATTCTCTGAAATTACATTATGGGCATAATCAACATTTTATACAATGTACACATTTGTGTTAAGGATATTCATTTTAGCAACAGTTTTAACAGTGAAAACCCTGGAACTAACTAAATACACAGGATTAGGTGAATACATTATGGGGCAATCATGTTTTTGAGACACCATTAAAAGCAATATAACATGCTGGTGTTTCATCTTGAGATTTTTTTCAAAAGGCTGATTATTATATATAGTATTGTGGGTATAATCTTTTTCCTTTCTGCAAGAGAATCTTATCTTCTCTTGATTTTCTGACTCTGTTCCCCTTGAAAAAGATAAAGAGTATATATACCAACTATATTACTAGGCAAAATTGACTCCTGATTGGTGGCTTGCATCTGATTTTAGGAATCTTAATTGCTTGAGGAGGCACCATGCTGTGTCATGCAAGTGCAGGGACACTGGAAACTTAGCAGGTCCATTCAGGACCCCACAAGCTGTGCCTGTGGAGTTGCTACACTGTATGTTGACATATGACATGAGACTTGTAGGCCAGGATGGCTCCTACATTCTCTGTATATATACTACATGTCTGCTGTCCTTGCTCCTGACTGCACTGCTCTGTTGGGCCCCTGTAAAAACAGGTGCTGAAGAGGAGCATGTGGTGCTGCCCAGCTGGGCAAGCCAGGGTGCCTTCCAAGTGAACTGGTGCCTAATGTAGCACATGGGTCCGTCATGGGTCTGTCACTCAGTGTCTGTAAGTCTGAATATTTAATAGACCCTAAGAAGATACCTTGCAAGCATAACTTACAAGATGTGTTGCAACTATAACCCCAAATATATAATTACCTATAAAAAAGCTAGTAATAAATAAACTATAAATTTATAGCTATTATCTCTGGGTGTTAATGGTACAGTTAATTTTTCTCTTCTTAATTTATGGTTTTATACATTTCCAAATGCTACATGATTATATATTATTTTCAAATAGAAAGATATATTTTATTTATTTTTAATTAATTTATTTATGTATATTTTAAGTCATTGTTTCATTTTTGTACAATATTTGCTTTTTCTCTCAGGTATAGTCCCCGTAAAATTCCCACCACCAATTCACCCGTGCACCCTCACCATAGTCTTGTGCTCTTCTCTCCCCGCTTTTATCTCTCTCCCTCCCCCTTCCCAGCAGGGTGTATCTGATTTATAGTTTATCATTTTTTTTGTGATCCCTTACTTGGTTCCTCTATATTCCTCCTATAAGTGAAACCATCTGATATTTTTCTTTTTCCTTCTGACTCATCTCAGTGAGCATAATCTCTTCCAGCTCCATCCAAGTTGCTGTAAATGGCATGAGTTTATCTTTTTTGATTGCTGAATATTATTCCATTATGTATATATACCACATCTTCTTGATCCAGTCATCTATTTTTGGGCACTTGGATTGTTTCCATAGAAGGATATATTTTTAAAAACAAATTTGTGTATTCCAGTTCTTCTGGCAATAATTAGGAAATGACCAAACTTTCATTAGAGTTGAAGATGACAGTTCTAATAAAAACACACATGGCCCAAAACAAAAATAGAAAAGAAGAATTTTGTGAAGAATGTTCTTCAAAATGACAGATCTTTATTCTAAGATTTCAGCAGAAGTCTTCTTCTCCAGGCTACAAATTTTGATCCTGTCTTTTCCATTAATTCCTTTTCCCCCAAGTTGATTTGGGGGTCAAATACTCTAATGGGAAGGTAAGGGGGTGAAGCCAGCAGACAGTGAACTGAGCATTAAGAGCCTGACCTTCTGTGTGTATAGAGCCCTGATTCCCATTCCTTTGCTTCTTGGGTCACGTATGTGACCCATAGGGCTAGCAGACCCCAGAATGTGTGCTGAGGAATATTCCATCAATCCTCCATAAATGACAATGGCAGGAATAATACCTTTTAACTTATTTATATTTTATAGTCCTTCTCTAATTTACCCTTAATACAGTCCAGTGAAATAGAAGACATCTTAGCATAGATAAAGTATGTGGTCCAATTCTTTTCTTTTTTCTGTTTTTTGAGAACATTGAGACCTGACTAGGTTACATGATTTACTGAAGGTACTCTCTACTTCTGCATGTGACTGGACAAATAGCCACCCATTTGGTTCCACTTTTATTTTCCTACCAAATGAGAGGCATTGCTAGGAACCAGGGCTAATGACAGTTGATGGGTCACTGGCAGAGAGCTGTATGACCTTGAAACCTGCTGATGGTACTTGATCTTCCTCCAAGACCTGAAAATAGGGTAGCAGCAGTAGGACAGAAAGCAGAAGGCTTCTGGTGCTCAGGGACTTTTCCTGGCAGCACAGAGCTATGTTAATTTCTTGGAGGTGTGACTTGTCCCAGAGCGCCTCTGCTGAGCCACTGTGGTGCAGAACCCCAGTACCTAGCGCACACACCCCTGTGCGAGTGTGCATCCTTCATGCTGCAAAGTCATCCTTTTCCAAGACTGATCTGTCAAGTGGATCAGGGATCCCAGTCATGGCTTTTGCCCCCAGTAAGTGTGTGACCTATAATAAGTCTTGTTCCCAGTTTCCCATCATTAAATAAAAGGAGAATTTGGGCTAAATAATCTCCATTACCTTTTTAGTCCTCATATTCCATGAGAGCTGCTAAAAGAGCTTTCCGATTGGAAGCTTCTGATTCCCAGCTCCCAAGTCTCCTGTCTCTTTCTGGAGTACAGTTTTACACCTTTGTGCCTGAACAAGTGCTTCACAGAACTGTACAGTTTTATTTTATTCCTCCTTAAACTCATTTCCTATTTCCCCTGGAGTAGAAAGAAGACTTATGTGACACTAATGGCAATTTTCAAAGAAGGAGCATAACCTGGACTTGTCCTTGGTTTTCTGCACATTCTCAAGCATATTAACCACAGAATACCCAGCACCCTAGAGGGTCTCTGTGGATGGGTATTACCAACCCCATTCACAGCTGCAGGGATACAGAAGAAGGGCATGGGGGAGGGAGGGAAGTGCCAGGAAAAACTCTGCCATGTGTTTGACCTGTCATTTCCTATTTCTTCTTTTGTGTTTTGCTGTCAGAAAAGATCAGCATCATGCAGAGGCAAGGTCACTTGGGATAAACTACATGGGAACAGACCACTGCTGTCCCAGATCTTAGGAAAGATTAGAGCTTGGGGGACGCATTGTGTCTAAACCTGTTTAGGCAAAAGTGGTGGCCCAGATGTCAGAGAAACTTGCAGGGTGCATTTTGACCAGCATGGAGACCTGGCTAACTACTGCCCCAGGTATCCTGAATAAACTCCCATACCTGGAGTCAAAGGCAGAGAGCCTGTTTGGATAAGAGGATTGAGCTCGGCGGAGAATCTGATTTACTCTTAATATATCTCAGCCTAGTGCCACCAGGCATGAGAAAATGGCCATTAAACCTTTTTTCTTGGCCTCACAACAAAGTGACAGGGGAGTATTTAGTATTGAAGCAGCAGAACATTTGACTCCCAGCCCGAGAAAATTGAAACAGTTCAGTTTGCATGCAAGCGTGCACGCACACATCTACAAGACTCATCTAGAATTTCCTCGGAAAGGAAGAGACAAACACAATTTGATAGAAAGGCACAATTTGGAGGAAATTGTGAATCTTCATTTGGGGGATTTCTGGGCTGTAAGCTCTTACAGTGAATGCAAAAAGCACAGGGCCGATTAGAGTGAGCTCTCAATTAATGCAAGTCTGTTGGCTGACTGACGAGGGCCGCAGCTGCGGAAGCAAAGGAGACATTGTAGGGCCTCGTACTGCCTCTTTCAGGGTCTGAACAACCTCATCTGTTGAAACTCCTTTTATCACTTTATATAATTCACATCTTATGTTATCAAATGACTTCTTTGGTGGGGGAGGGGGCTGGTTTGTTTTTTCACTATATTTTCTTTTTTGCTAACATACTGTCTTTACAATTTATATTGTTTTTCTGTGAAATATTTGTAGATATTTCCATTAATGTTGTACATATAAAAAAAGGTATAATAAAGCCTATTTGCCCATTTTCTGTCCACACTGCAGATGAGTGTTCCAATCCCCTTTACAGATTCATTTCCCCTTGACACCATCCCACAGAGACTTGTTTCCCACCTTCGAGATGCACCTTCTTATGATGGGTGATTAGATGATTGTGTTAAAGAGCTTTGATAATGTTTCTTGAAAAGATTATTGTGTGCCTAAAAATATGTGATAGTAAATTTATTTTACCATCACATTGATCACAATGCATATTCTTTTCATTAAAAGCAGTATTTTAGCTTACTCATTTTAAATTCCCTTTTCTCTTATATTCACTGTCCAGGAAAAAAAGCGTATGCTTTGGTAATTGAGTCCATCATCTTGGCACTATGTTTTATAACAAGTGTCAGTGAAACACAGCCTTCCAAATGGGTACATTGGTCCCAGAACAAGACCGCTGGGGAAGCTGTAACCCACAAGACACTTATTACCCAAGTTGCTAAATGATTTTCAAAATGCCATCATCCAAGCAGCCTCAATTCTGTTGAATCTTCGAGCTGTGAAGGAAATAGGAACTGTCTGGAGGTGTCATTTATACTTGATTGTGATGAAATAGAAGTCAAAAGCTCTTGAACCAACCATAGCTCTCATTGCAGATCTGAGTCATCAACAGCCTCATCAGGAGAGATTAAAGCAGAGCATGAGGACTTGGGCAATGAGAACTGGCAGCAGAGTTTGTACATTTAAACTCTCCTGGGTCACTTTTAAATACAGCCATATGTGCCTAGAAATGCTAATGACTCTAGAGGCTTACCAGGGAGAATACTAGAAACATATAGAAATTCCTGGACCTAAAAGCTCTGAAGGCATTTAGATGCTAATGTCAGAAAGTTTAGAAGAGTCCCTCTCTCCTCTTCCTCAGAGCACAAGACCAAGATTTGTTTGCCAGCCTTGGCTGTCCTTTAATAATCCAAAGTGACAAGAGATATCAGGGAATGAGGTGACTCTGGAATAGGCTGTGTCCACTTGGTTAAAAAAAGATTGCTTAGTAAGAGCAAAACCCCATGGGATTATAAATGTGGGTAAAGAAGGTATCAAAAAGTTAAGAAATAATAAGTTCTGGTGAAGATGTGGAGAAACAGGAACCTGTTAATGGGAACTGTTGGTGGAAAACTAAATTGATGGAGCCACTGTGGGAAACAATATGGAAGTTCCTCAAGAAATTAAAAATAGAACCATCATGTGATCCAATAATTTCACTTCTGGGTATATACCCAAAGAATATGAAAACACTCCTTTAAACAGTGTGTTGTAGCCAAATATAGAAACAACCCAAGTGCCCAACAATGGATAAATGAATTAAAATGTGATATATATATATATATGCATAGCGGAAATATAAAAACAACCCAAGTACCCAACAATGGATAAATGAATTAAGATGTGATATATATGCATAACGGAATACTCAGTTGTAAAAAAAGATTAAATCTTGCCAGTTGAAGCAACATAGGTGGACATTGAGGGGATTATGCTAAGTGAAGTAAGTCAGAGAGAAAAAGGCAAACACCTTATGATTTCACTCATTTGTGGAGTATAAAGGAAAAAAAAAACTAACAAAACAAAGCAAAAGTAAACACTTAGACTCTGACAACAGAAAGGTAATTAACAGAAGGGAAGAAAAAAAGGAGGGAGTAGTTAGAGGGGGCCAATTAATTGTTGGTGGATGGTGACTGGACATTTGGTGGTGTATGAGGTGTGATATATAGTTGCTGAGGTGAGAAAGTATATACCTGAAACCTGGACAGTGTTGTAAACTAGTGTTATTTCAGTGTAAAAAAAAAAATGAATGAAAATGTGACTCAAGAACACCCCCCCACCTCCAGCCGTGGAGAGCTTAACCAATGGAACTGAGATTAAAGCCTAAATAAGTGATTTCAGTTTCTATTAATCAAAACTCTCTTGTCAACTTCTATCATAAATGTAAAGATGTTGGAACTGAAAAATCCCCTTACAGATCTTGAGTTCAACAGATGAGAAACTGAGGCCTGGAATGATGAAGCAATCAAACACCAGATGAGGCAGAACAGAACTGTCACACCAAGTTTCCTTACTTCAGGAGTAATGGATTTTTTTTTTCCTGTTTCAAAACACGTTTTTGCAAAGATAGGCCAAGAAGTGAAAGCAACAAAATCCCTTGGGTACCTATTGATGCTTTTACATACACTTTTTTTTTTTAAAGATTTATTTATTTTTATACAAGAGCTGGCGTACAGGCCAGAGGTGTGGGAGGGTGAAAGGATTCACCAGAGACAGAGCAGGGAGCAGAATAGGCAGATGACAGAAATATACTGCTGAGGGGAGCAGCAGGCTTGACAGGAGAGGTCTGTGGCACCATGTGGGATTCTCGCCGGCCAGCAGGGATCGAACCCGCACTACTGAGTCTGCCGACAGCTTCACAGCACGGCACTCAACCTGCTGCGCCACCGGGGAGGCCCTACATACACTTTTTAATCACTGAACAAACTTCTGACATAGTTATTGACCTTGTGTTCAAAATCATATAACAAGGGAAAAATGGAAGCTCAGAAAGTCTCAATTACTTTACAAAGTCACATTACAAAAAGTGAAAGTGCTAGGGTTTCTACTCAACAGACATTCAGATAATACTGCAATAACTTTGATATTGGCAATTTCAGACTTTGTGACTTTGGCAGAGTGTTTATATTTTGAAAATAACTCTCCCTGAATTTTTGGCATTTTACCACTTATTAATCACTTGCCAGATCAACCATAAACATTGGTGAAGATGGGCATCCCTGGTGGCACAGGCGGTTGAGCGTAGCGCTGTGAACCTGTCTGCAGCCTCTGTGGTGCCAGTTCAATCCCCACCATGGTGCAGCAGACCTCTCCTGTCTCGCCCACTGCTCCCCTCAGCAGTGTATTTTGGTCAGACTGCCTGTTCTGCTCCCCGCTCTGTCTCTGGTGAATCCTCTCACCCTGCCGCGCATCTGGCCTGTACCCCGATTCTTGTATAAATAAAGAAAAAAAAGATGAGACACCAACTGATACACTATGTCTCAAGTTGCTTATTTATTTGCTATTTAGGTTTCCATGTTTGAAAGGCAATTTTATTAAGATGAAACAGTTAATCTCATTACCTAAAGTTTATTATCTAAATGTTCTATGTCACTGAGATTATAACTGGCAGTTGAGAGATGAGAAACGTACCAGTGTAATTCATTGCAGTTAATTCACTGCCTGATCTAAGAGTTTGACCTTAATTGTTTCTTATCAGAGAATATTCTTGTTTTCAATGAGTGGTATGGTGTTTGTTAGCCAACAATCAGAAAGGTGAGCCAGGGTCAGACACGGAGTGTCTCAGTTGCCCAGCTGCTCTCTGAGCAACGTAGTAGCTAGAGACAGAGTGTGTCTGGCAAAGATACAGATGGAGAAACTCAACCATTGCCAAAATCAGAGTCATAAATCTGCCATATGTGCAAAGTGGTGTCCAACGTGGACTGGAGGCCTTATCAAAGAGAATCTCCCTCCCTCTCTCCAAACAATCAGACCCTGTGGGAGAGTATAGGGCCCAATGGTTAGAGAAACAGCCCCCATGTGTGGTCAGCAAAATGCAGAAAAATGAAAATCCATGCAACCCACTCACCAAGATCAGAAACCTAGATTGTTTCATCAGTCATCTCTGTCTAGTGTGGTTTGAACCAAAAACCAGGAACATCTTCCTACCTTTATGTTCTAAAATGATCCCTTTCTCCCCTCCTCTCCTTTCCTCCTTCGTTAGGTAAACATTCACAATCACTTAATATATTCCAGGTGTTATGCCAGTAACTGGGCACATAGATACATCTTTGCTCTGATTTTTTATTTTCTTTTTTGCTTCGTATCTTAGTTGTGATTTGAATGTTGTTGGCCAATAGTAGCAATTCGTGTATTGCTGATTACCTTTAACATGAGAGACTTAGGTCATTATATGTGTGAATTTGAGCCTCATTAACTTTTTTTTTTAAGTTTTTTTTTATTTTTCTATTTTTTTTTTTCAGCTCTAAAACTTTGGATTCATCCTCCTTGCCCTACCTCTCTCTCCTCATTGAATAGTTGATCTTTGTACAGATCTTCATAACTCAACTTAAAAATGTAGCTCATCTGTTCCAGACAAGATGGAATAAATACAATCCACCTTTTCTGTCCCCCAGAGATGCAGATGTCTGTCCCCTAGACATGGCATGGAGGGGCTGAGGACTGAGAAGTAAATGACCGTGGGCACATTGGGGAGAGATCAGATTTGAAGTCTCTGAATTTTTTTTTTTTTATATCTTAGAACTCAAATTTTAACTTGCTATTTTATTTTATTTTATTTTTATTATTATTATTTTTAATATTAAATTTTATTTTTATATTCCCCCATACAATTGCAAACGCCCCATTCTGACCCCAATCCTTCCCCTCCCGCCCCCCACCCCCCAAAAAGTGTCTCTGGTTCATAGTTTTTTGTTGATTTTGATTTTCACTTTCTTATATTCATTTTCCTGGTCCCTTATTTAAGTTTTCTAGATTCCTGCTATGAGTGAGACCATCCGGTATTTTTCTTTTTCTTTTTGGCTTATTTCGCTGAGCATGATCCCTTCCAGCGCCATCCATGTTGCTGCAAATTGCATGTGTTTATCTTTTTTGAATGCTGAGTAATATTCCATGGTATATATGTACCACATCTTCTTGATCCAGTCATCTATTTTTGGGCATTTGGGTTGTTTCCAAAGCTTAGCTATTGTAAACAGTGCTGCTATAAACATAGGGGTGCAGGTGCTCTTTGGAATTGATGTTTCTGTGTCCTTTGGGTAAATACCTAGGAGTGGAATTGCTGGATCATATGGAAGCTCTATGTTTAGTAGGTCCAGAAATCTCCACACAGCTCTCCATAGTGGTTGGACCAGTTTGCACTCCCACCAACAGTGCAGAAGAGCACTGAGTACAGTCAGAAGCACGGGAGGGTGAGAGAATTCACCAGAGCCAGAGCAGGGAGCAGAGCAGGCAGAAGGACCGAAGTACACTGCTGAGGGGAGCAGCGGGCGCCAGGAGAGGTCTGCGCACCATGTGGGACCCTCCTCTGGTGGCCGGGGAGCAGCCGGGGATCGAAATGGCGCTGCAGAGGCTGCGGGCAGCTTCGCAACCCAGCGTTCAACCACTACGCCACCGGGGATAGCCTCATTAACTTTTAAATGACAAGTTCTAGTTGGTCTAATATACCTTAAAGTGAGTTTATTTTTAAAAAAGATTTATTTATTTATTTATACAAGCATGGATACAGTCAGAAGTGTGGGAGGGTGAGAGGATTCACCAGAGACAGAGTGGGGAACAGAACAGGCAAACCGATGAAATACACTGCTGAGGGGAGCAGTGGGCAAGACAGGAGAGGTCTGTCGCACAATGTGGGACCCTCACCGGCAGCCGGGGATCGAACTGGAGCTGCAGAGGCTGTGGGCAGCTTCACAGCCCAGTGTTCAACTGTTGCGCCACCAGGGGAGGCCCTAGAGTGAGTTTTTTAGCTGTGTGAGTGTGTGTGTGTGCTTAAATATATTTTAACAAGAATAGATGGTATATAGATTTCTTCACATATTTGCTTGATTGTTCTTGTTCCCCCTCTCTTTTTATTCACCGAATGGAGAATTTCTAGAGTTTGCACATCTCTTTACTATAGATTGAGAATTTGGGGGCTTCTGAAATGATTGAAGCAAGCAGTACATATTTAATTCTGCTGTTTATTATTTTTCATCCATTTCCCTGATTAACTCTTTAATCATATTTCGTTTTGTGACGTTATATATTTTTTAGTTTATTGGTGTCCTGGCCACCTTCCATCTCCCCCTTCACCCCACCCTCCATGTATCTGTTTACTTTCTCTAGTACTAAAACAATTTCTGGCAGAATGGGTTGCAAAATTATGCAAAACTGAATAAAAATTAATAAATGAGTGAGTCTAATTTAAAAAAGATAATTCAGTTTATATTACTTAGTCCTTGCTTTTTATTTATTCTTAAACAGTCCATCAAGAATTCCATGCTTTCTGACCTATACTGGGAATTTCCTGCAGAGTTCATCCTCAGACAAATGAAGGTCAGAGACTTCTACCATAAGTAGTTTCTTTAGAGATTCAATCTTCTACTCATTCACAAAATATTGATTGAGCCTACTATTTATTATTCCCTGTTCTAGTTACCAAACAAGGAAGAAACAAGGAAGGGCAAAAGTCCTTCCCATTAGGATGTCACAGTCAAATGAAGAGGGACATACACCATAATTGCAATTAATTCGGTAAATGTCAGGATAGAGATCTGTATAATGTGCTGTGGCAGCAGAGAGAAGATGGGGTCTTCCTTTTCCTGATGCGAGCTAGCTAAGACTTTTTAGAGGACAGTGACATTTTCACTGCATCCAGAAAAATAATGAATAGAAATCATTTTCCCTAATTTATCTTTTTCCTCATTAAACACATATTCCAAGAGACCTTCACTGTTCTAATATACTTCCTCCATTCAACACTGAATAACTCCTGTGTACCTTCCACTGGGCTTAGGCTGTGGGGGTACAACCAAGATTAAGACAGGCAGGACATCCTATCACAATCATAAGATATCATTATCTGAGATAATTGCTAGAAAACACAAACACAAGGTAACAAACTCATATACAGAAAGAATACCTAAGCTAGTCAGTAGGATCAGAGAAAGCTCTTTCAAGGAAATTCTACTTCATGTATCTGAGTGTGCATGAATTTATCCCCATCTGTTGACTCAGATAAAATGCAGTAGAGTAGAGTGGTCCCATCATGTACGTTAGGGACAAACAAATCCACTTGGTACGTTTTGTTAGTAGAGATAAATTTTATGATCAATGAGGGAAGCCTGGGTTCTTGAAGATCATCAAGCACGTTAACATGACAGAGCACTAGCTCATTGTTAATTCCAACACCTGTAAGGTACAAAACGGTTCTAACACTGCACAGTTTTGTCCACACAGCATCTGCCAAGGTGATCCCTGGATTATTGTTTACCTGTCTGCTCCTGAATTGTGTCTGTTCCCGCTGCTTCTCCCTCATGCTGACTTGCTTGTCTCCCTCCATGCTAGTCCTGAGCCACTGTCTCACCTGTAGTCCGCCTGGGCCTGGCCTCTGTCCAGGACCTCACTGCCCTTCCTGGTGGATTCTGTCTGATTCAGACCCTGTGGTACCATGTTATCCTATGCTCATGCCTGTTCTCTGTTAGGGCTGGGGTTGAACAACTCCAAGAAGGTGTCATTGCCTTTTACAGTGAGGCAAAGCGGTATGGTAGGCTCTTCAGATTTAAAGGCTAAGGGTCATTTAGTTCAGCTAAAAGTGTTATTCTGACTGAGATGTAGTCATAATTTATTGTCAGACTCATCTGTGTTTTTAAAACTGCATTTGTCAAAATAATGAAGGTAGCTTATGACTATTAAGGTTAATTATCTTAACGTGTTTCTGTTGTTTAGTGGTTCTTTGCTTTCTCTACTTTCCTATTTTCTCTGTTGTCAAATGGAACCAGCACTTTCCTTTTCAAGGTCACACCAGCCAGATTTAGGTCACCAGAGAGGCAGGTTATAGTCGGGCAGAACTTTATGAGCCTTGTTAATCTGCAAGGATGTCAAAGACCTGATTGCCTATGAGATAGGCCATATAAAGTGTTCATTATTCATTGCTTTCCTGTGAAATGAAAGTAAAGCTTTTTTTTTTTTTGCTTTTTTCTTTTTTGAGTATGCCTCACATTCCAGGTTCTAGGCAAGGGGAGAAGCAAACATCCAATTTAACTGGAGGAGCTCAGAGCCTTTAGGGATAGATTGTGATGGGATAAGCATCACAATGGAGGTCCAGACCAAGTGTTCTTGGCAGAGGAGGCTAAAAGGGCTCCTGTCATTAAAGATGGCATGTAATAACTAGCGACACTCAGTAGAGTCTTCTAGCTGAGTCGCACATTTGGCACTAGGAATGAAAACTGACTAGAGCAAGTCTG
Organism: Talpa occidentalis; assembly: GCF_014898055.3. NCBI lineage: Eukaryota > Metazoa > Chordata > Mammalia > Eulipotyphla > Talpidae > Talpa > Talpa occidentalis. Next base: position 55,864,872 of record NW_023605083.1, read on the forward strand.
GCTTTTCCAGAAGGAGGAAACTCCTTTCTACTACCTAGGAGCCTTTGTCCTTGTAATGTAAGTCAGACATAATTTGTCTGATGTTACAAGATGTGTGTGTGTGTGCATGTGCGTGTGTGTTAGTAGATTAGATAGTTTTGGAGGATAGAAGTCCTTTATTCACCTTGTAATCCGCCTCCGCAGAATTTCAGCAGAGTGCTTTGCCATAATAATAGAATAATAGGGCCTCCCTGGTGGCTCAAGGGGTTAAGACGCAACCTATGAAGATTTCCACAGCCTCTGTAGCACGAGTTCGATCCCTGGCCAGGGAGCTACCCACATGGCACAGCAGACCTTTCCTGTCTTGCCCGCTGCTCCCCCTCGGCAGTGTATTTCAGTCAGTCTGCCTGTTCTGTTCCCCACTCTGTCTCTGGTGAATCCTCTCACCCCCCCACACCTCTGGCCTGTACCCTCGTTCTTGTATGAATAAATAAATAAATCTTTTTAAAAAAAGAATAGAGTTATAATGATGATGATCGTTATGGTGGTTCAGTTTTTATTGCTGATTATTGAACAATAAAGACAAATTTAGTCTCTCAGATAAAGTACAATATATTTCAGGAACTTTCCTAAGCAATTCACATATATACATAATATACATTACATAATGAATATATACATTGTTTTATCTACATGATTTAACCCATCAAATATACATTATCCCTGTAATAGAGATTGTTATCCTGGTTGTACAGATGAGATACCTGAGGCATAGAGGAAGTAAAAAACTTCATCAAAGTTATCAGAGCTAACAAATCACAAACCCCAGCTCTAATATCAGGAAACCCTGGTTCCACAGTCCTTCCTCTTAATAACTAAATGTTTACTTTGTAGTTTCTCAATCAAAATATTTGTTGATTTTGTGCTTAATACTGAGAACACAGAAAAAATATATATGTCAAATGCAATATACTTTAACCACTGAAGGACTCAAGTGGTCTTAAAGTACTAAATAGAATGGTACCTTGGAAATAGAACAATAGTCACATTCTAGAATTGCCTCAAATACTAGGTATACCTGACCCTTCAGCTTCTTCATTCATAAAAGGAAGGAAAAACATCTATAAATACTACTTTTTATATTCTGTAGTTTATTTCTGTCACCCAGTGTGCCATTCATGATATTGTTGTCCTTTTCCCTCTACACAGATAATCCATAATGACAGGAGGAATATAAGGCATAGGAATTCGTAAAAGATTGATAATGTTTATCTAAAACCACAAGCATGTGCATAAAAAATAAATGTATAAGATCTCCTCCTTCTGGGAAATTGTGGAAATTAGGAAAATTAAAATAGCATATTATGTGCCAGATGTAGGGTGATTTTCTTAACATTGTTGAAACTTCATCTTTACCAGTAAACTAGGGGTAATAATATCTCACTATGGATCTTGTGAGCATGAAAAATACTATGATAAAATGCCTGCAACCCGATTTTCTGTAGGTGATGGTAATTGTGAACATTTTATTCTTCATTGATGGCTCTCAGTCTTCAATTGTGGCAATGTCAGAATTTGTGACAACTAACCACCTTTCAGTTCCTAATTTTGAAAAGGGAATACATTGTACTAGGTACTACGAGGATAATGAAGAAATGCAAGGTGTCATCCCTGTCATCAGGGAGTTCATAATCTGTGTTAGAGCATTATGATTTAAATGGCAATATATATTAGTTCAAGGTGACAAGAGAGATGCCAATCATAAAGAGAGAACAGTCAACTAGTTTAGAGTAGGAGAAATATAACTCAGACAGACATGTGAAAATGAAGGATTATCATGTCAGTAATGGCAGTATTACCATATCATGAAGTAAGACTTTATTGTGATGTGTGCATGTAATGCTATATTGGGCACAGGGGCTGCCCCAGTTACTCTCATCATTGCAAGTCATACACTGAGCTAAATCAGTCCCAGCATGAGCTTATCATAAATCATATGACAATTTAATTATTTCAACTTATTTTATAGGACCTTAGAATTTAATTTCATAGATAGAAATCTAAGTTATCAATTATTGATCTGTTTTATTCTTTTGAAGGGTTCAACACAAACCACTATTTAGCTCCATCTTTCCAATATGGCGGGATTATGGATCCTCAGAAGTTTTTTTCAAGCCACTGTTCTCTTTTATCAGACAACTTGACATTTCTTAAACATTCCTTCCCCAGATTTTTATTGGTGAGATATCCATGTATTTCATAAAGTCAACCAGAGAATCTTTGATTGCCCAGGAGAAAACTATTCTGACCGGAGAATGCTGTTACCTAAGCCCCTTATTCCGAAGGATCATACGATTCATAGGTAAGTACAAAAATATGCTGAGCTAAGGCCTCAGTTGCAGGTGTAACTTACTAAACTTACTGAAACTAGACCCACTTGATAAAACAAACTAAATTGTGAATGTATCAACTTCAAAAGCAAGGATTGCTTTGAGAATTTCCCAGGGAGCACAAAAATTGAGCCTAATTCTAGCGCCTTGTTCATTTTTTTTATCCTTGTATAAAGTGGTACTTATTAAACTATCCTACCAATGATTTCAAATTTGGATTTTTCCTTATACAATATTTATTGGTGATTCCCCCCTGAAATTGCATCCTAATATTGACTGGAATTGCCATGTACACTTTAAGTGAGCCAGCAAGGGTGGACTTTATCAGTGGCAGTGGGGCACTGATAAAGCAAATTTAGAAATAAATGTCCGGACAAAGATTGCCCATCCAATAATTTTGTTATACCAGGAACTTATCAAAATGTGAGCAACCAAATCCATCAGGTCCTTGAAAATAGTTGCAGAACAAATTGGTTTACTAGTGTTCAGGATATGGAATAATTAAGGCATGATCTACATCTCTCCTTCTAGGACTTTTCTAAAACTCCTGAGGTGATATTGATGATGATTATAGACATGAGAATGAATGTGTGTGGTGGCTTAGGTAGGAATTTAGGTCTTGCAGCATTCCTAGGTGGTAAGTACTCAGTAAATAACTATTACAGTGACTTGGTGAGATCCTACAAAAACCTACTGACCCCATCTTCATGGGAGCCTGTATAAAATGTGAATATGACTTACATTAAAACAAGCCATTTCAAAATGTAGAACTGACAACTAGAAAACTGAGGACTAGAATATGGCACGTTCTCAACTCTTTTGGTTATCCTTGATACTTTTTTTTCCTGTTGTAGACAGAGGTGGAATTTCTCAAGTCAGGAACAGAAGTCCACATCAAAATCAAATATGCAGTAACTTCTGTGGTTGGAGTGGAAGTGAGGGGAGTAATAAGGTAGTGAGACTAAGAAAATCGAATTTAAAATCAGCAACCTCTAGCATTAAAATAGTCTTTCTCATTTACTGATCTTATTGGTAGAATAAACTGTGGTGGAACTCTGCAGTTGGCTCATTGGGGGTACCCTGATCAATGAGGTCCTACTGTCTTGTTCATTAATTGCAAACAAGGATACCTTCCAAAGATATCCAGAGTTTGATCACTTCTAGAGTGGCTACATAACAATCTATGAGAGAAAAGAATACTTACTGTACAGGACAATGGATTAAACACTTCTTAGGCATTATTTCACTGAATCCACACAACACCCTATAATATATTGTTACAATCCTAATTGTACAGTGAAGAAGATGATAAAAAATGGGATAATAACTTTTCTCAGTGATGGATACATACACAGGTGTATTTGATTCAGGGGAGATCTTATGACCACTGTCTGAACTGCCTCCAGTGTATGTAATTAAAGCAACTTACTTAAGTAAAGGATTATTATGTTATAATCAAATGGAAATATTTTTCAAAGTCACTGTTACTTTTCCTTGACAAATATCAGTCATACCTATTGCTAGCCACTCCAGCTGGGAAAGCATCCAAAGAATGGAAATCTTAGCTGGCACCTGACATATATAGAGACCTGCCTGCATTCATTGGCAGAACAAGTCTTTGTTCATTGAGAGATGTCTGAAGACTCCCATCATTCGGTAATGAATCCTGCCTATTTCCTGTTGTGATTCCTGAAAATCCACTTGATTTAGTGCACTAGGCTGAGGCATGGCTTCAGGAAGACCACTATTATTTGTTTTGTTTTGTTTTGTTTTGTTTTTTTAAGATTTATTTATTTATTTATACAAGCACTGGGTACAATCAGAAGCGCAGGAGGGTGAGAGAATTCACCAGAGCCAGGGCGGGAAACAGTACAGGCAGACTGATGATACACTGCTGAGGGGAGCAGCAGGCGGCAAGAAAGATCTGTGCGCCATGTGGGACCCTCGCCCAGTGGCCGGGGATCGAACCGGCGCTGCAGAAGCTTGATGGCAACTTCACAGCCCAGTGTTCAACCGCTGCGCCACCAGGGAGGCCCAGGAAGACCACTATTACAGTAGATATTTTTCACCCTAGAGGAGCATCATATTCCTATTTTCAGAATCAGTGACACACGTATCCATTTGAGTCTATCATAAGCTAACAAAGTATTGGAACCTGGGATGATATGGCTTGGATATTTAGGTGAGAACAGTTAGTGTTCAGACGCCTAAGATATTTCTCTTAGAGAAGGAATCCTAGAATATGGAGTGAACAGGCAGGCAATGTGTAAGCCTTGGAGAATTAGAGGAAATGGCTTTGAAAGGGAAGAGAAATTGCTGGATAAAGAAGCAGTCCTCTTTTATTTTATGGAAACAGGATCTTTCTAGTTGCTAAAATAAAAAAACTTGAAGTCATATTATGCTATCCAAGAACTTATTAGAAATTAAAATTTTAAACTTAAAACCCTTGTTAGAAATTTTGATACCAACTAAATCAGAAAATCTGGGGATGAAGTTTCATGATCTGTTTCACAAGTCATAGGTGATTCTGATGCATGCTAACACGGGAGAGCCATGGTTTAGGCCATTAAAATTTCTTGTTTTTTTAAGTGATTTATCTTCATCTTGTCTTGCAACTTGGCTTTCTTCACCCCAGTACTACAAATATACCATCCATTAGACATTTTGTAGATCTTTCTGAAGCGAAAATATAATCAAGTCATTTCCCTGCTTAAAACTTCTCAGTGCATTCCTAGTGTTCCTAACAGGGAATTGCTTTGTTTGGTTCCTCCTCAGATGCTGCTCCTTCTGTCTAGAATATTCCACTGCCTCCCTGTCGCCACTAAAGCTAGCCCAGTCCCACACACCCTTCAAAGTGCTGCTCACAAATTATCTCTTTAGTGATCCAGACTAGCTTCCTCCTCCTCCTCTGAACTTTACACCTATGTCTTCTATGGGCATTTACCATATTACTATACTTTTTTTGTCTGTTGCTCCTATTAATTTGTGATCCATTGGAGAGCAGAGATTGTATCTTTTCCATTTTGCATACTGAAAAATGTATGGAAAATAGTAGGTTTTCAATAAAAATTTTTTGATGAGAAAAGAGCAAAGTTTAACTCTCTGAAGTCACAGATTTTGCCTAGAATTGCTTCTGTAAATGCTGATTCTTAAATATTCATTTGCTTCCTGTTTAATTAACTTTATTACCACTCATCAGCTTAGTTCTGGGAAATTAAAGTGCACAAATAAGGCAATTTCTAAGAGAAGGTCAGAGAAGTTTATTCTGACTTTTCATATAGGCAATTGGGAGCAGGAGTTCTATTTATCTTAAAGAAGCATAACTTTTTCTGAGTATGCAGTTTTTTTTCATGCAAGGAAAAAAACACACTACTTGACATAAAGGTCCCTTAAATGAAGATTTTTTTTGAAAAAATTAAAGTAAAATAAGGTAGTAATCAAAGTATATTAGGAATGTTATTATAAAGACCTAACAGTCTTTTTCTTTTCTCTAGTCCAGTAGCCACTAAAATACATACGATGCAGTTGGCATTAGAAAATGACAACTATTTCAGCTAGCTATTCTAATTAAATTTGAAATAGCATGACTGTTCCCTTGAAGTTTATGTAATTATTCTAGAATCCATCACGATAGTATATCCCAACAAATACAATCAACTTCACATTGCAAAAATGAGCAATACATTAGCAAAGTATTTTTAAAGAAAATAAGGGAGTAGCTGTCAAAGATGAGAAAAAACTCAGGATTCTAATACATATCTGGTGACAGCAAGTTGATCTACTTGTTCTACGTGCAATTTGGCTGTGTATTTCAATAACCTTAAAAATACCCACTAACCTAAAATTCCACTTCAGATAATCTCTTAAGGAAGTGATCAGAGAAATTGATGTTTGTGTTCTAAAATTATTTTATCCTAATATGTTAGAAATACCTAATTTTTAAAAAAAAATAATGCTGCAATCATAAATTACCATCTCGGAAAACAATTTTTTTTAGAATTTCTAATGAAAGGAGAAATAGTGTTATATGAAAGTTAAGATACTAGGAATCCATAATTCAAAATAAACTGGTTAAAACTTGTGTGTGTGTGTGTTTGTGTGTGTGTGTGTGCGTGCGTCCATAGAAAAGAGTTTGAAAGGAAGTATACTAAGTTAACTGTTAGCACTTCTGAGTTGTAGCATGATGGATGAATAATTTATATTTTTTTCATTCTATTCTATAATTTCTATTTGTTAGCATGAATATGTATAATTTTAAAATCCGGGGGGGAAGCTAAATATTATTTTTTAAGGTAGCAATAGTAAAATAAAAGCTATCCAGAAGGATGTCCAACCTCTTAACTTAGACTTCAGTGTAAAAGCAGAGCTGACAGTGGCACCTTAGCGTTCAAAAATCCCTGTCTTCTCTAGACTGTGTGCAAAGACTTGAACTGATAGCCCTTCACCCTCATACCCCTACTGAAATTATATTTTAAGGAAAAAGTGGCTAGAGTAATGAAGTCAAAGGGAAAACATTCAAATTAAATCATCTCTTCCCCTATATAAATGCTAATTGTTTTAAACTTGACAAAGAGGATTGAATTTTTCTGATTCACAAATCCAGCAATAATTTTCCCCCTAAGATTCTCATTATAAGAAGGATTCCAGCCTTTGGATGTAAAATTTCACAGCTAAACTTACCCATTTTTATTCATTATAAGCCTTTTAAGTGTAGGCAGGGAAAGGAATCTACTGAACTAACAAATATGACCACCATTTTACAAAAATGAATGTAGATATATTAGTAACAAGTACTTAGATTTTCCCCTTTTTTTCATTTTTTTCTCTCTATTCCTTTCCCTTCTTATAACATTTGCTATGGTATTACACTAAATTGAACAACAGTGCACATTTTAGTTCTCAAGAGAGATAATTCCCTGCATTCCTTTTCAGCAGTAACTACAAAAAAAGGAGTCATATGTTCAAAAGAATTTCATGAGGATCACTTCAGTTAAATTCTTTAATTCACAAACATACTTGAGTAAACACATTCTTATAAGTATAGTAACTTTAGTATTGAAAAGCAGTGAACAAGAAGCATTAAAATTTGATGAGGGGGTTTTTTTGTTTGGTTGCCATATAGAAAGAAATCCAACTTTCCTTTTCTGAATAATTACTTATTTTAATTAAAGAAAAAGATCCAAACTTGCCAAGATTAGACTGTCTATTAGCACCTAAAATAGCCTGTCATCGAGAAACTATTTATTATGGGTTTTTCATTTGGGATCACATAGTGGCTCCATTATTACTTCTAATAAGAATTTAATTAAATTCCAAGCAAGTCTTATGCCATTTAGGTCAAGCCCAAGGATAGTAGGTAGCACCAGACATAACAGTAAGTAAACAGTTAATTCATGTAACACTAATTGCTGTAAATTAAGTGTGATCTAAATGAAGCATGAATATTTTAAATGCAGTTTCAAAGGTCACAATGTTTTATGGTTATAAGAACTGATACCCTGAGACCAACTTAATTTCAGCCTTTCTGCAAAATAGAAATTTCTTCTCTGTTTTGAAAGTCATTTAAATGTACCTTATCTCAAGAGACTTTATTTCATTCAATCAGTCCATTTCTACTTGCCTTCTGTACTTACAATTAAATGATATTCTAGGGGATTGTTATATTCATTCAACTTTCGACAAATAATTTGTTGGGTATCTACTACACACTAGGTACTGATTAAGATGTTAAGGACATATTAGTGAACTTCACAGAAGATTTGCCCTCAGTGAGTTTATGTACTAGTGAGGATTTCAGACATTAAACAGAATAAGTTAATTGCAGTGTATCTTAGAAGATGAGTGTTATGGAGAAAAAGAATGTAGAGAAAGGAAATAGGGAGTTTGTGGAGGCAGATATGCAATTTCAAATGGGAAAGAAAAGGTTGTCATAGGATGAGAAAGAGACAGCATGGACTTCATAGGACAAGGACCATCTCAGGAAACCAGTGACACCTGGCCAGCTGCTAGGTGCAGCTCCATATGCTGATGCAGGAAGTTGAGTGTGGCCAGCTAGTCTGAAAGTAACTCGTGGTACCCAGGCATCTAACTTTAGTTTTGATACAAGAGGCTGGAACTATATAGGGAAAATATCAAAAGCAATATCAAAATATCAAAAGCCTATAGGCAGATGAAGCTATTTCTAGAATTCAGTAATAGGTACCAGAGTGGAAGTTCAGGAATGTAAATCAGGAAGAGAAAATCAGGATGGATGTTCTGGGAAAAAATGGAAACTCAAATTTTGGACCCCATGAGGAGCCCAGCCACTGGACTTTGCAACTAGGATGTTTGCTATTTCCTGCCTGGGACCAGGATGCAGAGCAAGGAGAGATACTGAAGCTGGAGCCTTAATTGGCCTAAAAGGCCTCTCCAAGGATCAAACTCTCTGTGGGTCTTAAGGAATTGTGCTGAGGCTGCTTTTAGTTGCTCTGCTCAGTGTAGAGAACACATCTGCTCCCCTTTAAGCGTCTCCCTCAATGAACCAGAGCATTACAAATCTGAATAAGATTCCTGGCCAGATCTCGATAGGCCACTCTATCAGGAGAAAATTTATTTAGTCCTATGAGAGTCTAGGGACCCTTTTCCGAGGGCTCTCTCCAGCACCCATGTTTAGACTGGTTGTCACTTTCCCTAGCATTTTGCAGATTGGCTAATCTGTTACTGAAAGACTAGCAGGAGTGAGAGAGGAGCCAGACATTTGAGAGAAATCACTGAGGAGCTGTCCTGAGAAAGGAGTAAAGAAGATACTTGTGTTGAGATAAAAACCATGTTATCAGGAAATTATGCAATTTTATGCTCTTAGGAAGTATAAATGTATTTGTTCTCTCATTTGTAAACATATTTGGGGAATTTTCTAGTTGATTACCCTCATCTTTATTATTATCCTTTATCTCCCTTACCATGATGAATAATTATAATAATGACACATAAGGTTTTTTTTTTTTTTTTCAAAATTCACCAGTTCATCATATTGTATAAGGTGTTTTTTAAACATAAAGTATGATTAACATATAGAGTTAAATATTTGTTTGAGGCAGTTAGAATGACAGGATTCTTGTCTTGTACCCCTTTTTTAAAATTAATTTTATAATGAACTTATTTAAAATACTGAGGCTATCTGCTTACCTCAGATATAAAAATAATAGCAACTAGTATCTGTAGAGTTCATAATTTACACAATATAATTTAGAACTATTTCCATGATTTGGGTAATAGCCCTGTGATATAAAGTAACTTAGATTCAGATAATTGATTTAAATAAAATCTCTGCTTAGCTTTTAGGATTAAAACCATGCCATCGAGACAAAGAACCCTGTTAACCTATGGTATCTTTGCAACCTCTATTGGAAAAAGAGACCATGATAATTCTGAGAACCCTTGAAATTAACTCTCTAAGAAACGTCTATTTAAAGAATAAGATAATATTTGTTGGATGCAAATCAATTTGCACTGATGGCGTTTGAATTATACTTTTAAAAACGTTAGATTCATTGCCAAAGTGATGAGAAAAGTGCCTTGTGACATATGACATGACTTAAGTGCCTGTGACATATCATAGGTACTTTATCATATTCTTGTTGGAAAATCGTTGGCTGAAGAACTGAGAAATTCCTGTTCTGTTGTGACAAGTGCAATAAGTGCATTTCATTGGAGGCATGACTTACATCCTTGCCTCTTCCCAGTGTGTGTGTATGTGTGTGTGTGTGTGTGTTGTCAAGCATCCAGAACTAAAGTGCTTTTTTTCATGACCTGATGCCTAAATAGAAACCTGGGTTATGAATAGGAGTGTGGATTTAGAGCAGTACCACTTTGTCTCTAAGCTTAACTCTTCTACTTCCTGGCTGTGGTCAAGTTAATTGAGCTCTCTGTGCTCCCAGATTCCTCATTTGTGACATGTGGAAATAATAATACTTTCTATCTCTTCAAAAAACTAAAAATATCAATTCCATTCAATCCAGTTATCCCACTTCTGCGTTTTTGCCCCTAAATTACAAAAGCACTAATTCAGAGATATATACACCCCTATGTTTTACAACAGCCACACTCTGGAAACAACCTAAGTGCCCATCAGCAGATAGTTGGATAAAGAAGATGTGAGATACACAGACTCCCATCACAGAATGGAATACAATTCAGCTGTAATAAAAAATGAGATTCTGCCATTTGCAAAAACATGGATGGGCCTAGAGAGCATTGTGCTTGCTGAAATAAGTCCAATAGAGAAAGTCAAGTACTGTATGATTTCACTCATATGTGGCATATACAAAAATGTAACAAACAAATGAACTATATGAAACAAAAATAAACTTCTAAAGACCAAAAGGGAAGAAGGAATAGGAGTAGATATATTAAATGAAAGGAGTCAATTGTATGGTGAAAGATAGAATCAGATTTTTAGTGTAAGTTTAATATAATATATATATAGATGTTGATTTATAATGACACACACCTAAAACATAATGCAATTAAAAATAAAGAAATAATAGTGTCTACCTCATAGAGTTGTGGTAAGGATTAAGTAAACTAATATTTCAAAGCATTGAGGATAATACTTAATATTAAGCACAGTATCTGGGTTATTACTAGTTTTATTATCATTATTATTTATTACCTAGTATCCATGGCAGGCTTATTCAAACACCTCATCAGCTCAGTACATCCTTGATGAACATGGTAACCACAGATAAAAGCATTCATTAGGAAACTTCTAGTTTCAATAAAGCAGGATAAAGAGAATTCACCCTACCATCTTTTCTTAAACAATTGTTTCCTGAATGAATGGTCTTCCCAGCTTAATTGAGGACACATTCGCAATAGCTAAATAACTTTCTCCAGTGAGAAAGTTTTTCACTGAGGATCTTGATGTGACAAAAGAAAAGGCAAAAAGGAACTGTCTTCATTTCTTTGTCTCTTATATTCCATTGGATGAAAGGTCTTATCTGGAATTAAGAGCTGGTGAATGAGTCAGGATGGACTTTGAGGAAACTGAGCATAAGAATTCCTGAGATGTGTCCCTTCTTCTGTCAAAAACAGTGAGGTGAACCCAGACCAAGTGTATGTACGTCTTAGAGTGAGATAAAGTATTCATCAATTTCCCCATTGAAACAAAGACCAGGAACTGAGAGCAGAGTAAATTTTCTTGTGTCTTAAAGATCATGGTAGAAAAACTACCGCAAAAGGTTCACAAAGCTGCCTAATGTTTTGAAAATGAAAAAAAAATGTCCAAATGGTCTTTGTATCACATGCACAGAGAACTTTCATTCTCTCATTGCATTGTTTTGCCACACACAGAAAAACAAGCTGCTCTCGTTTAGAAATGTTTGATAAGAGGTTGAGAACATACATTGAGGAAGGAGCAGGATTCCTCTCCTTTTCAGAATATTATTATGTACTTTACCCAGATAAATTGTTCTTGTGTCTTTTTTACTATCCTTTTCTGTTTTAAGTTCTGTGTGTTAGTTTTTTCACATGAAATGTGGAAATCCACACCTTCATGTGTCCATGTGTTAATATTTAAAATGACAACAATTGCAACTTTCCAAATCAGAAATGGGTACACTTCTTTCATGCACAAAGATGTGATATAACCCATCAGCGTTCCCCAAGGTTATTATGCATCCCAGATGTCCCTGGTAAAGACTTGTCCCGTGTACATCTTGGCTCATACTCCAATTTAATGTTCTTTTTTCATTCCTGTCACATTGAAAATGGAGAATGCTTTCATTTCCAAATTATTATTTGTAAGTTTACTCACTCATGAGACATTTATAAAGTCCCCATTTTCAGTTGTTCTCTTTAGATGCCTTGCACTGTGCTAGATTTTGTGAAGTTTTTATAAAACAAGAGATATGGTCCCTACAACTTGCATGCTATATGGTTTGATGTCAACTTTATGTCCAGTAGAACCAGGGATGTAAGATAGTAACATAAGTTAGAAAATTTGGACAAGTTCCTATGCTCTTTGATCCTTTTCAGCTAATCTCTGCGATTTCTTCCGTAATTCATTCATTGATTCCACAGATACCTATTAAGTGTTGACTATGTGTCTGTCTTGGGGTGTCCGGGATACAGTGTTAAACATAAATAGAGATATCCTCTGCCCCTAAGAGCTTGTATATTCTATAGATCTAATGGAAAAGATGGACATTATTGAATAATAGCACAAATATCAAATTCCCCTTCAACATGGCTAACATGGGCATCTGTTGTCTGATACCATGTCAGATGTGAAACTTCTCTAAAAGCCTCCTGAGCTGCACCCCAAGAGGCACAAGACACACTTCAACTGGATTTTCAAAACCCATTCAGGAGATTTCTAGTACCCTGCCCCTGGAGTTTGACAACCAGCAGGAGACAGGGAGCAGGGACATGCTTGTGTGGCCTGTCCAAGCAGGGGCTGTTTCCTCCTTGGTTGACATCCTCCCCTGTTCTCCTGTTGATTTTAGAAACTCAGGGGTCTCGTCCTCCAGACCATGGCTCTTGGTCTTCCCATGCAAGTCTTTTAAGATTTCCAAACAAAGAAATGACAATTACATGTCTTTGTCTTAAGCGCATAGCTCTGGCAAATCAAAAGCACTTTACTTTTAGACTTTTTTGTTTGATATAAATTCATTGAGAAATCTAATTAGCTCCCCTGAAGCAAGGAACACCACTAATGGAACAGAGCCAGCAGATAAATAGAACCAGCTAGGGAGGGTTACAGGAATTACACATGTATCTGTTAAAATCAAAAATATGATCTCACTTAAAGAATTTAGGATCAAGGAAAGATCTATAGACATTTTTTAAGCATCTCCTTCAAACCAGACCATGTAATACAGACCACTGTGTCCCACCTGACTCTGAGGACAAAAGTATCTATTTTTAGCTTTTGTGGCTTATAAAATATATGCAAGGAGCTCAGAGCTAAGTAAAAGAAGAAAGACTGAAGTTTCTCACAAAATTCCTGTATGATCAGCGTTATCTGTGAATCACCCTGGGGCCCGACCACCCTTTGTCGGCATGGTCTGTGCCCGAAGGTGGACTCCTGGGCTGCCTCAGTGCCCTCCTGAAGTCAGGGCAAATGCACAAGAATGAAATGTTAGGAAAGCACTTGCTTGGGAAGCCATCAGGGAATGAAGACACCTTCCAGAAGGGGCAAAAAGCAACTTTCAGCTATGCCCACCATAGGGCAGGGGAGAGCTGCCCATCACAGATTCAATGGTCACAGAACTGGAACTTCAGACACCAGCCCAAGGATCCCAGAAATCCTCTTTCTCACAAAGATCAAGCCCTCCATTTCTGCAAGCACTCGCAACAAATAAAATGCCAGAGGAAAGTGCCGTCACCCGCCCCTTTTCAAATCATAAATTACCCTAGTTTCCTGGAATGCCATGTCTAGATAGACTTATTGCCCCTTGAAGAGGCCAGAAGTCTAGTCTTTGAGGATCTGACTTGATGATGTACCATTCAGACTTTTAGAACCTGTGGGTGAAAATTGCCTCAAGTGAGCAATGTTGCCCCTCCCCGCGGTCAGCCCTGTGCTGAGCTGGCGGATGCTATTAAAAGAACTAATTCTCATTGTGATAAAGGCGTCCTGGCAAAGCCACAAAAAGGAAAATTATAGCAATTAATACAGATCAAAATGAAAACCGAATGAAGGTTTCAGCCAAACTTGTCTTTACTTCTGTGATAATGGATTAACTTTCGGAAGCTGAAATCAGCACAATTTGCAGATTTAGGACTCTAGATGTGGGTGACAAAATTGCGTAGGAATTGAATTGAAATAATAGCAGACCCTTGACATCTACAACTAAGGGTGCTATCACACTTGCCAACTTCTCCCATAAATGAGCTGCATTGGATAAGGTTTGAGCCCCCCAAGCTGCTTGTGTGTACCTTAGCTGTGCAGAGCCTCTCTTGACATATTGAACAGACCAGAGCCCACATGTAATCAATAAATGATTGTACAGACTTTGAAAGTATTCACAATGAAGCACTTCTAACAAATTCTGTTTATTCGTGTTCAAGCTTATTGGGGCTAATCATGTGGAATTTACCAGAAAACAGGTAAGATGCAAGAATCGGAGCCTGCCCGCAGGGCTTATAGCCAGCCAGTCACAGAAGTGTGGTAGGAAGAATACCCGTCCCTCTCGAAAATGCCCAGGCTCTACTCCTGGGGAAGTGCTGATATGTCACCTTACATGATTAAAGGGAATTTGTAGGTACAATTAAAGTAAGTTTCTTGGGGTGATCTTGAATTAACCAGATGGATCCAGTATAATGAAAGAGTCCTTACAAGAGGGAAGCGAGGGAGGCAGAGACAGGGAGGGGACCATGGAAACAGATCATGATGGGGAGGTTGTGGAAGAAGACCACAAGTCAAGGGATGGAGGCAGTTTCTAGAAGATGGAAAAAGGCAATGAGTGACTTCTACCCTGGATCTTCCAGAAAGAATATGGCTCTTCCAGAACTTTGGTTTTAGCCCAGTGAAACCTATTTTGGACTTCTGACCTCTATAACTGTAAGAAGATAAATTCATGTTGTTTTAAGCCCCTGGTGTGTGGTAATTATTGCAGTAATAACAGAAAACCAATATGGGCAACTGCTTTCATCTTTGTGTTCCCAGCGTTCTCACTTTGTGTTCCCAACCTCAAAGGAAATAGCAAATTCAATCATATTCCTGGAATGATCTTTTTTTCATATTTCTTTTTAGAGGCAATTTTCAACAACCTCCATTCACTCTCACCTGCCATACTATAGGTAACCTCGAGGACATGATGTGTTTGCAAACAGGACCAGGGAGAAAGTATTTTCATTAGATGGGGAAAAAAAACTGACTTTCTATGACCACTGAAGACCAGACACCATCATGGGGTTTTGCACACATCTTATTTCATCTATCCTACCAATTTCAGAGATTTCACACACCCCACCCACTTTGTGACTGAGTACCAAGATTCAGAGCAACTAAACAGCTGATAATGTGAATGAATCACAAAGGCAGGACTGGAGCCCAGGTTTATAAGAACTCCTAAATGCATATTCTTTCCATGGGAACATGCTTCTAATTTACTTATACAGAACAATAAATTGCTTACAGCAGAAGGTCTGCATCAATTTGGAAAATATAGCATTTTAGGAAGCAGGCACTGCTCCTTGGAAAAATAAAGGGACAACTGTATACAGGGAGGACTATTTGACAGGTCATGGCAGGTTCTCACTGTCCTGTTTTCTCCCAGGGACAAAACCAATCAACGATGTCTGTTGACAACCCTAATTATTTTAAATCTCCTTACAGGGGTATTTGCGTTTGGACTTTTTGCTACTGACATTTTTGTAAATGCCGGACAAGTGGTCACAGGGCACCTGACACCATACTTCCTGACGGTATGCAAGCCGAACTACACCAGCACAGACTGCCGAGCGCACCAGCAGTTCATAAGCAATGGCAATATTTGCACCGGAGACCTAGAAGTGATAGAAAAGGCCCGGAGATCCTTTCCCTCCAAACACGCTGCTCTGAGCATTTACTCCGCCTTATATGCCACTGTGAGTCTTGCTGTCTCCCCCAAACAAGTTTTGTCTGGGATATGTCTCTGCCCACTTCAACCCTTCTGTCCCTGTCACTTATACTGATTTTTAAAGTCGTGTGGCAACATGTTTCTCCTGTACTATATGAGACTGTTGTGCACCCCCACCCCATATTATCCCAGTGTAAATCCTAAGCCACTACAGGATTTTCATTCTGGAAAGAATATTGATAATCACTTAGTCAATGCCTCTGAGAAGCTGAGTTCCATAGTATAGCTGAGAACAAAGTTGGAGCTGGCACCCAGACTTTGACATAGTGCCTGGGACTCTCTCCCTGCCCACGACAGCATTCTTTGCCAAAGTTGTGGCTGGTTTCAGAACACACACTCCTCACACCTGCCTACAAGTTTGCAGGTGTGGGCCTTATGTGAAGGGCAGTCCCATCAGTGCAGCAGATGAGGATGAAGGCACAGCTTTCCTCAGCTCCTTCTCCATAACTTTGGCAGGAAAGATGACTGATCCTACAAGCCCCCCAGTGCCCAAAAGTTCACTTCTCACTGCTCTCAAATCACAAGGGTTTTGCGCCCCACCCCACTCCATGGAGTATAATGTTCTCTTTAACTGGTTTTGTCCTCATCACAGAGAAAATCTAAAACATGTCTCACCTCTTAAAAGGTAAGAAGAAACTAAACATCCCTCTTATTTTCCTACTCCTTATCGCATTCATTTGGAATTGAGCCAATTCTTTTTTTTGCATTTTGAATTTACTCTTTAATAGCATCCATTTTGCAAATAACCTATCACACCATCTTTTGGCCCCTGCTTCCTTAGAACCAAAAGTCCCGAAGGATAGGGATATCATACTCCTTTACCTGTGGAAGAGCACCTGTTGGTCAGAAACACCCTGTTTTCTTTACTTCAACTCATTTTAAATTCAGGGTATCACTAGTCTGGTGGCCCTCAATGAAAGGTGAGAGAAGGAGAAGCAGAGGAAAGACCCCCTTTAAACCATCCATTTTTGTTGTTTTTAATCTTTTCGATGTGGGCCATTCTCACAGGTGTGAGGTGGTATTTCATTGTGGTTTTGATTTGCTTCTCCCTGATGATGAGTGATGATAAACATTTTTTCATGTGCCTACTGGCCATCTGAATGTCTTCTTTGGAGAAGTGTCTATTTAGCTCTTCTGCCCATTTCTTGATTGGGATGATTGTTGATTGTTGTTGAGTTCTACAATGGAATACTACTCAGTGATCAAAAAGGATAAACTCATGTCATTTGTGGCAACATGGATAAAACTGGAAGGGATTATCCTAAGTGAAATAAGCCAGAAAGAAAAGATAAACACTGGAAAATGGTTTCAGTTATCTGTGGGATATAGAGAAACCAAACAAAAGATCAGAAAGACAAACTGTAAAACCAACCCTTGAGAGCTGATCATAGACCTGAAGCCTCCAGAAAGGAAGATAAACAGGGAGGGGAGGAAAAAGGCCTATGCTAGAGGATTATGGGTGATTTGGTGCTGGGAGAACTATGGTGAATGCACCAGAGGGAAGAAATTCTTTATTGTGAAAAAAATGAACAAGGATTTAAAATAATACAGTTCAATAAAAAAAATTAAACCATAAACAATCCATTCTTCCCAGAGATTCTGAGTGCACCATTGCCCGCCCCCCCCCCCCGGGGGCCTGTTTCAGTCCCCTATAGTGAGAGTAACAGGGCTCTCCAAAGAGAGGCTGCCCCTGAGAGAAGTGTCCCTGCTATCTCCCTGAATATGTACATCCAGGGTGGAAAAAAGGTGACTGACCACAGGTCTGATCTATCTATACAGTTTAAAATAAATTGCTGAATATTCTTTTTAAAACAATGCTTCCTTTGTGTCCCATTTACAAGATCACATTTATAGGAGCAATTTGTCAACCACCAACTATCCAAAATAAGTTTTATAGTTATTCCTTTTGGATCTGCTCCTTAATAAATACATGATAGAAGTCATGTCAGTTGCTACCACATTAAGAAACATGAACATAAATATATAGAAACCTCAATTTACAAAACAGATCAATTGTAACTTGGTAAGACTCCTTCACTTTACATAAAGGGAAAAAAATACAATACCAACTAGTTTTTAAACAAAGCAGTCCTCACAGGCATTGAACATATTTTCCAATTTGTAAAATATTGATTTGTCCTAAGTTATCAGAACAAAAGTTATGTGAAGCAATGTACTCTTACGCCTTTTTCTGTGTTTTTATCAGGCGCAAGTCATTGCTTTGTAAAATGAATTTTTGCACCACCATTCTAAAAACAAATCCGTTGCTTGAAGTGCCATCTCATCAAATGAGAGATAAATTTTCTTTGGGGAAGAAAGAAGTAATCAGCTCTCTCAGAATAGATGCTGCCATAACACATGTTTTCAAGGATTCAGATATAATCCAATTCAAGTCATGCCCTACAGACAGGCTATAATCAGTTAAACCCTGATACAAAATTCCCATTGTGCAAACATTTTATGAGCTCCTATTATATGTTAAGTGCTTTCAGAAATTACTGAACAAGGATTTCTTAAGTACTAGTTAATATTGTGAGGAATACTAACTAACCAGAAGGTGTAATAATATGCTCTAATTTCTGTAACTTCAATCTAACAGTTTTGTAGGACATCTGTTACATATATAAAAATGAATCCCATCTTCCTGTATTCACACCAGTCTTGAAGCATCATTCTAGGAAATTAACCATCTCTATTATGAGATTGTAAAATGCATCTATTTTAAATTGTATGTGCTTAGGCCATACAAATGCATTATGGATTCTAAATATCAACATACTATTTTTCAAGGTTGCAAACTCATTTATCGCTGATATTAAAGAAATAATGAACGATAGATTGATAGTGCCCTCTAGTGGTTCCTTATAATCTCACAAAAAGTGACCTAACCCTTTTCTTATCTGAAAGAGGCAGATTTTTCTAACTCTAGGTCACCAGAGACACTTGATAACTGAGCCTAGGAAACTTCAGAGTCTTACCCAGCTCCTGAAAATGAAATAATAGCAGCCTAACTCTTACGCTTAGGTGAAACAAATTGTATCATCCTTTACTTAGTCTCAACCTGTTGTAAGTTGTAGGACACAGAAAAGTGTAGTATTTTAGAACATGCTAGAGTAAATAAATGGATAGAACTGATCACAGATGCCCCAAAGAATATGGGATTCAACTTTCCAACACATCTGAAACCTATTCATGTGACACTGGTTTGGAAGTTCTAACCCAATCAGCTGATTAGTCAATACTTGTATTCATTGTCTGAAAACATGAATAGTGTTCCACAGTTCACTTAGAACTATGGAGAATGCAAAAAGTAAAATGTTCAATAACTACTTACGTGATCTTCTCCATAAAATTCATCTCAAAGATGGCTTATTTGGTACCTGGGACTCTTACCTGAATTTCCTAATAACCTGAATTCTTCAATTGGCTACAGAGAAACCAAGTGTTCTCATGTCACTATAATGCACATCTGGTCACTGTTGTGGTTGCACTAGTTTCCCACCCTAATTCTTTACAAAGTAGCTAGTGGAATTGTTCAACTCCTTGGTGTGGCTGCTTTGGTGCAAACCTCTGTGTGTTTGCATGCGCATGTGTGTGCATAAACCTTATGAGGAGGCTCCCAGTCACTCCCTGGTCTCTGTCCTGTGCCAGATGTACATCACAAGCACAATCAAGACGAAGAGCAGTCGACTGGCCAAGCCAGTGCTGTGCCTCGGGACCCTCTGCACAGCCTTCCTGACGGGCCTCAACCGGGTCTCTGAATATCGGAACCACTGCTCCGACGTGATTGCAGGCTTCATCCTGGGCACTGCTGTGGCCCTGTTTCTGGTAGGTCAACTTCCCTCTTTCCAGCTTTTTCTTTCTTTGACAGGCTGCCCAAGAGCATGCAGAGTCAACACTCCCAGGCTTCACAGTCCAAGTTCACTCCTCTTGCCCCAGCCTTGTGAGTTGCAGTTTTTCTCCAAGTATTATATATCCTTGTGGGCAAAAATGATTTCTAAAGCGCCCTCTCTTTCACAAATGTGATTGCAGAGTCCTTCTTGGAGCCAGAAAAAGGATTATCCTGGGAGGACAGCTTATTCTACTTCCTTCAACCCTGGGCTGGAATTGGGGCCAGGCCGAGTAAGATTTTGGCATACCTTCAAACCAGTGTCCTCCAGATATTTTCTCAGGATATACTGTAAGCAGAAGCTCAGGGTTGTTTGAGGGAGGAACACAGAACCAAAGAGCCTTGGTGGAATCCCACAGGTGCAGAAGCTGCAGGAAAAGTGGTATTGAGGTGACCCTCAGACTTTAGTATCTCACCAGGGTTTTTCCCCAAGATTGCTTTTCAAAGAGGAAAGAATACAGATGACTTCAAGTCATCTGTGTCTCCAGCCTCCCTAGAAAGTCAGCTCTGGCCTGGACTTGTGTATGCCACTCTGAAATGTGGAAACCCTCAGCCGCACACCCAGACTTTTTAAAAGGCCTGTGTGATGATCTCTTTTTCTCTGTTTCCTACACATTTCTTTGATTTGAAATGCCTGCAGCCTCTTCTACAGGATCCTCACCATCATTTGTCAGCCAGTGTGTGCATGTAGGAGGGGCTGGGCAGGTCCAGTGTGGCCTGTATCCCGTCAGAGCCATTCAGAAGCAGGCCTGGGTCTTCCATAAAGATCATTGCAGCATCTTATTTCCTACAAGTATCTTCTTATCCATGTATTATTATCTTCCTAGAGAAAATTTTTGATTAGTCCCTTCATTTCCAATGAAGTTTGGGTTCCTCAAACAGATGAAAAAGGCCTGGCCACCTACTCAACTGAGAAATCCCCTAACCTGAGTTGAACTGGACAAAAAGAGGTTGATTTTCATTGTTTTTGTTCTATTTTTATTTTGTACAGGTTTTCTGAAAAGGATAAGCTTATGGAATAGCTGGCAAAGTGTACAATTTGATCAATTTTCACGTACATCCTTCCCTTCTCCTCATTCCCCATAACCACTGAGCCTTCTGTCATTCTAGCTTACCTTTCCTAGGATTTCATATAAACCAAATCGCATATGATGTATTGCATTTTTCCCTGCCATTTTTCACCCAGCATCGTTATTTTGAGGCTAATCAATGTGATAGCATCAATTCAACGATTCATTTCCCTTTTTTCCATTACATGGCTTTGCCAGGGAGGTACCAGTATATAGGACTTTTATTCTTTTCAAGGATGGAAAATAGGCCCCAAACTTCTTTAGTATGTCCTCAGCCCAGGAGATTTGTATGTTGTGCAGAAAATGAAGCCCCTGATAATATTCATCACGCTTTCCCTGGAAGACAGAGGCCGTCACAGTCTGGCTGTCTCCCCTCCCGGTCTGCCCTTTCTCTCCTCCACAGCACCCACAAAGACTGGCACTGCACAAAATGGATTTCACGGAATAGGTCCTTTCCTATTCCTCCCCAACATACAAAACATATATGCCTCTCCCAACTGCTAACTCATGGCTTCCCAGCTTCTTTACCTGTGAAGATATAAACAGAAAATGCTCCAATTTACTCAGAACACTGATTGGGAAGCTCCGCTCTAACTCAAATTATTTCTAATGGATTATTTTCATCTAACAGTAAAAGGTGAAGGACTTAAATGCAAATTCTCTAGGTGAAGAAGCTACAGGAAAAGTGGTATTGAGATGACCCTCAGATTTTAGTATCTCACCAGGGTTATTTCCCCCACGATTGCTTTTTAAAGAGGAAAGAATACAGATGACTTCAAGAAAAGTGAGGGTTTTCAAAGAACATAAGTGGTACATAAATGAAGGCCTGTGCTCAAAAGGAAAAACCAAACAATTTTGTATCCATCCATTCTGAAGCCAGTCGTCACCAGCTGGAGAGAAAGGAGCGATTGTCCCAAGCAATTGCAGGGGTCTTTATGGAATGAAATCCTTTGTGTTCGCTGAAGCCCCATATACAAATTCTGTTTCAACATTAAACTTGTTTTCTCTCAGCAACCTGCAGCCCTGTTTCTTACCACTCAGTCATTATTTGGTCTATTATTACCGTCCCAACTGATTGCAAATGGCATTTATTTTCCACAAATGGTCTTTATGGAAGACCCAGGCCTGCTCCTGAATGGCTCTGATGGGAGACTGGCCACACTGGACCTGCACTTCCCCTCCTCACAGGCACACGCAGGGCTGAGAAATAGCGGGGAAGGATGCTGTGGAAGAGACTGTGGATAATCCCAAGCAGAGACATGTGTCAAAAACAGGGGAAAAGGGAAAAGAGAAAAGAGCAGTGTCTGCGAATGTGATCGTCTTCAGCATATATTCATTACTGTTCCATCTGTTTTCTATGCAGTTTCTGTGGGTGTGTGGGGTGGGAAGGAGGAGGAAAGAAACTGAGCAGTTGGAGTGCTGCTACCTGCCCTGCACCTTATTGCTAGGCCAGCCCTAGCAATATTCTGGCCCTCCTTTTATAGATGAGGAAAGTGAGGCTCAAAGATAGCAGCCAATAAGCCACAACCTGACCTGTGTCTCTCCACCCCCAGAGCCCTTACCCCTTCCACTTCTCCCAGCTCCAGAAAGCAGGAAGAATGAACAGAGCTGGAGCAGACTGAGCCAGGTAGAGAGTATTTATGTAAATGCTTTGCAGGTTTTGAGGAGTGAAAGGAATGAGTCAAAGGTACTGGGTCTAGGAACAAAGGTGCAGAACATGGGAGGGAGAGTATGGAAAGAGGCAGAAAAGCACTGCATGCAAACGAGTAGAGAAGATGGTAAAAACAGGCTCAGTCAGAAAGGGACCTCAGTGGGTAGTAATTTGTGGGAAAGTCTATTCATGGAAACAATAAAAGTCTTGCTAGTGAGTTATTTAATAGCAAGAAAATAGTTGTCATGTAGTATAAAAATGAGCACCTTAGGTAGATGGTAAAGACTAGCATTGAGTATTTGCAATATCTTTGACACTTGTTGTAAGGCAAAATATTAGTGATGTTATTTAAGGCAATAGGGTTTAAATGTCTGTGACCTTGGGCAAGTTACCTAACTTCTCTGAGTCTTCTTGTCTAAGCTGGAGATGATAATAGTGTCTTCCTGCTAAGATTGCTAAGTGGATAAAATGAAATAAGGAAAAGTCTCAGAACAGTGCCAGACTTGTAATGACCCTGAGTAAATGTTACCTGTTATTAGGAGATGGTTTATGTTTGTTGGGTCTTTTAAAGCTTACAAATTGCATGGTAGGTATTATTATTCCAGTTTGTAGGGTGAGGAAACAGGTTCCATGGGGGTTGATTGATTATCACTGGCTATTTGATGATCAAACAGATGCTTCCTCAGCACTTACACTGTGCTCAGCAGATGCCCTGGGTCACGCCCTGGGTCTCTCCAGGATCCCCTCCCCACTGATTCAAAGGGGAAGAATCACTATGGCAATGATACTGTAAGGAAAAGGCCTGCCTCCCTCAGAGAGGGCCAGGCACTGGTGTCTGCAATCTGACCCCTTCCTTTTTTCCCCTTTTCCTACAGGGAATGTGTGTGGTCCATAATTTTAGAGGAACACAAGAATCTCCTTCCAAACCCAAACCTGAGGATCCCCGTGGAGTACCCCTAATGGCTTTCCCAAGGATAGAAAGCCCTCTGGAAACCTTAAGTGCTCAGGTACAGTAAAGTGCTTTTAGCAGGCCTAGGAGGTCTGTTGCTCAGCTAATCCACTCCTCTACTGCAAGTGAGACATCACTAAATCCAGCCAGCAGCCAATAAAAATCTGATGCATTCATGGTAAAGTCCCTCAGGGAAGTCACAGCTCCCCTCAATGAGTCATCCCGGGACTTGGCAACCATGAATCCTCAGGAAGTTCTTAGTTACATCTAACTTGAGTCCTAGCTGCTTCACCTCCTCTGTAATGCCACATTGATGAAATGTGGATCAATTTTGTGGCAGGCAAATTGATTCAATAACTAGGACAATACTTGACAGAAAAAGGCTTGTGATTTCCTGTGATAAATGTAAATTGGAATTCCATTTAAAAGGTGATTATTAAGTGTCCTTTGGGAACTATTTTGATGACAACAACCAAAAATTCAATGCAACGATATTTATCATTCTCTTGTTTACACCAGCACCTTGCTTCATCCAGAGATACAGAAAGTAGTTAACCACATAGTTCTTGCCCTTAAAAGAATTTACAGATGATCAGGAAAGCGGATGTAAATGAGTGGTCCTCCTATGGCGTGCTGACCGAGAGGTCCTCAGAGGGCTTCATGAATCCAAATGAAGAGATGAAACATTCTGTCAGGGAAAGCCATAGAAAAGACTTGCTGAAGAAGGAGACTTGAATACTTGAAAGATGGTGTTTCGTACTTATTTTCTGCCCGGGACAGTTGCTAGGTGCTTTGCAAATATATTCTTATTTAAACAAAAACCTTATTGAATCACTAAGTTTGAACTGAATAATTCCTATTCACAGATAAAAATAGGCATACCGGAGATAGCCAGCAGGTGGGAGGGCAGCAGAGAGAGGGGAGAGGATAACTAGTAAAACAGGGGCTTTCGTTATCGTGACTTTCGTTATCAGTTACTCAGGTAACTGAATCCTACTAAAATGCTTATTTTCTATAATAGCCCATTTATCTTGAAATCTTGTTTGTATTTGGCATTTCCTTACTAAACACTAAACCATTTTTATTGATGGTGCAAGGGGCAAGCAAAACAATCTCCCCTTGCAGTTATGCTCATACTGTACTCCTCATCCACATAGAAAAATTAATATTTTTCACTTATTGGAGTGTGGGTGCTGTGGTGTGGGAGAACTATGGTGACCACACCTGAGGGGAGAAATCCTATACTGTCAAAAATTAACAAGGATATAAGAAAAAGTTACTACATCGAAAATAAATTAATTAAAAAAATATTTTTTCACTATTTAAAGGTTATTAACTATCAGATAGCTCTTGGAGATAAGCTCTCCTACGTTTACATTTAGTGAAATCTTTCTAATTTTCTTAATGAACCTGAAAAACAAAGCAATAAATCTATTTCTATCTTGGGGGAAATATTGAGGACTCCACTAAACTGACTGCACAATATTGCTGGCTGGCTTGCTTTCCCTTTGCTGTATTAAAGGGGGAAATTTTGACTCAGTCTAGTTAGAAATAACATATCCTGAAAAATCATTTCTGGTATATTTATAGATAGCTTGTGATGCAGGTTAAATGACAACTTAGCTAAGTGATATGGTGACAGAGACTCCCGGTGATTTTTCCTGTCTCCTACGAGGTCAGCGTGCTTGACTCTTTTTCACATAAAACAACTGAAGACAAACATAAATTGGGAAAGCAAAAAGAAATATTTGCGGAGTTGCACAAATGTCCATCCCTGTGAACTCGTAAATGTTGTTCCACTTTTCCCTGGACATCCTGGACTAAGAACGGCCCTTTCCTCACCACACACCTGCCCAGTGGCACTCACACAGCCCGGTGTCCGAAGCCTTCACTAGACTTCGCTTTCTTCTCCCTCAGCACCATTAATAGTTGACCAGGCCAAGAGATGTCAGGACAGGGAAGATGTCAGGAGGGTTACACTTAATCTTGAAAAATAAAGTACCACACAGCATTTCAAAAACTGGCTTTCACAAGTTAAAGGAGCCATTAAATATATATATTAATTTATTGTTCACACCAGGCAGTACATGAACTTTTCCCATTTATGTGTCTTTGTTTCTGCGTCTGTCACCTCATCTGGATACAATGGAGGCCTTTCCTGAGATCTTGACTTGGGTCAAAGGACCCTCGAGCACCCTTGTGTGATCACCACTGATAATTAATACCAGTAGTGTCCCCTCTCCCTCCTACCCAAGGACTTGGAGACCTTTGAGGATCTGGACCTGTGAATCAAGTCTCTGTCACTTTCTATATTTCCCAGCACTCACTAGCTGTGAGATAAATGTTAGGTAAATGGGGAAATGCAAGCCAGAACCAAAACCCAGACGAGAAACTTCAGTCACAAGCAAGAACTGAAAATTGGATCATAATTACTATCTGAATCTCCATGAAAAATAGTCATTGGTGAGAAACGCTCAACAGGACTTCCACACACAGGTCAAAATAAAGCTACAGGAGACTGGATGGAAAGTGTTGCCTCTCAAATGCCACCTTCTGCACCAACTGTTGGCGATTCAAGTAATCAAGCATCTGCTTTTAGTATCAGATATTTCTAGATGAATAGGTAGGAGGATCTACCCTTTGTTGGTCAAGGAAAGAAAATCAGCATTTGTCCCAAGCCATTGCATCCAATCCTCACAAAAATTCTGCAGTTGGCATTATTCTATTTTCTAGAGGAAGTAAGGCTCAAAAAGTCCATGTAGGGTGGTAAAGGGCATCCGTACAAAATTAAAACACAGGCCATCTAATTCTAGGTGCCCTGCTTGCTCTGCTGTCCCTTGATTTGCATTCAAGAGAATTCCATTTTGAAATTGGCAACTCTCAGCGTTGCTTATGGAAACATGCTAGAGGGGATAGTGTTCTTGAACTGAGCCGCACAGAACTGCTGACTTGGAACTGAACTACAGCTCTTCCAAAATAAACATGTGCTGTGTGATCCCTGTGCACAAGCCCCTCCCCTGCAACCCCATCAGCTGTGGTTTCTATTAGAACCAACGCCTTTGTAATTTCTGGGATCGAGCCATCTTCCCAGGAAGAGGACCCTTTGGGGATCCAAGAGAAAATATGAACTGCTCTTCAGAGGTCACATTCACATACATGAAATCAATCCCACTGTTCAAAATACCTCCAGGAGGGAACTGTCTGGGTGGGGATGATACTCAGTCACTTCCCTTCCCCTTTGCCATATGGAACCCCCAGGGAAATGGTGCTCTTTTTCCTCTCTAAAACCTCAAGTCAAATTTTAATGTTTGCTTTCTATGATTCCCCTCAGTATAGCTAAACAGGCCACCTTTTCTGAACTTTTGCCTCCCCAGCCCTGTTCACCTGAGCAAACAAGCTTAGTGTCCATTGAATCTTTGTTGAACAAGTTCACTTTGTATTAACAAAGTGTACTAACAAAGGAACTTAACAAGAGCTAAGCATTTGTGTCAACTCTGGGTGTGGTAGAAAGTATCCCTATGTCTTCATATGGAGAGGAAATGTTTTTTTTTTTTTCTTTAGCACACAAAGAAAAATGCAATCTATCCTCAGATGCAGATGTCAGGGACCTACTCTAGAAGATTCTGATTCAGAAGTCTGGGTTAAAAAAAAAAAAATTAAATATTCCCAAAGGAATTCTAAGCGCACCCCCCACCCCACTTCATTCAAAAGTGATATTATAGAATTCATATTAGAAATTTTTAGGAAAAATACAGGGAGAGTTAAAGATCTGCCCAAAGCTGCACATAAGTTATCTTAGGTTGTTCAATTACTTTATCTTTGCCTCTTTTTTTGACATAGAATTTTTTTTATTTCATAGCTAACTATCAAATTATAGGCAAGAGAAAGTATTTGGTTTGTTTTTAAAATGCAAAGAAGGGAAACACATTTCTTGCATCATATACTTGTACCAAAAGAATATGAATACCTATGAATTAGGATAGAAAACAGAAATTTTTCCCTTGAGGATATAAAAGTGAGCTTGGAGATTGAGAAGTCGGGTTATCTTCATCATCTTGTGTGAAAACTAACCCCCATGAGTGAGAGTCTAGCCTATCTGGAGACCCCACACAGGACAAACCAGGCAGACTGTGGTGGTCTCTCGTAGCCTAAGAACCCACATCTGTTAGGGAAATCCCCACTGTGCCCACAGTGAAAAACACAGGCCTTGTTTGGAGAGAGGGACAGTTAGTGTTATCTGAAGTATAAACAAATGTGGAAACTGAGCAGAAAATCTCTTTATCACTACAGCTGCTTTAAGAGAAGCACACAGGCTCTTCCAAAGTAAGTTATCACATTGCACCACAGTGGAAAGAATAGAGAAGCCGGATAGGGGTTGCTGAGGAAGTCACATCTTGGGGAAGCTGGCCAGGTTGGCAATGCTTATTTTGAACAATGAGGATATAGCCTTTGTTTCCCCAATTTTCTCCCCAGCTGTTTTTGTTTATCCAATGCTTATTTTCTTTCTGGATCCCACAGCCCACTGCCAAAAGCATACAGTGCAGATTGCTATTGCAGTTTTCATCATAATGCACACCTTTGCTGTAAAGCTGAAAGGAGGTGACACTTGAATCAGTGGTCACAGAAATGCATCCCACCTGGGTCACTGCCCTCTTCAGGGCTTTCTCATTGCCCCCAGGGATCTCTGTATACCCTCTGCATTTAGCCACCTTGCCTGTTGGGTTGTACAGTTTTCATCCTCACCCACATGTGGTTGGGCATCTTCAGTCAATGCCTGAATCTTCTGCACATGCTGGGATGGATTGGCATGCAGCCTCCTCAGAAGCCATCATTCTCAGACACACAGTCCACCAGGTTCTGAGTTGACCAGTTTTCTTGAGTTTACCCTCCAGGACACCCACAGAGCTAACGGCACAACAGGAACCACATTGACCCCGGTTTTTGACAGGAGTAACATATCCCTTCTTTCAATAATCAGTGGACTCTGGGACTCTGCCTTCCCAGTCTGGGATATAGAGGGTGTCATTACTGTGGAAATGAAAGGGGGGCACTTTGAATCCAGTCATCTTCTGAACCACCTCTTCACCAGTCATGTCCCCTAAATGGTTCATGGCCTCAATCTTGAGGCCTCAAGATTATAGATGGACATTTGCCTCAGAGTTTTTTCCCAAATTACACACCAAGATATTTCATCCACCTTGCTGTTGTACTGCTGCCTATAGGACTTCTTCCATAGCTCCCATTGTGTGTTCAGTGTCTCCTCAGGGTAGCTCCCATTGTGTGTTCAGTGTCTCCTCAGGGTACAGAGCAGAGTTCACTATGAGCAACAACAATAGAACTTTGAGCCACCACATCCTGGGGAAGGGGGTACTGCTGATGGGGATCTGTTATCTGGGCAGGTTTCAGCAGGATAATGTGCCTATGTGGGCGGATAACTGGGGTGCAGTATTCCGTTAGGATTGTGGATCAGCTCCAGCTGTTGGCTGGAAAATTTTCTCTTTTTTTTTTTTTTAACTGAGGTAACATTGATTTATTACACTGTATATGATTTAGTGCAGGGGGGACTATATATATATATATATATATATATATATATATATATGTATGTATGTATACACACACACACATACAGTGGAATACTACTCAGTAATCAAAATAGATAAACTCATACCAATTGTGGCACCATGGATGGCACTGGAGAGGATTATGGTAAGTCAGGAGAAAACCAAATACCAAATGATGTCATTTTAATATCCCAAATGAAGTGAGCCATAAGAAGATAAATACCAGGTGGTTTCACTTATAGGTGCAATCCAGAGAAACCAAAAAAGGATTAAAGAAAGACAAACTTAAAAACCAACCCTTGAAAGCTGACCATAGAACTGAGGTATCCAGGACAGAAGGAGGAGAGGAAGGGACAGGGGGAGAGGAGAAAATGAGGGGGGCCTGGGAGAGGAGAGTACAATGGACTATGGTGGAGGACTATGGTGCTTTGGTGGTGGGAAAACTATGGTGATCATACCTGAGAGGAGGAATTCTATATTGTGAAAAAACAAACAAGAGTGTAAAATAATGGTACATCATTAATTAAAAAAAAAAGAAACAAATACAGACGAGTGGATCAGGTAGATGTGGTAAAACACACAACAGAATACTACTCAGCGATCAAAAAAGATTAAGTCTTGCCATTTGTGCAACATGGATGGAGTTGGAGGGGATTATGATAAACCAGGTGGAGAAAGACAAATACCAGATAATGTCACTTTCATGTGAAATACAGAGAAACCAAACGATCAGATAAAGCCAAACAAACAACAAACCCTAGAAATCTGACTGTAGAGCTGGCCTATCAGAGGGGGAAGGAGGGATAAGACAAAGTATGCAGGGAATGCACAATGGGTATTTTGGTAACACCTGAAAGGGGAGATCCTGTACCTCTGAAACACAAACAAACATGTAAACCAATGTCACCTCAATTTAAAAAAAAAAAAAAGAGAATGTCATTGAGTAGGTGTAATTAATAGAAGACAGAATTGCATACACAGAACAAATTTAGATGACGCAATTGTTTGGTTAAAAAATTAGGGAGGGCCTCCCTGGTGGCGCAAGCAGTTGGGCGCAATGCTGTGAAGCTGTCCGCAGCCTCTGCAGCGCTGGTTCGATCCCCGCCGGCCTTGGAGCAACCCACATGGTGAGCAGACCTCTCCTGTCTCGCCTGCTGCTCCCCTCAGCAGTATATTTCGTCAGTCTGCCTGTTCTGTACCCCGCTCTGTCTCTGGTGAATCCTCTCACCCTCCCGCGCATCTGGCCTGTACCCTGGCTCTTGTATAAATAAAATAAATCTTAAAAAAAAAAAAAAAATCAGGGAAGGTTTAGTAGAAGAGGTAACAAATTAAGGGAACATGAAAGAGGTTGTTAGGGAGAGGAAACAGCCCGAGCAAATTCAAGGAGACGAGAAAGCAAGTGGAGGTTTGGGAAGGGTGAGCATGTCCATCTCTAAGATTCCATCTGCTTGTTTTTGCAGAACCACTCTGCCTCCATGACCGAAGTCACCTGAGACGGCTGATGAGTCACAGCTGTTTTTTATTTTATCACCCTCCAATTCGATACTTCAAGACACAGTTGCTGGATGTCAAACTGTGAAGACAAGTATTATGTTTATCTAGTTAGAGGCTAATGTTTTGTACATTTTTTGTATGAAAAAGTGATGTAGCTTGCCCTGAATTTTTTTTGATCAGCTTTAATATATTTATGCCAGAATTTTAAACCAACAAAACTTTCTTCTTGTTCAAGTGTGCATTGAAAAACCACATTTATTCAATGGTTGATGTTGTTTTGTGATATTTGTACACTAACCTTCTTTTCTCAGTTTTATAGACACAGAATTAAAAATTAATATACCAATTCACTTTAAACTTTTACTACCACAGTTTTTGCCTCCCCCAGAATTTTTGAATTTTAGTGAAAGTTACCTTATGAATTGCAGGGAGGACAATATTGGTTAATGGTAAATCTCAAAATCAATTGTGTAGAAAATTTTCAAAAAGAACTGACCTGGTATTTTCAAATGTTCTGACCTGGTATTTTCAAAAATAACTGTATGTTCTGACCATGTTGTTGCATCTAAGTAAAAGAGATACATTGATGAAGTCACCTAGTTGCACAAACAATTGGCAGAAAATTCTGGATTGGAGGGGTAGCGAGGTAATATGATTCTCTCTTAGGTACCGGCTGTCCCATTCTGAGAAACTCAAGATCTTTCTGGAATCACATCATTGGGCAGGCAAATAACATTGCAGCTTTCCAAAAGACCAGCCTGCACCAGCCTCCCCTGTCAACTCAGAAGTTTTGTATAGCATATTGTATGGACTTTATATGAAAATGAATATTTTACAGTTTGCACAGTATTATTTTACAGAAAGGCTATCAGAGCATCTACAACGTAGAGCCCAGAGCAACAGCTTGACTTTGTGGCTTTTAACTGTTCTCGAATTTTAACTGCATCTCACTTTTCTAGCATGGTACTAGCTAACGTGTAACTCCTTTAAGAGAGGGACCCTTGTCTGTAACCTATCAGAATGTTTTCTTGACATTCCCATTTGGCTCTTCTTAGCTTTTTTTGTACATATTTTTTTTCTAAAGAGAAGAAAAAAGTTATCACAAAATGTATTCTGGCTCATGTCCTTTGTTCTAAGCTTCACCCCCAGTACAGAGGTACTTGAAAAGTTACAATGGCGGGACCTCAATACGCCTTTATGCTTTACAAATTCATGCCTGCGAAGAGAAATATTAATAGAAGCAAGACTGATAGTGTTATAGAGCAGCCCCGATATTGAACGGATTGCCTGGGTGTGGGTCCTCACCCACGCGCTTAAAAGGGACTTATGAATACTCCACTACAGGCACACACAAAAGGTTAATAAAAGGTTTATTTACAAGGGAAAAGGAAATAAGGAAAATGTACAACTCAGGGAGAAAATAGGGAAATAAAGTCTTTAATGCGTCCCACCCGATCCGACGACCTGGAAACCCAAAGTCACTCTCCGAGCTGGCCAGACGCTGCGAGCTGGTGGAGAGCCAAAATGGGGGACCCCCCAAAGCCCACGTGTCTGCCTTTTATATCAACCTGGCTGCTTAACCCCACCCTCAGGTCCCAGCTACCTTCCCTTTGGTGGTGATGGGATTTGGAGTTCCCAGTGTCTTTGGCTTTGGCCTGGGGTGGGGGTGGAGTCCACAAAGCCTGTATGGAATTAGCTTTAGGACATCCTTTTCCCCCTAACAATAGGTCTTTTCATGAGTGTGTGTGTGTGTGTGTGTGTGTGTGTGTGTGTGTGTTCAGACAAGAACAATCCCTTAAAATCATTAAGACCCTAAATGCCTGAAAGCAGCCTTTGTCTTCAGCCTACCTGAGTCATCAATAAAAAGTCCTTTTTAGGAACAAAAGTTAATTCTGCTGAAATATTCCCTAATCCTCTGTCTCATTCTTGCCTAGACTTACTTTCATTCATTTACACATACTCTCATGGGTGTCTTCTGCCTGATTATCTGACTAAAGCTGGGGAAACAGTGAGGAAAGGAAAGGCTCAAAAGCACTGCACATCCCGGAGGCTTGTTTCACACTCACCATCTGATTGTTGTCAAAACAATGAGCCCTGGAAAGCTGTGACAATCCCCAGGTGGTGCTATCCTAGAAGCAAGATCTGCCTGACTTGGAATTCCACTGCAGCAAGATGCCTTTAAACCATGGCCACATCTTTTAAAAGTTTTTAGTTGTCAATATACCTACATTGAGGAGTGAAAAAAAAGAAAAAGAAAAGCATATCCTGCATTATCCTGATGAGAAGAATAATTTGTAAACTCTGAGCTCTCCAATCTTACAGAAGCTATCTAAGTTCAATGTAATGTTGCCAAAGTCAAAGGGATTCATTTTCTAAGTATATGTTCAGATTTTTTTTTTTAAAAAAAGTCATGAGAATTCAGTATTATTAGTATTTCATTGTTCCTGATTTTGACATTCTGATAAATGCTGGCAGGCTAGTGGATTTATATTACCTACTTCTCATCACAATAAGAAGACATTTAAATGTCTGAACCAGATTGTATGTCCAAAAATAGAAATCAACTTGAAGAAGTGTGCTGTTCTTCCACTCTTTTTCCAGGTTCAATCTGGGAGGACCAGCCAGAAATGTTCCAAGAGCTCTGGCCACAGGCCCGTTGCCTTCCTGGCCTTGGGCTGAGGTATGGAGAGTGGGGGCGGTGGGGGGCTAGGGTCAGTATTGATATGTGACTGAGTCCTGCCCCACAGTACACCACACTCAGGCACTGGGAACTAAGGGGCATCTCGGTTCACGTCCCTGGGATCTGGGAGCTAGAGTGTATCCTCCCACTATGCCAAGGTAACCTTAATGGTACCCCTCATTTAGTTCCAAGTCACCTCACAGGCCTCACATTGATCTTTCAAGCCTGCTATTTGAGATACATTTCTTAGGATTAGGAATCCTTCCATGTGAGCCTTCTGCTTAAGACAAAGCCCTTTGTCTAAATAAAACAAGTGGTCACTGTAGCCTCAGAGAATTCTGCCTTGAGCTTTTCTTCCTCTTGAAGGAGAACCCAAAGGAGACTGAGAAGCTGGCTCACTTTGAGAGGGAAGTAGGAGGAAACAAAAATCTGACAAAACCTGTTAACATAAGCAAGCTCATGAGGTTATCTGAGGAGATCTGTTATTTCTTTGATCCTGTGCCCAGGACAGAGCATGACATAGCAAACACTGAAATTTTATTGAATGAATGTATTCCAGACTTCCTCCTAATTTGGCTGAAGGAGACTGTGACTCACTTGGAAATAAAGAGAATTTGAATGAGGCTTCGCAGTAGTTGAGCTATACAAATATTTACACACAGGGAGGGTAAGGTAAGAACATTCTGTAGTTATGAACATGTGGGTACTTCTCTTGATCAGTTTTAAAGATCGCCTAACTAGATGGTGATGGACAGAAATTGTATGCAGCTTTAGTGAATCAGGGTACAAACAAGCATAATCTCATACTTAGAAAAAGTGGGCGTGGGTATCATTGGGGATGATTTAAAGAGCAGAAGAGCCAGGAGCAGCATTTTTGTACCCCCCCCAAAAAATTGGCTTGATTTCCCTATTATGTGTAACTACCAGAAATTCTCGAGGGTATTAAATATCTTGGAGGAAGACACATCAAAAATCAGCTTACTCCAGTTTGTTTTAAGTTTTGCATTATGGTTATGTTAAAGCTGTTATACTATTCTGCCCTGCTGAGTTCAAGATATGTACTAGAACTCATCTGTCATTTATCACCATCCCCTGAACCACTCTGGGGATTTTGTAATAAACACAGAAACTCTTGTTTGCATCCTACTTCTTGACTCACATGTCCCAGGATTGATTGATGTATTCATTCATTTAATGAATATTTAATGAGCATCTATTATGTGTCAGAAATCCTGCTAAGAACTGAGGATATGCAGTAAAATAAACTGACCTACTTCCTATCCTCATGGAACTTAGAGTCAAAGGAAAATAATCACAAAATGATTAATATATAATTAGCATTTTGTCACCTCATGGGGCAGAAGTGTTGGAAGCGGCACGGGGATGAGGGAAAAATTACTCAAAGTCCATGTGGAGCAATGAGAAGCCTAGAGGGGCTACGCTGGAAGTAATGTGCAGCTCCACTCAAAGGTAGTCTTGTATGTATTGACATTGAGTACAAAGGTGGGGGAAGTAAGTAGGGAGTGTATACACATGGGGCAAGCAGTAATGGGATGTAAGCTGGGGTGGAGTGACAAGTAGCTATTGCCTGGGGGGCTCCATTGTTCCTGCTGGTCAAAGCATATTATCTCTATTACCTGCCTGCTGTTTTTAGCAGATATTGGTTTTCCAGTATGTTCTTCATACTAGGACTTTTGCCCTTGGTGAGAGGCCCCCTCTTTGACCCTATGCTGAGCTGACAAGCAGAAACTCTGGGCATCAAGACAATATCCCCAAGAACAAGGTGGGGCTGGGGATCCCACAGCATCTTGAAGAGACACCTGTGAAAGGTTCAGCACGGTAAAGAAAAGGAGAGCCAGGCTAAATTTCTAAAAGGTGGGGAAAATTTATTGAGCCCCCCCACCCCAGAGATTCAAGGACCCAAGGTGGGGGTCGGTGAAGTCATGCCCATTATCAGGGGAAGGCAGGTTTTATAGGATGGGGAGAGGGAAACTGGGCTTGCAGGTGGGGAACTGGTTTAAGGAGGAACAGGGTTGTTTTCTGATGGTATCAGCAGGCCCTCATTCTCACCCCTAGATGGGCTTCCTCCTTCTCATCCCTGCATCAACCTTTCAACCTGATTTAGATAGGACTAGACAAAGAATTATCAGGATAGGCTCTTTTAAAACATGAAATATTTGTTAGTGTGAGTAGAGGGTGACAAGACAGAAAGCAGAGAAAAGCCTTTGCGGCCAAGGAAACAGTATATGCGAAGGTCCTGAGGCAGAAAAAGCTTTACACATGTGAAAAACTGAAGGAAGGCGGAGTGACTGGAGCACAATAAGACATATTTAATGGTGCTGGAGATTATTATAGGAACTCTGAAGACCTTGTTACTGATTTTGGAATTTATCCTAAGGTAATAGGAACCCTGTAGGGTAAATGAAGTTGATCAGGTTTTTACAACATTGGCCTCTGACTGTCACCTGTGTTCTTGATCTTGTTAACGTGTGCCAGTGGGTGTGGGGCACGCTTGCCTGATTACGGACACCTGAGCATGAGTGTGTGCGCATGTGCAAGTATGCACACCTGTGCCCAGGAGGGAGGGGATTAAAGGGCAGCATCATGCTGGGGAACGGGGCTCAAGTTGCTGTCTCTCTGCTGGTTTGTTTTTCCTGCTTACTGCTTACACCTATGAAAATGATGCTAAGAGCTTCAAAATTCTCTTTCAAATCTCTAGAACCAACAGTGAACCTACCCGGCCTGGGATGGCTGCAAAACAAACCCCTGAGTGGACAGGAAGCCCTCAGTAAGCAGAAGAACAGCATAGTGAGATCTGTATAAGCAAGGGCTCTTTCTGGGCTGCTTCTGTGTGTCAAATGAGTTGAAAGGAATCAAGAGTGAGAGTGGCATTCTCAAGAGGCTACCGTATTGGGCTGCACACTGTCACTTGAAGTAGGGTAGAGATAGTAGGTAGTAGTGATAGAAAGTGGATTAAAAGGATGTGAAAATTAGGAGGTAGACTCAACAGATTTAAAGCTAGATTGGATGTGGTGGAGTGATCATTTTCAGTAATGCTTTCTTCCTAGAGAAACTTTCAAATCTAACTTTCCTGCTGTAGGGTAAAGAAAATATCAGGCTTTTCTGCCCTTCCGCCATCAGGATAGATGACGGATCCTTGTCCTGAATGCATGCCTGATGGCGGGCACCTGGAATAGGGTGTGGGCATAGGTAGATGGGATTCAGCTGAGCTAAGACTGTGCTTTTTTTTTTAAGGGCGGCGTCACGGGGATGCCAGCAGCAGCAGTAGAAGCCGAAGCTGAAAGAGAAGCCGAGAAGCAGCAGAACCAACGCCAGAGAGCCCAGATAGAGTAAAGACTTGCTGGCCAGCACCCCTGCCTGCCATATGCCTGGTGAACCCCAATAAAAGACCTGCAAAAAAGCCACTGAGGACTCTGACTCCTCCTTTACCTGGTCTGCATGGGATCAGAGAACCTGCACCATGTCCAGTTCCTGACCCTTACACCTGCTCATGGGATCTTGGTGATAGATGAAAAGATGGAAAGAAAAAATTAAACTACTTCCCAGCCCAATGACCTTTGTGGAGCCCAGGGAGCTCCACATACACCTATATCATGAAGAAAGGCACCTCCAGGGAAGGCAGTAGTGATCCCCTCACAGCTAGTACCTTTGGCCCCAGCCAGGCTTGGATATTTTGGTGCCCTGTGGGTTCACATATATGTCTTCCCAGTAAGACCAAGTAAACCTATTAGGAAAATGCAGAATAGGGTGATTATGAATCTCTTTTCCTCAAAGACAGTCTTTTTAAAGGAAGATTATGCTTACTTTGATTTAATGGAATGTCCCTCTATCAATTTATCTCAAAAGCTTTGGAACAGAGGACAGTTCTAATGTTGAGATAATGTAATACTATTGTACCAAGTCCTACCTCCATTGAATCATATATGTGTGTGTCTAACTGAGATGGGTCTGCTCAGTTAGAAATAGGTGCCAAAAACATCACTCCCCCCTCACAGTATGACCCAGAGGAGGCTGGGCCCCAGGCTGAACAGGACCTGCTGGCCAAGATCAGGAGGTTGGAGCCATCATCCATTGAAAAAAACACATCTAGGGACCTCCCTAGTGGCCTAGGAGTTAAGTCTCAGTGCTGCCAACCCGGAGGCCCACCATGCTCTGAGCTGGATCCCTAGCCAGGGAGCTAACCCACATGATACAGCAGACCTCTCCCATCTGGCCTGCTGCTCTCCTCAGCAGTGTATTTCAGTAGATCTGCCTACTCTGCTCCCCACTCTGTCTCTGGTGAATCCTCTCACCTCCCACCACCTCTGGCTTACACCCCAGTTCTATGCAAAAAAACATCCATTTGGTGGTGGATTGTGAAAAAAAAGTGATTATTAGCAAGGGCGAATTGAGTTGCCAATCAGCACAATTTGTTCCACCTGCTTTTCCTATTGCTCCAAATTATTTCCACAACAAACGCAAGTACAGGGTCATGGGGGAGGTCCTCTTTCTCCCCTACACAGGCCTCACCCTGAGCCTCTAACTCAGGTTCAGGTGGTCCAGCCTGGGCATTGAGCTCCTCTCCATAAGCTTTGGGCTGTGCTTGAGGCTGGTTGGCCGGAAGGGCACAGATAGTGTATTGTGATTTGGCCTTTCCTCCGGTGGCCAATATCTGAGTCAGGTTGCTCTGGAACCCCACATGGGGTTAGCTGGCATTCTGTGTAGCCATCCTGTGCACCTCCAGGCAGGTGCAGCACCTGGGTCTCAGGGCTAGGGCCCAGCTTAGCAGGACAGCCCCAGCACAGCAGGACACCAGCAGGAACTGGCAGCCTGAGCCTCTTGACATCATCTGGAGCTGTTTCCCAGATGCACAATTTTTCACCTTTTTATTTTTAAGACCAGGAGAACTCCCCCATTCCCAAATAGCCTGTTTTGAACAATCTCCATTCTCATGAACTCTGTGGAGAGTACATACAAAGGATGAGAGGAAAATGCCATCGTGATCAAAACAACGGTGAGACAGGAGAGTGGCACGCCTTAGTGATAAATGCAGAGACTGCGAGGCTGCCAGTGCCAGCATTATAAGTTGTGTTTTTTTTTTTAAAGATTTATTTATTCATTCAAGAGCTGGGGTACAGGCCAGAGGTTGGGGGGGGTGCGGTAAGAGGATTCACCAGAGACAGAGTGGAGAACAGAACAGGCAGATTGACCAAAGTACCCTGCTGAGGGGAGCAGCAGGCGAGTCAGGAGAGATCTGCTGCATCATGTGGGCTGCTCCTTGGCTGGCTGGGGATCGAACTCATGCTGCAGAGGCTGCGGATAGCTTCATAAGTTGTGTTTTTAATGGCATATATCTTTATCTTTGAGTAGACTGTCTATCCTAGAAAGGCAATATGATGGAGTGAAAGCTACCAGGACTTATATTTACACATAGATAAGATCATGAGAAATGCTCTATGTATTTGTTTAAACTAGACTTCTGCCATTAGCCAAAAGGTCCAAGGAAAAAGGGCACACAATAAAAATGTATGGGTGGGTCAATTCAGGAGCAATCTTTTCTACATGTTATAGACAACACTTGGAATGCATCAGAAATCAGAAAAGGACCTCCTCCCTGACCCTCCACTTGCATTTGTTGGAAAATAATTAGGAAAAATAGGAAAAGCAGGTGGAACAAATTGTGCTGACTGGCATCTCAATTAGCCCTTGCTAATAATGAAGCACATTTTTTTCACCATCCACCAAATGGATGTGTTTTTCAATGGATACTGGACCAATCCCTGTATCTGTGGACATACCTTGATTGTTAACTAATGTTATTGTGGTAATTATTTCACAATATGTACACATATCAAATTATCACACTATACACCAGAAATTTGCGAAATGTCATTTGATAATTATATTTCAATGAAGCTGAGGAAAAGATAAGGGCATAAGGACGGGCTTTAAGGAAACAGATTCAATTAGAGATCATGGAAATTAAAAATCATGATCATCAAAAGAACCCAAAAGGCATGAGCTAAAAAGCATGTTGGGGCCTCCCTGGTGGCGCAAGGGGTTAAGAGGCAACCTATCAAACTGT
The DNA here is from genome assembly GCF_014898055.3 of Talpa occidentalis. Classification (NCBI taxonomy): domain Eukaryota; kingdom Metazoa; phylum Chordata; class Mammalia; order Eulipotyphla; family Talpidae; genus Talpa; species Talpa occidentalis. The sequence goes on from NW_023605083.1 coordinate 55,904,224, forward strand.
CCGCAGCCACTGCAGCACGAGTTCGATCCCCAGCCAGGGAGCAACCCACATGGCACAGCAGACCTCTCCTGTCTCACCCACAGCTCCCCTCAGCAGTGTATTTCAGTCAGTCTGCCTGTTCTGTTCCCCACTCTGTCTCTGGTGAGTCCTCACCCTCCCACACCTCTGGCCTGTACCCCAGTTCTTATATGCATAAATAAATCTTTTTTTAAAAAAAGACATTGGACAGAGCTGAAGCTCAAATCAGTGAGTTGAATAAACTGTGACCTTCCCCAAGAGTGATGGGGAGGTGGGAATAAGAAGAAATAAAGGTATGAGAAAATCTGAATATTCATGGAGGACACATTCAGAAGCTCCAAAATCCTCTTAGTAGAAATTCCAGAAGGAGAAAGCAGGAAAAAAATGAAAAGGGTGAAGTGATCAGATAATTTTTAAATCAGATTCTAATGATTTATATTCATTGACAAAACTATAATTGGGGGCATACAGTTGCATACTTCAATATGCACATATACATCCCTTACCCACCACCACACAATCCCAGTGCCATCTCTATCAAATTGACCCCTAATCCCCTCTCCTCCCACCCATTGCCTCTTCCCCTTTGGTAATCACCATATTTTTCGCAGTCTAGGAATTATTTTTGTTGTATTTAACCAGTCTATTTCCTTTTATTCGCATTTGTAAAGGCAGGAATAGGATACAGGGCAGGTTCTCTGACCCAGCAGACCGGGTAAAGGAGGAGTCAGAGTCCTCAGTGGCTTTTGCAGGTCTTTTATTTGGATTTACCAGGCATATGGCAGGCAGGGGTGCTGGGAGGCTGGCAGTCCTCCCTGCCCCCAGCAAATCCTCACTCTATCTGGGCTCTCCGGCGTTTTCTGGGGGTCTCTTCTTCTCTCGGTTTCCGTTCTTTCTTTGCTTCTCGGCCTCCGCTGGCATCCTGGTGATGCTGCCCTTAAAAGTACAGTCTCAGCCCAGGTGAATCCCATCTACCTATGCCCACACCCTACTCCAGGTGCCCGCCATCAGGCATGCATTCAGCACCGCAAGGATCCATCATCTCTCCTGATGGCGGGAGGGCAGAAAAGCCTGACATTTTTCGTTACCCTACACATTCTACACGTGAGCAGAGCCATCCAGTAACTGTCTTTCATTTTCTGACTTATTTCACTTACTTTAGTATAGTCACCGCAAGTTCCATTCATGTATAAGCAGATGATAAATAGAAGCAAAACCCTAACAGGAAAGAGCGTTGCCCATATAGTACTAGGTCAAATAAATTAAAACAGTAATAGTCAACCCACCCTAGTTATAGCTGTAGGAAATTTCAGAAACACTAAGAACAAAGTCAAAATTGTAAAAGGCCTTCAGAGAAGGGGAAAAAAAAACCACAAAGAAAAAAGAATCAAACTTTTTATTGCAGCAATGGATGCCAAAATAGAAAGAGGTTAGGGGAAAATAATCATTAATATCAAATTCTCTATGTATAAAAATTATCGTTGAAGAATGACAACAAAATATAAGCATTTTCCATTGTACTAAGATTCAATTAAATATGACTCTTTAATATACTTAAATTTGTACTTTGGAAAATAGTCAAATGGAAGAATTAAGAAGACAGGTTATAAGAAACAGTGAGAAGAAAAACTGTTAAAGCACAGCTAGGTTAAATAATCATTGATTACAAAAAAAAAAATCACCTCAATTAATGGGAGTTGTCATGGAGAAAAAGATGCAGTGCATGTTAAAGCTTTTGCTTTGGGGAGCACAGAGGTAAATGTATTGATTATATCTATTTTTTAACTTGATTATGAAAAATTGCAAATATACATAAAAAACTAACAACAAACATCACTATACCCAGAACCTAGGCATGACAATTGTGCACATTTTGCCATATTTTTATGGTATTTTTAATTCCCAGATATCATGACTGTTCACCAGTAAGTATCTCTAATGACATTTTTACATAACCAAGATACCATTATGACACTAAGCAAGATAATGACAATTCCTTAGTATCATTTAATATCCAGGTCATATTCAAATTTCTCTAATTGTCCCAGAATTTTTTTTTTTTTAGTTATTTTGTTCATACCAGATCCACACATATTTTGTTGGTATGTTTCTTAAGTGTCTTTTAATTCTGAAAAGCCCCCAATTCACTCCAATGCCAAAAGGAAAAGGAAAAATCTCACAAAAAACTCCCATTTTAAAAAATTTAATTAGCTTATGAAGAGCCCAGTTCCACTCTTAATTAAACTAGCAAAAGACCAGGTCATAGAATGACCCACAATCTGAATTTGTTTGTCTATGGTAGTGCCATTTAACTTGTCTTTTTTTAATTAATAGAAAGTTTGATCTAAAGGTTTGATTAAGTTTAATAGTGTTATAAAGTAGTTCTAAGTCATGAGGAGCATTCCATGTTACATCTCAGCACAAAGCACACTCTGCCAAATTAACCATTTTTAGAGTTGCTAAGTTTTGTCAGCAGGTTGAGGTGGTGACGATCTGACCTCTCCATTGCAAAGTGACATTCCTCCCAACTCCAGCTTATAATCAGCAAGTTATTTTTAGGATGAGCCTTTATACTTTGGGAAAATTACTCTTAATTTACAAGACAGGACAAATAAGAAATGATTTAAAAATTAACAAATTAGAACACTGCATATCAAGAAACCAGAAAGATAAACACAAAGATGTCAGAAAGAATGGATTTATTTTATAGAGGCATGTTATTTATTTATTTACTTGTTTGTTTTGTTTATACAAGCACTGGGTACAGTCAGAAGCACGGGAGGGTGAGAGAATTCACCAGAGCCAGAGCGGGTTTGCAGAGCAGGCAGAAAGACCGAAGTACACTGCTGAGGGGAGCAGCGGGCGGCAGGAGAGGTCTGCGCGCCATGTGGGACCCTCCTCCGGTGACCGGGGAGCAGCCGGGGATCGAACCGGCGCTGCAGAGGCTGCGGGCAGCTTTGCAACCCAGCGCTCAACCGCTGCGCCACCGGGGAGGCCCAAGAATGGATTTAAAGAAACTGGTGAACCAAGAAAAAACAGATCTGTCCAATAAACAAACCAAAATCTGTTCTTAGAAAAGATCAGTAAAATAGAAAAATAACTGGCAAGACAGGAAAAGGAGAATGTGTGCAAATAAGTAACAGAGAGTATGTGAAAAATTATGGGTAAAAGGGAGTATGTGAAAAATTATGGGTAAAATTCTGAGAAAGTATAAATAACCCGCTTGGCTCCAAAAGACATTTTAAAACCTGAATTAGTCAACATGAGAAGTTAATCTATTAAAATAAGCTGAATTAACAAAATTGGTCCATTGATGAAGGTTACCACTTAACAGATTGAAGAAGGAAAGCATTGTGAAAGTAATAATACAGCAATTTCTATGTGCCAGGCACAGGACTTTGCCAGTTCTGATTGCTTTAAATATATTAACTCATTTAGTTTAAATAAATGCTAAAAGTCACTTAATTAAATTCAATCCCATTCCTGATTAAAATCATAAAAAGGATTTTTTTTTCTTTTTTTTTCTGTAGGACCCTCGCCGTTGGCCAGGGATCGAACCAGCCCTGCAGAGACTGCGGGCAGCCTCGCAACCCAGAGCTCAACCGCTGTGCCACCAGGGGAGGCCCCAGAAATATATTTTAGACAAAGAAGCATCACTATCAAAAAGAAAAAAAAGTTTATCTACCAGAAATTCATAGGAAATGTTGATGGTGGTATTGGAACTGTTCTTATCAAATATCAGAAACTGAACTCAAAATAGTGTAAATAGAAAATGTATTTTCACGAGTTACAGAAGTTTCAGGGAATTCATCTACATTGGTAAACTACCTGGATCCAAGGTATTCCTAACTGGGGAACAATAGGTGATTCAATTTGCAAGAGTATCACAATTTTGAAATAGTCACAGTGCATATAAACTAAGATCCAATTTACAAGAATTCAAAATATATACACATTGTCAGAAATATTTCAGGTGTATCTGTGCCCTAGTCCTTTGATTTCTTTTACTACCTACAGTTGATGCAAGACGACTAAATCCATATAAATCAGGAAAAAACCATAGACCACCCCACCTCATCCTCGTTTTGTTTTATGGGTTTTTGTTTGTTTGTTGATTGATTGGGATTGTTCGGTTTTGTTGTTTGGCTTACATCACCCACCCCATCATCATTCTAAGCCCTCCCTCAGAGTTTGCTTGTGGTCTGAACAAGATGTTGCCTGAAGAATTTCAGGATCTCTCCCCAGGAGTGTTCCTGAGCTGCTGCATGGCGAGCAGTGTCCCCTCCCCAGAGCAGGGGCAAGGGTAAGTTGGGGTTCCAGGAAGCATAGCACAGGGGTCCATAGGGAGGCTCTAAGAGATGGCCAGCCCCGGGATACGACAACATTCTTCCATTGCTTTTCCCGTGACTGTGCAGCCGCTCAATGGCCTGCTCAGCACATTTTATGCTATCCAGACATCCATCACTCTCGGATGCAAGGAAGAGGATCGGACCTTGGGCCTTTTCAACAGGAAGCAAGTTCTCCAGATTCACTGTGCTCTGTGCCATCTGGTAGTTGCGGTAGTTTGCAGCACCAGAGACATCAATCTGTATGAACTCCGGAAACACGGGTAAGGAAGACAAAACCTGATCTCTGTACCTGTGCGGCATGTCGGAGACCCAAGTGGGCGCATTGATGCAGACAGTGGCTACCACCTGTCTCAGGAAGCAGGCCATGCCTAGGGCGATTTCTCCCCCTTTGCTCACCCCAATCACTCCGACTCCTGGTCCTTGGACCTGAAGCAGAAACGCAAGGGAACTCATTATAGGCCTTATGCTGGGCATCAGCTGTCCTTACCAGCTAGTGGGCAAGTAAAATGGACAGAACAGGTGGGAGTCCTGGCACTAGGCCTTACCAGCTCCTGTGACTGAGAACACTACCTACTTATCCCTTCTAAGTCTTATTGTCTTAAGGTATGATATTATCCACCTTACAGAATTGTTATGGGGACAAAGGGAAACAATAGAAATAAAAATTCATCAAAAGCAGACTTCTTAAGTGCAAAAAAACTCTAATTCACCAAGAACGTTTTACATCACAAGAGGAGAGGCAGGTAAGCTTTCTTTAAAAAATCAAATTCTCTCCACGTAGATAAAAAGTTTTCCTGAGTTCTTTCTAATGTTATGGAAGTGTACTTCATAATTAAATAGCATTTTACAACTAGAAAGGTTTTTGACATCCATTAATCCAGTGGCTAATCCTGAAAGCATTGGGAATATAAAGATGAAAGACCTGGATTCTATAAATAATTGAATTTCAGTGCCAAGTCCAATAAGAACAGAGGTAGGTCATAGTAGGACTCTAATTCTGTAGGTTTGAGGGGGCTGAGTTATGGGAAGAAGGTTGAGAGATGGGTGAAGAAAGGAAGGGCATTCTGAACAGACAACAGCAAATACGTAGTGAGTTGGTCTGTTATTTTTGCCCACAATTACAACACCAACACCTATCAATCATCACAATCACCTATAAAAACTTGTACTAGAGATTTCTGAGGTCAAATTTTCCTAGTTTCTTCTTCAGTAGGTCTGAGTGATTGCAAGAATCTGATGTCATAAGATATCCCCAAGGAAATCCGATGTTCATGAGCACTTGAAACCATCTGTTTGGAGAATGGATGGGGCAATGAGAGAGAAACAGGAAATGGATTGACACCTGAGTGCAGTATCACAGATGAGTATTGATGAGGGAAAGAACCAAAACAGTGACACAAAGGATGAAGTGGGTATGATAAATTAAGAAAGATTGTAGAACCTGAAACACTTTGAGATTGATTGAGAATGTGGGGAAAGGAAAAGGGAAGAAATAAGGGTGAATTTTCTGAAAGTTCACTATATGTTAGGCCTGAGGCTAAGTGATTTACACATATTATCTCAGTTCTGCTGATAAGAAAATGGAAATTCAAGACGTTTAAAAGTCTTGCTCAGGCCTCCCTGGTGGCTCAGGGGATTGAACGCAGCTTTGTGAAGCTGTCCGAGTTTGCGGTGCAAGTTTGATCCCCAACCGGCTAGGAGCAATCCATATGGCGCAGCAGACCTCTCCTGTCTCTCCCGCTGCTCCCCTCAGCAGTGTATTTCAGTACATCTGCCTATTCTGCTCCCTGCTCTCTCTGGTAAATCTTCTCAAACCCCCCCCACCCCCACTACCCTGGCCTGTACCCCACTTCTAACACAAACAAACAAAAAAATTAAAAAAGTCTTGCTCAAGGTTACAACACTCATGGGGCATAGATAGGATTTGAACCTCTTCTACTGAATCCAAATCCAAATTGAATGTTGGCAATTGCCTTATCTCCTCAGACAATGTCACAGATGGCTAATTCTGAAATTAAAAAAAAAATTAAATGGAAAACATTCTATCTGGGATTTAATTCCTTTTAGGCGATCTTTCGAAAAAGTCAAACATGCTTAGAAACATCACTCATTTGATAATGACACCTCATGATTCTCCCATAGAAAACATATCCAGCTCTCCTTGAGAAGAGTCAGGATCTCCAGAGAGAGAGAGAGAGAGAGAAATACAAGCCAGGGAGTTGTAACAATTTGGAGCAAAGACATTGTCAGAAAGGCTCTGTCGCTTGAGGGTTATGTAGTTAGACATAACTACTTAATCTGAAAAATTAAGAAAAATAACTGAAAAATAACAACTATGACATTGTACTTCACAAATTTATCATGACATTAATGTGCCTATAAAGTATTTTGTGGAGTCGAGAAAATAGTCAATATGTGTTAGCTGGTATGATTGTTTTACCATGGTTAAGTTGAACCATAAGAAATGGTATTTGAACATTTTTGAACTAGAAAATGATAATTTAATATGATCCAATGCAACAAAATGTCAACTCTGACTCCTGACCCAGTGATATCTATCCTACATTTTTTTTTTTTTTAAGATTTATTTATGAATACAAGAGCTGGGTACGGGCCAGAGACGTGGGTGTGGGGTTGGGGGTGGTGAGAGGATTCGCCAGAGACAGAGTGGGGAACAGAACAGGCAGATTGACCAAAGTACACTGCTGAAGGAAGCAGTGGGTGAGACAGGAGAGGTCTGCTGCGCCATGTGGGTTGCTCCCTGGCTGGCTGGGAATCTAACTCGTGCTGCAGTGGCTGAGGACAGCTTCATAGGTTGCGTCTTAACCCTTGCGCCACCAGGGAGGCCCCTATTCTATGTTTCTTTTTTGAGTCATGACCATAATATCAGTACTTTGGGAGCTCAAAAGAACTAAACCATAACTCATCTGACATTTAACTCCCAGGAAAAAGCTGGGTTCTGAAATATATTGTTTCTGTCCTTCTCAATGTGGATCACCTGGGAATCTTGTTGAAATGCAAATGCAAATTCAGGTATGGGGCTCGAGAACCTGTGTTCCACTGGTCTCAGGTGATGCTGAGGCCTCTCTGTCCATGGGCCACACTTTCAACAGTACAGAGATACTACACAAAAAGATATAAAATAACACTTCCTTTGCAGACTCCTTTCCCAAATTGGCTCCTGGCATTGGACTCTTACTTTAGCCACTTCTGTCCTTAGATCTGAAACTAAACAGCTAATTCAGCTAATCAGATGGTACAGTCAAATCATTTTGCTGATGACACTGCTCTGCACCATACCAGCTCTGACACTGGACTTTATCGAAGGATTCTGTGTGACTTAGTCCAGCATCCCCCCATCCAGTGATAATCCACAAAGTTTGTAAATGTATCAAGCTAGAGAATTCATCACATAAGATCCATGGTTGATAAAACATTTATGAGCCACTGGTGATAAGTCACAAACTCTTCAAATGTAACATGTCTTAACTTTTTTTTTCCATTAAAAGTTCAGAACTGGGGCCTCCCCTGGTGGTGCAGTGGTTGAGCGCTGGGCTGCGAAGCTGCCTACAGCCTCTGCAGCGCCAGTTTGATCTACGGCCGCCGGCGAGGGTCCCACATGGTGTGCAGACCTCTTCTGTCTCGCCCGCTGCTCCCCTCAGCAGTGTATTTCGTCAGTCTACCTGTTCTGTTCCCCGCTCTGGCTCTGGTGAATTCTCTCACCCTCCCATGCTTCTAACTGTACCCAGTGCTTGCATAAATAAATAAATCTTTAAAAAAAAAATTCAGAACATACCTGCTATTTATTACCTTCTTTGTGCCAGTTATCACTAGACTGATTGCTAATCTACCCAACAATTCTACAAGGGAAATATTATTCCCCATTTTAAGTATAAACTGTTCTATAATCAAGTCTAAAGAGATTGGTGAAATAGGGAGAATATACACTCATGAATTTTTATGTGTTTTTTTATTTGCTGTAATGTTGCAAGGTAAAATTTAAAGTATTATAAATACCTTTGGCTGTGATAATAGAAAATTGGCAGCTTCCTCAAAATATTCCAGATCCACTTCTTCCAGGTGGCTGGGCAGGTCTTCGTAGGCAAAATATGCTAATGCCAATGCTGCAAAGCCACGGCTGGCCAAGAGACTGGCACGAAATTCAACTAGACCCCCAATGCCCCCAAACAAATCAATAATTCCTGGAAAAGGGCCTTCCCCTATGAGCAACAAAGAAAGAAGAATCTGATTCAGGAAGAATGAAATGAGAGTCGATGAAAATTGAGACAATGGAAATACAGGTTAAGCAAAATGAATTAATTCTACCTTCACACACACAAAATGGCATGTTAGCTTTTAAATGTTGTAGAAAACACTTGTTCACTGATGGTCTTTATTTTCATTTTGCTACCATCCACACAGTAGTCTACCACCAAAGATTAAACTCACCTGGAGGGAGAAAAAGGGCTCCTCGCACGCGCCCTACTCGTATCGGCACCCGCTGCAACCCAGGGGCTGAGAACCAGCGCTGCACTGTCTGGCTGGCCTTAGGCTTCTCAGTGGCTGATTCTTTGAGGGAAAATGTGTCATAGAGGTCCAGAGTGACCCTATAGGGACTGTTCATCACATCCTTCTTAAGCAGCCTCTTGAAAGCCTTCTTAGGCTTTAGAGACCAGAAAAGTCCCATTGGTTCAACCCCCACATAATCGCCTCCAACTGCAGCATCCTGTTTCAGGTCCAGCTCACCAGCCTTGTTTGTCCTGTAAAAGGCTCTGCTATGAAACAGATTCCCCTTCTCATCTGTCAGAGAGGCCTTGAGGGTCACCAACTCTGATGGGGGCAAGCCTGTTGCTCGGATGTGCACTGGCTCATCGATGAGGGCACTTTCTGGGGTGACTGTCAGCCGCGACATTGGCAACGGGCCAAGTGGTGTTTCCTGCCCTGCTTGTGAAACAGGAGACTTTAAGTTAGACTTAGTTTCCAAAGGAAAAGTTCATGTGAGGTTTAGCCACATTGACTTGAGGAGACACTGCAAAATCTGTAGAACATTTGGAGGAGGGAGAAGATGTGCAAAAAATACTCATTATTCTCATTTTATATGTAAGGAAAAAGGTTACTTTGAAGTGGAAAATGTTGATTAGCTGAAATTGGGACATGGTCTGTAGACTGAAAGTTTCAGGGAACAGCCGGTAATCACCCTGAAGGGCACACACACACCCTGATTCATGCATTTCCAGATGGCGGTACCCCTTGCTTTAAATACTCTGTAACCTAGTGGCTCAGGGCTCAGATTTAGAAGAAAGATCGCCTCAGGGCCCACAGGTGTAAAGCCCACTGGCATAAATAAAGAGCTTCCCTCCTCCTCTCTGAGCAATGCCTGCTTCCCTGATGGAATTCTGCCCTGACATTTTTGGTTCCCTGACCGGAAAGCTGGCTGTGCTGGCCCATTGTGCCACCGGCCTGGAGATAGGGCAATGACTGGTTACTCTCCCTGAAGAGAATGAGGTGGCGCCTCCCATCTTGTTTAACGGTCCTCCTTCCTAGGGTGGGAATCAGCCTGTCACTGCTGCTGCACCCCAACCGGACTCTGGGGAGAGGTGGACAGAAGTGCCAGAGACCTCAGAACATGGTAAGAACCCCCGGGAGCCCAGCCCGAGGTAGATCCATCCTAACAGATGGAAGGGGAGCCTAATCACCTCCCAGAGCCCAATTTTGGAGCCAGTTAGAAACCCCTGCAGGTGGGAAATGTAATAACTTCTGAAAGACTGACTGTTTTGATGGGGGGGGGGTGGGTGTGTGTGTGTGGGGTGTGTGTGTGTGAGTGTGTGTGTGTGAAATCTCCATGCCTCTGGCTCCAGAGACTTGAAACTACGGTTCCCTGGCGACGTCATACAGCATAACAGTGACTGGCCCACTCATGGAACAGCCTAGCCTGGGGGTTGTACAGACTCAGCACAGATAAGATGCGCCGAAAGTCTCCTGAGGGATGCGCCAGACAAGCGCCTTTGTGTGTCTCCCCTCCCTTGTCACAACACTGAACACAATGGCAGGGACTCAGAGTAAACCTACAGTCCTTGATTACAAAAATCTGGCCCATAAACAGCATCCTCAGCTGTAACACCCTTCTCCAGCTAAACCTCTTTTGCCATGACCAAGGCAAGAGATTAAATGCTGGGAACTAAAGTCAGGGACCCACTGCAGCTGGCTGGTGTTGGGGGGCTGCCTCTTGTTGGTACAAGCAGCTGCCTGGAACTTTGTGCCAGTGCTGAGACATATTGATGTGTCTCTGCTGCCTTCCAGCTACCTTTCAAAAGGAAACTGGACTCTTCTTTTGTCCATCTTAAGACACTGTTCTGATCCATTTCAAAAAGTCTATTTCCCTGTGTTTTTCTAATCTTGAAGTTTAGACTATTTAAGGTAAAAGCTGCTGAGTTACTTTGGGTTTGCTAGCCAGCTATACAGAATGCTTAAGTTTGAGTAAAAAACTCCTAAATTGCCTATTGGACCTGTAAAAGTTTAGTTTCTTAATCCCTAAGGGGAAAAATGTGTTGTTTGCCTTAAAAATATGCTTGACCTCAGTAAAATAGAACAAAAACATGTAAAGTCAAGGGATCTATTCTTAGAAATACAAACTCAAAAATATTTTCTTATCTAAGAAAGTCTTTAAAATTGTTTTGGTCTTGGGCCCTAGGTTTTTGGTAATGGTTAAAACTGGGCACTTATCCCATATATATATATATGGATTTTAACTTCTGATTGAAAACCTTCTTAATATAAAAGTGTATTAAAAAATATTAAGGGCCTCCCTGGTGGCACAAGGGTTGAGCGCCGCTCTGTGAAGCTGTCCACAGCCTCTGCAGTGCGGGTTCCATCCCGGCCAACCGGCGAGTATCTCACATGCCGAAGCAGACCTCTCCTGTCGCACCTGCTGCTCCCCTCAGCAGTGTGTTTCTGTAGTCTGCCTGTTCTGCTCCCCACTCTGCCTCTGGTGAATGCTCTCACCCTACCATGGCATGCCTTGGCCTGTACTCCAGTTCTTGTATTTAAAAAATAAATAAATCTTAAAAAAAAAATTAAAAGAAAATTATTTTCTTTTTAAAGTGTGTGTTTACACATCTAAGTCATCTAATCCAAAGAGATAATAGTATAACAGCTATTACAATGTCTTACGAAACAGAGGATGGAATAAATGTAATAAAGTGTATGTTTTAAAAAATGTATTGAAAATGGATATTTTAAAGGTCCTGAAAGTAAAGTTTAAAAAAAAAAGTGTTAAAGGTCTGAAAGAGGGAGCAAAAATAATGTTAAGAAAGCAAAAAAAAAAAAAAAAAAAAAAAAAAGAGTAGAGAGAGAAATCTTTAAAAAAAAAATTTGTGATTCAATAACTTACTACGAACTGTAAACATGGCCTTGAAGGCCTACATTGAAAGGAAGGAGACAGGCTACAAAAAAAAAAGGTAGAGGGACAAGGGCCCAGTATATGGCAGTTGCCATTGCTGGTACCCTGCCACCTCAAACTCACCTGAGGCCCCGTGCATCCCAGGTATTTGGGACCTCAAACTGTTCATGGGCTGCCAGCCTGATTCCACTGCCAGGAACTGGGGCACCTCAGCCACGAGTGTCTGAAGAAGCCGCCCCCAGGGCCATGGCCTCAGTGCCATCATGCAGGGCACTGGAAAGAGACTGTTCCACTCTCTGAGTGAGAGGGGGGTCAGCCCAAACCACAGGCCAAGATGGGAGAAGAGACTTGACTGTCAGCTGCCTCTGACTATGAAGAACCAGATACAGGAGAAGACGTTTTCTGAAGCAGCCCAGAGGTGAGACAAGCCTTGGGTGATCCTAAAAGTAGCAGACAAAAAAAAATGAACTTCTTGGTGAATAAGGGGCCACTTACTCTGCCTTGCTCCAATTCTTTAGACTGGCCTAGTCCTCAACTATCTCCCTCCCTAGTATTGATGATTAGCCTGAGCCAGGACACTTTACAACACTGCTACCTTGCTCATGACCAAGGCTGGGGGAGTTTATGCCCTCTTCAATAAAACAATTGCTTTTTTTAGATTAACACTTCTAGTGAGGTAAAAGAAAACCTGAAAGTATTTTTTAAAAAAATCTGTATTATAGGACCTCCCTAGTGGCGCAGAGGATTGAGCACAGCGCTGCGAAACTGTCCGCTGCCTCTGCAGTGCCGGTCGAGTCCTGACCGGCCAGGGAGATTCCCACATGGTGGCCACAGACCTCTCCTGTCGCACCCGCTGCTCTCCTCAGCAGTGGTTTTGGTCCGTCTGCCTGTTCTGCTCCCCACTCTGGTGAATCCTCTCACCCTCCCGCGCCTCTGGCCTGTACCCTAGTTCTTGTATAAATAAATAAATCTTTTAAAAAAATATATATATATATTTTAAACAATTTTACTTTACTTTTTTATAGATGACCTTAAAAGACAGGTAGGACAAAAACATAGCTGGCTACAATCTATCTTTGCCTCTATAGGGAACCAGCTTCTGTCCTGGTTGCTCCCATTTCTTGTTCCCTCACTAATTTTCTTTATTATCCTATTGTTCTAGACTTGCATCCTCAACTCTCTCCTCCAAATCATCCCCTCTTGCCTAAAGTCCAGCAGACTCCAAGTCCAGCAGTCCTTCAGATGAAGCCTGGTATGACACTTCCACCGTTCTTCTTCCAAGGTCCCTTAGCTCTTTGCCCTGCACTGGAGCCCTGACTTCTTCTCCCTCCCACCCTCCACCCCCCACCCCCAACCCCTGTTGCCCATTTTCAGCAGGAAGCAGTTACTGATCAGATCGACGCCTTTTGTCTTACCAGCAGTTAGGGGCTCCATCCATAGAGGGAGAAATGAGTCCCAAGGCAAGTTAGGGTTAATTAGGCAGCTCAGGGACAGTACAGGCAGGGACTTCGGGAGAGTTAATGAGGTTGGTAAGATGAAGACAGTAAGTTCTAAAAAGTGCTAACCAAAACATACTCTAGAGGTGAGGTCAAAAGTGTGGAGGACTAAACAAAAACAGTACATTGGACAATGTCTGGCAACTAATTTCTCTTGCACACATGGAACCCTCAAAAACTGCCTTTGAAGGCTGCACCCAGAGATCTGTGCCACCGTAGATATGGTGGGATAAAAATTAAAAGGAGGGAAATGAAGTGGAAAATGTCAGGCTGACTTGTTGATTAGCTGAAGTTGGGACATAGTCTGTAGACTGAAAGTTTCAGGGAACAGCAGTAATCACCCTCAAGGCCACACACACACCCTGATTCATGCATTTCCAGATGACTGTACCCCTTGCTTTAAATATTCTGTAACCTAGTTGCTCAAGGCTCAGACATTGGGGAGAGATCGCTGGGCCCCACAGGTGTAAAGCCTTCAGGCATAAATAAACACCTTCCCTCCTCCTCTCTGAGTGATGCCTGCTTCCCTAATGGAATTCTGCTATAACAAAGTGACATGCTCCAAGTCTCACAAAGAATTAACAGAAGAATTGGAAAATCCAGTCCATCTGACACCACAGCCTCCTGTCCTATCCATTATAACACTGTAGTAAATCTCAGTGTTGAATAAGCTGAGATTGAATTCCTCAGCTGAGATAATACTCAAGTGAGCGATTTCATAGGGTGTTTGTTAGGATTCAAGAAGTTAGAAATGCTAAAGGGCTTACAGGAAGGTCTATGCTGCTTTCAGCCCCATACCCATCTGGTGCACAATTACATGAACAAGAAATAGTTTATGGTGTTTTGTTTTTTTAATTCTCTAATCCCTTCCTGCCATTGTAAGACCTCCAGCTTTTTCAGTTTCCCATTATATGTTCAAAAGAAAATAAAATTTCACAATCTTGTCTCAGCTTTCAAGCCTTTCCAGTGGAGGGATGAATATCAAAATGTTGTTTATAGTAAATATATATCTGATCAGTTATTTTGTGTGCTTGCATTATGGAAAAAAATTGGGATAGTTCCTTCTTTCCTCCCTGTTTCCTTCTTTCTTTTTCTTCTTCCTTCTCTTCTTCCATCTGTTGCTTGTTCCATAAAGGATTTGAGACTGTTTTCATGTAAACTTTACAGAGTGGTAAAGTAAAAAAAAAAAAGGTCAGATCATACGAACTAGAATCAGAGGCATTGGTCAATGAAAATGTGGCTGTGTGAAAAGACAAGCAGCTGGAGGGTTGTAAGTTTGGCCCTGAATTAGTGAGGTTTGGGCCTGTGAACCCTAAAGCAAATAGTGTGATAAACCAACATTACCTCAATAAAAAATGATTTGGGACAATATATAAATATATAAATAAAATAAAATTAATTTAATTTAATTAATTCTGAAAACCAAACCAAAAAATTGAGGCCTTTCCAAAATTTAGTTGTAAAAAAATGAGACATTGACATAGCCATGCACCACTGTTAGGTGTCTTCGCAAATTTTTTGATTCTTTAAGGGATCCTAAATTTTATTTTATGGAAATGCAAAATAAAGCTTTAGGGTTTAGATCTGGGAGCAGAAAAACTTTGGGAGGAAATGATCTGACTTTGTCAGTGTGAGGGCAGAGAGGGCTCTTGATGTCTAATTCTTCACTACAGCAAGGGGTCAGTGCAGGTAGGAGTTCATCAAAGGGAAAATGTCTTTTTGCACCTAAAAATATGCAATTTTTTTTAATTTATTTATTTATACAAGCACTGAGTACAGTCAGAAGTACGGGAGGGTGAGAGAATTCACTAGAGCCAGAGCGGGGAACAGAACAGGCAGACCGACGAAATACACTGCTGAGGGGAGCAGCGGGCGGCAGGAGAGGTCTGCACGCCATGTGGGGCCCTCGCCCGGTCACCGGGGATGAAACCGGTGCAGCAGAGGCTGCGGGCAGCTTCACAGCCCAGTGCTCAACCGCTGT
Source organism: Talpa occidentalis (assembly GCF_014898055.3). NCBI lineage: Eukaryota > Metazoa > Chordata > Mammalia > Eulipotyphla > Talpidae > Talpa > Talpa occidentalis. The sequence goes on from NW_023605083.1 coordinate 55,919,467, forward strand.
GCCACCAGGGAGGCCCAAAAAATGTGATTTTCTACAAAGAAAACATATCCACTTGATCCTGCAGCAATAGCCATTTTTACTGACCATTTTATGTAAACCTGAACTCATGGGCAGCAGAATAATTTTGAATAAGTAGAATGATTTTAAGTGTTTCTCCTCGCTTCTGGGAAGTTCTTAACAGAGGTATTTCAGTGTTCCACAGGAATTACAGATCTGATCCTTCTATAAAACTTTGTCTATTTCCTTTTCCCCCAAATAAGAGGTCATCAAGAAGCAATGGTTGATTCCCCCTATTTAATAAATTTTTCCCAACTCTTATTATTATTCTATATAATGCATTGATTTAACACAGACTCTATTTCCAAGTCGAGTTAATTTAATTTGCTTATCATAATCACTCTCTACATGCATGCTGCATCTGGTCTTATCCCCCAAGAGGACTGCAAACCCCTAAATGTTAAACTGTATGTGCTAAACTTTAGCAATCCTGTTGAAATGTCATGACATTCATAACAAAAATAGAACCAAAATGTAAAAAAAAAATAATTGTATTTGCAGAGTGTTTTTTGTAACAGAAAACACAGGGGATTCTTCCCAAGTCATGGTCCCTCTTTATCTGAGAACTGCCCCCTAAACCCTCAAATGGGTACTCAGCAACATTTATTCCATGTGACCTCAACCCTGGGACCATAGCTGATTGGATCAAGGCTGGAGACCGGATCCAGGATGTGCCAGGAATGTTCTCCTCCCTCCAGTTTAGATGTGGGGCCCAGAGATGCCCTGTCAGAGTCGAGACTAAAGCTGAGGCAAGAAAATACCTACGTGGCAAAATTTACTATGTGGCCAAACCTTGAAGCCCTCCTGAAATTTTGCATCCTTGGAACCTCTCTTGCTTCACCTTCATCCTTGCCCTGGACTCTTCACAGTGACTCAATCTATAAAATTCAGAAGCTGGATCCAGATAATAACAAAAAACCAGTCTTGGATAGAGTGTGGGAGTTTGAGGCAGCACGGACAGAGAAATGTGATTGTTCTTATCCTGAGAAACTCCTGAAGAAAAGGTAGCTCATCTACAAAGTCAGGGGTTGTAAGTGTAAGGAGTAAGAGATATGATATAGTAGGTTCCTGAAGGCTAGAGTCTTTGAGAGAATCTGTCTTAGACTTAAATTTTGCTTTGGGTCTCAGCACTCAGCTGACTAATGTATTCTTGATATTTTTAGCTCCTCACTTTTCTGGTGCTCCTATTAAATGTGTTAATTTGTTGATTCCGATTTATCAGAAATTCTTTGTCATGGTCATTTTTATTCAATAATTGGATTTTTGCCATTTACACCAAAGTATATACAAAAGATTAGTTTATAGTTGATATGATTTTGACATGCACAAATAAATGAAACAGAGTGGGAGGGAGGAAAGAGAGACAAAGAGACAGAGAGACCATCTAATCAGTCAACTGTGTGTGCTTGGGAATGGCGTATCAGTTTTCCCAACCAAACAAGTCTAAAAAAGACCAATATGATTAGTGATCCTATAGTCATTGCCCTTGGAAAGTGGGTTAAGACATGTTTTCACATGTTGATAAAGGCAGGTGTGCCCTCATGGAGTTTTGTAGGTATCTAAGGCAAAGTTCAACAGATCTTTTTTTTCAAAAAATGTTTACAAGCCTGACATACTTCAACTAATCAGGCCTAGGTGCCATCTGCTTCTTACATACAACACCCCTTTACATATTCGATAGAGACAAGAAAAGTCTTAGATTAAAACACACACACACACACACACACACATCAACACAAGAAAACCTCTATGCTAGAGATTCTTAAGTGGAAATCTGAGGAGCCTAGGTTCTGCAAAATGTCACTAAAGTTTTCATAAGAGTTCAACAAGTATGAACTTCAAGAGTCATGTGATGCTTGTATGCTCAGTGATGGATAGTGACTAAGCAATCCTAATAGTGATTTCTTTATAGGCTTTTCATCCCCAAAGGGCAGTGCATAAAAAGACGATGTCGACTGGTTGAGTCCATTCACAGCTTTGAATACAGGACAGAGGACACCACTGATGGTTTGTGAGCATCACTCTACATGAAGAGGAGGGTGGGAGGCTGTTAGTGTCTATGTCTTAGATCCTAAGTTACAGTATCCATATTTTGCTATTGTGTTGGACAATTTAAGTACAGAACATTTTCATCATCACAGAATATTAGTAGGGCAGCTCTAGATTGTAGATTGTAACTTCTTCCTTAGGGCAGGAGTTATATACCTTGCTCAACACTCTAATCCTCAATCCCTACACTAGTACCTGGCATTAGTGATTGTTCAGTAAGTGTTTGAAGAATTAAGGTATAAAGAGAGTAAATGATATGTGAAAGAGCAAAGAATGAGAGACAGAGAGATAGAAATTTCTTAGATCTGAAGAACAAAAGCCAAATTGAATTTTTGTAGACTGCTTCAGGAAATGGACTCTTCAAAATCTAATGGAATCAAATTTCCAGATTTTCTCACATCCTTACAGCTGAAGAGAGACTCTGATACCACACAGCATTGAGAAACCAAGTGTGCAAAACAGTGACAAAGCAAGAAATAAGAATTCAGCTGCCCACATGCATCATCCCTGAGGCAAGAATTCCTCAAATATATGAAATACTAACATAATCTGAAAGCTCAAAGCCATGTTGATCCGGTTCTAGCCCTCAGAGTTTCAGGGTCACAGGTATCAAGCCATTGCCAATGAGTGACCTTGCCTTGTGAGGGGGAACAGTCAAGAACTGACATGCCAGCAAAGCAGGAGGCAAACAAAAATTAACTACAGGTCACTCACGTAAATTAAAATTACCCGCCTGTTCTGCTCCCTACTCTGTCTCTGGTGAAGCCTCTCACCCCCACACCTTGCCCCCGACACCTCTGGCCTGTACCCCAGCTCTTGTGTGCATAAATAAATCAATCTTTAAAAAAAATTACAAATCCAGAAATAGAAATTCCATACCCCTTAGGAGCCTGTCTCTCATCTTTCCTCACAGGAGTATTTTCTCCTTCTCCTCCCAAGTAATTCAATTCTCTTTATAAGTTTACATTAATAGGACCCTAATTTTTGCAGCAAAGTATACATTTTGCTTCCAAAATAGTGTCTGGTCAATCTCGTGGTTAGGTTGATACAGCTAACATAAATCTGTGTTTCTGAGCAGTAAAACCACTCAAGATGGTGATTGTTGGTTCCCTCACAGAACTGTGCTGCCGGCTGAGAAGAGAGAAACACAGGAAAGTGAAAACAGCCTTCCCAGGTGCCCTGTGAGTTGAAATCAGAAAGTAATCCTTGTTGACTAGGCAGTGACAGCCCTGGCTCCCCACTCACCTGAATTGTGCTGCAGGAAGCAGCCTCAGGAGGGAGGACTTGCAGAATCAACTTAGAAGCACTGGACTCTTGCCTGTTGCTCAATAATTTATATCTTCAAAACACTCCACCCTATCTTTCAAAATTGAAATTGTCCCCACAGAATCGGCCAGCTGCTCCTTGGTTTTAACTCCCCAGTGACAGGGCTACCAGTGTGTTGCCAGGAGTCTGGTAGAGCCCTAGGCAGCTGGAGTGCTCTCCAGAAGTTTCATAAGAAGGTGTCACATTTCATCACATAGGGCAGGCTTCTAAGCTGCTTCCTTTTTCTTTTTTTTTTAATTTCTACTTATTAGAAATCTGATAGTGTTAATTAAAATCTGTTCCTTGTTTTAGAAAGACTTCCTTGAACAGTTAATATTGCATTATCAGTCATGAAATAATGTGAGAAACTACTCTGCAAACGTTAGTCTGCTTCTGGAAGAACTCCATGCCTCAGATCTTAACGCAGGCTTGGATTTAAACTTGCAATGATGAAGACATGCCTCCACTTTATATTAGGCTTTCAATTTTTGTCACTCTCTAAATTGATTTGCATTTTCTTCTTTTTTAAATTAAGGGAACATATATTTGTAGCCTGTATGATTCAGAGGTATAGGGTCACACCTCTTCAGATGGATGTCACCACAGCCCATCCACCACCAAGACACCCATTTTCCTCCACCATAGACCACCCCCCCCCACTTTGCACTCTATCCTCCTCCTCCCACATGGTAGCCTCAGTTTTACAGTCGGATTTCTAGGTTTGTCTTTGGTTTGGTTTGGTCTGCCCCTTTGTCTAGTTTTTCTACATTCCATGTATTGGTGAAGCTACCTGTCATTTCTTAAGCTGTTTTCGGTGACTACTCTCAACTCCCAGATCTACTCTCTTTGCTTTATTTCCTTCTCGATCTCCTACTCTACCTTAGGCAGCTCTCCTTTCTGCAGTACGGGGAAGAAACATTTACCACCTGAAAATATCACTCTTTGTCATAAGGATTCTTTTAGGCTGGTGGTTTTTGGGAAACAGCAGATATAGGGGGGACTCTGAAAGCTGGGTGGAAGTTGCTTTTTTCTTAAAGACATTTCCACACATAAAGGAAAATCTCCATTTGTAAGGGTGTCTCAGGATGTAGCATAAAAGGGGAGATGAACAAATCTCTTTACCTCTTATCAATGAAAAGGCAGGGAAAAGGGCACCTGCCTTCCTGGAGATGTGTTTGTAACAAATGGTCATTGTCAAAACGTACAAATGAGTTAACCTACAGATTGTGGACTGTGCTTCCAGGTTGTAAATTCCTAAAGGGAAGAGACCATGTTTTTCTAAATTTTATGTCTCTTGCAGGCAGTAAGCATAGTTAGGAAACCATTGGTCTCTGAAACCTGAAAGATTTGGATTTGAGCCTGATTGTTAACAATCTATCAGTGTTATTACAGGGCAACCCCAACTTGAAATGGGTTGTTGACCTGACTGTATTCACCCATGCACTTAAAAGTGACTTGTAATGAGACTCAACTGCAGGTACACACAAAAGGGGTAATAAGAAAATAAAGCTAGTTTATTTACTAAAAGGGGAAATGAAGAAATGAGTAACTCAGGGAGAAAGATAGATAAATTGGTGAATGAGTCCTACCAGTTCCGCTGAGCTGGAACGCCAACAGTAAGCTGGAAGCCAGCAAAAAAATCCAAGCTCCCCCAAGGCCCACATGTCTGATATAGATCAAGCCTCACTGCTTAACTCCACCCTAAGTTCCCAGCAATCCTCCCTTCAGTGGAGATGACAAATATGGAATTTGTAGTCCTTGGTCTCTTGCATCTCTTTGGTCCAGGGTGGGGGTGGAGTTCATAAAAGCTGTTTGTGTAATTTGTTCAGAACCTCTTTCCCCCCAGCAGTGTGTCTGACCTTTGGCAAATTACTTAACTTTCTAATGCTTCAGCTTTCTAATTGTAAAATGGGAGTGAATGATAAAACATATTAAAGGTAAAATTTAAGTTCTGAGGAGATGTATAACCAAGTTAATATCTTATCCAGAGCAAACAACTTTTTTTTTTTTTTTTAAAGATTTATTTATTTATTTATACAAGCACTGGGTACAGTCAGAAGCGCGGGAGGGTGAGAGAATTCACCAGAGCCAGAGCGGGGAGCAGAGCAGGCAGAAGGACCGAAGTACACTGCTGAGGGGAGCAGCGGGCGGCAGGAGAGGTCTGCACGCCATGTGGGACCCTCCTCCGGTGGCAGGGGAGCAGCCGGGGATCGAACCGGTGCTGCAGAGGCTGCAGGCAGCTTCCCAACCCAGCGCTCAACCGCTGCACCGTGGGGAGGCCCGCAAAAAACTTTATTTAATAGATGAAAGCTTGATTATACATACAATTGATTTCCAGAGATTTCTCTTCCATTAAGTCTAGCCCCTAGCAAAGAGGGCAAACCCAACTAGAACAATATAGACTTTAACCAAAGGTGGGAATGGATTATGAGAAAATGGAAACCCCAGAGAAATCTTCTGTCGTGCTTCCTGTTTGGGGTTCTGGAAAATAGACTATAAGTCATTGTGTGTTCAGGCAGAGAAGATGCAGAGATAGCACACACAATGCTTTCTTTGCAGTCCTGTTGTGTGATAGGTTTCTGGGATTTCCCATTTTCTGACAGTGGTGGCACAGAAGCCATCTGAGAGTGGAAATTCATCCACGCTCCCCAGGATCGTTATGGGCAAAATATGAGCTAATCTGTGAGTACACAATATGGAGTGGGTCCACCAGGGGCCTGATAAAAGACATAACTGGCACTCAGAGAATTGTTGAGGACAATAAAAGCCCAGCGGAGCAAATCCAATCCAAAGGGTGAAACTGGGTTGTCACCTGGTCTTGACCATGCCAAAGGACAAAGGACAAACTCTGGTACAGTTACTTCTAAATACACAAGAAAGAGGTCAAAGCCTGCAGAGGAAACAAATTACATTTCCACCAAGCTAGAGAAGGTGGCCAAAACCAGTTATTTGATTTAGGTTTCCTGCCCTTCACCCTTTCCCTAAGACTTTGTAAGCCTTCTTGCGTCCAGATTTGGAGAGGGGAGCAGAGGATATCTTTTGAAGGAGACAAGCATTCCTGATAGGATCTGAATTTCAAATTGACAAAATAATTCACCTGAACTTGGGTTATATAGTAAGTAGGAAAAGACTAAGATACAATTAGTGAGCTGCTTTGTGTTGTTTCCCCCTCACTGCCACCACCATCATTGGAAAAAGGTGTTTGAAGGGAAGACTGGTCCTATTCTAGAAAATTATGCTTTTGTATATCTGAGTTGTAGTGAGTCAATGTGGAGTAGGCTTCATGTAATTCATTTAAAAATATATTCCTTTTTAATCTTAGCCTCATCCTAATTAATAACATTCATGGAATTGGGGGTTTGATAAGAGAGTAATTTTTTTCAGGTATTCACTACCATTACAATTAAAATGTTTCAGAACCATCTAAAATCTTCTTGTGCAGTGATAGTAAAACATATACAAAATTTTAGAAACTACTACACTAGTTCACATAAAATTCTGAAAGCTGCTACTTTATAATTTAAGGTAAATAATACACTTACAATCAGACATGTCAAGTAGTTGAAAAAACCTGGGGGAAGTTATGAAGGCTTCTTTTACAATGAGATCGTATGGTAGAAACTATGATGTTTTCAACAAATACAATTCCTTTTCTGTTCTTCCTGTGCTAGCCTCCATTTCCCAGCTTCCTTGCAACGACCCAGAGCCAAGTGGCTGAGAAGTCTACTATGCAAGTAGGTGTATGTACTGCACAAATCTATACATTCCATCTGAGGGATCTGGAGGAGGTTAAAAACGAATCCTACATTTAATATTATAAATATTTAAAATTATAAACCAAGGGAACAGATTGTTCACTAAATTATGCTCTATTCTCCTATCTTGAAATATACTTTCATAAATAAAAAAATTCACCTTCACAATAATAAAATCAAGAAATATTTGTAAAACTAATTATTTCTGTGACTAGAAGTCAGCAAACATCAAACACAATTGTGTTTAATTATTATGGTACATATCAAGTCCAGCAATGTTTCAATGAGGAATAAAGACATTAACAAAATGTTAATAAATTATCATGAATTTATTGTGTCCTTATTTTAGCAAAATAACTAATTACAGATTTGAACTAAGATTTTCACAAAAATTTCTGTTCTATTGATAGTAATGTCTAAATAGAATGCTGTCTTTGAGTAATAATAGTTCTTAGAGAGTTTTTATTAATTTCAATTTGGAGAACTTTTGCCCTGCAGAGGCAATAGAAACTGGAATGGTCAGTGTATTTTATTCCTTAAAGTAGTACTTACGTTCAGAAATAAATCATACATTTATATATCAACATTAAATACTCAAATAGTTTTAAGTGATAAATGACCACAATTGCAGAAAAAAACATTTTCATTTCATCATATGACTCACCATCATTTATCTTGTGATTTTTCACTCTTTAAGTTATATTAGGATCAACATGCTAATGTAATTAGGATCAATCACACTTGACACCTATTGTATCCACATATACAAATACACAAATTAAGATTAAAACAAAATGTTTCATATGTTCTCAGCTGCCAAATGCCACTATTGCAAGTATCACACTAATCCTATACATCGCCAAGATTACAAATTCAAACAAGAAAAGAAAAAAAAAAGGCCCACTCTATACTATTGGGAGCAACATCTTGTTATCAAAGAATGTGTCACATTCATGGTGTGGGCAGAGGGAAGAACTGGCATGTTAATTAGTTTGTCTTTATAGAGTACAAAGTTTAATCCTCCCTGTACTTTGAAATAGTATTTGTCTGCTAAATCAACACTGACACATCACAAATCTTCTCAGCATCCCGGGTTGTTTTACAACCAAGGGCAAAAGTGTGGGGCCTGAAATGGAGTTAGTCATGAGAGCAGATGTTTTGGCACTGAAGATGTATCCATTAACAGTGAGGTTTAGATGCTGAGTGGCAGACACCGACACTTTCAAATTTGTTATTCTTAAGATGAAAGATAACTGGAGGACCTCCCTGGTGGCGCAGGCGGTTGAGAGCCACACTGTGAAGCTGTCCGCAGCCTCTGCAGCACGGATTCGATCCCACCAGCCGGCGAGAATCCAACATGGTGCGGCAGACTTCTCCTGTCTAGCCTGCTGCTCCCCTCAGCAGTGTATTTCATCAGTCAGCCTGTTCTGGTCCCAGCTCTGTCTCTGGTGAATCCTCTCACCCTCCCGCGCATCTGGCCTGTACCCCCGCTCTTGTATGAAAATAAATAAATTAAAAAAAAAAAAAGATAACTGGAAATGTTCATGATGTGATGGTGGGGACATGATCTCACAGAAAATTTTCAAATACAGAAAACTTTTTTTTCATCTGGAAATACATCAAATATTAAGTGATTATCTGCACAGTGGGATAGAAGTGTTATTTATTCCCCCACCCCAATTATCTAAAAACAGTATACTTTTATAATAGAAAAAGTAACATGCTAAAATAATGAGAGAAGAGTCTGTTTCATGCTGCTTGAAATATATACTGTTTTTGTAAGAACATTTCTATTAACCCTCTCTTTTTTTTGGCAGTTTTTAAAAGCTTCATGTAAAATTTTTAACACCCCAACTAAGTAAAATTAGTTAATTGATAACTCTTTTAGAGAGGAAACATTTAACTATTCAAAATAAACCTGTTGTAATTCATTGACTGATCTCAGTAAACAAGTTAGCAAACTTAATAGAACCATTTTAGGAAAACTAAAGATCATTATATTGACATAAATATCTATATCTTTCTCTCATATTGGACTGTAAACTAGTGGCGCCCTCTAGAGTTTACGATGGTTGTGCAGTGTGCCTTCTGTGACCTAAACTTTTCAGAACTTTCGTTTCAGAGAGTGGTAGCCTCTCCCACTTCAACAACAGCCTCTAAAATGTTAACCGCAGGGCATCCCTGGTGGGGCACGAGTTACGTCTGAGCACTATGAAGCTATCTGCAGCACCAATTCGATCCCTGGCTATGGAGCTAACCCACATGGTGCAGCAGACCTCTCCTGTTTCATCCGCTGCTCCCCTCAGCAGTGTGTCTCAGTAGATCCACCTATTCTGCTCCCTACTCTGTCTCTGGTGAATGCTTTCGCCCTCCCCCCCCACCCCACACACAATTCTGACCCACACCCCAGCTCTTGTATGCATAAATAAATAAAATAAATCTTTTTTAAAAAAAGTTAGCTGTATTACCTAAGAGCTTTTTAGGAATTCAAAGCTCAAGACCCACAACACGGTGGAATACAGAGGTTCTGCTCCACTGCTCCACTAAATACAACTATAGAATATTGAATTTTGCTCACAGAAAATTTCATGTGAGGGAATTGCCCCCAGGGAGGCAGCCCTACTAGTTATCCAAACAAGCTGGGCAGAGGATGTGGGTGCATGGATCGTGTTAGGCAATTTTTTTCAGCGAGGGGAGAATCCCTATCTACGTACACACAGGCTCTGGGACTGTTTAAATCAGTTGCAGAAAATTTGGCAGTTGGCAGCTCAGGCAGTGGAGCCCCTCTCCCCTACATCCTGGGAGATCTGAGAGACGTGCTGCATAGTCTAGAGGGGTGGCAAGGAGGCAGGACCCCAGAATTTGGGTGTTGCCATGAAAAAACAGTGTGTGCTCTGGAAAGCAAGGAAAGAAAAAACAGTAAATGTCTGCCTGGACTAACCCTCCTGCCCCACCAAGACTGAAACTGAGTCTTTGTACTCCAGTATGCCCTCCCTCCCTCAGGTGCCCCAAGTTAAATAAAGAAGATAAACAAAGAAAATTAAAGCCATAGTACCCTAACTGGAAAAAGCAAGTAAGGCAGCACACATATCTAGGAAACAAGATGCATAATATGAACACAGGATGGAAAAGCTGAAAGACTCGAAGAAAGGACACAGAATTCGAAGACCTAACAAAGATTTTAGAATACAGTGTTTTGATAAAGGCCAGTCTCAATGCCATGAGGTGATAGCATGTGGTTTTAGTTTGTATTTCTCTTACAATAAGTGACAAGCATTTTTTTCATGTGCCTGTAGGCCTTGTAGATGTCTTTGGAGATGTGTCCTTTGTTTTTGTTGTTGTTTGTTTAGGTTCTTTGTTTTTTGTTGTTGAATTGTATGAGTTGTCTATATATTTTGAAAATTAATCCCTTGTTGGACATGTGATACACAAGTATCTTCTTCTAGTCTGCAGGTTACCTTTTTGTTTTTGTGGTTTCCTTAATGGTACAAAAGCTTTATAGTTTGATGTCCTATTTGTTTATCTTTGCTTTTGTTACCTTGCTGTTGGAGTTGCATCCTCAAACTCCTTTCTTTCTTTTTTTTTTTTTTTAAAGATTTATTTGTTTATACAAGAACCAGGGTACAAGCCAGATGCGCAGGAGGATGAGAGGATTCACCAGAGACAGAGCAGGGAACAGAATAGGCAGACTGACGAAATACACTGCTGAGGGGAGCAGCGGGTGAGACAGGAGAGGTCTGCTTCGCCATGTGGGAGTCTCACCGGCCGGCCAGGATCCAACCCACGCTGCAGAGGCTGTGGACAGCTTCACAGTGGGGCACTCAACCACCTGCGCCGCCAGAGGCCCCCTCAAGCGCATTTCTGTTGTCGATGTCCAGGACTGTATCTCCTGTGTTTTAAGTATCTTATGGTTTCTGGTCTTATATCCAAGTCTTTAATTCATTTTGAATTAATTATTGTGTATGGAATTCAGATGTAGGTTGTTTTTTTTTTCCCTGTGTGGCTGAGTTTCCCAACATTTGTTAAAGAGGATTACCTTTCACCATCATAAGGTCATGGCTCCCTTGTCAGATTATCCACATTTATGTGGATTTATTTCTGGGGTCTCCTTCTGTTCCATTGGTCTGTTTCTGGTTTTATTCCAATACTGTTTTGATTACTATCACTGTGTACTACAGTTTGAAGTCAGTATGACAACTCCATCTTTCTTTTTTCTCAGGATTGTATTGGCTATTCAGGGTCTTCCATGGTTCCATACAAATTTTATAATTGTCCCATTTCCTTGAAGAATTTTCAAGATTTTGATCGGCATTACATTGAATTTGTAAGTTGCTTTAGATAATATGGCCATTTTAAACAATGTTCTGGCCACTGTCAAAACAAGTAGAAACAAATGTTGGTGAGGATGTGAAGAAAAGGGAATACTCCTCCACTGCTGGTGGGAATGTAATTTGGAACATTCTCTATAGGAAACAGGATGGAGATTGCTCAAAGAATTAAAAATGTAAATACCATATAGTCCAGTAATACCACTTCTAGGTATTTCCCCAAATATAAAACATTAATAATAAAAGACATTCACACCCCTATGTTCACAGCAGCATTATTCACAATAGTCAAGACATGGAACCAACACAAATGCCCATCGACAGACGACTGAATGAATAAATTGTGGCATATACTCAATAATTTCTATCAGCTATTAAAAAACATGAAATAGTGGGCCTCCCCTGGTGGGGCAGGGGTTGATCACTGGGCTGCGAAGCTGCCCGCAGTCTCTGCAGTGCCTGTTCGATCCCCGGCCACGGGTGAGGGTCCCACATGGCGCGACAGACCTCTCCTGCCATGCCCACTGCTCCCCTCAGCGGTGTATTTCATCACTCTGCCTGTTCTGTTTCCCGCTCTGGCTCTAGTGAATTCTCTCATCCTCCCATGCTTCTGACTATACCCAGTGCTTGTATAAATAAATAAATAAATAAATCTTAAAAAAAAAAAAACATGAAATAGTGTCTTCTAGGACAAAATAGATCATTCTTGAGGTGATTATGCTAAATGAAATCAGAGTTACTAAATGGTTTCACTCATTTGCAGAATATAAATGAACAAAGAAAATTCATTCTTAGACTCTGTGAAAATACATACTGAATAGCAGAGGATGGGGGGAGTGGGTATAGAACAAAGGTTAGGTGGAGGGTGAGGCATGTGCACCTATGGAGGTGAAAAGTTGTACTCCCAAAATTATAGCTATGCAAATGTGGCAAATCAATAAAAATTGAAGCAAAAAATGTAGTGCTCAGGACCCACTTCTGACCTATTGAACAGAATTTGCATTTTAAAAAGACCCCCAAGTACACTGAGAAATACTGCTCCAGGCTACAAAGGGATTTCTTTTGCATTTATGACACAAGAAGCTTGGTTTTTAAAGTTGCTTCTCCAGTTGTAACCTAATGTTTTTCTACATTGCTTTTTCTACATTGCTTTTACCATTCCCCTACTTCCATCTTGCCCTTTGCACATTTTCTGTCTCCACATCACAAGTAAAAGTTGTGTGGGAAATGAGAGTCAAATTCTATATAAAATTCATGCTTCCATGCTGAACCCTTCTCACACAGAAGAAAGGATTTAACAGCTCTAATGACAGGTTCCAGACATGCCAACACTTCTTAAGTTCTTAAATGTAGAAGATACTCAAAATCTGTCTGCTGTGACATTTACAGGGCATGTTACTACTGTACTTTTTCTTAAAAACATGCCAGAATTTTTATATCAAACTGATTTTTACCCTTTTCAATGGAGTTACCTTGAGACAGAGAATAAATGTAATTTCCTTTGTTCAAAACCCTTCTATCATTTTTCTTCCAGTCATCAGCTGAGTTAAGCTAAAACAGTAGAAGAAATTCTTTGCCCTACTATTATTCCCCAGCCATATCTAAAGATGAACAAAAATTATTCCTACCTTAATCACTAATTTTGTCATTCAGAACCATCTAATAACTATTTGAGTTTAAAAAAATCAAACTCACACAACACACTTTAAGAAACCTACTTTAATTCCAAAAGAGATCAATCCAGAATGAATGCTATAATTTTCTATTTCTCTTGTGCAGTAAAGCAAACAGTGAAACAACTTTCTAAAGTATTCTGACTTAGATGTTTATGAATATCTAAGTTTCTTTATTTGCACATGTACTTATATAATAATATCCCCTATTTAAGAGTTCTTAAGAGGATCCAAACTTTCTTGAAACTACTATTTTCTGGTTCTGAATAGTAAAGACCACACCTGAGCTTGTAATGGCCTCCCATCTTAAATCCAAGTTAATCACAGTGTCCTCTGGAGGAAAAAATCCATACATTATTAATGACCTGATTCCATTAAAAAAGTGAGTTTCAGCAAATATGAAAAAAAAAAATCCTGTTATTAATTCATGGTATGAGGGGGGAAAAAAGGGAAATACATTCTTCCACAGAAAAAGCAGGTTTATAAAGAAGAGTTCTAATAGCACATCACATGGCAAAGCATCGAAAAGTCTGAGAAGCAGTTCCCTTGCCCAAAGGGGGAAATGATTTTAATAAGCTCTTCTTAACTGCTCAGTAACCCCAGGTGATTTTTAAATTGGGAGGCAGATTACTAGAAATGAATTCATCAAATTTTGATCTATCCTGAACAGGTACACTATAGAAATCAAGAACATCGCTGACCCTGCACATCTGGTGAAGCCTGGAGTTAGGCACTGCATGGCCCAAGTCATTAGCTAAACATGCCAAGAAATTGAACTTCAGGTGAACATCTTCCAGAGAGACATCCTGCCAAGTGCCAGAAACAGATGAACCAAAAATTTCCTTGACATGTGATTCCAAACGACTCTGGAGATCTTCAGGTGGGATGTATGTTCGGCTTCGTAAGGGTGGACACACCAGGCTAGGTTCTTTCTTCACCTCTTCAACTTCTACTACCTCAGTCACCACTGGCTTTTCCTCTTTTCTGGAATGACCAAAAACAAATATATAAATAAATCTTTGGTTCAAAGAATTAATAAAACTGACAAACTGAAACACCAGACTCACCAAAATCAACAAATAATTTGCATACCTACAAATTAAGTGTGGCATTGTGGAGAGAAGATAGGTCTCTGCTCTTAGAATATTTACATTTCAACTGAGCTGGCACAGACATAAAACAAAAGCTAATTACAGATTTTAATATTCTAAGAATGCCCAAGAATGAGTAAAGAAGGCAAATCTTTCTGTCCGGGATTCCCAGTCCTCCAAAAGATCCAAACTCAATGCACATCTCTAATCTACCACTAATCTGTACATACTCCATGTACTGCCTAAACTGCACCCTGTTTCAACCATTTTCCTGACAAGTTATAACCTGTATGAAATGCCCATTTGTCATCTCCACCCATATAAATCTTAGTTATCCTTTAAGTTCTGGAACAAAAACATTGTCTTGCGCGAAACTTTACTTAATTTCCCCAATCAGTATAGCTGTAAGATCCTCTGATGTCCTATTGCACTTTTATTGCTCTCAGAGCACACTGTAGCCTACCTGACTTCTAACTTTATATACAAACTACTTCTCTTATTAGAGGAAGGTTTCTCAGCCCAAACATTACTGACATTTTGGACCAGATAATTCCTTGCTGTGAAGCTGTCCTGTTCATTGTAAGACGCTTACCAACACCTCTGACCCGTACCCACGAAATGTCAGTAGCATTCTTGTTCTTCAGGCATGACAATCAAGACATTCAAATGTCTCCTGGTGGACAAAATTGCCCCTGGTTAAAAACCACTGTACCAGATTATAAACTCCTGAATACAAAGACACAGTTTTTTGTTTTTTTTTTAAGATTTATTTATTTATACAAGCACTGGGTACAGTCAGAAGCGTGGGAGGGTGAGAGAATTCACCAGAGCCAGAGCGGGGAGCAGAGCAGGCAGAAGGACCGAAGCACACTGTTGAGGGGAGCAGCAGGCGGCAGGAGAGGTCTGCGCGCCATTTGGGACCCTCCTCCGGTGGCCAGGGAGCAGACGGGGATCGAACCGGCGCTGCAGAGGCCGCGGGCAGCTTTGCAACCCAGCGCTCAACCGCTGCACCACCGGGGAGGCCCCAAAGACACGTTTTATTGACTTTGGGGTTCTTTGAAAACTGCTCGATTAACAGCAATTTGCAGATGTGAGAGAATCTGCCTGACTCACTATTTCAGTGCTTAATGAAAGATTTGTACATGAATTGACTCCTATTTTCCAAGAAGTTAGCATCTGATTGGGGTCAATCACCCCTACAGGAATTAGAGGTACTAGAAATGAATGATGTCTGGCCAACATATGGTTTGTAATGCTACCCTCATTGCCTACTCAAAGTCTCTTCCAGCAATTAATTCTGTTTTCTGCATCAATTCTTATCAATTTCTCCCTATCTATTAGAGATTACTAGAGTATTCTCAGAGCACACAATATGCTGTATTATCTCCCATTTTCAAGAAAAAAATTCCTCTAATATTCCAGATTCGCCTTCAGCTAACTTTACAACAAAATTTTTCAAAAAGTGTCTAGTGTCTGCTTCCTCACCTTCCATTTTCTCCTCAAACTTCTCACATCTCACCAGAATGAAATGTAATCCATTCCTGCCATCTCAGGAATCCCTTCAATTGCTCTAGTTGTCTTCAAAATTTGCCACTTTCTGAAATTATATTTTACATTTGTTCATTTTTTCCTCCGCCAAAGCATATACTCTATGAGGACAAAGATTTTGCATATTTTAATAAAACAGTTGTATCCCTAACACCTAGACAATGGACATGTAGATACTATAAATATTTACTGGATTAGTGAATGAAACAAACTTGAAAACAATCAGAGATAATAACAAATACTAATCAAAAAAGAGAGGAAGATAATAAACATGTGAGCTGATGAAAAAAAAAAAATCCTTCTGGGCTGAAGGAATTTTTCTTTTAAAATCTAAGAAGGCAGGGCCTCCCTGGTGGCCCAAGTGGCTAAGCACGGCACTATGAAGCTATCAGCAGCCTCAGCAGCATGAGTTTGATCCCCAGCAAGCCAGAGAGAAACCCACATGGCCAGCAGACCTCTCCTGTCTGGCCCACTGCTCCCCTCAGTAGTATATTTTATTCTGCCTGTTCTGTTCCCAGCTCTGTCTCTGATTAATCCTCTCACCCTCCCCCCCCAATATCTGGCCTGTACCTCAGCTCTTGTATGCATAAATGAATAAATCTTAAAAAAAAAAAAAAATCTGAGAAGGCAGATAGCAATCCCTGAGATTGTCAAAATGTTGATGCCCTAACAGAGTCAAACAGGCTTACCTTTTAAGCAAGTGGAACCAAGAGACCTGGGTTCTAGATCCATCTCTGCCATTCATTTGTTTTGTCACTTTTAGCAAAATACTTTCTATCAGTGTGGCCTCAGTTTCCTCATGTCAGCTCTATTCTCTTAGAGAAACGCGGGGTCAGAGCAGACTTTTAATAACCATCTATTGATTGAATCAATGAATGAACAAACGGACAAAATGAGAAGGCTGGACTTCATCACTGATTCTTGCTAATTAAGAAATATAAGCCCGCAAATAAGTTAATTGAGCAGCTGCACGTTCTTGCCTTAAATTGTTCGATCCGGACGAGCCATTTGTTGCGTGACACAGAGCCCTCGATACCTGAAACGCATGATCAGCGCTGTTTGCATTTTAGAAAATTAATGAAAGAGACAGGTAAGGTGACAATGACATCTTGCTTTGCCAGATGAACAAACAGCGGCCAGAAGAAGACTCGCGGGCCCACCAGGCGCGGGGCGCGGCTGCGGAACTCAGAAACCCACCGCACCTGCCCGTCCCTGGCCAGGTGAGGCCAGGCCCAGGGCCCCGTCTCAAGAGCATGACACGTCTGAACTCGTCCCTTCATCCTCCTCAGCTCCTTTCACTTTCCGTGAACGTGACCCTCCGTCCAACCATTCGCTTTACCTGAATCGAGACCAAATTCCTCTGCGTGGAGCCCTTAAGAAAGCGCACGTGAAACACCTTCTGGTAACTCCGATCACTGAGAGCGCCGCCATCTCCAAGGAGAGTTCCAGACCAGAGCCCCGCCCACAGCCGGCAGTGACGCGCCAGGCCAGCCAATCGAGTACAAGTTTAGAGGCAGGCGTTCGCGTTTTCCTGTTCGGACGCACCAGAGGCGCCCTCGCCCTTTGCACGCCGGGAAATGTAGTCCAGTAGTCTTTGCCAGTGGAGGCCGGACCGGCGCTTTGCCTCGGAGCATGACGGGAGTTGTAGTCGGGGGGCGTCCCGGGAAGGTTCCGGGTGACGCCTTCTGGTCCGGGGGCGGGCGGTCATAGCTGTACTTGGCTGAAAGGAGGAGAAATTGGTAACCGGGAAGGGGCTGTAGCGAGGCCTGGATGGCTGCGCAGTCAGGCAGGAGCGAGGGTTCGAGTTGTGGGGCGGCCAAGGGGAGAGTCTGATATGCTGCTGGGGTCGTGACCGCTTAGGGACCGAGGCAGGACCTAGCCAGATCCAGCCTGGAGGCCTCGCCTTCGTCGGGCCTAATTTCCAGCGGCCGGTAGGCCTCGCCAGAAGCAGCTCTCCGTGCGCTCCCCGGTGTTCCTGCCCTGATTTTGAAGCTGGGAGATGGCTTCCCCGAGCCCCACGCCGGAGCCAAAGGTAAGTCACCCCCCCGGGGCATCCGGTTCTCTCGCCTCTACCCCAACTAGGCCGCGCCATCGGCGCCCCACCTCCTGCACCGGGGTCTTTAGGGCCAGCGCGGTGCAAGGAAATACCCCCTCCTATGGGCTGTGGGTGGAGACGAAACCGTTCGCTGCTTCCTTCCCCCTCCCTCCCCTCAAGAGTGACTTAATAAATCAGAGAAAGAAAATATGCTCTGAACTGTCGCTCTCATTTTTTAGTTTTTCCAAGTGAGGCACCATTTTTCACTCTCCCCTGTGTCGAGTGTTAGGATGCCTGGACCCAAGGTAGATATTTAGAAAACTTCGTGGAACTGACCTGGGTCACAAGCCATTGCAAATGGAGAGCTGGAGCCTGACAGTGAGATGAAGGAAGCTTGGGGAGAGGCCTTGGGGGCACCTTTTTAAAATTAAAATATTAGTCCATGACTATTAAATCATAACAACCTTGCCCTAAGGGCCCCCTCACTATCGAGGACAAAGATTCAGCTCCAGCTCTGTTTTCCTCTTCTTTGAGGTGCCAGTCTGTTACAGTCGGCTCCCAGAATTGGGCCCCATTTGGAACTCTTAGTTATCATGTTCCTCCTGGCCTCTGGGACCCAGATAAGTGGTTGTTTCTGCTACTCTCAGTGGTAGAATTGTCCTTGAGACAACAAGAACTGACCACAGAAATCATACTATTTCAGGGGTTGCTGACATTTGAGGATGTGGCTGTGTTTTTTACCCAGGAGGAGTGGGATTATCTGGATCCAACTCAGAGAAGCCTGTATAAAGATGTCATGATGGAGAATTATGGAAACCTGGTCTCACTGGGTAAGAATCTGCTGTTTCTCTGATTAAAATATCTAAGAGCCTGTTAGAAATCAGTCTGTGAGAACACTTGGACCAGCACCAGTGCCAAAGGTGCTTTGTTCCAAATTTCCATTTCAACCCTTTAGCCATTAATTGTTTCCATACTGTTATCCCTAGAGTCCTTGTAGTGACCAAAATACAAGCTTTTCTTGCCTCTTATCTTCATAATCTCATTCCCATATTGCTTTGTACTTTCCCTCCTGGCTCATCTTCCCACTACTTTACTCCCACCCTTTTCACTCTGCCTTCTGGAGCCCCTGTTCCTCTTCACATAATGTTCCTTACCCCTCCTGGCCTTCACTGAAACCTGGCACTTTCCCAAGGACACTTCTCTGGCAGGCACTGCTTATTCTCCCACATCCTCTTCCTTCCTATCCTTTGTCTTAAGACTGGGAAGGGAGGAGTTACTGATCTCCCAGCTTTTCAGTGCTGTTCCCAAAGCGTTCGTTTTCCTTTAAACAAAATCCATCTCCTTTGAAGCTCCGAAGTTTTGCTCTACCCACCCAATTTCTTTTCACTGTCAATTTTTTTTTTCATCAGGCCAAGCAGGGGTAACGAAAACAGACATCATCTCTGCCCATATGGCGCTTCTTACCTTTCTACCTCTCCTGCTCCTTATCTCTCCTTCCCTAAGAATGAAACCCATTCATTATTAATGATATTTCCTATTCTTTGATTCCTCAATTTTTTTTTTTTACCAATCTTATCAATCTCCTCCTGACTTCACCTCCTCATCTAATCTATAGACCTATATAGAAGTTATCACTGGCATGCTCTTTTGCCACCTTGTCATTATCCTGGACCCCTTCTTCAGTTTCTTATCTTGTGTTGCTTGTATAATTTGTTTTTTTCTTCCACCTGAGTTGCTAAACACAGTAGGAGAAATTATTTAAGCAGAAGGACTGATACTTAGTACATGTGTACAACTTTCCTTGTGTTTTCCATCCGGTTTTTACACCTCAGCAAATTATTTTATCCTTAACTTACTCAGTCCTTTGTTCGTTAAAAGACTGTTGCAAAACTTCAAAGAGTTCTCTTGAATCCAGTACTCAACTATGGACCTTAACCTGTTCCACACAGTAGAAGCCAGTAAACATGAATTTTCAATTTTTCTACCCTTATCAGTGCCAAGACATCTTCTATCTTCTCAGTTCTCCTAAGAACTTAGCTATCAGTCATTTCTTCCTCCCCCACCCCCAATTTGTAGCTTCAGTCTATTCCTTCTCCCCTAGTACCTGTCTTCTGATAAGTATGGTCATAACTTTATCAACAGGAGGAGGATAAAGAGAAAACTCTTAAGCCACAGTCTCCCTCTTGCCACTCAATGGAACCTACTACTTACTCTCCTCGCAGCCAGGTTTATTTTTAAGAGTAGTTAATATGTATTCTATACTGCCTTACCGCTCATTATTTCTCAGCTCTTTTTCTTGCCACTACTTCCCTGAAAGTATTTAACATTAGTATATAAATACAGTTGTCAAATGCAATGACCTAATTGTCAAACTCAATAGACTATTTCTGGATCTTATTTTATTCTACCTCTATAGATATTTCAAATTCTTTGTTGTTTCCTTTCATTGCGTTGCATTCTTAGATTTCCTCTCGGTCTTTATAATTTCCTTGGCAGACCTTATATGTATGCAGGTCACCAGCTGTGATGTTAAGTCCCAAATTTTTACCTCCACCTAAGAGAAGCAATATGGCATCTCACTGCTTAAGTGAAAATCCTGGTCGGACCTTGTGACCATGTGTGAATTACCTAACCTCTTTGTGCCTTAGTTTCTCTTTTCATAAAGTAGAAATAATAGCAGCCACCTCTTAATAAATAAGCACTCAGGACACTGACTAGTGTACAGTAAATGCATTGTGAATGTTGATTGCTTTTATCATTGTCTTTTCTCTTGAGCTCCAGATTCATAGTACTCTCCTTTTGAAAACCACATAAATAACTCTACAACTTGCAAATCCATTAATACCTGAAGGAACTCCTCTTCAGAAGTAAGCACTCCTTTCTCTGTGCTACCTTGAATATACTTTCATTGTTGAATTTATCACACTGTGCAATAATTATTCTTTATGTGATTCCTCTCACTAGATTGATCTCCACGAGTATTTTATTCATTTGATTTCTCTAGCACTTAGCACAAAGCCAGGCATTTATTGTATACTTCTTAAGCATTTTAATTATTTTAACACTCAATACCTCTGGCTTAATTATTGCATTAACCCATAAGCTAGTCTCCCTTTCTTTTAATACGTTCTCTTTTCTGCCACCAAAGTGATTTTGTATTAGCTAAATGCTTACAACCGCTAATGATTGCTGATAGCTTAAAAGATAAAAATCTTCATTTCTTACCCAATATACTGGGACCTATCCCAATATAGCTCCTGCCTAGTTTTCTAGCCTCTTCTGTTATTTCCTGCACACCACTTCATTCTCCAGTCCTACCAGCTGCTGATTTTTTTTTTCAATATGCCATTTTTTTTACTGCCAGCTTTATCTACACATATGGTATCCTAGTTGATAGAACCAGACAAACGCCCGGCCTTGCCTGTCCCTCCTGCAAAATGTGAGTACCATATGGACAAAGGCGTGGCAGTGAGCCCATTGCAATTTCCTATTTTTAGGTTCTCTTTTATTTTAGCTGAAATGCAGTTTTTAATCATTTATTGTGTCTTCCTTCACTGTCTTTTCATCCTCCTCTTTAGACTTTGTCCATTCCCTTGATGAAGACTTTTTAAATGAGAGCAGTTTTACTCAGCTGTTCCAGTGTACTGCTTCCTCTACTTCATCTTCTCGCTTTACTTAGCAACTGTTTTCTAGCTTTGTAATTGCAGTTCTTCATTTATACCTTTCTTTTCCATGCTGGCTTAAAAAAAAAACTAATAACTACGTTGATGGTACAGCTGACTGCTTGATTTCTCAGTTCTTGATCTTCCAGTTCTTTACATTGAAATCAACTTCTTCCCTGTTAATGGCTTCTCGCCAGTCTACTTGAGCCATATTGGACCTTGACAGAATTAGGAATTGCTTTATCTGCAAAACCTTAAATTCATTTTTTCTCTTCTTTTATTAGCGTCCCACTTAAAAAGTTGTTCAGGTACTCATTAAATAAATAGTTACCGAGCACTGTGCTAGCCCTGCAAATTCAAGTTCTTTCATTTTCTGTTATTTGCCAAGAAAACTGTTCTTTTTATATTCTGTTGGGTGGTGGGTTGGCAGCTATGGTCCACTGATCAAATCTATGCCACTGCTTGTTTTGTAAATAAAGTTTTATTGGAACATGCACATGTCCAATCCTTTTTGTTATATGTGACTACTTTCACACTACAGTGGCAGCGTTGAGTGGTCGCAGCAGAGACTATATGGCTCACAAAGCCAAAAATATTTACTATTTGGTCCTTTACAGAAAAAGTTTGCTAACTCCTGTTCTGTCCCAAACTTCAGTCATTCTCTCTTGCCTTCTCTTTCCTCTTTCCTCTTGCCTTCTCTTCTCCTCTTTCCTTACGGATCAATTCAAGCTAGCTTAAGCCAACAAGAAAAGTTATTACAGGGAATAGATGGCTTATGGAATATAAGTGCAGGATTTTAACTGGACATCAGAAAAGGACTAAGATAGACAGTTGATTCAAAGTGCATCTCTCCCAGGAATTTGGAACTAAAACTGAAAGAATTCTATACTTGTGTTCTGTTTCTTTCTCGCTGACTAGTCTTTCTACCTATGTCCATGCCCCTCTGTCTTTTCAGTTTCTGAAAGTCTAGTCATAAGTCTAGTCAGTTTCAGCTTTTCTCTGCTTAAGTCTCTTCCTTACCTCCCAAGTTGCCCCTCTTGGACAGTTTCCATTTCAGTTCCACATTTTTGGGAGAGATGCACTTTGAGTCAATTGTCTGGTCTAGACAAATAAGCTATGGTCACGGGATGGGAACTTGTAATACAAGCATTGCAGATACTCCAGAAGGTGACTATAGCACTACCAAGGCAATGGAATGGATGGCCGGTCATATATGGGCTGCTTTGTGGGGAAACCTAAACTCCTTGTTCATTTCATGTCTAATAAAGCAAGTTCACTTTTATTCTTTTTCAGTATATACTTGTTCCTTCATTCTTCTGGTTGAAATTAATATTCATTGGGGCCTTTTAATTGTTTGATAGTTTTTATTGGAATGCAGTTAGGTTTATAGATTGTTTTTGGGGGTACAATAAAGACTCATATTGACTCTTGCAATTTGGTTGACTCTATTAACTCTTTTTATGTCCTTCAGACAATTTTATGATTGTCTCAGAACCTTGCACATTTCTTGTTAGGTTTATTCCTAGGCTTTATGGTTTTTGTTATAATTGTGAAGAGCATTTTTTTCTACAAGTATTTTTGTAATATTGACTACTTATTCCTGGTAGTAAGAAACAGTATTTATTTTAATTATTAGTCTTGTTATTATATTTTAATTCTTTTAGGAATTTTAGATAGACATTCATATCATCAGCAAATAATGATGATAATTATTTCTTATTCCTTTGAGTAAGATCCCTGGAACAGTATTCGTTGGGTTAGTATTAAAAGGAGACATTATCTTTTCCCAATGAATTTACAATCCAATGGAAGGAACAAACACATTTTAAGATGCAGTATAATAATAGCTATAATGGAGTTATGGATAAGGCTAGTCATATAAAAATTCTGTCTAGTGAACTTAGTGAAGGCTTTGCAGAGGAACTATTGCTTTCAATTGAATCTTAAAGAGAAAGCCCGTTCATGAGATTAAACCATTTGGGGAACATTTAGTAAACAGGCTATGCAAAGAAATGGCATGGACGCAACAACACAAGCAGTTTACCCACTTGAAGTGGAAAGCGGGGTAATTTGAGCTTTGGGAACTATGCCATGAAGTGCTGACTATCATAGTGTAAAGAGCTTTGATTTGATCTTAAAGGTGGTGAACTGTTGATGAATCTACAGGTAGTGACTTGAATAGAATCCATTTTATGATGATCTCTCTGGATTCAATGAAATCAATGTAGAGGGGACAGCTGAAAGAACAGCCACAGATTATTAAATAGTAAGCTTTAAATAATAAGCTTTTGCAATAATCCATGGAACATGGTTGTCATAGTAAAAAGAGAGATGCTAAAAAGAAAAAGCATTGGTTTTGGTGATTGAAAGAAAACAAAAATCTGGGATGATTTCCTGCTTTGAGACTTCAGGGGAAATGTAAAGAGAAGATAATAGAGTTGGAGATAGACACGAGAATTGATGACAGTCATGTTAATTGTGAGCTCTTTTTGAGACATCTAAGTGGAGCTATTCAAAGAGTCTATTTAGAGAAGGTAAGGATATAAACATGGGTAACAGTAACATTTAAGAGTTGACAGGTAGGGCCTCCCAGGTGGCGCAGCGGTTGAGCGCTGGGTTGCGAAGCTGCCCGCGGCTGCAGCGCCGGTTCGATCCCAGACTGCTCCCCGGCCACCAGAGGAGGGTCCCACATGGCGCGCAGACCTCTCCTGCCGCCCGCTGCTCCCCTCAGCAGTGTACTTTGGTCCTTCTGCCTGCTCTGCTCCCCGCTCTGACTCTGGTGAATTCTCTCACCCTCCCGCACTTCTGACTGTACCCAGTGCATGTATAAACAAAACAAACAAACAAACTAAATAAATAAAAAACATGTCTCTATAAAAAAAAAAAAAAAAGAGTTGACAGGTAGAGTAATAAATGTGAAGAATGTATTAGAAAAGGCCAAAGAAGTAATAGGGGAAGAACTAGAAGAATATAATAGAATAAAAATTAAAAAGTGTCAAGAAATAAGAGTGTCAAATGCTCCTGTGTAAAATAGGGCTGAAAAAGTCCATTGTGTCCATTGTATTTGTTATGTGGAAGTCATTGGTGATTTATTAAGTTTCTCTAGATACAGAAACAAAAACTAGATTTTGTATTAAGTTGTAGAAGACATTGAATGGGAAATGGTTGGTCCTGAAATGTTAAGGTTTGTTTTTTTTTTTTTTTTCTTTCCTCCCCCGCCCCAAATCTATACTTTCATCAGAAGAAGGGTTTCAGGTTCAAATAAAGTTGGGCATATTTGTATGCTTGTAGGGAAAGTGTCAATGGAAAATACAGAAAGAGGGAAAAATGGCAATAGTTGAACAAGTAATGAGAGGTGATTGAGATAAAAATGGGGTAGATAGATTAACCTCAGATGGAAATGGTATATTTCTTAATATACCGTTACAAACAATTTTATAGGTAAGGGGCAGAAAGTTAAAGAAGTTCTCTCATCCTTTTTCATTGCATGAAACAATACAATTAGTTTGAAAGTGAATTTGGGAGATTACAATAAGGATCCTAAATAGAAATAAAGTGTCTAGTAATTTCTTAGGGGAATAAGAGAAGGTTTTCTGGAATAAAACAATTTATGAGCAGTTTGAAGTTAGTGAAAAGAAAATTGAAAGATGTTTCCACACTTAGAAAACTGGAAAATTGAGAGGAAAAAGGGAATCTGAAAAAGGAAATTGTTTAGGGCCAAATATAAATTTGGTAGTGTTGAATCTTCTAATGAAGTTACCCAACAGGCAGCAAGAAAAGAAAATCAGGAAAGAGGTCAGAGACAGATTTCTAAGTGTCCTGTATGCCACTCTGTTACTACAGAGACCATTGTCTTTCCTCTAGCAGATGCAAGATTTTCATTTCTCAAATGTCATACAGACTCTCAGAACTAGTTTATTCCAACTGGGATTTTGTATCATCACAAGAGTTAGAATCATGTATACTTGAAGAGTGTGATATAATTTGTGATGGGTGAAGTCATAAGCTTTCCCAGGCTTCTCTTTTTCTTTGTTTCTTCTATTAGTTGTGACCATGTTCCTTTATATTCTTTTTCCTCTGTCTTGCTATATCAGACTCCATGTCACTTCAACTCATTATATTCTTTCACCATTTATACTTTCCCTCTATTCCATTTGGCAGGGGGCTTCTGTCTTATCTCTGAATCCTAGTTCATACTACTTTGCCTGGAATATTTTTGATTGCAATTAAAAAATCCTTAATAATGAACAATCTGATGCTTCCCCTGGTTTTTGCCTTTTGACTTTCGTAGCATCATTTTATGTCTTCCTTTCTGTCAGTTATTTGATTTATTAACATTTCTGTGATGCAGTGTCATCCTGAATTTTCTGGAACCTAGCATTTTCTTCCCCTGTTAGCCTTTCTTCAATGATAGACTTGTTTATCCCACCACTGCTTGTTCTATTTCCATTTATTTGCCCATCTTACCTTGCATAATTTATTGTTGATTTACAACAATAAATGCCCCTATTGATAGTTCTTTGCCTAGTAAATAGTCCTTTCATACCTCTTCTCCAAGGAAAACATTTCATTACATCATTTAAGTAATACTAAATAATAGTATTTATATATCTTGTACTGTTTTTTGGGGGGCAGTGTTGTAAAGTCTTCATAAAAATGAACTAATTTAATCCTTACAACAATACTGTGGATAATACACTACACTTTATAGCTGTAATGTATCTTAATTATCTTATTTTTCTGACAGTTTCTCCTTGCTAGCCAAGAATTTGGCTAATGTTTCTATTTTTTATTTTAGATGTTTTGAACAGAGATAAAGATGAGGAACCAACTGTGAAACAAGAAATCGAGGAAATTGAGGAAGAAGTGGAACCACAGGGTGTAATAGTTACAAGAATTAAAAGTGAAATTGACCAGGATCCCATGGGTAGAGAAACCTTTGAACTTGTTGGTAGGTTAGATAAACAGAGAGGAATCTTCTTATGGGAAATACCAAGGGAATCTTTGACTCAGGAACAGAGAACATTTAGAGGAAACACTAACATCCGTAAAAGACCAAACTCAGAAGAGAAATGCCATAAATGTGAAGAGTGTGGAAAGGGTTTTGTCCGTAAGGCCCATTTTATTCAACATCAAAGGGTTCATACTGGTGAGAAGCCTTTTCAGTGCAATGAATGTGGGAAAAGTTTTAGCCGCAGTTCATTTGTTATTGAACATCAGAGAATTCACACTGGGGAAAGGCCCTATGAATGTAATTACTGTGGGAAAACCTTTAGTGTGAGTTCAACCCTTATTAGACATCAGAGAATCCACACTGGAGAGAGACCCTATCAGTGTAATCAGTGCAAACAGAGCTTCAGCCAGAGAAGGAGCCTTGTTAAGCATCAAAGGATTCACACAGGTGAGAAACCCCACAAATGTAGTGACTGTGGGAAGGCCTTCAGCTGGAAGTCACACCTTATTGAGCATCAGAGAACTCACACTGGTGAGAAACCTTATCATTGTACCAAGTGTAAGAAAAGCTTTAGTCGAAATTCATTACTTGTTGAACATCAGAGAATTCACACTGGGGAAAGACCCCATAAATGTGGTGAATGTGGGAAAGCCTTTAGATTAAGTACATACCTTATACAACACCAGAAAATCCACACTGGTGAGAAGCCTTTTCTTTGTATCGAATGTGGAAAGAGCTTTAGTCGGAGCTCATTTCTTATTGAACATCAAAGAATTCATACAGGAGAGAGACCTTATCAGTGCAAAGAGTGTGGGAAAAGCTTCAGTCAACTTTGTAACCTTACTCGTCATCAAAGAATTCACACAGGCGACAAACCCCATAAATGTGAGGAATGTGGAAAAGCCTTTAGTAGAAGCTCAGGTCTTATTCAGCATCAGAGAATTCACACCCGAGAGAAGACTTACTCATACAATGAAACTAAGGAAAGTTTTGATCCAAGTTGCAGTCTTGTTATACAGCAGGAAGTCTACCCTAAGGAAAAATCTTACAAATGTGATGAATGTGGGAAAACTTTTAGTGTCAGTGCACATCTTGTACAACATCAAAGAATACACACTGGTGAAAAACCCTACTTATGTACTGTATGTGGAAAGAGCTTCAGTCGGAGCTCATTTCTTATTGAACACCAGAGAATCCACACTGGTGAGAGACCCTATCTGTGCAGACAGTGTGGCAAAAGCTTTAGTCAACTTTGCAATCTTATTCGACATCAGGGTGTTCACACAGGTAATAAGCCACATAAATGTGATGAATGTGGCAAGGCCTTTAGCCGGAACTCGGGCCTTATTCAGCATCAGAGAATACACACAGGAGAGAAACCTTACAAGTGTGAGAAGTGCGACAAAAGTTTTAGTCAACAGCGAAGCCTTGTCAACCATCAGAAGATCCACACGGAGGTGAAAAATCAAGAAACTCATGAATGTGATGCCTGTGGCGAAGCCTTTAATTGCCGCTTATCTCTTATTCAGCATCAAAAATTGCATACTACATGGATGCAGTAAATGTAAGAGAAATATTTAAGTTCAGTTTGACTTGAGACTAGCTACCCAAGTGCAGTTTCAATATGGCTCAACCTGAGTCTGACTTAGATATTTGCTGGTAAAGCAGATTTCCCTTGGCTTCACCCAAATGGTTTCTAAAGATTCTGTGAATAATGGGCAAATGCCTATGGGCATTTGAAGACTTACATTATTCTTTGTTTTGATGACAAGGACTGAGTGAGTTATGTAAGCATCTTTTTTTAACAAATCTTTGCAGAGAGGTTAAACCCATGGTCAGAGCACTTAGTTAAAAGGAAGACAAAGTTGCATTGGTACGAGAGAGCTGGAACCAGCTAATACTAGAAAACTAGAATTATTCAAGGAACCTTTGCCATCATCAATATGGTAGTCCTTTCAGTTCTGTGATATGTTTGGCCATGCATGTCAACGTTCAGTAAGAAAAACAGCCCAAATGGTTTTTTGGTGGTTTTTGTTTTGGTTTTTATATATAACTGGTATTGAAAGTTTTTGTCATTGTTTCAGAAAGCCAGTTGTTTGGCATGTGAGTTAAAGGCAGTTCTAATGCCTTGTCCCCAGATATGTGAGATGAATGGACCATTAATTTTACATGTAAAAATTATGTGAATAATTAAAATACCTAGCAAAGGTGTTACCAAGGAACCTTTTGGGAGTGCCTTTTTTTTTTTTTTTCCAGGATGGGCACCAAAAAATGGGGAAAGACATTTCTCTTTATGCCCTTCAATCTGTGAAAGATATTTGTAGTCCTATACAAATAACCATATTCCTGCACTACCAGTAGCATGTGAAAGTGTACATATTTTGATTACCAAGAATTGGAAATAAAAAGACCTGGAGTCTATGTTAGGAAGCAGAAATATTTTGATATTGCTTTGGTTTTTATGGTAACTAGACTTTGCATGCAATTAAGAAACCTATTTCCCAGTTCTAGGGCTTCCCTTAGTTAATGGTTATAAACTTACTGATTCATCTGTTTTAATCATTAAACTATTATTTTTTTTTGTGTAAGAGTTCTTTGTTATTTTCGTGTAAACTCTATCCTGTCATTCATGTTACTGAATTTATAAGCTAGAACCACATTTAAAGGATATAGCTCTCATTCTACCTGTGACTAGTAACTTTTGGGGGAATGTTCCATTAAGGTTAAGTCCAAGTTCTTTAACTTCTGAATATAGAATTTCAAGTGATCAGACTCTTAATTTGAACTTTCTGACAGTTTGAGGAAATAACTTACCTTCTTCCTATGCACTACACATTCTAAAATTCACCTCCAAACTTTCCATTTTCCCATCTCTGAAAAACACATATGCAAATTACGTGTGGATATTACAGACACCAATTTTGTGCACTCCTTTAAATAATAGTTAACTTTTCAAAACAGTTTGTAGCTTAATGAAGTTTAGAACAACAAATTGTATGTGATTCTTCAATAAAACTATCCTGCCCTGAATCTCCCCCGTTTCTTCTATGCCAGTGGTATAGGGTCTCAGCTTGCAATGAGATTCTTAGACCTGTTCTTAGTATTTTAAAGAACCTAGCTCAAAGTGTTTTTGCTGTATGCACACTAGAACACATTTCTTTGCTTTTTGCTGGAGTTAGGTCTTTTTCTTATGGATAGCTTAGCAGAAACTGACTTGATGTAATTTAGAGTGATGGCCATGAGATATTCCTGCTAAAATTATAATTTTTTACATCTTTTTATGTTAATCTGGAGGAAAACTCACACTAGTGCTTGACCATAGATGCAATACCTTGCTTATGAAAAACAATCCAACAGGTGAATTTTCAAAAGCAACTTCTCTGCAGTTGTCACTGCTGTTTACTAAGAAAATGATAAAAGTATGCAAAGAGCTCTAGGGAGGGATATGAAGTTCATCAAAGAGGAGAGAACAAGAAAGTTTAATCTTCAAAGAGAGACAATGCTTAAGATGGTACCCAGGAAGGTCTGAAGTTGGAGAGTTGAGAAGAGCTGGTAGCTGCAGAGTGAACTGATTGCTTGGTGACGGGAATGCGGTAGGAAGGTTGGCTCCCCGTAAACAAGTGTAGGTCAAAAGAGCAGTTGTCCTGCTAAACAGAGGACTATTTAAATTCTGTGGTAATGTTTTCCTTGTATTTAAGAAGGGGTGTGTGAGAGAGACAGTGAAATGGACAGTGTACAGTGTTGAATGTTCACAAAACACTGATGCACCCAGCTTAAGAAATATTACGGATGCACACACTAAATACAACACATACCTTGTGCCTCCACTTCAACTTGAGGAAATGTGGAGGTGGACAGGAGGGGAAAGATTGTTCCTTTTTCTTAGATCTGTGCCCCTAAGTATTGTTTCAAAGACTTGTGGTTCCCTTGTAAAATCTCAAGAAACTCTTAGAGTAGCACAGTGGAAAAGTGACAGCATCTTCAGGTAAGACAAGGGGCGGTGAGAAAAGGAGATGGGTTTGAAGAAATAGCATAAAAGTGGGCTGTGAGTTAGATGTGGAAAGTGAGCAGGGTGAAGATTCAAAATTTGGGTTTGGGCAGTTGATACTTTTATTCACTGAGATAGTTGGGGGGTGGAAAGTGCAGCTAGTGTGGAGAAAGGCTGCTTCTAAAGATTTTTGCACATGAACTGGCCTGAGACAGTAGAGAGGTCCCCAAGTTAACGGAGATGTGGCTATGCTGCACAGGAAATAAAACTGGCATTTTACCCATTTTATCTTCTCTGTCCCTTTCATGGTGATTGGTGGGGGTGAGTTACTGGTTGCTTTTAAATTAAAGCCATGTCTAGACCTACTGAGTGGACAATTGGAAAAAGGACAGATACATTTACTGTACAAATAGGACAAGTTGAACTAAATTATTTTAAAAATAACTGCTGGGTGCTATGTTAATACTCTATTAGTTACATAGTTGCAGCAAGCAAGTCTTTCCCCTAAGGAAACTTTGGGAAGTAGATAGTAAGTCGTATGTATTACAGAGAAAAAAGACCAGAGAAAAATCATCTAATTTTCCCAAACACAGTTTTGATAAGCATTTTGCATAAAGAGAGAAAGCATAGTAGTTAACTTTGTGATTTTTCCTACCTAGGAGCATTGTTCTCAAAAATAATATCTCATGTTAGTCCAGTGGCTAAGGTAGAAATCCACATCATATGATAGCCATTGCGTCCCTGAATTGAGAACGGCACACTGACTTTGGCCTATAATTTTTCCCAAGGCAAAATCAGGGCAGGAAGGGAAATGTTGGAAGGGGTTGCAGAAAGAGGCCTTGATTTGGAATTGCTAGCAGGACATGATAGAATTCTCTGACATTTGCAAACTTGGGCATCAGCCTTGTCCCAGTTGTTCTGAACTATCAGAAGAATTAGCGTTGTGTTTAGAAACTGTGCCACCACATTTAAAGAACTGGGTTTGTGTGTATAGAGAAGCTTTTTTTGAGACGTGGATGTGGAAGAATTTTGAATTTCCATTTGTCCCAGTACTACCATCTTGCAATAAAAGAGAAATTTTATTGGGGTAGTAAGTGGCTATGCTACATGAAGAGAGCTTTTTGTTGATTTCCTCTATTTAAAAATAGCTACTCACCCACCTACACCAACAAGAGAACTGGCCCCATGTCAGGTGCTATTATACACACTTAGCTGGCTTTTCATTCTTCTACATTCTGAAAAGGAATTCCCAGCAGTACTCTTTTCCCATGCTCATTACTTCAAGGTGTGACTTTCCATAATATCCCTGCCCAGATTCCCCTTCTCCACTGCGCCACTCACCTTGGCCTCACCATTCTCATCTAATTTCCCTCAATTTCTTCAACATCTATTATCTGTGCTCTAGTTGGGAAACAGACAATTCATCATTCCCACCTGAGTGCCTTCATCATTATTTAAGAGCAAAATGTCAGGGAAATAAACTTGTGTTTATCAATGACTTATGTATATGGCACTGTCCCGAAAATATTAATAACCTCACAACAATGCTGAAACTGAGACTTGGAGAAACCAAGTATGTTTCCCAAGATCACATAACAAGCAATAAAATCGCCTGTAACTCATCTCACTGCCTGTAAAGCATACCTTCCCTTTTGATCTCAGCACCACTGTGATTTAGCTCATTATTACGGGCCATTTTATTTCCTAACTGAATTCTTGTCTTCCTCATCTCAATGGTAAGCGCACAAGGATCATACAGTCCAGTTACCAGCTGACAGTAGGTGCTGAAGGAACGCTTACTAGCTGTTTTCATGTATGTTTAGTAGGTCAATGCCCAATATTGAGTATTAGAGATCATTTCAGGGGCTTGGAGCAAATGGTTACAGCTAGAAAGCCATGTGCACAGTATTAGAGCGATGGAATAGGACCTATGTGGGGTTGCATAGAGCACTGCTATTACTCCTGTCTTAATTCATTCTCTCTAGAAAAGGCTTAGGGGATTGGTGGCATCACCTGAGTCCTCTGTGGTCACAACTCCCACTCAGTGGCATTTGTATTTCCTGCTTAGTTACTAAAGCTTCATTGTCTGGCATGTAAAAGACATACCTACCCTCAAACTGAAACTTCTGTTAGTTACTTTCAGTGCCTACAAGTACAAGGCTTTATTTTTGGCAGGTGTTCAATAACTGCAAAATAAATCTGTGTAACAAATGCTAGGAAGTCACTAATATATTCATTCAGTGATAATACAGCTAATGGAAATTGAAGGCTGTAGCCTCATAACACTTGTCTTCATAATGCTTCAAGTGGAGAAAATTATTAGGGTTGAAATTCCAGTGCTTTTAGTTGGGAAATATATCAGATGATAGCCAGGGAAAATTCTTAATACAAACCCTTACCCACCGAAATAAATAATTCAGCCTTGAGCAAAAGATAAGTAACTGAGCCTTGGTTTTAAATTCGTACTTAACTCACAAATGAGTATCTAAGAGGCTTCTGTACAAGATAGGGTCAGTGATGCTTAATAAGTTCTAGATAAACATTTTCTGGCAGAAGAGCTTTGTCACACCACGTTACCAGCCTTTAGAACAGTTTGGCCATGGTAGAAGCTCAAATCCTTGCTGGCTGGTTGAATGAAAGCAATTAAGAAATGCAGAAGAGGGCCTCCGGTGGCGCAGCGGTTGAGTGCTGGGCTGCGAAGCTGCGCGCAGCCTCTGCAGCGCCGGTTCGATCCCCAGCTGCTCCCCGGCCACCAGAGGAGGGTCCCACATGGCCCGCAGACCTCTCCTGCCGCCCGCTGCTCCCCTCAGCAGTGTGCTTCGGTCCTTCTGCCTGCTCTGCTTCCTGCTCTGGCTCTGGTGGATTCTCTCACCCTCCCGCGCTTCTGACTATACCCAGTGCTTGTATAAATAAATAAATAAATCTTTAAAAAAGAAAAAAAGAAATGCAGAAGATCTACAGCCAGGAGGTAGAGCTATTGAGCACTGCCTGTTATTCTGCTCTTACCTTCCTCTCTGGCCGTCTGTTTATTATAAAAGAAGATACCTGATTCCAATCCTTCGACTCTACCCTAAACCTCTAAATGTATAACTGTCAAGAATTTTGCTTGGTTTTATAACCTGTAAATGAAAGTGTTGGGTTAAATGTCCTACATGACAGCTTTAAATTGCTTGTATGAATATAATTGTGTCTAGAAAAGTAACACAGATATATGGAAATAAATATTCAAATGTCATAGAGGCACATGATAAGAAAAATTTTGCTTCCTTCCAACCCACTCTCAGGTCTTTCTTCTCAGAAGAAGCCTCTTTGTACTAATTCTCTTATTCCTCTAAATAATACGCTCATGCTGCTATTATGTAACTTATCTGCTGTAAACGATATCCTGTCTTGGAGCTCTTCAAGGCAAATAACTTAGTTTATTTTCTTCTATAGTTTAATTATAGATACACATATTATAATAATTTATATCCATTTCCTTTATTACTTCTATAGACTAAAGCATTTCTTAATCCATTAATTTTATGTAGGATTCTGACTGCCTGCTGAGTGTGTTAGTGCTCCCTTTGCTTTCCTCCATTTCACCTCCTCCTCGAATTTCCCAGCTTCAGTCGTTTAAATTATTACTTTTTTCTGCCATTGACTTTATTACTTTTACATAGTTCAAAATTAGAAGGTTTAAATTCTCTTTTGTAACTATGGTTGTCCTTAGTGCATTTTTATACATTAATTCTGAAAATTAAAAGCCAATGAAGTATAATTATATAAAGAGTATCTACCACAAAACTAGCACATGTGCTTGGAAATTCAGAGGAAGATGTGTCTCTAAACCTTGAAGATACTCAGGCTGCTTGAAGAGAAGAGCAAGCTCCAAGCAGTGAAGCCACATTGACTTTCTTAATACACTCCAAGTAACGCTTGAAGCCATTTTGCATTTTAGCTTGTTTCCTACTGTGGCTGGCTTTCAAGTTCTCAAACTTGAAATCTAGATGCGTAGTTCTCTAACTTACTTGACTGCACATGGAAATCATCAAGGGAGATTTAAAGGACCCTGATATATAGAGGACCTCACAACTACAGTTTCTCCTCATATTGGGCTGGAGTGTGACTGAGCATCTGGGTGCTTTTTGTTTTTTGTTTTTCTTTTTGGCAGGTGTTTCCAATGAGTAGCCAAAGTTGAGGACCCTGACCATTAATAAC
This sequence comes from Talpa occidentalis, assembly GCF_014898055.3. Lineage (NCBI taxonomy): Eukaryota > Metazoa > Chordata > Mammalia > Eulipotyphla > Talpidae > Talpa > Talpa occidentalis. The sequence continues at coordinate 55,954,112 of NW_023605083.1, forward strand.
AGTCATGCCAAACAGATTCAAAGAAAATGAAATAGGGCCTCCCCGGTGGCACAGCTGTTGAGCACTGGGTTGCGAAGCTGCCTGCCACCTCTGCAGCGCCAGTTCGATCCCCAGCTGCTCCCCGGCCACCGGAGGAGGGTCCCACATGGCGTGCAGACCTTTTCTGCCGCCCACTGCTCCCCTCAGCGGTGTACTTCGGTCCTTCTGCCTGCTCTGCTCCCCACTCTGGCTCTGGTGAATTCTCTCACTCTCCCGCGTTTCTGACTGTACCCAGTGCTTGTATAAATAAATAAATAAATCTTTAAAAAAAAAAAAAAAAGAAAATGAAATAGACTGAGCCCTCTCAAAGTAAAAGCATAAAAGTACCACCCAATACCAACCAAAGGGTCTTAGAATCTTTTATTTCTTTTTTGATGCCAGTTGCCTCTCTCTTAACCTACTGCTGCTAAACTGGTTTATGGTGAAGATGCACTTCTCTGCACTCAGCTTCCAAGGTGTTTCATTCAGTGGTTATACTTTGGTGGAGAGACAATTTTGTTATAAAGTCTATTATTTTCTGTGGATACCCTGAGGCATGGGGAGCTGGAAGTGTTGCAAGGAAATCATTGTGTGGAATTTCATCAGATCCTTGATATTCAGACTGTTGTTTCAATAACAGATTTTTTCCCTTGTATCTAAGAATTTAACATTGTATTTCCAGTAGTTATATATACTACTTTATCTATATACAAAATTATGTATATAATTTTGTCTGATTCTCAGGGTCAGTCAAAAGGTTGTTCCCTTTTAGCCCTCCTATTAGGCACCTAGAAGAGCTGGAGCCAGGCTGGTCATCCTTGGGTTCTAGTAGGTATAGGAGGCCTGGAAGAGTGACTGGGTGGAGGCAGAACCAGAAGAGGCTGAGTGAATGTATTGTCCTTTGGCTGCCTGGCTGTTAGCCTAAAAAACATGTAGAGAAGACTGTTAGAGCAAATGCAACCTTGTACTCCCCCCTCTCTGCTTCTCATTTGAAACCAGATAAACCTTCACTTGAATTTTTTTCCCCTTATAGTGATTTTGCTGAATTTTGCTGCTGATGCAAAATTCATATAATATGGTATCTCCTTTAATATGCCAGTTTTCTGAGCACTTCTCAAGGAAGCCTGAGATTTGGTTCAGTTGTTGAGAAAGTTTCTTTTGCCTACCAAAAATATACAACTATGGCACTCTAAACTAAAGTTGAGAAACTACTTATTTATGTAGTGATAAGGGAATAGAGGTGTGAGTCATAATAATAAGGAAGCTTGGAAAAGCTGTTGAATTTTCTCTTAGGAAATTGATCAGATGATTATGGCCAAGTATAGGGTGAGGGGCAGCTAAAATTATACTATAGAGGAAAAAGAGCATATTTATAAAAATTTTAAAATTCTGTATTTGTCCACAAGAATGTGTGATTTTTACATAGTTATTATCATAATATCCTTAGAATAAATTCAGAATTATGAAACCTGTGATAATATTTCAATGTCACTCAGCAGTAACACCTCTTCAGATCACTTTTGCTATCATCTCCTCTCTCCAGGGCTGGTTTCTACATCCACAGTGATTTTCAAAATGGGTTTCATGATCTTAAGCAGTTCTTAGAAATAGAAGTTCTCTAACTTGACCCCAGATCTACAAATTGGAAACTCAGTGTCTATGTTCCTTTCAAATAATCTGGATGCAAGCTCAAGCTTGAGGACCACCTCCCTAGATGATAAACTCAACTTCATTTTTTTTATGCACATGGCACTTCTGATCCTTACTCCTACAATTCCTCATCATATCATCTGCATCTCCCCACCTCATCAGCCACACACCAGCCTAGACACACCCAGTTCTCCATCATCTCAAGATAAAGCACCATTTCTAAAATCTCACACCCCTCTTATGCCCTCGGATGCTTCCTTAGCTTCTCTGGGAACTTCCTTTCCTTTAGTGCCTCATCATTAATCTTCTGGCTATACTTGATTCCTTGCCAAGGCTCCTCTTTGATCAGCAAAATGAATGAGGTTATCCCTCAAATTTGTCACTCTTCCATCTCACAATTAACCTTTTAGTTGTCTACCCTATTTCCTCTTTAGGCTTATCTGAATCTTCTTCCTGCACATGTAGAACTGTTAGGGAAGTGTGGTGACTAAGTTAATGTGTCACAAATTCATTCTCCGCTGAGAGTGCCTAATGTTTGGCCATAAGGTCTGGTCAGTTCCTAGGAGGCAATTCAACAGCTACTCCAAGCTTCCCCACTGTTAATATTGAAATCTCCATCCCCTGATCACTCTCAACAGATGTTCTCAGCTGTACCAACTGCTAAGTCTCTTCATCTCTATAGACAATTCCAAACCCATTCTCTTCTCTGCAGTCTCTTTTCTTCCTTGCTAAGACCTATATTTAATATCTAGTCTCCTGCAATACTGTTTCCTCTAAGTGCTTTTCCGCTCAATTATTCCCACCCTTTAATCTCTCCTCTAACTTCTTTTGCTTTCCATTCAATGATGCCAAGTTCTAATCTATTTGACTAACCTCTAAATTCTTTGAAGGCAATAGCTGTGTTTGCTAAAACACCGTGATCTTGGCTCAAAATAGGTATTTAAAAAGGAATGATTACTAATTGTATTAAACTCTCTCTTGCCCTGGTAATCCCGCTGGCTGTTTTCCTAAAAATTTCTTGAATGGGCACCTTTCTTCTTTATTGAAATTGTTTTGTTGAGGATCACTGATATGCTCCTAAACATTGATCTCAGTGCCTTTTCTCAGCCTTTATTTTGAATCTCTCTGTAGTGTGTTATTGACCCCTTGACACTTGTTTTTGTTTGCTCCTAGAATCCTTGTCATTTTATTATTTCTTGTCCCAAAATGAAAGGTAACCCCAGTTCAGTCCTTAACCCTCTTATCTTCCTTCCAAGGTGTCTCTGTTGAATTGTCCTTCAATCTTCTGTCATCGACTATACTTCCAGTATGACTATTCAACACTATCTCTATCCCCAACCTTTCTATTGAGCTCTAATGCCACATTTTCAAATGCCCAGTATGTACTACCTGAAGATAACTTATGGCTTGAAGAAAGCAACACTTCTCTGTGTGAGAGAGACAGGCCTTAAGTTTTTACTTGATCAGATGGAGAAGAGGTAGCACATCTTACCAGGGCCCGCTTCATAAAAGCGTCCTGTGTTGCCTTCTTGTTTGCAGCCTTGCCACCCCAGGCAGCCAGCGCACTGGCCTGCAGGGCCCGTCCATAAGAGAAACTTAGTTTCCAGGGTCTTGGCAGAGGGCAAAGGTTGATAGCATTGAGGTTGAGGGTAGCATCCTCTTCACTCATGCCACCAGACAAAAAGCAGATGCCTAGAAGGAGAGAAACCATTCCATTCTACTAGTCCCAGCTCAGGCACCTTGCTCGGGAAAGCAAGCAATGGTTCATAGAGAAAAGCCATGTCTCAGTCTTATCTCTGCTTGATTTGTATGAGATTGTGTAAGAGAAACTACTTTGTGTTTGCTGAGGCTAGTTGAACTAAGGAGATAAACGTGCTTTCCTAAATAAGGAAGGCAATGAAATATTGAGGAAATCAACGGACTGTATGTATTTGGACAGACTCAGGTGACAGGGGATCGTGGCATGTAGGGGAAGTGCTGGCTGCCTGAGACAGCATAAGCCCATTTCATGAGTAGAAACAGACCCTGGACATGCACAAAAGCCTATGGAACTCCTTCAAAGGATAAAGGCTAAGACCTGAAGTTAGAGGGAAAAGAGAGTCTTACCAGGAACAGCTGCAGGAACAGTACGGTGGAGAGCTGTGACCGTGGCCATTGCCACTTGCTCTGGAGTATACTTCTTGGTGCAGGCATGGCCAGCGGTCACCATGTTGGGCTTCAGCAGGGTGCCCTCCAGGAAAACATGATGGTCATTCAGGGCCTTGTAGACAGTAGCAAGGACCTGAAGGATAAGAGGTCCAAACAGGTGTAACTGAAAGTTTAGGAGTCACCAGATGTTGGCGCTCCTACACTGTAGGGATGCAGGATGAGAGTGCCCGTGCATTGCTTAGCCACCACTTCCCAGCAAGCCCCTAGGCCTTATCGGAGCAATGCATTATAAATCTTAGCCACTGACACAGCCAAGCTGGCCTATCCCACCATCCCTACACTAACTGCTCACTGCTTGACTGTTGGCATGCTTCTGCCTCCCAGAAGCCTTCACTTCTTCCTTTCCATTATACCCTTTTGTCAATTAATGCATTGAGACTGCCCTGATTTAATTAGTTTGAACTATATAAACCAACCTCCATTCTCCATCCCTATAGAAGCTGAGTAGTCATAAGAACATACATTTTAGAGACAGAAATGCTTTTTCATCTCATTTCAGTCTTTTACAAGCGAGGCAATTGAGGTTAGGTTCCATTATGACTCTTACTTTCTTAAAGATATACTGTGGGATTTACAAAGTCAAGTATGAAAAAGCACTTTGTAATTCTATTTTCTCAGGTAAGCCTCATCTTATTTAAAACATTTTTAGTTTATACATAATGGAAGAGAGGTCCATAAAGATAATATGATTTTTTTAGCAAATTTTTATTTATTTTGGCCACCAAGAAAATCCTATTCATAGGACATAAAAACAACTGATTTGTAACAGCCAGCTATTCTCAACTGGATCTGCCATGTGGAAAAAACACAGTCCTGGACCCGCTACTCTTAACCCCATGATCTCACACAACTAACTCACCCTCTCAGCACCTTGCCGTCCACATATAAAGATAATACGATTAATCAAATGTCCCACAACTGGGAACATACATTCTCAAACTTAAGTCTTGATACTGCAAATCCTGTTGGTTTGTTTTTGTTGTTTTTTTTTTTTTCTGGGTACCAAATAAGTGGAATGTTTGGTAAGCATCTCCTTATTTTCTCAAGGCTACATAATGAGTTCAACTGAAGAATATTGCATATTTGACAGCTGTTATATACTGTGACAGCTGTTACTTAAAAGCAAGAATTTCCAAATGGAAATAGGATCTTTATAGCCAAATCTTACCTTCTCAGTTACATACTGGCAGTGTTCCAAGTCATGATCCCCATCAGGAATTACCTCTGGTTCCACAATGGGTACCAGTCCATTCTAAAAAGGGGAAAAGAGGGGACGAATTAAAGCTCTGCTCATTGGGATATTCAACAGTTGTAAATGGCATAAAATGAAGCCTTATGGAGAAATACTCCACAGAGGAGATTTAAAAGCAGTGAAAAGAAATCTCATGGGATGTCTAGTGAGAATTTTAGCTTAGCCAAATAAGAACACTAAGGTTTTAAAAAGTATTTTCCTGGCAAGGGTGTGAGAAAAAAAGCAAATTTTAATATCTGTATCTTATTCTAGAAACTATTCTAGCTCCCGCATAACCTAGCTATCTCGTTTATAGGGCAATTAAGCTTAAACCGCTAAGAAAGAGGCCTTTTGGCCTCATAACTGACTTGTGAAATCAAATCTTTCTCTATTACCATTGGCTATAGCAAAAGAGATTTTAAAAATGCTACCTGAGTATACTGGTGAATGAAGACACAGGTGTAGTTATGTCAAAATTGGAAAAAGAAGCTCTGAAGAAAGCTCTCGACTACAGTTCTCTATCCCAGGGGAAGCAGATCACCTGCTGACAGATGCTGGCGTAGCGGGCCAGGGCGTTGGCATTTTCCTGGATGGCAAGACTGGATGGGCACTGGTCTGCAATCCTCAGCACGGCACGCCACTTCCCAAAGTCAGCGCCATCTTTTTTATACTGAGCACAGCGCTCAGAAAGCCCATCAAGCCCTGCAAGTCACAGAAGAGAGGAAGACTTTCTTTATAACCTGATCCCTGACCCACGAGGCCTCTGATAAAGAAGCATTGTTCTGCCTTGGCTTAGTTTTCAGTCAGCAGAACTTGAAAACTGAAAACATCCAAGCAAATTAACCTTAATCACATCACTGAGCCAAAAGGCCTGGATTTAACAAATATTTTGGTTTGGATGAACATGTTGGGTACTCCATAAGAAGAGTAAAGGGAACTATTGATATAATTTGTTTAGTTTTCACTATGTTCCAGGCATGATTCTAGACTATTTGCACAGCTTATTTAATTAAATTATCATCGCAACCCCAGTAGTTCACATTGCACGCATTTAGAAAACATGGAAACCGAGGCTTCCTCGAGGTTAGAGACTTTTCCAAGTTTGCGTAGCTGAAGAGCAACAACTGTGATTCAAACTCTGCTTAGCCAGCCCAATACTGTGATTAATGCTTGTTTACTTGGGAGGTGAAGTACCTTGTAAAATTATCTAAATTTTGAGTGATGGTGTAACAGGGTGGTCCCCAGGAAAGGGGGAGGTTCCAGCTTCCCTGCCCCACCCAAGGAAGGGTGGAGCTGAGCAGGGAGAGAGGAAGCTGCAGAAGAGACTGAGGAAGGAAGGAAGCAGGATGGAGCCAGGAGACCTGGAGGAGGCGCATGGAGCCTAGAGACACTTGAAAAAACTGCGCTTGTCTTTTGGTCGTGGACGGGGTGACACAGATGTGGGTGAGACCCATGGGGAGGTGACAATGGCAGCTTTTATCTTGATGTTGATTTTGCTCTTTTCCTTCCGGGCTTATCCGGTTGTTTGTGACCCTTTTCTGTGGGTCCCCACTGGAAGATGCTTTAGACTTGTAGTAGGCTTTGGGGCCTTGTTCTGGGCCAATCCCATTTGGATGGACTTTTACCCACGAGGGGATGGGTAACTTTGGGTGCTTCATTTAGAAACTAGACTCTTTGCCTTACCTGTATTGTTTCCTAGTTTTATTAAAGTTCCTTCCCATTAAAGTCTCCTATGTTTTGTGTTGATGCGGCGGATGGCAGAACCCATGTAGAATAGGCAGGTTTGCGGGGTTTGGGCTGCCCCTCTCCCTGTCCTATAACAATGGAATCAAGATTTACCCCCGGGTATGCCTGATCTCAAAGTTTGGGACTTTACTTACTACTGCTGCTGGATTTGTCTTGAAAAATAACACGGGTACAGAATATCTTCTCTGTGCAAGTCACTGTGGTAGCATTTCATGTACATTGTCTGCTTTAATCCCCACAATCATTCTGCAAAGTATGTAATATCATCCCATTTCATTTGAGATTCAGAATACTAAAGTGACACCATTATTAAATAGGAATTGAAAACCACGTGTGTGGCTGTACAACAACCATTGTGACCATCGTGCTTTGTTCTCCCTTGCTCACTTCTTTCCTTGCCTTCATTCCTAGTCTCTACTGGCATGACTAATCTTATATAGATCGGATCAGTGGACAATATCCTTACCTTGAATGGTAGTTTCTTTGTTTGTTCCTGCAAGGGGAGCAGCTCCTTGATCTAACTGTGAACATTAATAATTAATAAGTAGTTAGCAAGTGTCAGGTATCCTAGTAAAACACAAGCAGAGCCCCTACTATTAGTAGTTTCTATTAGTCACAAACAGAGGAGTTGAATTAGCAGGTAGGTTAATCATTGGAGGAGATGGAGCACAGGTCAGCCCCTGGTAGAAGGGAAGCTATCTGGAAAGAACAATGGAAGAGGATGGAAAGCACAGGCCTGGGGCAAGTGCCAAAGAGCAGCTCCCCTCCCTTCATTCATTCATTTATTCAAAAGCAATGTATTGCCTATGGCACATACCAGGCATCTCATCATTTACAGGATAAAAGGGGAAACCGGATGCAGCCTCTGCTCTTAACAGAGCAGAGGCTAAGGTCAAGCGGAGCCAACTTGCTGTGGGCAAGTTCTGTCACCCTTTGAAATTCCATTTTCTCAACTCAACTCTAAAACAAGGATAAGGGGCCTCCCTGGTGGTGCAGGGATTAAAGACAGCACTATAAAGCTATCACCAGCCACTGCAGCACTGGCCGGGGAGCAACCAACATGGTGCTCTCCTGACTCACCCACTGCTTCCCTCAGCAGTGTATTTCAGTCAGTCTGCCTGTTCTTCTCCCCACTCTGTCTCTGGTGAGTCCTCTCAGCCCCCACACCTCTGGCTTATACTCCAGTTCTTGTATGCCTAAATAATCTTTAAAAATAAAATAAAATAAGGATAGTAATCAAATCTACCGTCAGAAGTTGTGAGGAGGATCAAATGAGGGCTTAGAGTTGTAAACACAGAATTAGTGTTTACTCTTGAGAAGCTGTTGTATCAGATCTAGTAAAAGCGCTGGTAATGGCTGCCATTAACTAAGGAATAATTCTGTGACGGGAATTGTTTTCAAACCTCACATCATCCTCATAAGAACCTTGTATTAATATTAGTCCCACCATAGAAATGAGGAAATTAGACACAAAGAGGTTAAATAGTATTTTGTAGAAAACTTGGAAAAAGAGGGCACTGGAAGGAAAGTCTAGAAGAGGATCTGATTCTCTGGGAGGATGATGATGGAAAGGAACGAACACAGAAATTGAGGAGTGTGTGAATACAGTGTTGGCCCTGCCCCAGCCCCCATGGTGGGAGCCTGGTCCAGGTGAGGTGGGTACAGAAGCATCACCTTGATTCCCACCACGATCCCCTTTTCCTTGAGGATGTTCCTGAACAGCTTTCCCTGGCCGTCCTTCTGGTAGAGGGTCTCATGGAAAAGGATCACACCCCCGATGCTCTGGTTCATGGAGTTGTCTGAAGTGAAGAGCATTTCTCGGAACTGCCTGCGGTTCTCCTCCGTGTTCTCCACCTTGATCCTCTGCAGGCGGTTTCCCATGGTGCCTAGGAGGGGAAGGCCCAAGTAGCTTAGAGAGCCAGCTGGGGCTCTCTGCCACCCTCCTCCATACTGTCCCTGTGACCCTCACAGGTGGACAGCAAGACAGTTGTTTAACTAGACCTCAAGCTCCTGCCATTTTTGGGGGGCGGGGGGTGGCGGTGTTGGGTCTCCCAGTGAAAGACTTTGGTTGCAGTTGGAAGTGCCAGGGTGGAAAATACTGTTGAATCCAAGTGGCTATGTAAGGCCCTGGCCCAGCCCAGTTCCTACCCTGACTGGACACACATGAGTGGAAGGAGGAGGTAGTGCAAGTTTTGACTTCTCCACTTCTGCTCTTGTGTCGCAGACTGTGCAGGCCAGCTTCAGCTCTCCCTTGCACATCCAGGGATTCTCTCAGCCACAAGCCCTGCCCTGTTCAGATGCAGAAACTTCCCTGCTTTCCTTGCCTGACACTAAACTGACTTCTCATTAGCAGCAGGGGGCTACATGTCTGACCTCATTCTGGTTCCAGAGTTCCTGGCCTTGCTAGAGCCTGGATTTAAATGAACTCTAGCAAGAGAGTTTAAAATGGAAGGCTTGAGCCTCTTCCCTTGATTTTCAGAAATCTGCCTACTGGAAGTGTAACAGAGGACCACCCTGTTACAATAGTACAGGACAAAAAATGTCTGTGCTTACTGAGCCTTCTACTCCCATTCCTGTCTACATAAGCCTTTACTTCCTCTGAGGGGAAAGAATGTGATTATCAAGTGGCTTTTGCTACATGTAGAGACAAGAATGTGCTTGCCCTGTAATGTTCCTGGCACTCACCTACAGACTCATCTGCAGCCAGGATCCCCTTCCCATTGGCAACGATGCGCTGGGCAATTTCTGAGAGCTCCTTCTTCTGTTCTGGGGTGAGGGCTGGAAATCGGTAAGCCATGGCGATAGGTCTAGAAAAAGTGTAGCAGCGGCGTGAACAGAACTGTGAGTGACTCTGATGGATGCGTGACCAAGATGACTGGGTCGTGCTGCGAAGCGCTGTAGGCCCCTTCCACACTTCTGGCTGATTTCCACAACCATGAAAACAAGTCAGGTATGTTTTATTCATCTTTAATCTTAGGATTTGCAATTGCCCATGATGGATGAAGGTGGGATGCCGAACTTCTCCTGCTTTCCAGGAGAGCTTTGGGATCACTGATCTTGAGACTGAACGAGTTAGTGACTAGCTAGAATCTGACAAATAGAGCCCAGCACAGTAAGTGACCATCTCTCTAGTATGTGGATTCCCAATGCGTCGGGTGCCCTGGACAGCTTGAGTCCAGCACAGTGAGACTTTTGACCTTTGTGATCATCCCCCATTTTGTTCTGTTAGCTTATAGTCCCACCAGATTATTGTTTACACTGCAAGATTTGGAGCAGAGCCACCATTTGGCCTTGAAGTTAATCTCCTGTCACCTTTGAGGCAAGAGAGTGGGTGGGGTACAAGACTTTTACCCTTATATTCAGTCACCTATGAGATCATTTGGGGCAGATGGGGGGTATTTTCCCTAAGTGCCTTTGGGCTGGAGGTTCCCATGGGGTCTAAGGATGCTGAAGTCATATGGCCATCACTGCTCAAGTAATTCTTAGTTTTATTTCTTTAGCAAAGAGATAATCTGGCTCAAAGATCCCCAACCCAAACAACCTCCTTCCCAATGGTCCTCTGAAGGGGGTCTTTACCCCACCAGGGGTCTACTCCTACCTTGGCATAGTCTTTGAAAATGCAAGCTCACAGGGTTCTCACTTGGATATGAGAGTGATTTTGCATAGGTTGGATTGTCAGACAAAAATATGGTTGTGAAGATTCAGCAGCTGTTTCCTCTCCAGTCCTCCTTCTTTCTCCAGTCACTTCATTCACTCGTATACACAGATGTCCCGTGCCCACCTTCTACTCCCTGGGAGCCCAAACACACCTCAATTCTCATCTGATACAATCAGTCAAGAGAGAACCAGGACTACTATTATGCTCAACAATTAATTAATTAATTAATAAGCTAAGACTCAGAGAAGTTATCTGATTTGCCCAAGGTCCCTGTTAGGATGAGGCAGTTTCCCACCCTATCTTGCCTCTCATCACAAATTGATTTCTCCACACTTTCTGATTCCCTCAAGGCAGGCTCTCAGTACCTTGTCCCTTGATGTGAGAAGCTGTTTACTGAGTTAGTTGATAAGAAGGGACAACTGACACCGCTCTCACTATTGCCATTTTTGCCTCAACATGGGTTTTTGTTTTAACCCAGAAGGATGGAGCGCCAGGGTACTATTAAAGGCTGGTAGATAAGGATCTTCAGAGAAGAACACCTTTCAAGGGCCCTTACATCCCAGCCTTCTGGAGGAACTCTTCTGCCCTGTTTATACATGATTGCTAATATTGTTTTTTCGCTGTGGGCCTGGTCTCCTGCTCCTCATGTGGATAAAAGACAATCTGAGGTTGGTGACCTTCAGACGAAAGTACAAATTTTCTCTCTCACTTTAGATATTTGCACAAATGAAATACAATGACCAAAAAATAAAGATGTCTTCTTTTAATGAACTAAAAGGAAAAAAATAGTCTAATAATAGAAAATTATCATTTATTGCCAAGCTTTCTGCTAATTGCTTTACTTACACATTATCATTTATTCCTCACAACAACCCCAATAGGAAAGTGGATTTCTTTTCTCCTTCACATATAATAAAAAGAGAAAGAATATAAGAGTGTTTGTTTGCTAATTAGACCCCAAATTGGGATAAGGGGTAGTACTCTCCTATTTCAAGTGAAGAGTGAGTCTGGTAAAAGGATCAGCCTTTGCACACCTCTAATGTCCTTGATGACACTCATGATTACCTTGGGCTGTGGGTCATTGTCCCCACACCACTGACATTTCTGATTCATAAACATCTGCACAGTGATACAGGGGTTTGCTGCTGGTAGGCCAGACTCCCCGGATTCAGCTGTGCCTCTTCTTCCCTGGGACCAGGGGCAAGTTGGTAATGTCTCTGGGTCTTAGTTTCTGGTGAATTAAATGGTGATAAATAACTGCTCTGGTTATCTCACTTCAAATGGGGCCAATGTGAGCAACAAGCTCATGGTAGTTGTGCAAAATATTTATTTGTTGAATTGTATGAGAAACATGAAAATGCTTTATAAAGCACTACGAAAATGTCAGGTATGGCTATTTCTCTCTCTCTCTTTAAAAAAAAAATTGCCTAGGAGACTTCCATGTTTTCTATTTGCTACCAACTGTTTTCTTTAGTCTGGGTGTGCTGACTCAGCCAGAAAAACAGAGAAAAGGTCAAATTGAACCAGTATGTTTATAGGAAGTTAAACTTCTACAGAGGGATTAAAGGTCTGTCCCACATCAGCACAAATGTTGCCCCTCTGTTAATCATAAAACAGGGTCACAGGCCAATGTTCATCACCAGGAGACAGGAGACAGCCAAAGTGGGTAATGATAAAGAATAATTTCTGTGCCCCCAAGCCCCTTCTCACCAAGGTCTCAAGTCAACCATTGTTTTTAAAAGTATGATGGGAAGTTGTTCACATTATATAGTCAAATGGAAAAAAAAGCAAGTGTCCTAGAAATATGCATTATAAGATATTCTTTTTTTAATTAAAATATGGTAAGTACATATGTTATCTGTGAGTCTATAAACAGAATAACCACCTGGGTTATTGCAGGGAATGGGATGAGTGCAATGACTTTCATGTCTCACTTAATGGCTATCTTATAATGTTTGGTATATTCTACATAAAATACTAACAGTGTGTATATATATATATATATATATCTGGGAAAATGTTGTAAATGTGAAATTATATGAACAGAAGATAAATACAGAAAAACAGAGTTACAGGTGACCTGGGAAATATCCAGATCCTGCCAGCTTTAGAGATAGAGACACTGCAGCCCAGAAGAAGTATGTGATGCCCCTTCTATGTTGTGATTGTCTAGGACTATTAAGTCACACCCTACAGACTAATGACTTAGAATCCTATTTCCAATCCTTCCTCAGCAAAGTAGCAGGTGGAACCCTATAGTCTAGTTCTTTCTACCTTCCTGGAAGAGGTTCTGTAAAAAGATAATAATTTGTAAAATGTGATATTTAACTTCTGGGGAAGGGCTGTAGAAGATTCCATTTGCTTCTCCCTGTGTAAGACAGATGGATTTTCAAGAAGATAAAATGAGGGGCTTATTCACTGAAAACTTGTGATCCCCAGGCACTGTGTGCAGGACTTTTATATCTCTCCATATGTATGGGTTCAATGCCAGCAGCTTCATACCACGCCAATGCCACAGTGACATGTGCAGTGAGATGCTCTAGGACAGCCTGGTCCCTGGTGCCTTTGAACAAATGTGAACCAGCTCAGAAAGAGCCCCAAGTGCTTTCCTCTAACCTGACCCTTAAGTCACAGGAATTACAGCAACTGCCCTCCCTCCCCTGCCCAGCTGCCCGGCTCTCGTCTGGGCCTGGGTGCTCCCCAGATCTGTGCTGGCTCATGTGGCATGCCATAACAGCTCAAGCCTCTGATGGATTCTAACTGGTTAATGGAGCCCTAGGAACTATTTAAAGAGAAGTTTGTTTCTAAAGGCAGTAAAACCTCACAATATGCCTATTTTTCAAATAGTAGGAGAAAGATACCAAAATACATCAACAGCTTTTGATTTTTAATACCTTAAGCTTTGAGTCATGAAAGTGTTTGGTGCTGTGGGAAATGTTACAGAAAATATCAAACAAGTTTGACAAGACATCATCAGATGCCAGCTATGCGTGTGACGTTTCCAAGCCTGTTCCTTTTTCTCGTTTGAGCAGTGGGTGAAGGCGAGGGCAAAACACGCCGAGAGTTTATTTCTGTGACAAAGAAACTTCAGTGTTAGTACTATAAGGTGTGGGAAGAGAATGAGGAAAATGACAGAAGGAGACAGATATGGAAATAAAGCTTGGAAATAAACATTTTTTTTTTGGAGAGAAGAGAATATGCAGGAATCTCAAAGATTGAACCTAAGCACACAGGAGTCAAATCTTTCCCAGGTCAGAGACTCAGCAGAGCCCTGACAGGTGACACTGGTCCCTGGCGTTAAGCTTGAGCATTTCGCCACCACTCTGAGCACCAGCAAAGGGGTGAAACAATCACCCCTTTGGAGAAACAACGGAGAAGCTTGGAGAAAATCATTTCAGTAGATCTATCCCTTTCTCAGCCACCAGCAAGTTTGTTCTGAAAACAAAAGCAAAAGAACTTTCCCCTCTACGCACTTAGAGCCATCATTAACGACTTACTCCCCGGTGCAATCCAGGAGACAGAAGTTCTTTTACTTACAGTTTGGGAGAAGAGAGATTTCTTAAGTATCAGAAGCAGTGGATGAGGCAGCAACTGCCAAATAGGACGAATCTTCGGAAATACACAGTTTTTATAGGTTTCACATCAAAGTGGTTTTTTTTTTGTTTTTTTTTTTCCCCTCCCTGTCTCACCTTGGCCTGCTAGGGAGGCGTTTCTCCAACACCACTGATTGGCTCGTAAACAGCCAATCCTCCTAATCAAGCTCACACAACTCATTGTACTCCCACAGTGTAAAAGCTCAGGGGATGTCTGAGGCCACAGAGCTCCTGATCCAGACACTTCATTTCACAGGTAAGGAAGCTGAAGCACAGAGGATGAGGGAATACCCCTAAATCGTACAGGTCAGGACTGACTGAGCCCCAGAGTCCTCCCAGGAAGAATGTTGGCTTAGCTCCAGCACTTACTAAACATATGACCTTGGTCAAGGTTTTTTCCAATTCCCTGAGCTTTGTTTCCCTCCTCTGTAAAGTGGGACCTCAATTTCCTAAGAGCATTAAATGAATTCATAAAATCCTTACGTGTAGGAGTCATTCAAAGACCCTACCTAACGCCCCCAAACCATACTGGGATCCTTAACGTTTTCAATGCCAGAACAGTGCCCCCCTACTCTATTCTTATATTCTTTCAATCTTTATATTCTTGTCTTCAAACTTGGAAAAAACTAGTATAAAACTCAACATGTTTAATCCAAGCCATCAGCAGTCTTAGAGTGGGTTTAGTCTACAGAATTTTTTCCTGAGCATTAAATTAAAATCTAATACAAATAAAATGTTGTGGGCCTCCTCTGTGGCATCAGCCAGGGAGAAACCCATATGGCGTGACAGACCTCTCCTGCCTCGCCCGCTGCTCCCCTCTGCAGTGTCTTTGGTCCGACTGCCTGTTCTGCTCCCCACTCTCTCTGGTGAATTCTCTCGCCTTCTGTGCCTCTGACCTGTACCCCAGTTCTTGCATAAATAAATAAATCTTTAAAAAAAAACAAATAAAATGTTGTTTGCTTCTTGAGACAAATAAAAGTTATGGGGAACTATAAAAATAATGGAATAGGGGCCTCTCCGGTGGCGCAGCGGTTGAGCGCTGGGCTGCAAAGCTGCCCTCAGCCTCCACAGCACCGGTTCGATCCCCCGGCCGCCTGCGATGGTCCCACATGGCGCACAGACCACTCCTGCTGTGCCTGCTGCTCCCCTCAGCAGTGTACTTCGTCAGTCTGCCTGTTCTGCTCCCAGCTCTGGCTCTGGTGAATTCTCTCACCCTCCCGCGCTTCTGACTGTACCCAGTGCTTGCATAAATAAAAAAAAATAATGGAATAACTATGATAGAAAAGTATAAATTCTTAGGAACATATTGATAAAAAATGCAGGGAAGGGATGAGGGACAAAGCCCAGTGTAGTATGTAACACTACAGTTGATGGTGAAAAAGCACTGTCTTTTTGAGATGAAGGATAAAGAAGCAGAGAACTAGGCTGTCTAAAGAGAATGAAGGAAGAAGAGGTGCATGGTGATGAAATAATGGAGAATGGAGTTAGTAACACTGTTGGGGTTCAAGACTGTGGTTCAAACATCCCACCTGCTGAGATTTATATGATAGAAATAAGTTTACTTATGCTACGAGTACTTATTTTTGTTGTAACAGTGACAATGATTATTTTTTGGTGTTCTATGATGCATCTGGTTTTTTTTTATACATGATCTCCTAGTTCAGCATATCTCTGTCAAAAGATTTCTGACCCCATTTTCTGGATAAGGAAACTGATTCAGAGAAGGTGATAACTTGCTTAATCCTAGGCAGGTACACGGAGAGTCTGTCTCACTGTAAGTCAGTCATCTAAAGCAGAGCTGCTTGCATTTTGGTGATCATAGAATGCAGAGATTAGCTCTTTCCTCGCCCCCTCCCAGCTGTTCATAACCTTGGGCATTAATGAGGGGGAAATAACTTGCATCCGCAGACCTAGGTGGCCCCTGGTCTTGCTGGGCACCATTTCACATGAGCAACAGCCTGGCCAAGCATGTCAGCAGAGCATGAGCATGCCTGTCTCCAAGTGGACCTGCTTGCTACTGCTCCCATGACATCAACATCTGGCCACCCCCATGGTTTGATGTGCAGCTGAAATTCAAAGTTCAGGAACGCAAAGCTAAGGCTTACTGGACCTTAGAGAAACAGCTACTCCTGATGGAAGAGATTGCTGGAAGATTTTGTTGTTGGTTTTTTTTTTTTTAAGTCTCTTAACTCAGTAAAATGTTAAAAATTAAGGTATTGTGATATGAAGAAAGAGGCTGTGAAACACTGTGGAATCCCCCAACCCTCTGGTCCTCAATTTCATCATCTACAACATGGTGACTCCATTGCGCACTGTTAACCACCTCCACCACCACAGGTTGTTGTCCCATGAAGCCATAAAAAAGGAATTCAAAGACATTTTAGATAAGTAAGTAGAGGGAAACAAACTTTGTTTCAGAGAGTAAAGAAAAGTTTATTTAAAGGAAGAAAGTAAGGACTCCCAGGTATGATGTGCTTAGGAGCAGCAAGGAAGACATTGTGACCCCAGGTATTTAAACCCTAGGGGTATTTAAACCCTTTTTTCTCTTATCTTAGAGTTTACCTCTCCTGTCCAAGGCCTTACTCTCTCAATTTAACTGTTTTTGTTTAGTCTCCTGGACTTTCTGACCTCATCTCTGGAGTATATTTTGATTAGCACTTCTTAGAATTTACTGTTCTTATCTCTTTAACTCTCCCGAAGTCCCTGCCTGCACTGTCCCTGAAGCTGCCTAATTAACCCTAACTTGCCCAGGGACTCAGTGGGCTGGTATGCCTCTGTCAGAAACTGATGATGAAGCATGAATGAAATAACATATGACCAGGAACTTAATACAAGGGTAAGTTTTCATGAAATAACTGGGTCTGAATGTCTGAATGCATAACTCTGCTTTAAAGGCCTCCAACTGGTCAGTCATGGTCATTACTGACAATCCCTCCAACAGTTGCTGCATTTGTTCTACATTCCATATCCCATTCTAAAGACTCCTGATTTGAATATGATGCCTATATAAGTCAAACAATAGGCTGAGAGTTAAATGTCCTCATGCACAGTATGAGATCTGAGTCCACAAACAAACTTGTATATGCACGTAAATCTGCTGTATCATAGGGTTGCTCTCCATCGGAACAGTAATGGTATAGAAAAAGAACTTTCACAAAAAACAGGCCCCATCTACATAATGCAAAGAAGAACTATAGTTGAGCCAAAATATCTTTTCCAATCGATCTTCCAAAATAGCTTTTCCAAAATATCTTCTCCAATTTGTAATACAAATTTTACTCTATCGTATTGCAATCTGCTGTAGTGAGTGGGATGATTTTTGGACTTGAAGTCAGCAATCATTATCCTGATCACAGAGTTAGGACTGGTGTGATCTCAGCATAGTGCACAAATTTTTTTGTTGAGGTTCTGTGTGTGAGGCATTTTGTTAGCTACAGAGCCATTTTGTAGAGGATACACTTTCATGGAGAATACGAGTAAGACTGACCTGTTCTCAAGAAATGTATAATCTAAGAAGTGGGGCGGGGGTAGAGAACTGAGGTTAGGGTTTCATCAGATCAAACTAAATAGGAGAATGGATATGTAAGTACCAAGAGACCATGGTGGGGGTTATTGCAGTGTTCATAGAATACTGCATGAAGTAACATAAAAGGATTTTTTTTGTGTGTGGCCAAGTCATACTCTGTACCAATCAATTCAGCTCATCAGACTGTAAGACCTGAGGATGGGGGCAATGATGTCTTATTTCCCTACAGCGCCCAGTACCATGTCTAGAGTACAGTAGGTACCCAATTTTTTTTGACTAAATGAATCAATAAATATATGACTACATTCATCTCAATATCAGAAAAGTCTGGAGTAACTTGTCTTATAATTCTTCGAAATAATTAAGAGTCAGAATAAGACCATTGCTTCCTTCTAAACTATACTAGTTTCTATTATTAGGGTGATGAAGAGGCAGAGAGAGGCAGAGAGAATGGACTGCAGAATCTCACAAATTACTGAGTGGCCAGTGTTTACAAATTCTACCACGGCCAGCACTGACCACCAAAGCTCCTTTTCCCATAGTTCCTCCCAGTAGGCTGTTTATTGCTGTATCAGTGTTTTCTCTTTGCCTTTGCTCAATCATCTCAAAGTCCATTTTTTCCCACACTATCTAATCAGAATTGTCAGTTACTTATGTCATTTATGTCCTCTGACCTAGTAATATTTCTCTCACTATTCTTTATCTCTTTGCTGGAACTGTTTAGCTGACGGCGGGGAGACATTGTGAGCTGGTGGGAGAGTGGTTGGTGAGGAGGCTCCAGGTGTTAGTAGTGTCTCGTCCTACCTGTGACTAGCATGGGGCAGACAGAAAACACCTTCTCCCAACCTCTCCACCCTCATGTGCAAATGGTCCTAGAAATACCTCTCCTGTTTATCTTTACCACGTCGTGTGATGAGTAAAGAGTGTTATCTAGGTGAGCACCTTGAAAACTACACAGCCTTCAGAAATGCAAAGTGTTAGAAAATGTGCTACTTCAGGAAGCGGACATCACACTGCTCCCATGGCAGGGGCTGACATACAAATCTGTGACTCTAAAGCCAGCCATTCTAGAAAATTTATGACTAAGCCATCCTAAGCCTAAGCCATTCTAGGACCATGAATTCATCAACTATACAATGAAGGAAGGGCTGATAATATGGTCTTTCCACCCCACAAACTTCATGGTTTTATCATATATGTTTTCCTTGAACAAAGGAAATGGTTTTTAAAAATATATAAGAAACTGAGATTAGACCACAGAGTGTTTTCTTTGGAGAATTATTGTTGAACACTTTAGCATACAGAGGAGAAACTGGGGAGTTCCAACAGCCCTACCCTCCCCCATCTTGCCCTTAGTCCCCTAGTCTTTGGATTTGCTTCCCTCTACCTCAGCACTCTTGAGGAATGAAGAGTGCCAGGCTGGTCAGATCCAGATTTATGCTTCCCTGGAAAACTGGTTAAAAGGCCCTGACTGTGGGGGCAGGGCAGCCAGGTGGCACATGCACACAGTAGGCCTGGCAATGGCTCAGTGACTACCTGGGTGCCAGCTACTCTGCAGAAAAATGAAGGACAAGGCCATTCAGCACCCAGATCACCAATCCAGCCACCTAAAAACTCAACCTGCTGCTTTCTGAAGGTGCAGTCATAAATTTTCTTGGCAAGTCAATATATTTTTCATTAAGAAGCTGGGCACTGAAGTCAGATAGAACTTTCTTCAAATTCCAGCTCAAATCTTGCTAGCTGTGTTACTTTGGGCAAGATTTTTAACCTTTTAATGCCTCAGCAGCAAAAGGACAATCATGAATTTGACCTGTGATGTTTTTGGAAAATTGGATGGAATAATGAAAGGGGTTCAGCATAATGCCTGGCAAGAATCAAGCTCTGTGTAAATAACAGGTATTGCTATCATCATCATTTTTTTTTTAAAGAGGCATGTATTTATTTATCTATTTATTTGTTTATTTATTTGTTTGTTTGTTTATACGTGCACTGGGTAGTCAGAAGCGCGGGAGGGTGAGAGAATTCACCAGAGCCAGAGTGGGGAGCAGAACAGGCAGAAGGACCGAAGTACACTGCTGAGGGGAGCAGCGGGCGGCAGGAGAGGTCTGCGCCATGTGGGACCCTCCTCCTGTGGCCTGTGGGACCCTCCTCCGGTGGCTGGGGAGCAGCCGGGGATCGAACTGGTGCCGCAGAGACTGCAGGGAGCTTCGCAACCCAGCGCTCAACCGCTGCACCACGGGGGAGGCCCTATCATCATCATTTCTTTCTCCTCTCCACATCCTCCAAATTCCCCTCTTCCTCTCTGTCACCAAAGATGAATAATTACAAAATGTTTGCCCACACAACCCCCAGCCATATCACTTGAATCCTTCATTCTGAATCCTCCCATCTCACTCCCATCCTCAAAATCTTTCTCTAGTTAATATGAGAGTTAAGCTGGACCCTGAGTCCATCTCAAAACTTGCATATCTATGCCTAAGAAGAGGTGTGCTTCCCTTGCAAGCATAGTGGGGCTGTAGACAAGGAAGGATGACCTTAACCTGTTAGATTAACCAAAGGAAAGTGTGATGTATCCACTGAAAGTGGTGGTGAAATAGAAATAGGTTTGGGAGGTTGAAGAAAATATCATTTGTAAAAAGTGTAAATGAGAATGAATGAGGAGAGATTAATAAAGAGATAAGACCATGAGGCCACACTCTGGAGTTAGAAAAATGACTGAGTGGCAGGAAGAACTGCCCTGCCAGGCAGGCGGACAAGCTGACTTCATTTCCCCCAGGGCTGAGCACTCAAGCTGCGTGGCTGGCCTGTGGCCCTGCATGTCTGTCCTCTGAGGCACAGTGACTTGGGTGTGCCAGGCCCTGCTGGGTTGGCAGGGGAGGTACAAATAAGAGGCTGGAACAAGTTATCTCTGGGGCACCCAGGAAGGTCCTGTGCCATCACTGGCACCCGGCAGAGAAGGCTGCATGTGGTATAAGCATGATCAGCCACATGCCCTGTCCTCTGGAATGGAAGAGAGGAGTCAGCCTCTTGTCATCTGTTCCTGCCCTCAGCAGTCCTCTTCTGCCACTCACTTTGTTGGCTCTCTTTTGGATCATTTGCCAAGTGAGAACAGAAACCTTCTGACCCCAGCGACAGCATAAAAGCTATCACTTTAAAAACTGGGAAGGAAAAGGTAGAAACATTTTCAAATTAATTATATCCTGGAAGGTCATGGTCAGAGAAAACCATAGATAGACGAACAGATAGACAGACAGACAGATGAGTGTTAGATGCATAGATCTTTATTCCACAAGAAAGGAGCATCAGCTTGGACTCAAGTTCCCTAATTATTTATCAAATATCACCTGAAGGAAATATTGTGGAGGATTCTATAAATAATATGCACTCCATCCAACCTGGAAAAGATCAGAAGTATGGAGACAGTGCGCTTGGCTTCCCTAGGTCCTCACTTTTCTGCTGAGATCATTTTGGGACGGACACGAGTGCACATCTGGCATGACACCATCTCACTTGCCTGCGGCCATCATTAAAATTAAATTTGTGCAACACACTTGCTGGCCATTGCCCCATTATCCCACCACAGACTGCTCATTCTGATAGATGCAGACAGAATTTCTTGTCTGAGCTAAGAATTAAGAATCATTCTAAGTACTAGCAAATTGCTTCTCCTGGACAATCTGTTTTACTTATTCTATAACGTTGAGAAGTTTCTTAATTGGCCAAGTTTTCATTTCTCATTGCCTGCTGATCTATTCAGAGAAGAATTTTTGGCCAACCCTTATCAAGTGGTAGACTGTAGAGAGAGCTTATTATAATCAGTTTGGCTAGTTTTCTGTATGTTTATCTTTGGATTTTTTGTTCTTGGTGTTTTTATTTTTAATAATTTACTAATTCATTCAGATACATTTTATTTCTATGAATGCTTTGAAGCTGAATTTAGATGTGTTTTTCCCCAAGCAGTTAATTGTGTGAGTCATGCATGTTCTTAAGTGCATTATATTCTTATGCATATTCTTAAATGCTAATAACAGAATCTGCTTGTCTTAGCTTGGGTTGCTGAAACATATACTGTAGACTGGATGGCTTAAACAACAAATGTTCTTCCTCTCATAATTTTGGAGGCCAGGAAGTTTATTCTAGGAAATTTTCTGCTATTATTACTATGTTAATTGGAACATTTTTCCTATGACTTTTTAAGATTAATGCTGTTAGAAAATCTATTTCTTTTACTATGGAAAAGCTAGTTCTTTAGTAACTCACTGGCTATTTTGACCTCAAGAATTCACTATGATAGGTTTTCATATGATTTTCCTCCATGTAAAAATTTTGAAGCGGGGCCTCCCCGGTGTTGCAGCGGTTGGGCACTGGGTTGCAAAGCTGCCCGCAGCCTCAGCAGCGCCGGTTCGATCCCCGGCAGCCGGACGAGGGTCCCACATGGCACGCAGACCTCTCCTGCCGCCTGCTGCTCCCCTCAGCAGTGTACTTCGGTCCTTCTGCCTGTTCTGCTCTCCACTCGGCTCTAGTGAACTCTCTCACCCTCCCGCGCTTCTGACTGTACCCAGTGCTTGTATAAATAAATAAAATAAATCTTTTTTAAAAAAATTTGAAACCGAGAGAAAGAGTATTCTGCAAATATAACCAAATAATTGCTCTAACCCTTTTGAGTAGCTTCTTGTACGTACATTGGTTAAAATTTAAAGGCAAAAGGCCCATTTTTTTGTGATGACAGTATGCTTTTTTGATTATTTCTAATTTATTGCTTTTCATGGTGAATGCTACTAGTGCTTTATTAAATGTGATCCTTAAAGCTTGAGGCACTCATTCCTTTAGAAAAATATCCATTTTAATTTCACAAAGTCTTAAAAAAAAAAGTAAACCAAGATGAAAATGCATACATTGTGCAAAAATGAAAAATGATGTAAAAATATATAAAATTTTAAAAATAATCATTAAAAAATACAAAATAAATTTTTTAAAAAGTGCCACTCCCTGGAGTTGAGGGTCAGCAATTTCTACAGCAGGTTTTCACACTGCAGACAGGTAAAGAGGGGTGTTGCATATTATGCTCAGTGTCCTACAGCTCTTCAAAGATCTGTTAATCAGAAGGCACAGACCTAGTAGCCATCGCACAAGGATGCCTCAGTTTCCACGCATCCACAGCAAGGCCATTGTGCTTTAGACCCAGAGGAGCTCTGAGTCAAATGAGTGGGAGGGGAAAAAAAAAAGTAAAGAACACACACTAAAGCCTGCGAACAGCCGCGGTGCGGGGTGGAGAAGATGGTCTCTATGCGGGCGGGGTGGGGAAAGCCGATCGGGAGGTCGCTTAGCCCAGGGTCAGACCGGGTCGCTCTCTCGTGGGTGAGGGGTGTCGCTGGGCCGGGTGGTGTTTGGGGCGCGCAGTCGCGAGGGAACAGCAAAGCACTCAGAGCCCGCAGACCCGTTGCGCGTCCCCAACGTCCGCGAGAGGCCGGCGGAGCAGCCACCAGGGGCGCACAGGGGCGCACAGGGGCGCACAGGGGCGCACAGGGGCGCACAGGGGCGCACAGGGGCGCACAGGGGCGCACAGGGGCGCACAGGGGCGCCGTGATCCCGGCGCGGAGTGCGCGGACTTGGATTCTGGAGGCGGCGAGAACTACTTGCAGCGCAGAAGCCAGGGGAGTCTCCTGTCTTTGGCCTTGAGAGCAAACCCCTGTGACCTTCCAGGAAAGAGCAGGCGCTATTTTCCTGAGAAATCGCAGTTAGATGTGCAAGAAAAGAGAAAGAGTAGCGATAAAAAACAACAGCCTCCGGGAGGCGTACGAAAAAATATGTATGTAGTTCATAGATGCCAGCACAATCTGCTGAACTAAAAACTTAGAAGCACAATGAAGTGTGACCTTAGCATTATATTAACAGGTAAAAAACAGACGCTGGGGCAGGTTCCTGAACAGACAGAAATATATAGTTCTAGATCATGCGCTCACACTTCCAAAGCAGATTGAAGATTTATAGCACTTCAGAGTAATAGAATAAGAAAGTGTAAATAGTTATTTAATAAGTCATTTTAAAAGGAGATGGAAAACCTTTGTTTTTTTTAAGTTTTGCAACACTATTATTTTTTTATTCTTTTTTAATTAATAGTTTATTTTATATAATTCTTACATCATTTTTCATATTTGCACTATGTATGCATTTTCATTTTGGTTATATTCCCCATACAATTGCACCCCCCCTTATTTTGACTCTAGTCCTTCCCTCCCCTTCACTCCCCCAACCCAAACCTTTTGTATAACTTTGAAGTGCCCTCCTCCCTACCTCAGGCATCAAACAGAAGCAAATTAAAAAGTCTTTCCAATTTATTTCTTCAAGTAACTTCCAAATGCACTGTCCAGCACACCTTTAAAGACAAGCAGACAAGTGAACTGAAAAAACATAACTGAAATCAAGAACTTGATGAATAAATGTAATAGCAAATTATGTACAGAGGAAGGGAAAATTAATGAACTGGAAGGTAGATCAGTTTAAAAAAATGTCCACTACAAAGGAGAGAGAGAGAGAGAGAGAGAGAGAGAGAGAGAGAAACAAAAATCTTAAAAGCAACCAGAGAAAACATGGCTTTCAAAGGAGTCACAGTCAGACTTCAAGTTGGCAGCTCAACAGCAACAGAAGCCAGAAGAGGGTAAGATGTTACCAAATTGTCAAAGAAATTAGCTATAAAATGAGCCAAATATTTTACATACTTATTTAATTGAATGGGTGTTAGCATCATCATCCCCATTTTCCAGATGAGGAGATGGAGATTTGGAGCGCTCATGTAACTTGTTCAAGGTCATGCTGAGCTGAGATGAATCCTAGTACATGTGACTTCAGAGCCTCTGCTTAACCGCTTCTCTTGGATCAAGTTTTCTGTGATCGCAAATAATTTCTAAAACGATGCTGGTGGTGTGATTGGAAAAAGAAGTATTTTCTTTTACCTCTTGTAGAAAATCAAGGTCCACAATAAATCCAGAGCCTTGGCATCTTATCAGGTGCCAGCAAGCACCCTGAAAGCCAACATGTTCAGCCAGGAGTTTGGGCACAGACACAGCAGTCTTTATCCCCTAGTGACCTCTTGTGGATCCTGGCGGACCTGCTGGGAACAGCGGTGGCGGGTCCCCTGCTGTTGCTCCTGGAGAGGTTGCTTCTTCCTCCGGCTACAGGAAAAGGGTGAAAGGGGAGCCAGGCTTCCTGACTTCACCTCCTCTCTCGTTTGGAAGTCAGCATTGAAAGAGCATCATTCTAATTTGTGTGATCTCTAAAATAAACCAAGAAAATATATGAGAGTCAGGTTTTCTGTTTCTTAAACTTGCCTTTCATATATTTTCCCCTTTCTTCTTTCTTTTTTTCCCTCCCTGCCCTTAGCTTCTTCCTCCCTTCTTTCTTTTCCCTCTTCTCCCCTCTTCTCTGCTCTCCTTTCCTTTTCTCACCTTTCTTTCCCATCATCTTTCCTTTCTTGATTTGGGTGAGGAAAGAATACTGAAATGAAGCATAAAACAGACTGGAGAAATAAATAGCATAGCTATAAGAAGCCTAGTAGTGTAATCGCATGTGCAAATCTGTTTATTGCTGTGCTAATTGAACACACAAAAATACAAATGTAAACATCAGTAAGAGATTTTGAAAGTGATTGTATTATATTCATACTGTAAAATGCTATAAAAGTGTTAAAATGTATATATGTGTCATATACATGCTGGAGAGGAAGGAGGTATTGGGTAAAGGAATCAACTTACACAACAGCTTGTACAATGGCATGTTTTTGTAACACTGGGTAAAAAACATTTCCATTAAAAAAAGAAGAGACAACCACCAAAATATTAACTGTGGCTGTTATATCTGGGCAGTGGGTATTAGTTTTCTTGTTAATTTTCTTTACATTGTTCTGTATTGCAGTGGTTCTTAGCACATAAAATATATGAGTGCTCTGATCCCTCTAATCAATAAAGTCTGAATCACTGGGGTGATTTCAGTATCCAAACAAGTTTGAGAACCAGTGATCTAGTACTTGAATCTTTTATAGTCAGTGATCATATTTACAAAACAGGATGAAGGGGGAGCTGGAGAATGCTACCTTCATTTTGCTAATTCATGTGCAATATGAATTATATATATATGTGTGTGTGTATTGTATATGTGTGCATTGTATATGTGTGTGCATTGCGTATGTGTGTGCACATGCAAAGAGACACACACCATTGTAGACAAACTAAGGCTATAGCTCACAAAAATCAAAATGGGAGCAAAATGGCATTTTATGAGATCTGAAGTTAAAAAAAAACTTGGCTTAGTTCCTATATTCTACTACTTCCTGTCTATGTGACCCGAATAACTCACTTCACCTGTTTAAAAGTCAGTTTTCTCGTCTAGTAGAGGCAGATAACAAAATGTGCCTCCAAGCATGTGCGGGAGCTAAGAAATTGTTAGCTGAAATATGGAATAAACGGGGAAAAACAGAAAAGAAAGTAGGAGAAATTACAAGACAAAACTAGTCAGACTGAAAATGTTAATATTTTTTTGTTTCTGGAAGATGTTTTCACTCCTTCAACAAATACAGCTGCCAAGGGCCCAGTGGGTTGCAGGCATTGTTACTAAGGACAAAGAAGAGTTAATCACAGCTGTTTCCCATAAGAAGCTGTGGGAGAGGCAAAACTTGACCCTTTTAGGGTCTTTAGCTGAACCTGAGAATTCAAGTCAACCTATGATGGGTAAACAAAAGACACATATGTTGATTTCTGCATGTACATGGGAGGCCTCACAGGAAAACAAAGAGCTAAAGAAGGGGTCAGAACAGAAAGCTTATCAACCACATCGGACAAGAGTAGTAAATTGTGAAAAGGTGACAAGACCAAGACCAGTTAATGATGGAGAAGTGAGTTTAACAAGGTCTGTTTGTACACTTTTTTTCTTAACCTCGTAATCAGCCTCTGCTGATAAGAACGTTTCTTCCTTCTTGGCATGGCGAGGACACTTTTCACATGGGAGTTTCATAGCCTGCTTTCAAGAATAAAAGGGAAGTTCAGAGAGCCCTTCTTGCATCTGTAGTCTTTTAAGAACCTTTAATTCAAAAGAATCTTTATGTCAAAGTGGCATTCTGGGGGGGTGACATATCCCATTTTCCTTTAGGGATCACACATGCAAAGGAGAGAGGGCTATAACTAATAATATAATGTAATAAGTGCAGGCAATAAAGGAGTCTCCAAAGCCTCTTGAAGAGGAAGATTCTGTTAAGCAGGTCCTTAGCACAATATGGGGAAAGGCAGGTACATACTCTGTCCTCTAGGGGGAGCTCACGGCTTTCTCCTCTGAAGTCTGAAAAGAATCAGCATTTCTGGAGCGAAGGGAACAGAGAGCTTAACTAAAACTGACTTAACCATAAATGCTTCCAAGCGTCTTGGTCTTGGGGATCTCTCTTTTTAGATGTTTCCAACTAAATTGCATCTCTTTTTGCTTCCATGTAACCGGTTCACTGGCAGGATTCAGGATCCTACTCCCATTCGAAAGTTTTGGTAGGAAGATACCTCATCTAGGCACAAGTCACAGGCCTAGTCCAACTCACAAGACAGATGACATCAAGATTTTAGGGGTGATTTTTCCATAACTTGTTGCTTATGCATATAGTGTAGGGGTTAGCCTTTGCTGAGGTGGTAGGACAGGGTTTAGAAACTAGGGACTGAGACATACTTACCAAACTCATTATAACCAACAGATATATTTAGATAATTTCATTTTATTTTTTATTTAAGTTTTTCATTAAGGTTTCATGTTATGTGATTTGTAGGTTTGAAGTCCTCTTGAATCATAAAAACTTGATTTAGACATTTTCTAAAATTTATTTGCTGCAGCCGTCATATTTTAGAGAAGAAATTTCCCTATTTCATATATTTAATTAATAATTTATCTCATATAATTTTATAGTCTATTAATGTTTCCATTTGCATGCTCTAATGTAAGGAGACTGAAGATAGTCTGATGGCTTCTGTTGACCTACATTCTTGTAAGAGTGTTTAGAGAGCAGTTTGACTTTTAACGAAAAGACATAAACCCTTTCATTCATTTTAGCTGGTACAAAAACCCAAATGTGTAAGCCTTTTTCAAATAACAACACTATTGACTTTGAATAAACTGTACATTTGTAAAGAATGACATTTGACATTTTGACATATGTATACACCCAAGAAACCATCACTACAGTCAAGATACTGAGATACTGAACACATCCATCACCCCAATGAGTGAATTTTTTTGTTACTTTATAGCAAATATGTTGATATGGTGGCCCTAGGGAAGGAAGCAGCAGTCTAGCTATAGTTTATTCCTTGTGATAAGGTCACCCAGAATTTTCAATTATGAAGCAGATATTAGCAATTCAGAAGTAGGCAAAAAAAAGTTTATCCATATGCTAGTGCTAACCTATAGCAAATTTTGTACTAAAAATGAGCTTTATACAGAAGTGCAGTAATAAACTCAGAGTTTCAACGTGTCTTTTCAGCAAGCAGATGTAACAGAATGAGAACACCAGCTTAAGGTGGGTTTGGGAGTGGAATCAGTGTGATCCTGAGTAAATGACTGAAGGGCATGGGCAAAGGGAAAGGAAACAGAATCCCAAGTGAAGAATAGTAAAGAGCTAGTCACGTGACAAGGGAGGCTTGGTGGAGAGCTCCAGCCAGCTCTCCTCCCACCCCCCACCCCCCCACCCCCAGCCTGACCTGCAGGGCAGGGGCATATGTGCTGCCCCTAAACCTTCTGTCCACCCCTCTGACTAGTTTTTCCCCAGAAAGGAGAAATTACTCAAGTGTTCGGAGCACATGACCATTGCAAAAACATGTTTTACTTGAGGTTGGTGTTTGTAAACTGGTGTTCCTTCCCTCTTTTGCAACTGCAGTCTTCCGTGGTAGCACAGACAGGCCATAGCCCGTCTCTCCTCTCGCAGCATGTGTCTGCTGAAATGCTCTCTTCTTTCCATCACTCCTGAGTGAGAGACGTGATGGAGGCCTTTCCTAGCTTCCCAGGCCCAAATAGCACAGTCTGATTTGGTTAATCAAAGGTCTCTGCACTGGGCGACAACTGGGTGCTTACCTATCAGTTAATACAAAGGCATTTTACATTCCTTTTGGTTATTGTTCACATGGCCACCTTCCTCAATTAAAATTCCCTGAAAAGTTTTCAATCCCTAACCTGAAACCCTGACCATCCCATAATTAATCCTAAGCCAGATCCCAGTCCAAAGGGAGACCCCAAAAGAAGAAAAACTGTACAAAAGAGGAAAAACAAGTCAAAAGGACTGTGAGTAGGATCAGCATGACAAACATCCAGAGGATAAATAGAAAGTAGAAACAGATTCCCTTTGGGTTTCTTCTGTAGGTAGGGAGGACGCCATCATCCACTCACCCGCGGATCCACCCACCCACTCATTAACACATTCCTAGGTTCTAGGCACTAGGCTGTGATTTTGTGATATGGCCGTGAATGAGTCAGTTTCTCAGAAAAGGCTTGGGAAAAGAGGGTGAATGTGAATTTGGCATGAAAAAGGAAAAACAAGAGAGAGAATGGAACATCAACCCTCCCGCCCCATCCAAGGAAGACCTCTCTTCACTTTTTGGCCATCTTGCAATTGAGTAGGGCCATGGCTGTGGCCATTTGCAGACTGAAGCAGAGAAGACCTGGTGGTGACCATAAAACAAGTTCTTTAAGTCCTATTTGGACTTAAATAGTCTTGGGGTGGGTGTGGAGGGGTTCCTGCTCCTTATGGGGCAACTCTGGGACTGGGAAACTTTCCTGCCTACTTGCTGAGTTGCTACATAGAAAATAGTTGCCCTAAAGGTTTGCTTGGATGTTTGCTAAAATATTGTGCAGTGAGAAACATAACTTGGACATGATAAGCCTTTGACACACTGGCATTTGTTCTTGTTACACTATGGACTAACATGGCCTGGTGAACTAATTGTTGGATAAGCACTCACATATGCTAACCTTGGCACAGGCAGGGAGGGGCAGGAGAGAGGCTCTTCAGAGCCACCTTGCAGGCAGTATGGAGCCAGAACAGCAAAGAAAAGAGAGACACTGTGTCACGGTTGCAGCCCGCAAACTGCTTTATGAGCATGAATGTCATATTAAGGTGCTTTTTGGAGACTCCAAGAAATTTCTGGGACTTTTAGCAGGTGGAGAAGTGTGTGTCAATAAATGAAGGTACACATTGGTTAATAGTAACAGGACCTTACCTTTATCCACAGGCTGATGAGAAATGAAGTCTTATATATGAACTGACTGGGTTTTGGGATGTCTTTTACTGGAAGTGCTCACAATGCTGATTCTAATTGGCATAATTAATTGTAGTTCTTCATCCTTATTCCTTTCTTGCAAACTGTCAAACATTGCTCAAATGGCTAGAACTTTAAGGGTCACCCTAGCAATTATATGAAACTCACCTCTAAACTTCCAGGGATATTTCATTTTCTAGGTGAACACAGTTTGACTTTAACTTCACAGTTTTCTCTTAAAACTGAATACAGACAGGAAAATGCTTTCTAATGGGGGCAGAATGAGGTTCACATACCAAAGTGAGTTTCAGAAATGTGCAGCATGTTTAATGGGAGCTCTTTTTGAAATTGTGGGTTTGGAAAAGAATAAAAAGCCCTTCACGAGCTCCAAAACAGTAACTCAGGACAGTTCAATAATAGGTAGAAAGCACAACCTTCTATTGCTAACTGGTAAATGACCGATGTGAGTTTAAATATCTGTACTTCCTTGAAACTAGCAACAATGATCTTATTGTTTCATGTTCAGTTGTCTGTTCAGATGTCCTTTCATATCAGAAGGAAAATGCAATCTATGGGCCTCTGGGAATCTGACAAGCTAAGCCTCTCAAAATCCCTTTGACACGCCAAATCAATCTTGTAGCAGTAGCTACCTTGTGACTATCTGGTTAAATAAATCTCAATAAAAAAAATCTCCAAGTTGTTTCAATTTCTAAATATCCTATTAAATGTCAAGAGCAGAAAGAGTATTTTAAAATCTTCATCACGGGCCTCCCCAGTGGTGCAGCGGTTGAGCGCTGGGTTGCGAAGCTGCCCGCAGCCTCTGCAGTGCTGGTTCGATCCCTGGCTGCTCCCCGGCCACCAGAGGAGGGTCCCGCATGGCGCGCAGACCTCTCCTGCCGCCCGCTGCTCCCCTCAGCAGTGTACTTCGGTCCTTCTGCCTGCTCTGCTCCCCGCTCTGGCTCTGGTGAATTCTCTCACCCTCCTGCGCTTCTGTCTGTACCCAGTGCTTGTATAAACAAATAAATAAATCTTTAAAAAAAAATAATAAAATAAAATCTTCATCACTGTCCCCAGCAAAAGGGCAGCCCCTGCTGCCCATGGAACCATCCATATAGCTGTTCTTCCTGGCTACCAAAAGCCCCATTTCAAAATCCCTGTATAGAGCCTTTGAGGTCAAGGAAAAGAGGACCCTACCCAAGCAGGACAAGAATGGACTGGGATTCAGCTTATCCCATTCCCCCTGCTGTGACTGGCCTAGGAGTAGACCTGTGGCCCGTATCTGGTCAATGAGTTCTGCATGGAGACTTCCTGAAATTGTTCTTCCCGGAGGGAAAAAACACAGAACTTCACAGGAGATAAGTTTTACCCCAGTCCTTTCTTTCCTGCTTTGAAGCCCTTGGAGGACTTGATATTTGAAGCTGCAGTAACCTTGAGGCAGCCGAAGATGGTTGAACAGAAAGACAGACGAAGCCCAGGTTCTTGTGGACATTGTTGAGACTGACCTCTGCAGATTTCTCCCTAGACCGTTAAGTACAAATTTGGCTTAAGCACCAACTGATACTTGCAGCTGAATATATCCTAGGTCAGCTATCTGTCCTACATGCACTGAAATGAAGCTGCAAAATCTACAGCATACTTTCCCAATACATGAGAATGTAAAAAGCATCTCTTTTGGAGTAAATGGATAATATTATTCCCCAACCCCTTTCACTAGAGTTGTCCCATCTTGGCAAGTGAAATCAGAATTGCAGAAATCAAGAGTATATAAACTACACTTGATCTCATTACTGGTGAGTGCTTATGTTGCCCCTGCAGGGTTATCACACAAAGACAAACATACAAAAAAACGGAAACAGTTAACACGTCTCTGAGACTTGAGTACACATTATTCTATTCTCAGTGGAACCTGCTGCTGTTCAGAGGTCCAGCTGCAAAGCCAGCCAGAGCCAGCTTGAAGATGCACAGCTAGCCAGGAAGAGCCTGCTTGTTCAAAGAGAAGAGGCACATATAAGATTCACCCAAATTTCCTTAGTCCCTAACCACAACTTTCTCTTGTTTATTTTAAAAGTCTCTCTCTCCCCACCCAGTGGGAAGGTGCTTTGGAACACCAGTCCCACCTTCTCCATTGCTGTCAAGCCATCAGTTCTTGCTCTGCTTTACTGCACCTGGATATTGTATTCACTGGCTTACAATTGCCAGACAGAGGATCCTTTTGGGACTAGTGATAATTAGAAGCTATTAGCTCAAGAATGCTCTCTAATCAGTTAATAATTCTATTTGCTGAACACTCAGGTCTTCCCGTATAGTTGTGGGTCGTTCCTCTTCTTTCATTCCTATGGAGGACTCGTCCATGGCAGGGATTACAGTAGCTCAGTCATCATGATGGTTATGAATTAAGAAATATTGTAGCTTGTGGAGCTGTAGCTTGGTAGGGTGTCCTGACAGCCAGTCTTAGGGCTTTGACCAACACCCCCTTTCAATGCAACAGGTATTGAATTTTTTTTTTTTTTTAATTTTAAAAAGAGATCAGTCTCCAGGCTTGGAGACATCCATATGGTAACAGCAATGATAATAAGTAGAAGAAATACATGACCCTTTGTTCATTCCTCATAGTTCAAAGAAGTTTACTGTAGGATAAGGAAAAAATGTCAGGCTTTTCTGCCCTCCCGCCATCAGGATAGATGATGGATCCTTGAGGTCCTGAATGCATGCCTGATGGCGGGCACCTGGAGTAGGGTGTGGGCATAGGTAGATGGGATTCACCTGGGCTGAGACTGGGCTTTTAAGGGAAGCGTCACGGGACGCCAGCAGAAGCCGAGAGAGAAGCAAGAGAAGCAGAAGCCGAGAGAAGGCCGGAGAGCCCAGAGTGAAGACCTGCTGGGGGCTGGAAGGCCTGCCAGCCTACCGGCCCCCAGCACCCCTGCCTTCCATATGCCTGGTAAATCTTAATAAAAGACCTGCAAAAAAACCACTGAGGACTCTGACTCCTTTACCTGGTCTGCTGGATCATAGAAAACCTGCACTGTGTCCCGCCCTGACCCTACATTTACTCAGTTGCAAACCATGGCAGGTGTTACCATCAACCACGAGGACAGGAGAATTTCAGGATAGGATCTAACTTGTAGCCAGCTTTGGAAACTATGAGTCAAAGAAAGAAGTGGCTTTACACAAGAAAAGCCAAGGCCACAGACTCGGGAAGGGCAATGAAATAGCAGGGAAGCTTTAGTTCTCCCCTCAAGGGAGGGAGGACTTCATAATCCTTCTCCCATTGAAGGCTCAACCACCTTTTGTTGGCAAGATGGGATGGGCACTAACACAGGTTGGGTGCGGCTTTTTTTTAATCCTTTTTTGAGAAAGGTGTGGTGAGTTGCTGCCAACAAGGTGCGGTTGTTTGCGGACAAGCAGAGTCCTTTGGCGGTCCACTACAAATGCATGTTTGTGCCAAACGTTTCCTTTGTGCTTTGTGGCCCACATTGTCATCGCCTTCAAGACAAGAGGCTGCAGGGGAGGGGGCACAATGGACTGTGCAGGAAGATTCTGGGTGCCCTGGTGGATGTGGTGTGATAATATCTACCTGAGGGGTGTGATCCTGGCCCTGTAAGTCATACACGGTGTTGAAAACCAATGTTAACTCAATTTAAAAAATTTTTTTAAAGAGGTTGTAGAGGTGTTGAGAAAGATGGGATTAATTTAGAGTCCTGGGACTTTGGGGTAATTTATAGACAACATCCCAGAACTTACCACTAACTCCCCATAGGACGCCAAAGTCGTTGGCGTCTTTCCACTCATCTTTGGGTCTCAGCACAGTAGCTGTCTGCCCCATAGGCATCAATAAATGTAAATTGATATTTGAGACATGACACCAGGCGCCTTTTTTTTTTTTAAGGACAGAAATGATTTGTCCTAAAAGGTTTCTGAGATGCAATTCTGAATGTTAATGTGTCTGCCTTAGTGTGAGGATTAACGTTAAAGTGTGATAATAAGGGGTTACTTAGGATGAAACAGTTCTTTTCTTTCCCTGGTGTTTACTGGTAAAATGAAAGACCATGTGATTCTTATCTCTTCAAAGCCCTTCCTGTTTGAAATATGACAGTGTTTCTGTAGATTGGTACATTTCAGCTAGCAACTGAGCTGAACTAAAAGAGAAAAAAGCTTGAATAATCTGAATATGATTTAGGTGTTTATCAAGACTAGGATAAACCATTAAATTTAGATTTGCTTATGGTTAACTTATTTGATGAAGTGCTTTTCTGAATAATACATGAACTATGATTTTGAATGATCCTTTTCATTTTCTTGTTCATGTATAGATTTTATGTGTATATTCCAGGACGAAGATACAATCCTATCTTCTTTATCATAAACCTCACTGGAGGAGGAGCTAGGAAGAAGCCAAGCTTCTCTGGCTGAAGCTCAGCTGGCTAATGATCCTGTAAGTGTTGGGGCCAATAAGGGAGTGTGGTTGAGAAGGACTAGGAGTAATTGCCTAAACACGTTGCTAAAAAGAAAGCTACACAGATCGGTTGTGTTTTCAGAAATTTGAGCTGCGGGCTGTACAAGCACCAGGCCCCTGGGTCACAGCAATGGCAGGGTTTGTGTTGTTTTCTGGGTAAAGACAAAGACAAAGTTGTTGTTGAGCTACATTCTTTGTCTAACATGTTGCCTGTGCAGTGTTTTGAGAGAACGCAACTTTCCACATTGAAACAAAGCTATACAAACAAAATCTAAGACATGAAAAGTCAGGTGCCAGAAAAATGCCCCTTACAAAGACTTTCCTGTCCCTCCCTTCCAGTCTCTGGGAATGTGTACCTCTTTTTTGGTTTATGTTAAGTGGTATAATGTTTTCCCACAGAAAGACCTCTGTCCCCCCGAGGTACACAGTGAGGCTTAAACCACCTCACCCTTCTCTGATATAACTTCATTGGCACAGAATAGAGCTTTCACCTCTTTCCAGTCTTCTTACCCAAAAGTCCTAGGATAAGCTGGAACCACTGTGGGTGGCATTCATGTCTAGATGATTCCCACTGGCAACACCAGGTAGATACAGCAGTTGCAGCCTGAAAGGAGAAAAACCCAGTCTTCCCCTAAAAGTAACACACAGGGACCCCACCCTCAACACTCGCCCCACACACACACCCTGAAAACAAATCTGTAACAACAAAGAAAAACGTAGCTACTTGGAGGTGTGAAAAGCTCTTGGCATTTGCTATTCCTTCTGCTTGCAGTGCATGTAAAAAGCTTTCTACAGGGGTGAAACTGTACTTTCCTAACCAGCCCTCACCACTTGGACCCCACTCTGTTTGAATTTTCTTCCCTAGCCCATTTTTCCTTTCAGTATTCCTCTTTCTGCAGACAGCACCACTGTAGATTACTTCACTGACTCTTCCTTTCTCCCTCCTCTGCTTCTCTGCCATCCCCTATGTGTTGGAAATGTTCTAGACTCAGCTCAGGGGATACAGTAGAAAACCCCTTTTAATATGGAGTTTCTATTGTGTGTGTGTGGTGGTGGGGATTAGGGAATGTTGGGGGGAAATGGAAGGAAAAACCCAAACATGATATGTGAACTAGGGATAGGGAAGAAGTAGACAGATGGAAATTCTTTATGGGGATTAAAACTGAGTTGAAACCTGAGTTACAGGGAAATTCAGTCAAGGGAAGGAATTTCAGACAGAGAACAAGACTGTGCAGAGACCTCGCAGTGAGAACCAAAGTAGCATTTCAAGGAACTGAAAGGAAGCCAGTGGTTAGAGCTTGGAGAACCAGAGTGGGAGGGTGAGACATGATGAGGGCAGAGTTTTTATGTGGCCTGGGTGAAAATGAAGGAATTTGAATTTTATTCTAAATGTAATGGGAAGCCAGGTCTTAGCAAACTAATGAATTGTTCATTCGGAACATTGACTAGCCATTGTTTATTTCCTCTGTATTCTCCATAGGCTGTTCCTATCAAGTGTTCATAACTGTGGGGCCTACATAAAAGATGTTATGTGAGGGAATTGGAGACACACAAGAACAGTGACAAATGTGGGCCTCCCCTGGTGGCGCAGAGGGTTGAGTGCAGTGCTGTGAAGCTCTCCACAGCCTCTGCAGCGTGGGTTTGATTCCCGGCCGGCCAGGGAGATACCCACATGGCACAGCAGACCTCTCCTGCCTCGCCCACTGCTCCCCTCAGCAGTGTATTTCAGTGGATCTGCCTGTTCTGCTCCCCACTCTGTCTCTGGTGAATCCTCTCACCCTCCCACACCTCTGACCTGTACCCCAGTTCTTGTATAAATAAATAAATCTCAAAAAAAAAAAAAAGAGTATATCAGGTCTTTTAAAGGGCCTCCCTGGTGGTGCAAGGGTTGAGCACCGCACTGTGAGGCAATCCGCAGCCTCTGCAGCACTAGCTAATCCCCCGGCCGGCCAGGAAGAAACCCACGTGGCAAAGCAGACCTCTCCTGTCTTGCCCGCTGCTCCCCTCAGCAGTGTCTTCAGTCCATCTGCCTGTTCTGCTCCCCACTCTGTCTCTGATGAAACCTCTCACCCTCCCATGCCCCTGACTTGCATAAATAGATAAATAAATAGATACAGTTCTTGTATAAATAGATAAATCTTAAAAAAAAAAAAGTGACAAATGTGAGACCTGCTGCCTCACTCTATATCTTTTTTCCTTTCCCCTCATCATCTTTCTGCCGTCTTAAAGTTAACCCTGTCCTACATACTTATGCCATCCATTATGTTTACTGATACAGTCATCATTTGCTTTTGGATTTTCACTGTCATGACCCCTTTATGTTAACATAGGTGATTTTTAAAAATCTGTTCATTCTTCTGTATGTCTGTGTAAGTTGTTAGATCAAGAAAAACTGTTAAATTCTAACTAAAAAAATCCCATTCATTACAGAACGGTGATTCACAGCAATGCTGCAGCCCAAGTACTGGGGAGACCTGCAAGGGATAGCACATGTCCACATGTCTTCTGCAGTTCTAATATATTAAGTACATTTTGCCATCAGGACTAATTATTTTCCAACTGTCTTTGACACAGCCCCAAAGGTTTACCAGAGATGAAATATAATCTCAAATAACAGTGCCGGTTAATAAGCATTTCTCAGCAAAATCATTGTAGTTTGAATAAAAATATCGAAGTGGCTCATGTGATTTAAAATTATCCAATTTTATATCATGTTACTGTAACTCACAGCACATCACGGTATGTATAAAAATCACACCATAATCACCTCCAATTAGAATGCCTCTCTACCCAAATTAAGCTCCCGAATAAATAAATTCTCCCAAATTAGAAAGGTATCCAAGGGAAATGAAAGCAATCATATCATTAGATTAATCCTATTTGTGTTCTATGGTTGCACTGCTGTATTCTCATCATTTTTTCCCTTAAAACAAGTTTTTAAAAATGCGCAATTCAAATGTTTCCATTTAAGAAATACAACAAAACCAGTTATGAATTTCATACTTCTAGGACTCCACAATGATGTAAATATGAGTGTGAGTGTGTTCGACACCATTTGCCACATCAGAAAAATTCATCCATCTACAGAAGGGAAAATGACCAAAGTCTTCTCGGAATGCCTCAGCACAGCAGGTGCCTTTATTTGAACTGATAAGTCAATGCAAATACACTCAGTCACAGTAGGGGCCTTCTTAGGTCTGACTAGAAAGGCTGAAAGGCGAGCAGACTATTAGAGACCTTCACCTCCTGGGAACATTGTTCCTTCCTTTGCTGGCCCCTTGCTTAGGACAAAGTGAGCCACTTCAGCTTTGGTGTGAAACTGTCAGCTGTCCTAATCAAGGACAATGTACAAAAATTAAGACTTTAGGAAGAAGGGACAAAAGAGAGGAAGATCTAGAAGTGGGTGGGGATAAAAAGGCAGAACTGAGCCTGCATCTGCACGTGTCCAAGGTCTGCAGACTCTAGCTAGGATCCACGGGAGAAGACATCTTAGTGTGTAGAGAAATTAGACAAGGCAAAGATGGCCTTCACCATCCAAAATGAAGGCATCAGGGGAGGGTCTTCTGCATGCAATAGATAACTGAATTAGAAAGAGCAGAAATGTAAACCAGCAACGATTCCCTGGCTAGCTTAGATGCAGCTCTCCTGTCATTGGATAAATCATTTTCATGAGGAGATCCAATCAATAATGTAACCAAACTGTAGTGAGGATCTAGGTCTAGGTTCAGATCTCAAATATGGAGGTGCACGAATTACTGGGAGAGGAGAGGCGGAGGAGTAGAATCTGAACATCGCAACAGGCCAGCTGGTAGCTCTGTCCACTTTGACATTCCAGGGAGATAGAGAACAGCTCAATGTAACAACACAACACAGAATACTGATGCCTGAGTGTCCAGAGAGACCAACATGATAATGAGTTGCTACCATCTTAGTTTACAGAGACAATATTTAGTCCAAGTTACAATCAGATTTTACATAAGAGGATGTGACGACACAGATATTTATAAAATGAAGGGGATTAAGAAAAACATGCAGGGCTAGAAGTCAGAAGAGTGATGGTTCAGTCCTGGCTTTGCTACTGTTTAGGTCTGTGGACCTGAAGAGGACATTTAACATCTCTGAGCTTCAGTTTGCTCATCTGTAAAGGGTGGAGATGAACTCCATGTCCTCCCTCTATTCTTGGGCAGATCCCAACACAGAAGATCACTATGGGAATTGGAAAAAAAAAAAAGGGAGACTTGGCACCGAAACAAACTGGACTGCTGCTGGGACTCTAATCACCCCTCCTCACAGAGGGACTTGTTGAATCTCGTCCAAGGACATTTATTGTAATTTTTGAGAAAGGTAATTTTCAGATGCTAGTCTTGGGTCAGGAGTCTTGGGTCATTTCTGGTTTAAATGAACACTTCTTATTTTTGGTGAGGCGAAAGCTGAGCTGCAGACCCTTCGAATGTTACAATGAAAAATCAGCTTTTACTCTAACACTGATTAGCCTGGAACAGCTGCTTCATAGATGTCAGCCCTTGCCTCACCTCATACTTTTTAAAATGTATCGCTAGTATCTTAATCCAAAATACACTTGAGTTCTGTATACTTCTTACAGGAGAGAAAAGAACTAATATGTGCTCATTATCCCCTATGGATCAAGCATATTCTGTCATTTCATCCTCAAGGCAACTTTAAAAGGTGGCTATCACAGTCCCAGTTTTACAAGTGAAGAAACTATGACTCAGTGATGGGTAAGACTTGCTCAAATTCACACCATGAGGACATGGCAGAGATCTGAAGCAAGAAGTCAGGTCTTCTGACTTCACTGTCCATGACTTTTCTACTATGACATCATGCCACCTAGAAGAAAATGAAATGAGGGTGAATAGTTACCAGCAAAGTTAGGGGAAAAGAACAGACGATTAATAACGAGCTCACCTATTTTTGTCACTCTGCAGTGTCCAATTTTCAGTGAATCAGAATATGATTGTGAAATCGTCAACATTTAAATCACTACTGAACATAAACAATCTGGCTTAGACGATTCAGAGGTGCTTCCAGATCTTGCCATGCCTGAAAGTTCTCGCTAATGACGCAGATTATCAGTGCACTACAGGTGTGTGGAAAAGAAAGTGTTGGGGAACAGAAGCCAGATCACCTGCCTCCAAGATGCCAGGCATTGCACGGCTTTTATCAGCTTTTATTACACCAGGTCAAGGAAACAAATGGAATCTATCAACAGGGTCTTGCCATCTTGGACATATACTCTAAACATATATCCACTGTCATGCCCAGCGAGACAGAAATCATTCAAAAAGATCTCAATTTTCATCAAATTAAAACCCTACAACCGTCGTATCACTGCGCACAATATATTTTTACAGTCACAAACTCTATCACAAAGCAGAGTTGGAAACAACTGGAGAATATAACCGGTATTTAAATGCCCCTTGGCTGTGTAGAGCTGACCACGTGAGGCAGTGTGGCTGTGTGGGGGGAGGGGGCCGCTGCCCTGGCCAGAGGGCCAGCAAAGCCAGGCTTCTTGACTTCAGTGAGCCTCGGCTGTCCCAGTGCCCACACCCCTAGAACCTTGGACACTCAGATGTCTGCCAGCAACCACGTCCGAAACAAACGAACTCGACACTGGAATCTCCACGAAGTGGCCGATTTCACCAAGGCATTTCTCAGCACACTAGAGCAGACTGGGGTGAAAGTTGTACCGGAGGCTGGAGAAAAGGCCGATGTGTTTCACGAGGTTGGGCTCCACCACATAGGCCCGTTCCCCCTTGGCCTTCAACAGTGAGTACAGTGCCGTGTCCTTGCCAAAGCCCTTGTGGCAGTACACCTGGGACAGGTAGGTGAGGGTCCGGCGGGCTGCAGAGGCCGGGAAGAGCATGGCCGGGGTGCAGCACTCGGAGGCGGGGACCACGCTGTACAAGGAGGGACTCAGGCGTCGCAGCTCCAGGAAATAGTGCCGGCCCACCAGTTCGACCAGCCCCATGCTGTAGAGGGAGAAGAAGAGCATGACCGGCCAGCTGAACCCTGGCCGGCTGGCAAACCGCATGTATATCCAGGTGAGCAAGGGCCCCAGCAACATGCCCACACCGACCCACTCCAGGATCCGCATGGGCTCGGGGTTGACGTAGTGCTGCAGCCGCTCGGGGTGATAGAGCTTTAAATACAGGGCATCTTTGAGGTGTGGCTCAGAGAAGCGAGCCCGAAGAAGGTGCTCCAATACTGGGAAGATCTGCTCTTCTGGAACGGCATCGTCTTCCACCATCAGAACATAGTCCGGGTTGTAAGTCTGCAGGGAGGATTCCAGGCAATAGACATAGTCCTGCTTCTCTTTCTCAAATGAGTTGGTGGAAGGGTCGTCGCCATAATCGTCCTCAGTGCCCTCGTAGCGGTTGGCCACAGGGACGTACTTGGACAGCAGCTTGGCATCAAAATGGCTCACACTACGCTCCACATTGCACAGGAAGAGCTGGTGCCCCTCGCACTGGGGGCCGCACTGCTGAAGGAGCCGGTGGAACTGGGACACCACCTGCAAGACGTAGTGGAAGCCAGGCTGCCTGTCCACAGTGATGATGGTGATGACCAGCCAGGGGCGGGGGGTGGCCTGCCAGACAATGGGCACCGAGCCATTGGCAGAGGGCAGCTCCTCAAAGTAGTGGAGGGCAGCCTCACCCTCTTTCAAGCTCTGCTGCAGGAACTCCTGGCTCATTTGGTTCAGATGCCAATGGCGCAGGTAGAAGTAAGAGTGCAGAAGACGGTGACAGGCCAGAGGGGCCAGCAGGCCAAACGTCACCACTGTTAAGATAAAGAGCTGGACGGCAGTGCTGCCCCAGGAGAGCCGCCTCAGCCTCCGGAGCAGCATGGCCGCTGGAGAGGTTGATGTACTCATGAGGTCAACTTCTGGTCAGGTCTGATCCCAAGAACAAAGCATCCTGGAATGCACATCAGTGTGAGTCAGACCTAAAGAGAAAGGAGATAGAGAATGGTCAAGAGGACTTAAAAAGCCCCAGGGACAGAGCTCAACACACTCCAGACCAGAAATTCTAACCCTGGCTGTGCAGCCAACTAGAGACTTGGAAGTATTTTCTCTAGTATACAATTCTTTGGTTGTATCTGTTCATGACCTCTGGGATTCTTTTATTACTTCTATGAGTAATGAAAACTTGGTGTATCTATCCAACAAAGTTTTCATGCCTGTTGGGCTTAGTTAGGTTTACAATGTACCAGAAAACTACCAGGTAGGTTAGAAGATCATTATTTCAATTCAACAGCAACATAGAGATGGGTTCTTAAAATAGATGCAAAATGGCAAGGCACAGAAGAAATACATATTCCAAATAAATTCCAACATAAGTGCAAGTAAATACTTGTTGAATAAACATGCATAGTAATTGCTAAAAACTTGTTTTTATCTGTACATCCCACGCAAGTCAAGAACTATTTAGCATTCCCTGAAATGTCTTTGTCAAGATCTTTCCTTCATATTTTTCTACTCTTTCTCTAATCTCTAATTTTTCTAACACCTACAGGTGCATAATAATTTAATCCTGGCTATAGTTCCATTTTATATTTTACAGAACAACTATAGGAACCAGTGAAAGCAATCTAGAGTCCTAGACTTTGGGGACAGAGGAACTATCTGAAGGAAGATCCATGAGTAGATTTTCGGCAAGGGTAAGCAGATATAAAGACAAAAGAGACAGGCTCTAAGCTGGTCCAGAAAGGCAAAAAGAGACGGTTCTGAGCACAGGCCCGAGGAGGGGCACCGCTGGTGTGAATCCCAGAGTGGACACTCGGTGGACAGTCACTTCACTTGTCCACTCTTGCGTCCTTACCTCTAAGACAGATAATGACATATCTATCTCATGGGGCTAATACAAGGAGTAAATGTGTTTCTGATCAAAATAACGCCAAGTAAAAATGCCATTAAAATACTTCCATATGTTCAAAGTAAGTGATCTGTTAAAGAGTAGGTAAACTTAATGAACTGAGGGCAAACAGACTAGCATCAAAAAACAGAATTAAAAGGACCAAGTCAGTATGATACCAATAAAGTCAATGTAAAATGAATGGTATCTATAGCTTAGCAGGTAAGCTCTTAACTAAGAAGCATCATAAAGTTTGTACTCATTTGGAAGAAAACTGCCTTTTTGAAAAGATGGCAAATGTACCAGTGCCAAGTCTCTCATATCCATGTTCTCTCCTTCTTACTGTGAAAAGGGACATTTGTGAAGTCATTTTAAAGTGAAGCTGGGAGCCATTACTGAGAAATTGCATTACCTGTCTCCTTTGAATTGGGCCAAAGAAGAAATAGAAAAGTATGTATTGCATGCTATAATTTGTGGAAAAAGGGGGGAAATATACACAAACATTCTAGGTTTTATAGATATATGTATGCATGTACATAGGCTATCTCTGGAAGGATATAAAAAAGAGACTGGTGACTTTGCCTTGGAAGAGGGGAACTAAGTAGCTTAGGTACTATTTGTAACTTTTGACTTAAAGGTACCGACTTATAGAAAATAAAAGTTTCAATATATTTAATGTAAATATCACCTTCCCACCATTTTTTTTAAAATATGTATAAATCATTTATTGAACAATATAACAGATTATATAAAACTGAAACAATTTATATCGTGATTTTTTCTGAGAAATAAATAGCATTTAAGTCTGAAGAGTAAAAGTTTCAGAAGGTAGTCCTATAAATAAAGTGACATATATGAGTGAATTATGAGGATCAATTTCATGTCTTGTGGAAAAAGACAGATATTAATGTAGCAAGATAAATATTTTGCCTTGCTTAGATCAAACAAAAAAATGTTTTGATGACAAAGAAAATACATTTATAATTGGTATAAATATGTTAAGTATTTATATGTTCCATTTTGCTTTAAATGAATCTTTCAAAGGTGAAACATTTGGTTTCAGTAACTGTTTCATAAAATCAAACACAGATTTCAGTTTTCTTCAGTCTCCTTGTAGAAGTACATATTAACACCAATAACTCACCTTTTGTTTGTTCAACTTATTTGAACTTGATTTCGCTTTTAAATCTCACATTACAAATACCTTTAGAAAGAAATGACTGTACAAACCAAACTTAATTAAAATGCCCTCTTTTATTTCTATACATGTTGGCATATCAGTCTTCATTTCCTAACTGTGAAGAACATTTTCTTTTTAAAAGAAAAAATTATTTAGGGCCTCCCCGGTGGCGCAGCAATTAAGCGCTGGGTTATGAAGCTGCCCGCAGCCTCTGCAGCGCTGGTTTGATCCCCGGCTGCTCCCCAGCCACCGGAGGAGGGTCCCACATGGTGCGCAGACCTCTCCTGCAGCCCGCTGCTCCCCTCAGCAGTGTACTTCGGTCCTTCTGCCTGCTCTGCTCCCCACTCTGGCTCTGATGAATTCTCTCACCCTCCCACGCTTCTGACTGTACCCAGTGCTTGTATGTATAAATAAATAAATAAATCATCTAAAAATAAATAAATAAATAAACTACATTAACTTAAAAAATTATTTATTTATGCATACAAGAACTGGGGGACAGGCCAGAGGTGTGGGTGGTGAGAGGATTCACCTGAGACAGAGTGGGGTATAGAACAAGCAGATCTACTGAAATACACTGCTAAGGGGAGCAGCAGGCAAGTCAGGAGAGATCTGCTGCGCCATGTGGGTAGCTCCCTGGCTGGGGATTGAACTCCTGCTGCAGTGGCCACGGATAGCCTCACAGGTTGCAGTTTAACCCTTTGCGCCACCAGGGAGGCCCTGAAGAACATTTTCTTTTTTTTCATGGAGTATAAACAATTGGCAAAACAATAGTGTATATATGACACTTCTGGTTGAGTTTTTGACCTTTTGGAGAGTGAAATTTTTTTTCACCCTCCATCAAACTACCCATGACCATACCTCAAGTACCTTCCTCTCTTCTCCCTTCCCCTGGTAACCATTATATTCTTTTTGCTGAGTTCAAGATGTATTCTTACTGTACCTTGCATGTGAATATTTCTTGGGTATTTATAGACCACAGCTGACTGAAACCATCTGACACCTT
Organism: Talpa occidentalis; assembly: GCF_014898055.3. Lineage (NCBI taxonomy): Eukaryota > Metazoa > Chordata > Mammalia > Eulipotyphla > Talpidae > Talpa > Talpa occidentalis. Next base: position 55,998,527 of record NW_023605083.1, read on the forward strand.
TTACTTTTTGACTGATGTCACTCAACATAATCATTTGAAGGTCCATCCACTTTGTCCCACCATTTCATCTTTCTTCACAGATGTGTACTATTCCATTGAGTATATATTCCACAATTTCTCTATCCATTTGTCTATTGAAGAGCACTTGGGTTGGTTCCATGATTTGGCAATTGTGAACAGTGCTGCTATATACACAGGTGTAGCTAGATCTTTTTGTAACAAGAGTTTTTATATTATTTGGATAAATACCTAATAGAGGTATTGTTGGATGCTCTGGAATTTTTTTTTTTTACCACAACCTCACCAACATTTATTAATTCCATTCTTTTTTATATGGGCCATTTTCACAGGGGTAAGGTGATATCTTAATGTGGTTTTAATTTGCATTTCCTTATAATTAGTAAAGTTGAACAATTTTTCATATGTCTATAGGCTTTCTGAATGTCTTCTTGAGAAAAGAAAACATAGGTCCTTGGTCCTAAACTTTTTTTTTTTTAATTGGGTTTTTGTTTGTTTCTTTGTTGTTGGATTACATAAGAACTCTGTAAAGTTTGGAGGCCAGACCTCTATCAGGTGCACTGTATGAAAATATTTTTGCTTTTTTGTTTTTGTGATGGTTTCTTTTGTGGTACAAAAGCTTTCACGTTTAATGTAGTCCCACTTGTCCCAAATACATCTTTGTGGTAGATGTCCTGTAGTGTGTCCCCTATATTTTCTTTCAAGTACTTCATGGTTTCAGTTTTTATATCTAGGTCTTTAATCCATTTTTTTAAAAAGATTTATTTATTTATTTATACAAGAACCGGAGTACAGGCCAGATGTGCCGGAGGGTGAGAGGATCTACCAGAGACAGAGTGGGGAACAGAAAAGGCTGACTGACTGAAACACACTGCTGAGGGGAGCAGTGGGCGAGACAGGAGAGGTCTGCCACACCATGTGGGACCCTCTTCCAGTGGCCAGGATGGAACTGGCGCTGCAGAGGCTGCAGACAGCTTCACAGCAGGGCGCTCAACCGCCTGTGTCACCAGGGGAGGCCCTTTAATCCATTTTTAATTAAATGGAATTCAATACATGTCTTGTTTCATTTTTTTCCTAGTGGGTATCCATGTTTCCTAGTACCATTTATTATTTTAGTGTATGTGCTGCCGAAGCGAGCACCCTAGCACCATTTATTAAAGAGACTACCTTTTATCTGTTGTATGGCCACAGTTCCTTTGTCAAAGATTCCCTGTCAATATTTGTTCGGATTTACCTCTACTGGCCTGAGTTTCTGTTTTTGCTCCAGTACCGTGTTGTTTTGATTACTGCTGCTGTGTAATATTGTTTGATGTCAGAAGTGTGATACCTCCATTTTTCTTTTCTCTGAGGATTGTTTTAGCTATTTGGGGCCTTTTGTGATTCTACATAATTTTGATAATTGTTCTTGAAAAAATCTGGTTTCCCAGTAATTTTATCTGTAACAGGAATATGTTAGATTCTCTGTTAGCCCTTGGTTTGGTTGCTGTTTTTTGTGAGAATATACTTTCATGGAATATGAAGTATATGGAGAATATACTTTGTTTCTTTTTTAAAATTTTATTTTTAAATTATGTTTACTTTTTTTTTTTTTTTTAAACAGAAGTCATTTTTTTTTTTAAAGATTTATTTATTTATTTATACAAGCACTGGGTACAGTCAGAAGCACAGGAGGGTGAGAGAATTCACCAGAGCCAGAGCGGGGAGCAGAGCAGGCAGAAGGACCAAGGTACACTGCTGAGGGGAGCAGTGGGTGGCAGGAGAGGTCTGCGCGCCATGTGGGACCCTCCTCCGGTGGCCGGGGAACAGCCGGGGATCGAACCAGCACTGCAGAGGCTGCGGGCAGCTTCGCAACCCAGCGCTCAACCGCTGCGCCACCGGGGAGGCCCTTACTGACATAACGTTGGTTTACAACATTTTGTGTTTTAGGAGTATAGGTTCGCACCTCTACAGATGTATGTTACCACACCATGCCCACCAACAAAGCCCTGATGGTCAGAGACACCCACACCTAGTATTACCTATCATATGAATGACAAGTCCACAAATATTGTCAGGAGCCTAGCAGGCTTACAGGGCTGGTCTTGACATTTCTGTACAAAGGAGGCTTGTATGTTCCAGGTAGAGGGAGAGGAAGAGGACTTTCTTTAAGCTGTGTTTATAAAGCAAGTAGGGTATTTTTCCTTAGATTCCATTATTTATGAGTCGCAGAAATTAAGGAAATGAAAGTCTTATTCAAGCACCCCATGTTGTTGCTTTTAGGCTTTCCCCCCTCAAAGATTTATTTAGGCATATAAGAGCTGGGGTGCAGGCCAGAGGTGCAGGGGGTGAGAGGATTCACCAAAGACAGAGTGGGGAACAGAACAGATGGATCTACTGAAATACACTGCTGAGGGGCGCAGCAGACAGACCAGACAGGAGAAGTCAGCTCCCTAGGCAGCTCCCTGGTTCGTTCCCTAGGCAGCCAGGGGATCGAATTCCTGCTTCAGTGGCTGGTTATAGCTTGATAGAGCTGTCTTTAACCCCTGTGCCACCAGGGCGGCCCTGCTTTTAGGCTCCTGATCCTCTCTCCCTTCTGGCAAGTGTGACAGAAACTCATGTACCTTTATATGGTTCTTTATATGAACTTTTCTCTTGGGACACTTATTTATCCTTTTCTATTTGAGACTATTTCTATCTATGGCTACCACTTATTAAGCTCCTACAATATACCCAACTTCTAAATTAGATGTTTATATCTATTTCTTCTGATCAAAATAGCAATTCTCAAATAGCAAATGGAACTAATCCCATTTCAATGAAAAAATAGATACTACCATGTTGAAAGCAGGCAATTCATACACAGGAAATATTCTAAAGCCCATGGTTTTTGATGCCTACTGTTTTCCATATTTCACTCATGGCCCTTGATTTAAGTGCCTGTTGGACTTACAAATTCCTTGTTAGTGGATTCAGTCTGACTTATCTTTGCTTTCCTTCATAAACCCAGCATAGACCTTTATGTATAGAAGAGGTTCAAAGTTTGTTAAGAATCAACCATAGCCTGGCCTCCTTGGTGTTACAAGGGGTTAAGTCTCAGCTCTGTGAAGCTATTTGCCAGCAAGAGTTCAATCCCCCACCCCAGGGAGCTAACCCACATGGCAGCAGACCTCTCCCGTCTCACCCACTGCTCCTTTCAGCAGTATATTTCAGTCAGTTCACGTAATCTGCTCCCCACTCTGTCTCTGGTGATTCCTCTCACCACCCCTCCCTCCCCGCCCCCTACCTTTGGTCAACAGCCCAGCTCTTGTATACATAAATAAATAAATCTTTAAAAAAAAATCAACCATAGTCGAGCCCTGTGACCTTGATGTGTCACAGCTATAAAATTAGTAGTAATAAAAGAGCTTGGTCACATAATGTTCAGAGAGCAACTTATTAGTTAATGTTTGCCAAGTGCTTCTTATGTGTCAGGTATTGCTCTAAGCATCTTGTTTATCCTAAAAAGCCTATGTGAAATATGGTTATTAAGTCCATTTTATAACTGAAAAACTAAGGCACAATTAATTTATACCTAAGGGTAACAAAGATTTTAAGCGGGTGGCAAAACTTGAACCCATGGTTCCAGAAGCCACATTGTCAACCAGTATGTCATTCTGTCACTGTACAGATTGGGAACCTAAGAAAATCAGCTGAAAAACCATCAGAAAAGGTAAGACTTTCAGAAGGTGGCTGATAACAGAATTAGTATATAAAAATAGTATGTAATATTATATATACACACATATATGGATATAGATATAGCTATGTTAAATGTTTTCATATAAGCCACCAAATACTAACCCCAGTAGAAACTGCAAACAAAAAATAATAAAACTAGGATAATGATAGAAATAAGACAATGAAAATGGAACTTAAAACAGGAAGCCCTCAAAAATAAAAAAGATAAACCCAAAACAAAACAAACTAACAACAAAAACCATAACAAAAAGGCAATAGGCATTTATTTTTAAAAGCCATTTTAAATGTAAATGGCCTGAACTCACCAGTCAAAAAATGTAGAGTAGCTGAATGCATTTCAAAACAAAGTTTAACCTCCTGCTGTTGACATGAAAATCACCTTACCAACAAAAACATGCACAGACTTAGTGTTAAAGGCTGGAAAACAGCAAATGGCAAAAAAAAAAAAAAAAAAAAAGAATCCAAAGAACTATACTTAATCTCATAGAGGACACTATTTTATGACTAAGCTTTTAATACAGCAAGAAGAAATAACGTCATAAATATATAAGTACTGAAAGATGAGGTACCAAGACACAAAAGGCAATAACAGAACTTAAGAGAGATATTGATAACAGTAATACTAGAGGACTTGAACACCCCATTTACAATGGAAGATCAATTAAGACAAATTATAAATAAGGAAACAATCGTTTTAAGTGAGGAGCTAGACGTTGGAGGTATAACAGGCATCTAGACAACACTTCACACCCCCCCTCAAAAAAACCCACCAAATTATTTAACAGTTTAAAAGATTTAACAGTCAAAGGGGGTGGGGAGGTGCGGCAGCTAATATAACCTAGGAATAAATTTAAGAAATGTGCACAATATACATCCATATTAGAAAATTCTACTGAAAAGTACTCAAAAATTCTTGAACAAGTGGAAAAAAATAACATTTCCCAAACAGGTTCTTTTTCCCAAAATTAATTTTTATTTAACACGGCCCAGAGAGAATGGTCCAATTGTACAAACTGGCACTTTCATATAAACTGGTGAAAACTTTTTTGGGGAAAAAGTTGAAATAGTTTCTGTAAGTTTTTATATGTGCTTTCCCTTTGACATAGAAATCATATTTCTGGGACTCTATCTGCAGAAATGCCAACACATGCTACCAAAGATACGCAAGGAATGTTCATGGCAATTTGGCAGTTTTGTTTGTAATAGTAAAGGAGAGAGAAAAAGGTGGAGGAAAGGAACAGAGGGGAGGGCTGGGCAGGGCAGGGAAAACTACTATAGGGAAAGGAAATGCCAAGAAACAGGGGACATATTTTTAAATGATCACTGAAGGGGATGATACAGGGATACTGAAAAAAAAAAAAATTAAAAAACCAAACAATTTTAAATATACTGACATTAAAAAAGTCTTAGGTCTCTCTGTACTGAATGTTTGTGTCTCCCAAAATTCATATATTAAAACCCTAATTCCCAATGTAATGGTATTGGAGAGAGGGTATTTAAAAGGTGATTAAGTCAAGCCAGTGATAGGAGTAGAGTTTTTAAAAGAGAGCTTATTCCTTTTCTCTGCTCTCCTGTTCTCTGCTAGTCAGAAGGCAGCCATCTGTAAACCAGGAAGTGTCCTCACCAATCCCAGCTATGCTGGCACTCAGATTTCCGCTTTCCAGCCTCCAGAATTATGAGGCAGACACATTTCTACTGTTTAAGCCACCCAGTCTATGATAATTTGTAAAAGCAACCCAAGCAGACTGAAAGTCTCTAAGTGAAAAATACAACCATGTTAATGCAAATTGTAGGAAAGTGTACACCCCGTGATCATTTTATTTTTAATATGAAATGAAATTTAGAGGAGAGACGAAAGGTGTGGGGGCTGGTGGTTTGTGTTTTGCTTTCTACACATGTGCAAACAGTATGTATTACTTGTATCTTTAGTAACCATTAGATCCATTAAATACTGAGTCTTGGGCCAGGCATTGGGATGTATATCACAACCTTTGTTATCAAAAATGCAATCGAAATTTAAAAATGATTCTATTAGTTTTGGTGGACTGGAGAGAAGTTGGTTAACTTGACCAAAGTATTCTAAAGATTATTTGTAAGTAGTAATAATAAAAAACATGAGGATCTGCTCTTCAGTGGCAGTGCAAGGATATAGGGAAGATAAGCACCGCCCCTGTGCAAGGAAGACATGGAGTTTACACAGTGTTACGTAGTTCTGACTGTGATGTTGGTGACATGGGTGCACACATTTGACAAAACTCACTGAAATATACATTAAAATAGTGCATTTTATTGCATATAAACGATATCTTAATAAAATTGATGTTTTAAGTCAGGAAAACAATGACACTGAAAAGAATCTACCTACCAGGTATTAAACCTATTATAAAATTTCAGTAATTAAAATACTGACATGGAACTGACACCAACATACACTGATAAATAGATGCAAACAAATAAAACATACAATAATTATATGTCATCAGTTGTAGCAATTTAAATCAGGGGTAAAAAATGGACTTAATGGTTTTCCAGCAACTGGCTAACCATTCAGGAAAAGTAAATTAGTTCTCTACAATGTAAACTAGAATAAATTCCACTTAAAAAGTTCTTAATGCAAACTTAAGCATACCTCAAGAAAACACAGGTTAATATTTATTTAAATTTGGGATACGAAAGGCCTGTCTTAGTAAGATTCTCAAGTAAAATCCATAAACAAAAACAGTAATAGATTTGACTAAACTAAAACAGCAAACTTCTATATGGTAAAGATGAAAAACTGACAAACACTAAGCAAATTGGGAAAGACTGTGCACTTTATGACGGAAAAACTACTTTAACGTGCAATATATAGAGTACTTAAAAATTAGAAACAGAAAGACACTCCAATTGAAAACCGCACAAAAGAAATAATCAATTCACCCACACAAATACAAAAGGTCAATACACAGAGGAAAAGGTGTGTTGATTCCTCTGGGGTAATCAGACAAGCAAACTGAAATAAGACGTCATTTTTGTTAATGTTACTGGTTGAAAGGTGTGGATGCAGAGAACATTTTAAGAAAATACCCAGAAAATCTCAATAATCTAGAAGATAAAGTTTGATCTTTATTTTCCTCCGGAACATTTTTTTCCAGGATGCTTTGTAATAAGACTAATACTTTCCTTAAAAAATCCTAATAATGTTAAGAATGTTAGGTGAGACACGCATAGTTTTCTCCTCTGGACTTCTAAAGTACCTGATGCAGTGCCCTCTAGAAATGCGCCCCTAAAAAAGATATTTCCCCTTAACACGGTTTAGTTCTCCTGGGAAAATACACTTGTGCCCACACATACCTGCAGGTTTTGCTAATGATCCGCATAGTGAGATCATCATTGGAGCCGCCTTGCGGGTGCCCCCCAGAGAAAGGCGGGGCAGGGGGTGCCTGGATCACGCCCACCCTGCAGCATCGCTCGCCCCAGACACTGGATGAGCAATGCGCACCCCAACACCCGCGCGCAGGGCCCACCCGGGAGCCCAGCTGCGTGGTCCTAACTATCGCTCTCGGAAAGAGAAGGGAAGAAGCAAAGCGGAGTCCGGATCCCGCGCCGGCCGCTGACCTTGGGCAGTACCCGCGGCGCTAGGGCCTCAGTTTCCCCATCGTGTGTGGAGGTTCTGGGGCTCCCTCACCGCTATGGCTCCCCTTGACTGGTCTTTCCTGGAGCAAGGAGGGAAGGGCGCCTCCTCTGCGGGTTCGCCCTTCCCGAGTCCCGGGCCGCGAGGGGAATCCCAACGCTGCAGCAGCGCGTCCAGTGCGCGCCCCGGGCGGCCCTCGCGGCGCTCGGGCGGCCATTAGGGGACCAGTCCTTGGACTGCTCGGCCCCGCCAGGCTGCGCAGGAGCGGGGGAGTCTTACCTGGGCTCACACGCGCCCCGCTGGCGCCTTCCTGTCGGCCTCAAGGCGTAACCAAAGCAGGAGAGAGGTGGGGAGGCGCCCTGGCCCCGACTCTCCATCCCTTCGCTGACGCCCACACGGGCCGCGCGGGGGACGCCCTTCTGGGGTCCCCGCAGTCCTCCGGCAGGAAGCGGCCGCCGCCAGGCTAGAGCGCACGGCCGGGGAGCCTGGCCTTCCCGGGCAGCCCAGGCCCCTGCAGCTGCTCGCTCCCCGCCGGCCGCGGCGCCCCGGATCCTCGCCCCTCGGTCTGGGGTCTCTGCGGGTGGGCGCTCCAGCCACGGTGCCAAAGGAAACCTACCGGGTGGGGGCTGCCAGGTCCGTGCCCTGCGCCCGCCGAGGGCCGCCTGCAGAGTCGCCTAGGCTGGGCGCCTCATCCTCCTGGGGGAGCCACCGCAGGACCCCGAAGCCCGGGAGAAGCGGGCCCGGTGCGGTTCGGGCGCGAGCAGCCTCATCCCTTTCCACGGCGCAGCTCCGTGGCGGGGTCCCCCAGCTCGCGCAGGCCATGTGACCTGCGAGCTGCGGAGCCACCGCAGCCCCCAAAGGCGGGACGGCAAGAGGCGCCAACTGACGGACAGAGAGAGAACGGCAGGCTCAGGTCGAGGACGCCGGGATGCTGGTCGCTGTTTGCAGCCACAGCTGGCCATCAAATGGTGTTCTCTGCTGGAGGCATTTGTTTTTGCCCAGAATAAAAATAAGCTGCCGCCACGTCCACCCCCTAATCCTCAACCGTGCTAGTCCTTGTATCGGGTGCCTTACATTCCTCTAGCGCTCGTTTCACTCTTGTAGGTTAGAGTATCGCCCCCAATTTGCAAATAGTGCAAGATTTGAGATGATTTACCAAGTGCAACCCTTATTCCAAAAGTCAGAAATGTGAGCATTTCTTAAAACACAGAACGGTTTTGTCTAACTGTTAGGGGGAAAAGGATGTCCTAAAGCTAATCCCATACAGGCTTTGTGGACTCCACCCCCACCCAGGCCAAAGCCATCAAGACACTGGGAACTCCAAATCCCATCACCACCAAAGGGAAGGGGGCTGGGACCTGAGGGTGGGGTTAAGCAGCCAGGTTGGTATAAAGCCAGACACGTGGGCTTTGGAGGGGTCCCCCATTTTGGCTCTCCGCCAGCTCGCAGCATCCGGCCAGCTCTGAGAGTGCTTTTTGGGTTTCCAGGTCGGCAGATCGGGTAGGACACATTAAAGACTTTATTTCCCTATTTTCTCCCTGAGTTGTACATTTTCCTTATTTCCTTTTCCCTTGTAAATAAACCTTTTATTAACCTTTTGTGTGTGCCTGTAGTGGAGTATTAATAAGTCCCTTGTAAGCGCGCGGGTGAGGACCCACAGCCAGGCAACCCATTCAATATCGGGGCTGCCCTATAACATAGCCACCTAGCCAGGCATGGGATTTAGATCTGTGGGTCTTTCTCCTTGGGGGTCATTCTCTTTCAGGCATGGCTTTGGGTGCCAGTCCACAGCTGTAATCATTCCCAACCCCTCATCTGGGCAGATAGATAATACCATACCCACTTTGCAGGTGAAAAAATAGGTTTTGTCAAAGGAATGGTCTTGTCCACATGACTGAGGTGAATGATCTTCTCTACTGGTTAATGACAATGGAGAGTTTATTTGCTAGGCACTCACTGTGCAAGACACATTTATTATGCAGGGCAATCTTATAAGGTGGTTTATTATTACTATTATTACTTATTAATATTCTAAGAAAAACAGATTCAGAGGGGTCATGAATTTAAATGCATGAGGTTACACTGCCTTTAAGCAGCATAGTTGGGATTCAGATCTTGTTCATGTTTTCTGGGGACTTCAACTGTCTCTAAGACTGTTGCCCCTCCCCCCCCCACGTCTATTTTGAAATTAAGGGGTCTACTCAACAAGCCCTGTGGTGGTAGAAGAAACCAATAGACATTTACCAGACAGGCATATTGTGTACCTGACTCAGGTCAAAATATTTTCAATTTTTCCTTGTAGTTTATTTTTTAATTCATATGGTATTTAGTCATGCATTAACAATTTTCCAAATATTGAGGGCTTCTCCAGATAGGTCATTTTTATTGATTTCTAATTTAACTCTGTTGAAATGAGAAAAAATATCCTGTACATTTTTTTTAAAAATCTATTGAAGTTTTTTTGGTATGGCCTAACATATATCCCATCCCATTGCTCTGTGAACAATGAAAAAGGTGGTACACTCCGTGTTGGTTGCCTCCTGTGTTTTGTCATTCTCAGTTTAATAGCATCTCTTCTGTATTGATTTTTTCATTGTTCTTTCAATAATGGAAAAAAGTATTCAAATCAACAAATAATTATAAATTTGTCTATTTCTTTTTAGTTGTATAAGTTTTTGTTTCATTTTTTTCTTGGTCATTAGGCATACATACATTTACTATTATATCTTTAATCATTATAAACTATCTCTTTGTCTCGGGTAATCTTGTTGTGAAGTCTCCTTGAGATTAAAATATCTACCCCAGCTTTCTTGACCTCCTTTTCTTTGCATGTCAGATGCATTTTGATTGAAAACTGGACATTGTGGAGAATATGTTATAGCAACTCTAACTCCATTTTCTTGTGAAGATTATTGAGTTTTGTTCTGTAGGCAGTGGCTAGGTTTCAAATTTCAAACTGTCTTTCCTGCATTTGCTATTATCTCTGCAGATGTTTTGTTGGTGGTTTCTCCCCAACTTTTTTTTTTTTCAAACTTTCATCCTGAATGTCCTTCCTGTACCTGATTAAATTAGTGATCAGCCAAAGCTCTGGGTAGAAATTTGCTCAAGTTTTGGGCTCATTCTTTCTCTGTTTCTGAGCTTTTTCTCAACCCCACTTAATTTCAAACTGCTCTTCCAGACCCAGCCTGTGTTCTCCAGTGTTTCAAGCTGACTAGCTTGTGGGAAAGAAAAAAAAAAAAAAAAAAAGCAGACTTACAAAACTCACCCAGTTCAAATGTGTTCTTGAAAGGCAGACTCTCTTATTTCTGTCTGCTATTGTTCCAGAGTGTGATTTCCATAAAGAGGGGAGATTTCATGTCACCATCTCCTGGGTTCACTGTAGTTCCAGTGACAGGTAAAAGAGAGGCCTCCTCAAAATATTCAGAACAGATACCCCCAAAATGTGCCACTCTGGCATGAAGATTGTTTTCAGCTGAGGACAACAGAGGAGCTGCAGGCTTAAAAGAAATTTATACCACTGCCTCAACTACCTAGAAGAATGAAAATAGGGGGGTCTTACCCAGAATCAGTGTTCTTACCAGAATAAACGTTTCTATCTGAAAAGCCTGCCTATGCTACCGGGCACACATCTAATTATGGAGTATCTGCTGTTCCTCATCTCCTCTTCATGTGAGTGCCCCTCCTCCCTCTCTCTTTGAAACCCCAAGTTTCATCCCATTTCTTAGCTTAGGATATAGACGCACGCCAATTTTTGCCTCACAGACTTTGGAACCCACATGTCTGCTTAGATTCCCTGTATGTATGGAATAACATTGTGTTCTCCTGCTAACTCTTCTGACAGGAGTTTGATTAGTTAACCAGGCAGAGAAAAACCCAGAGAGGTTGGGGACATTTCCTTTCCTTCCCAACACCGGTAAGAGATAATTTCCCTGGAGTCTGGCAAGGCTGTATCAAAAGGGATAAAAGGATGGAAAAATCATCTGATTGAGCCAGTGGATGAAGAGCAGAGGACACTGGGGTGTGCTAGTGGAGGGGAGTACCGTATTGCTGGGAATTTTAAGGGTAGAAGGTAAGTACTGGCCAAGTTGTTCCTCCTGTGATCCTACCAGTCCTTGATAGAGGCTTTGAAAATCACGAAAAATTTTGTTGAATTTGTATTTTTCATGAAATCATTAGAAGGCCTGGTTCCACTTGATATTGACTCACATCACTTAGAACATGAGTCAATAGCAACAAACTCATGAAGATGCTGTCTGAATGACAACACAGATACACCTATAATTCTGGGCTAATTTCAGACTTAGAGAATTGTAATGACTGTAAAGATTTCTTAGTTTCTCCAAATGGTAACATTTCGCCCCATTTGTTTCCTTATTCTTTTTGATCTTTATATGTGCATAATCTCTCTCTCTCTCTCTCTCTTCCTCTGTGTGTATGTAGTGACCACCTACATACACAGTAAATTGCAGCTATAATGTCCTTTCATCCTTAAAACTGTTTGATGTCTATTTTTAAGCATAAAAACATTCTGTACAAAGCCCAATACAGTTATTAAAACCAGAAAGTTAATGTTGATGCAATACTACTATCTAATATATAAACCTTATTTAAATCTCAATAGCCTCACTAATGTTCTTTTTTAAAAAAGAAGAAAAAAAGAAGAAAAAAAAATTCTGGGTAAGGATCCAGCCCAGAATCGTATTTTGTATTTATTTGTCACATCTCTTTAACCTCTTTTAGTCTGAAACCATTTCTCAATCTGTGTTTGTTTCCTGCTTCAGGTGTATCATGTAAACATAGATTTAGTGGCTAAAAGAAACACTATGTACTTTCTTATAATTCCGAAGGTCAGAAGTGCAAAATCAGCTCATTAGGTTAAGTTAAGGCATTAGCAGGACAGGTTCCTTCTGAGGCTTTCCTGGAGGCCCAGTTTTCTTGCCTGCTTCAGTTTCTAGAGCCCTCACTGGTTCCTTGTTAACTGCCTCCTTGCATAACACCAATCTGTTACTTCCATCATCATATCTGCTACTTCTAACCTGACCTTCTTTTCTCCCTCTTATGAGGGTCCTGGAGATTATAGTCCTAGATAATCCAGAGTCAGTTTCCATCTCAAGATCCTTAATTTGATCACATTTGCAAAGTCTCTTTTAATGTGCAAGGTAACTGCTGTGAAACGAAAGTTTGTGGTCTCAACCTCTAAGCCGCTCAACTTCCTCCTCCCTTTGTATATCAAAACTTGAATCCTCAATGTTTTAGAGTCTGGAAATGGAACTTTAGGAGGTGATAAGGTTGTGAAGATGGAACACTCATGAATGGAATTAGTGGCTTTTTAAAAGCGGTATGAGAAAGATGATCTCTGTCATATTAGGAAGGAAGGCAAACAACCAGGAAGACACCCCAGGTTCAGCAGAGCTGCCCACACCATGGCCTTGGACTTCCCAGCCTCCAGAACTGTGAGAAATAAACTTTTGTTGTTTAAGCCCCCTCGCCTAAGGTCTCTGTTACAGTGGCCCAAGCTAAAAGAGTTAACACATCTGTCCAGATATTAGGTTATGGTCATTTTGCTGGCATGGGGAAGAGTGGTTTAATCAGACTACCACAGTTTTCGTGAAAATAATTTTAAGTCCTTTTGAGTAGAATGTGGATGGAAAGGAACAAGGAAAGGCAGAGGTGAGGGTGAGGGACAGCCATGGGAAGGGCAATTAAAAGACATTCAGGGGAGGGAGAAGAAATGAAAAGACACCAATTACCCTGGATTTCTGGTTTGGCAAATTGCTCACGATTTAGGTGTCTGTGGTGGGTACAAGGAAAAAAGAAATATGCCTTGGCTAAACTTATTTTCTCAGTGTTAAAATATGGGGGAAGTTTGATGCCTGAGAAAAAGAAGGTTCTGCTTTATTAAATTCTATCCCAGGGCCTCCCTGGTGGCACAGGCGGTTGAGCGCCACACTGTGAAGCTGTGTGCAGCCTCTGCAGCACAGGTTCCATCCTGGCTGGCCGGCGAGAATCCCACATGGTAAAGCAGACCTCTCCTGTCTCACCTGCTGCTCCCCTCAGCAGTGTATTTCGTCAGTCTGCCTGTTCTGTTCCCCTGCTCTGTCTCTGGTGAATCCTCTTACCCTCCCGCGCATCTGGCCTGTAACCCGGTTCTTGTATAAATAAATAAATCTTTAAAAAAAATAATTCTATCCCAGTATATCAATTGTAGAATCTTCTCACAGAATATTCACAACTTCATCCCTGTGGATATTTTTCCCCCTGCAAGTGAGTAAACTTATCTGCCTCTTCACAAATCATTGTACAAAAAGCCATTGATTATCTTTATGTGAAGTAGAAAGTGGAGTTCAAAAAGAAAATCAACCCTTTCTCTCTCCAGGACATGTGGTATGAGGCAACATAGCCACCCTCCCATCCCCCCATTCCATATACACATCTGATGTTCTTCTTGGCCTACACAACGCAGTCTGATTCTTCTTAGGTTTCCCAGTCTGTGCCATAGCTGTTACCATAGTGATGCTGTAGAGCAGCTGGCAAATTCACCCTTAGAATCAGCAAAGGTTCAGAATCTGAGCTGAGCTCAATCAAATGACTGAACAATGACAGTATTAGGGGAACTGAAATTCCTCCACTAGCAGAGATAAGAGCTACATGAAAAGAGAGAGGTGAGCTCTCAAATCCCAAGGTCCAGTTTTTGGGGCATTGAGATGAATAATAACTTTTAATCTTGGATCACACAGAAAGACAGTCATGATGACGAAAAAAGATTCTCCTTTCTCCATCTTCTGTAATGCCTAGCTTAGAATTGCCCTTTTTAAAAATACCAAACATGTTTCAAGGTAAGTCATTTTCTGTGGCCCCTAAGATAATTTAAGATTAAGATAAGATAATTTGGCTCTTAAGATAATTTCCAAGTGGGTTTTGGAAACATCGTGTTCTCAAAACCCTAAATATTTTGTTACAGCTATTAACCTATAATTTGGGGGCCAGGAATACAGTGTGCTCTTACATTTCATCCCAGTTTCAAACTTAAAGTCACTAAGAAAATACCTATGGAATGGGGTACTCCTTTTGGTTTGGCTGCTGTATTCCTGAAATTGCAAATGATGAAAAATATATATGCCAAGTTTTAGTGGAAATCATTTCTAAACACTTACAAAGGTAGAGCCAAAGCTATGTCTTTGTGATTCCAGTGAGGTGAACCCTTCCAGCTAATACCCCTAGTAACTTGCAAATTAGGAAAATAAATTTGTCCATTAAAACAAATGTCATCTCATTGTTCCAATACTACGAAGAATTTGACCTCATAGTAGATGGTAAGGAGACCAAGATGAGTTCAGAAGAAAAAGAATGTATATTTTTACATTTACTATTGGGTGTCCTTTTGTTTCCAGAAAGTTAGCTTTTTATGTCCCTTCTGTGAGTTCCCTGACTCTGATCTTAATCAACCTCAAGCTTGCTTTCTGTCAGGGTAATCTTTCCATTTCCTATGGCTATCCAGCTATACAGAAGTAAGCTTACGCAGCCAAAAGAATCAAGCTTCTGGGCCTCCCCTGGTGGCACAGGCAGTTCAGCGCAGCACTGTGAAGCTGTCCACAGCCTCTGTAGCGCAGGTTTGATCCCCGCCGGCCAGTGAGGGTCCCACATGGCATGGCAGACCTCCCCTGTCTCACTCGCTGCTCCCCTCATCAGCGTATTTAGTCAGTCTGCCTGTTCTGTTCCCCGCTCTGTCTCTGGTGAATCCTCTCACCCTCCCGTGCATCTGGCCGTACCCCGGTTCTTGTATAAATAAATAAATCTTAAAAAAAAAAAAAGAATCAAGCTTCTAACAACAAATCACAATAGAAAATGACATTCTTTCATTCGCATTTGATGAACTGATTTGTAATACGGAGAGCTGAGCTTCTACTGGAAATGCTCATGTTCGCAAACAGTTTGTTGCTTGCTTAATAAGATATTCATGTCAAGCAAAACTCTCTGCATTTTCTTTTGGCAGAGGCAAGGAGTGGATAGTGGACACTATATCGTGTTTGTTTGTTGAAGTTCTAGTTTTATTTTGGGAGGTTTTAGTGCTGAATGATAAGCCTCTCCAGATGTTCAGAACAGGCCTTCCCAAGTGTTGAATGTCACTTTGGCATTCAAATTATTCTGAACTGAGGTCCATCATGGCCCTGTAAGCTCACAAGCAACTTTTACCACTGCCTTAACTACCTAGAAGAATGAAAATTGGTGTCTCGTTCATAATGAGGGTTACTGCCCGAAATAACCTTTTATCTATAAAGCCTATCTAGATGGCAGGGTAAACAACTAATGACAGAGCATCTGTTCATCATATGAGTCACCCTCTCCTTGTCACATGAGCCCTCTCCTCTCTCTTTGAAGCCCCAGGCTCCTTAGCTCAGGACATATATGCCACCAATCTACCAATCTGCCCCACTGTCTCTGGAATCCTCATGTCTACATGTACATTTCCTTGTACTTAAGTAATTTGTTCTCTCTCTCTCTCTCTCTCTCTGATGTTAATTTGATTTTTCAATCAGCCTAAGAACACAGAGGTAGGGAGAGATTTTCATTCCTCCCACACAGTAGTCTGTTCAGTGAATGGCAAAATGCTTCTCAGAACTCACATCTGACCCTCCTTGAAGTTGTTAAATCAATCAAACAAGAAGCCCATTGGCCAGATGTGGCTCTGATGTCATGATGCTCAATGCAAGCAACCAAAACCTAAACCTGTAAATGCCTCAAGGTCACCAAATCAAAAGTTAGGCTAACCAATCACAATCGACCAACAAGGCTTTAAGCTTCAGTAATTTCTTACTTTGCTTGCACCTTTTTCCCTACAACAGTCTCACAGAGCTCCTTTAGGTAGAGGTCTTTGGTTTTGCACCGCCCCATTTGACTCAATTTTTGCTCAACTAAAATCTCAGTAATAGTAATATGTCTGTATTTTAACAAAACTTAAGTCAGTCTCTATTCAGTTTCTCTTCTGTGAGGGAAGAAAATGTCTTATTGAAATGGGATAAAGCCAAAGGGCCAAGGGTTAAGGGGCTTATGGGTCCTCACCTGAGTGCTTACAACTGAAGCACATGACTGGAAAACAGTCACATGGGCACAGAGCAGGATATCTATGATTCCAGCAGACCTGATAAAGGAGGAGTCCTGGAGCCCTCAGTGGCTTTCTCAGGCTTATTGAGCTTTTACATGTAGTGCAGCAACCAGGTACACGGCAGGCCAGGATGCTGGGGGCCAGGAGGCTGGCAGGTCCCCAAATACGTGGCAAGTCTTCACTCAAGGATTCTCTGGCCTTCTTTCTTCCCTTTTCTCTCCCGTCTAGGCTTCTCTTGGTGATTATCTCAATACTAAGGCACCTCCCACAGAAGCAAACAACACAGCTTACAACAATGTAACAACTGCAGGTGCCCCATAAGGCAGAGCAATCCTAATGGTGGGAGGGCAGAAAAACCGGAAAACCAATTACCCTACAGGGGCAAATACAGGGAGAGTCAGGAGAGGGGAGAGAGAAAAAAGAGAGAGCTAGTCACAGGCCTGAACGTGGAAGATGGCTGCTAGGCCCCTCAGCAGAAGAAGCATAGTCAGCACATGCAGGAAGAGGACAGCCCATTTGCTGAAGCCTGGGGCAAATGCTGGGATCCAGCTGCACACTGGGAAGAAGCCTGGTGTAGGGTAAATGGTTTTCAGGCTTTTCTGCCCTCCTACCATTGGGATTGCCCTGCCTGGTGGGGCACCTGCAGTTGTTACATTGTTGTCAGCTGTTTGTTTACTTCTGTGGGCCATGGGAGGGGGATTGAGATAGTCACCAAGAGAAGTAGAAGCAAGAGAAGAGGCAGAAGAGAGAAGGGGAGAAAGAAGCCAGACAAAGACGGGCAGAGGGAAGAGTTGCCAGAGGCTTGGAGGCTTATGGGCCTCCTGGTCCCCCTGGCACCCCTGCCTGCCGTGTACCTGTTTGCCACACTACATGTAAAGCTCAATAAAAGCCTGAGAAAGCCACCCAGGGCTCCAGGACTCTCCTTTACCCATCTGCTGGATCATAGATAACCTGCTCTGCCCTATTCTGGCACTACACCTGGTGGCCCTCTAAAAAGCAGACCAGAGAGGTGAAGGGTCTGGTGTTGTCCACCACTGAGGAGCTGAGTAAGAGAGAAGGGGGGTCTCCCCGGTGGTGCAGCGGTTGAGCGCTGGGTTGCGAAGCTGCCCGCAGCCTCTGCAGTGCCGGTTCGATCCCCGGCTGCTCCCCGGCCCCGGAGGAGGGTCCCACATGGTGCGCAGACCTCTCCTGCCGCCTGCTGCTCCCTGCTCTGGCTCTGGTGAATTCTCTCACCCTCCCGCGCTTCTGACTGTACCCAGTGCTTGTATAAATAAATCAATAAATCTTTTTTTTTTTTAAAAGGCAAAGAGGGAAGAAAATAGAGGTAAAGTAAAACAAAACAAAAAAATACTCTTTCAAAAAAAAAAAAAAAAAAAGAGAAGCGGGTCCGGACACACTTGGTCCACATAAAAAAGAAAGGTGAGCTGGCCAAGTATGGTACAGCTTTTAAACCCTGTGGCAACTCCATCCTTCCCCCTTCCCAGCAGCCCCTCACTCAGGACATGGGGGTGGGGTGGGAATGGTAGGCTTCAGCCCACTCTCTGGGAAGAAAAAGCTGGGCAGAAGTCTCAGCCCAGCCCTGAAGGTGGAGCCATCACAAGGGCCCAGGGGTGCAGGCTCAGCTGCCCAGGCTGCAACAACAGTTTAACAATGAAAACAATGCCCTGTCTGTAAGTTTATTTATTCATAAATGATAAAATATTTGATTTACAAAATGTAATGAATGGAAGATTGAAATGGAAATAAAATGTCCACTACTTGCAGGAGTCCTAAACTGTAGTGCATTGGTTTCAAAGGTTTTTAATTTCTTATAAAAATGCTGCATATGTATTCCTATAACTTTCTTATCCCACTCAGCAATACACTGTAAGCTAATTTCAATGTTAAGAAATATAGATGTACAGGGGAAAAAAATAACAAAACAAAAAATAAAAGACAATTGTAAACCAGAGACATCCTGCAGGGGAGGAGGAGGGAAGAGGGATCAGAGGGAGGGAGGGAGGGAGGAGCACAGGGGACTGTGGTGATGGTGCATGGGTGCATTGGAAGGAAATTCTATGGGGATTACACCTGAGGGGGTGTGAAAAACAAACATTGTTTAAAAATGAACAATGATGGGGCCTCCCTGGTGGGCAAGGAGTTAAGACTCAACCTATGAAGCTATCCCCAGCCACTGCAGCATGAGTTCCATCCCCGGCCAGGGAGCTACCCCCATGGCATAGCAGACCTCTCCTGACTTGTGTGCTATCACACGCTGCTCCCCTCAGCAGTGTATTTCAGTCAATCTGCCTGTTCTGTTCCCCACTCTTCTGTCTCTGGTGAATCCTCTCACCCCCCACACCTCTGGCCTGTACCCCAGTTCTTGTATGCATAAATAAGTAAATCTTTTAAAAAAAATGAACAATGATGTAAAAAAATATAATAAAATTTAAAAATTAAAAAGGAAATATAGATGTATATAACAATTTTAATTGCTCTGTAGAATTCTATACTAAGGACATACTGTAATGTGGCTAGGTAGATACTGAAATTTTAAAATTATAAATAATGCTAAACATTTTTTTGTAGAGTTATATTTAAGCACTTCTTTGATCTTGTTTTCTTTAGACTACTAATTGCTGGATCTTTGGGTATGACATATTTCAAACTTTTAAAAGAAGTTAACAGATTGATTGGCACTCACTTAAAGTAGGGCAGTCATCACAAAAATAAAGTACAAAGGGAGATGTTCAGTACTTCTAATATTTTAGCATTTGGCAGCTTGACATGGTACATTTCTTTGTTGATATGCTAAATGTTGGCAAGCTAATCTTACTAGGCTTGGTCATCACTCAGTTTTAAGTATCCACACAATTGCTATATTAATAAAAGTATGTGCATGCAAAGAAAGAGAACATGTGTATTATTGGAAAAAATTAGTCTTCAAGGTTAACTAATTGAAATGTCAATGTAGTGTCAAAATGTGCTCCACGGCTTAGACATGTTTGGGTAAAGTGTCCTTGCCACTATATCTTTGAAGTGACTGTTACTCTGGTATCCAATTACTTTTAAAGCCTTATTCAATTACAAAGTGCAAATTAACCCAGCTTCTAGGTGAATCCATGAAATGTAACTTGAGGTTTTAGTTCAATGTTAGGTATAATGACTTAATCCATTATGAAGGGTAAATGTTACAGATCAGAACTATACTTGGATGTAAGCATAGGGGAGGAATGTCACCTGAACTCTCAACTGCTCCAAATAAGATCACATATCACCTACTTCATAAATGCCTTCAGCAGGAGATACTTAAAATCAAGTGAGCTTCAAATGTGCATAGACTACTTATAAGATAAGAGATGTCAACTTCAATTTACTGTATGTCAGTATGTATTTGTTCAAAGTCAAGGTGTTTCCTGAGGTTCTGGTGAAATGCCAGATGTATCCCGGAGGGCATGGTGGTGGCCCTTCCTGGAGAACTTTACAACAGCTGGGGTGCAGTTTCAGCAGATTTCACAACTCTTTAGCTAACTGGAATGGTGTTCTTAGCCAGTGAATTATTCTTATTCTTACTCTGAGGTGGGTCAGTGAATTTATCCTTATTTTTCCTCTGAGGTGGGGGTGACGGTGCTGATAATGCAAGATGCTAAACATTCCTGGGTTCCTGGCCATATGCTACCACTGCATGCCTTCAGGTATCAGAAATTCATAACTGAAGGTATTGGTATAACTATGGTATTGGGATGAGAATATTATCTTCATAAGCATAGTTTGTTAGACTCAATATGTGCTTAAATTGATATTCTGTGTTATATTGATATTCTCCTTTATTGATCTTAGATTCATTTAAAAGCTGATCCCTCTTCCCTCCTCCTCCCCTGCAGGATGTCTCTGGTTTATAATTGTCTTTTATTTTGTTTTGTTATTTTTTTCCCCTGTACATCTATAATCATGCACCAGTTAGGATTTAGATGGGTGACACAGATGGGACATGGTGATTAATAAATGAGAGTTCTATCACACAAGCACACTCAGCCGTTAATTTCCTTTTTTTTTTTTAAGATTTATTTATTTATTTATGCATACAAGAGTTGGGGTACAGGCTGGAGATGTGAGGGGTGAGAGGATTCACCAGCGACAGAGTGGGCAACACAACAGGCCGACTATCTGAAATACACTGCTGAGTGGGGCAGCGGGCAAGACACGAGAGGTCTGCTGCGCCATGTGGGTTGCTCATTGGCCGGCCGGGATTGAACTGGTGCTATAGTGACTGTGGATTGCTTCACAGTGCGGTGCTTAACCCCTTGCACCACCAGGGAGGCCCCCGGATGTTAATTTCTGAGAGACAACATGTAAGATGGTTGGTATGGACTGAAAATATACATATAGTGAGAAAAAAAATACATGAGTTATTGCGTTTTCAGTATTATTTTCTTCAAGATATAATGAGATAAGGAATAAAAGGAGTGATACATATTGGAAAGGAAGCAAAAAAAATATTTGCACATAATGTGATTGCTGTCCAATCCCCTCCAAAATTCCAAGAAATCAGGAAGAGAGTTTTTTTTAAGGTAATAAGGGTAAGTCAAAATAAAAATAGATATATATCTTTCCAATCTGGTACTTATAACCAATTGGAAAATAGAATTTAAATTGTTATTCTCTTTAGAAACATAACCTATGCATTTTCTAGATATAAACTGGATAATAATTAAAATAAAAAAATGAAACTTTACTGAAACATAGGAAGACTTGAGAAAATGGAGAAAGATGTTTTCATAGTTGAGAAAACTAAATATATTAGAAAATGTTCATTTATCCCCACATTCTTCTAGAAATGTAATACACTATATCAAAATCTCAATGGACTTTTTTTTTTTTTTTAAAGATTTATTTATTGATTGATTGATTGATACATACAAGCACTGGGTACAGTTAGAAGCGCGGGAGGGAGAGAGAATTCACCAGAGCCAGAGCGGGAGCAGAGCAGGCAGAAGGACTGAGTACACTGCTGAGGGGAGCAGCGGGCGGCAGGAGAGGTCTGCGCGCCATGTGGGACCCTCCTCCCGAGGCCGGGAGCAGCCGGGGATTGAACCGGCGCTGCAGAGACTGCCGGCAGCTTCCCAACCCAGCGCTCAACCGCTGCGCCACCGGGGAGGCCCTCAATGGACTTTTGTTTATAAAGTTTAAAGATTGTTTTGATTCTCTGCTCCTATAATAGTGGCCATTGTAAATTTGATAATAAATCTAATAATTAGGTTTCCTGAGGCACAATTGGACTGGAGAAGCCTCTACCACTGTGGAGGAAATTATTTTATTGTGACTTTCCTTTCTGGTTGGAAGAGATATAGTTCAAGAACTAATTGAGAATACTGGTTAAGAGAGTCTCTGCTACAGCTATGTGAATTATGGATCCAGTTAAATAAAGTATAAAAAGAAGGGGGGCCTCCCCAGTGGCGCAGCGGGTTGAGGGCTGCGCTGTGAAGCTGTCTGCAGCCACTGTGGTGCAGGTTCGATCCTGGCCAGCCAGCAAGAATCCCACATGGCGCAGCAGACCTCTCCTGTCATGCCTGCTGCTCCCCTCAGCAGTGTATTTCTATCATCTGCCTGTCCTGCTCCCTGCTCTGTCTCTGGTGAATCCTCTCACCCTCCCAGGCCTCTGGCATATACCCCAGCTCTTGTATAAAAAAAATAAATCTTTAAAGAGAAGGGCCTGATTCTTCTCACAGAAACCTTTTTGTTTCATTTTTTTTCCAAAAAAGAAACATGAGAAGTTAGAATGATAAGGGTGAAATTTCCAATCAGTAGAGGAACTAATTGATTATTCAATTAAAGTATAAGCAATGTCTGTTGCTTATCCTCTGGAAAAAATGGTTTTTATCTACATCAGGTATAAAAATAATTACAACTGAATCACAGGCAAAGGCATAATGAAGAGCTAAATGAAAATATAGAACATTTTTATTATTTTGGAATTAATACTTTTCCTTTTATGATGATACCCAAAGAAAATACTGACACATTTGACATAACAATTTTAAACTCCCTTATAGTAAACAAGTAACAGTAAAGAAAACAAAAATTTAGCAAAAGGGAAATAAAGGAAAAGGCTGGAGAAAATATTGGTCACATAAATAAGATACTAGAGGTTACTCTGTAATATATGAAGACTTCCTGAAAATGCATTAGAAGAATAAAACAATCCAATGGGAAATTAAACAAAGATTTTCCATAGAAAAGCCATGGGAGATGCAAACATCCAATATTCTTTTTAACACATTCAACCACATACATAATGAAACCCAAGCTAATTAAATCTAATAGACATTTTTAATTATATAGGACATATTAACAAGACTGATAACCTTGGCTGTATTAGTTTGTGAGGGTTGCTGTAACAAAATGCCACAGATAGGATAACATAAACAACAGGCATTTTTTTCTCACAGTTCTGGGGCTTGAAGTCCAAGATCAAGGTCCTGGCTATTTGGGTTCATGGTGAGTGCCATTTCCTGGTTGCAAGACTCTGGCCTTCTGTGTCCTCACACAGCAGAGAGAGCTGGTGTCTATTCTTATAAGGTCACTAATGCCGCCATGCAGTACCATCCTCATGACTCATCTAAATCATCTAAATCTAATTATCTCCCCAAAGTCCTATCTCCTAATGCCATTACAACATCTGAACTTCGGGAGGACATAATTCAGTTGATAGCACTGGGTTTTTTTTTTTTTTAAAAGATTTATTTTATTTATACAAGAACTGGGGTACAGGCCAGAGGCGCGGGAGGGTGAGAGAATTCACCAGAGACAGAGCGGGGAGCAGAACAGGCAGATGGACCGAAAACACTGCTAAGGGGAGCAGCGGGCCCGGCAGGAGAGGTCTGCTGCGCCATGTGGGTATCTCCCTGGCTGGCCGGCCATTGAACCTGTACTGCAGAGGCAGCAGACAGCTACCCCGCACTGTGCTCAACCATGCTATGCCACCTGGGAGGCCCAGCACTGGGTTATTAAAAGTATTGGGAAAGGGACTCTCCTTCCAGTCTCCTCTCCGCTGGAATAAAAACAGAGCCCATAACTCATAGGTAAAATAGTTTTACAAACCACCAACTGAAAGGGAAACGGGAATTTGTGTGTGCTGGGCACAGGATCACCTTTCAGCAACTCAGGTGGGAGCCCCAGGCCCCTATGTCTCTTAGCAAGACCATAAGGCAACTTTTCCTCCTCTTTCACAGCTTTAGGACCTCCAGTAAGGACCATCTCTGTCCTCTGGCTTTAAAACTGAAAAACTTTATAACTGAAAAACTCATTTCCCCCAGTGGTTGGGCCTGTTGGATGCCAATAGCACGCAGCTGAGTTCCCTCCAGAGTTTGCCCTTCATTGAAGAAAGCCACCTCCTCAAGCTCCAGCCCCCTTCCCAGGCCCCTGGTAGCCACGTCCAGTGACTGACTGAATCAAGGGTATGAAGACTGGCTTCCCTGCCTCAATTCCGGTCAGCCCTGAGAGGGCAAATAAGGTACTTCTAAAATTATCTTTAGCACACAAATAACCCAGGCCAGAGCTCATGGAATACTGGAATGCATGGAGTTCAACAACAATCTTAGAGCAAAACATTTTCAGGAAGCATAGGAAAAAATTGTTAAAAACCCCAAGTACCTTAATTTTGTCTTTTATGAGCACATTAAGCCCGCTCTAAGTGCTTGCCTAGCTTTCTAAGGTTTAGGGTGAAGACATGAATAAGGGTTAGTACAGTAAGCCACAAACCAAGCTCCGAACTGAGGATGGAGGCATGTTGCCTACTGCCACCTTGAGGCAGAACTGTGTAATGAAGATGGGCTGCAAAGCGTAAGATGTGGGGCCTTGGACAAACGCTAAGTGACTTGGAAAAGATAATTAAATGTTCTGTTTTCTCTTTTAAAAAAAGGTATTGCTAACATGTTACTTAAAATAGGAGACAATGTTTTGAAAGATAAGTGATATAAAATATTAACTCTTCTTTATCACAGCAAATGCAGTACTGTGATCTTTTAAAAAGGGCCAAACTTATTTTTCCAGGGTTATTCTTTTTTCTTGATTAAGATGTTGAACAGGTGATGGCTGATTAGAAATGGAGAATGTGGTGAATGAGGAAATTTTCTGGCTTCCTTATCTATTCCATTTCCCTAATTCTCTAGAATGAGGCTACCTTTTTGGATTAGAACAAGCTTTGAGGAAGATGTCAGATGGCTGTGTGGGGCCTTCAAAAATTTTTTCACCAGTAGCTGGAGAAGATGATTATCTACCTGGTGAGAGTTGAAAAGGTCTATAAAGGTTTCTTCTCGATATCTACACTAGCATACTGAAGTGTGTGTTGAAGTTAGGGATAACCTAACTGATTTTTCGGCTCCATTTCCCTGAGATTCTCTCAACTCTGCCCACCTCTATGTTGTCTTCATCATCAATTTGGGTCGTTCCTGCTTCAAGCCTTACACAACAAACTCAGAAGAAAACTTTAGTCTTAGTGTGCCAAGCAACTCATCCTGATTAACCTGTTCATTGTTAAGAGTAGGAGTTTGTTCTTTGGGAGGTGGGGACTTACAATTTATATTAGGACAATCCTTGGATATGAAATTGAACTCAGATTCCCCTAAGACATATGGGGCCTATATGGAAATATGAATAAAATCTTGGTTCTGTTCTGTTAAAAGTGAAAGTGAGGGAATAGATACTGGGTACAGTATCCACCTATAGTCAGTGGTTGGTTTATCACACACAACACAGCACATGGATGACAATATGTAAATGAAACTTCACTGTTAGGGAGTGATAGTGGCGACTATGATAAACAGGAATAACATGGCCCATGAATAAAAGAGGAAGGCTACATGGCTCTTGGCAATGTGAAAAGGCAGGAAGAGTAGGCTAGTGTTAGGTCTTCAGCATTTTCAAGAGAAGTTGACAATTTGGATTCTTGTATAAAATACCCATATTTTAAATGTTAACAAGTACAGGGCCTCCCTGGTGGCACATGTGGTTGCGTGCAGCACTGTGAAGCTGCCCACAGCCTCTGCAGTGTGGGTTCAATCCCCGCCGGCAGCAGAGCAACCCACATGGTGTGGCAGGCCTCTCCTGTCTCACCCGTTGCTCCCCTCAGCAGTGTATTTCAGTCATTCTGCCTGTTCTGTTACCTGCCCTGTCTCTGGTGAATCCTCTCACCCTCCTGCACTTCCGGCCTGTACCCCGGTTCTTGTATAAATAAACCTTTTAAAAGAATAAATGTTAAAAAGTACATTTTTTGTTATTAACCATAAAGGATACCTAATATGGTTAAAAATAAACAAAGCATATCCATTGGTCAAATAAAGCCTGTGAACCTGTAGTTTATAGACTTTGCACTAGAAGAAGCTTTGCTTCCATCCAGTGGTTTTAGAGGCAAGGCTTGCCCTGAGTAAAGCAGCCAAAGGATGATCAAAGAATGAGTTGGGGTCTCATGCAATGCTTTTCAGTGGGTGGCTCTCCAAACAGGATTCTTAGGCTTCTGCTTCACCAAACATAATACAGTTTGGTGAAGTCTATTTGGAGTTAGATACTTCCTTCCAGATTAGGCAAGGTGGTCTAGTTTCAGGCAGCCTAATGCACTTGGTTTCCCATTGTTCACCTTCATCTACAGCTTAAGACCCAGAGGTTAGGAGAATACAAGGACCAGTGTTTTCCTAGAACAGAAGAAATTCAGAGTGGATTAGGTTTGATCTTTTACTCAAAGATGCCAACATTTCTTTTTTCATTTTATAGATAGAGCAATCGTTCTTCCACTTCTGTCACCTCCCTGACGTCATCAGGTAACTTTTCAGTTCTGCAAGGCACACAGCTCTTTCTTGATAGATCACTGTTTTATCATGAAAACGCATAAGTTAGTTTAGCTGAGCAGGAAATAGCTTGTTATTGCTTAATATGAATACTTATTAGCTTAAAACAGACTTGTGTTACTATCAGAAACTTATTGATTTGTATTTCTTATCTTTTTCCTCGTCAATATCTTGTTCCAAAGAAATACAAAAACAGCAGTTGTCGGGCCTCCTTGGTGGCGCAGGCGGTTGAGCGCTGCACTCTGAAGCTGTCCAAAGCCTCTGCAGCGCGGGTTCGATTCCCAGCCAGCCAGGGAGATACATATATGGTGCAACAGACCTCTCCTGTCTCGCCCGCTGCTCTCCTCAGCAGTATATTTCATCAGTCTGCCTGTTCTGTTCCCCACTGTCTCTGGTGAATCCTCTCACGCTCCGAATCTCTGGCCTGTACCCCGGTTCTTGTATAAATAAAAAAAAAAATATTTTAAAAAACAAAACAAAACAAAAAAGCGGTCGTTGTCAATTCTGTTCGCCCGTCAGATTCTCTGGAGTGGACGAGGGTTGAGGAAAAGCTTTAAAAAGAGCCGATGCCCAGGTCCTACTCTAGAAAAATTTAAAAAACTCCCCCAAGTTATTCTAATGCGTAGGCAGAGCCTTATATAGTTCCCGGTAGGAAAAATGTACCAGCCCTGAAATCATCAACGCTTTGGGATTTCCTTCAGAGCCCGCCCTTTTAGCCCAAACAGGCTCCGAGTAACAATTTCCGGAGGTTTCTGAGGCCAGCTCCGGAGATGGACGGCACAGTCAGCCAATCAGCAGTCTCAACGACTCACGGCCGGCCCAGTAACAGGCAACAGAACAAGGCGCTGTATCCTAGAGAAACCGGGCTGCAGTGGCGAAGGGAACAAACCAGCCAAAGAAACCAGATGCTGTCCCTACAGACTCCGCGAGAATCGCGTCTACTGGAGTCGCCTTTCAACCGCCGGGCGTTGCCACGGCAACGGCGCTGCCTCCTGGGAGCATGGCGTCCCCCGAGGCGGCGCGTCACTTCCGCCCGGCTGGGTCTCTGGCGTCACGTTCGGGTTGCAGCGACTTCCTGTTTCCCCCCTTCTTCCTGTCCCGGGTCCTGCCTCCCGAAACCTTCGCGGGGTCTTCGCCTGCGCGTCTGGGTGAGGCGGGGGACTGAGCGGACCTTGGCGCACAACTGCCGGGAGTTCCGCTCCCCGGGGGCGCGAGTCGAGGGAACCCAGGTTAGATACCCGCCGAGGCTTGGCGCGACCGGACTGTGCGGGGCCTCGGAAACCTCCATCCTCTCAGTTCCGTGGCCTTCCTCTCCCGGGCCTGAGGTTGGCCGCGCCGGAGGCTGGGGTCCTTGGCTCCTCGCGAGTGGGATTGCGGCCCTGTCCGCCGCCGTCTTCTCTCTCTCCAGGCTACGTCTAACGTTGCTGCCACCGGTAACCGCTCTCCTGGAGCTTGAATTGGAAGCAGAGTCGTGCGTGGTCTCCGTCATGGCAGAGCTGCTTCCAAAAGTAGCAAAGTGCTTTAGCATCCACACCTCCTCCTTTGAGCTCTGAAATCCTGGGGTCCTGGTGGGGCTGCAAGATATTTATTCGCTTCCATCGTAAAAGGAAACCGAAGCTCTTGGAGAACTCACTGCTTCAAGGCGACACGGCACCTGAAGAGGTAGATACTTGACTGTGGAATTAAGTCCAGCTTCCCTAGGGTTGCAGAGACTCATGGGGGAGTGTTTGAAAAAAGGAAAAATGCTGCAGATATGAAAAGGAGAGCTAGCATTTCTGAGTACTTAATGCTAGGCATTATGCTGCGTTTTTTTTTTTTTATGCTTATTCATTCCCTCTAAGTGGCATAGGAAGCATGTCTGTTGTTATTGCTGGTTTAGGACACAGGCTTAGAGATGATAAATGAGGTGTCCATCTCCCAGCTCTCTTTCAGCTGTGATTCTTCCAGTATTATAGAATTAATTTCTGTATTTCTGATTTTGGCATTTCAGGAAGTGAGGTTTCTGAAAATTGTCTTGGTCTTTTCACATTCTGCTCATTGTCTTATTCCATATTAATATCCTATTTGGAGATTTGTAGTCATGTCAGTTGAGCTCTGATTCTTACTCCACAATTTACTTTTTTCTTTTTAAGAGGAATTTGGGGATTATGTTGCTTAGTGTGGAGTTAATGTATCCAGGCTATAGGGTGTGCTGGGAAAGTTGCTAATTTTTACATCCTAGCTGGTTTCTTTCTTGCTGATCTCTTAGCATATGTAACCTCAGTTTCTGCCCCTTTTCCCTCCAGGAAAACATCTTGTGTCAAGATGTCAGGTATTGGAAATAAAAGAGCAGCTGGAGAACCTGGCACCTCCATGCCACCAGAGAAGAAGACAGCTGTTGAAGATTCAGGGACCACGGTGGAAACAATTAAGCTAGGTGGTGTCTCTTCAACGGTATGTGGAAACAATGTGCTGAGAGTGAACTTTTCTTCTTTTGCCTGTAACCTGAAAGTAAGAATTAGTGAGAGTCTTTTGGAGTATGAGGAGTCAACTTGAAAAGAAGAGGGACCCAAGTAGGTGAAATGATGTAGTACTCAGCTCTGAGGAAGAGATATATTGATATTTGACCTGCATTTCCAAAGGTGTGGTTTTATTCTTTTGAGCCTGGTCCCTGATAAAGCATTGATTACAGTTATTTAGCAGAAGAAAGCTATATATTCATTCTTCATTCACTGCAAGTTTGGTCCCAGCACTAAGAGGCAGTGTAGCAAAATCATTGAGAGTGTATTGGAGAGGTCAGACTGCCTGGAGTTGACCCTCAGCTTGGTGGCTTCTCGTTACTCTCTCTGGGCCTCTTGTTTCCTTGTCTGTGAAATGTAATTACAGTACCTACCTCTTTGGGTCTGGACAGTAAAATGACAGTCCTTGTTAAATATTAAATATTATCTTTAACATGTATTCAATGTATGTGAGCTATTAAAAATTATTCTTGGGCTAAACAGCATGAACAAGTTGGCGAATAAAATAGATATTGTCCTTGTTCTTGTAGAGTTAACAGTTAAATTAGACTGTTATGCCCCCAAAGTCATAGTAATAAGTCTATTAGTCATCAGAACCTCACTATGCTAGGTTTTGATCTGAATCTGATGTGTGTTTTAGAATTCTGCCATGGGGATAGGGTGTTAAAGTGTTTTATATTTATTTAGCTTACAAACCCACACCTGTAACTTGTTTTGAGATGGAGGATCAGAAAGAATAATAGGAAATTCCGAGTAAATTGTTGATGAAATATCATTTCTGAGACCTTTTGGGGTTCAGTTACACCACGCTGGTACAGGGAATTTTTTTGTCTTAGCATCCCAAGGACATTTATTCATTCAATTTATATATATATTTGTTGAGTATCTGTTATTTGCCCAACACTGCGCTTTGCATTGGGATTAGCCCCTGGACTTCAGTTTGTAGGGTGGCACTAACAAGGAATCAGATTGTTAGAGTAGCATGAGGTAATGTTGTTTATAGGGATAACCGCTTGCTCTAAGGGAAGCACACATCCCAATTAGGACGTCAGCCAGAGGGCAGTGGGGAGCCATTGCAGGGTCCTTAAGCAGGGGAGTAGAATGCTCTGACCTATTTTTTGAGAACAGACTGTAGATGATCAAGGGTTCTTAGCAGGAATTGCCCTTGTGGAATTGTTCTCTTGCTCCTTTTCTATCTCTTTCCTCTCCACACCATCTCTAAGGGTGGGCAGCTGGGCACGTATCAGTGATTCCTACTCCGGTTGGTTGAAAATTATCCTTGAAGGCATTAACCCCTCCTCTGCACTTTGAGGTTGCTGTAGTGACCCAGCTGAGACTGGAATACAAAACTAGGAGACTCCAAAGTGCGCTTCAAGTGGGGACACAGACTGTGAATGGAGCTGTCCACTGGAACTGTGCTGAAATCTGGCAGGCCATCAGGACTTGGTACCGGGCACTAAAGTGCTATTGGAGGCCGATGCAGTAATTTTGATGAGGGATCATAGTGACTTGGACCACTGTAGATATAGTGTTGATAATATTTCCTGATGGACTGGATGATGCAAATACAAAATGATCCCAGGATTTTGGAAATAATGAGTTTCCATTTACTGAGCTGAGGAGGGATATGAACAGAGCATATTTTTGGAAGCTGTGGAAGATAAATTGTGAGTTTGGCTTTGGGCATACAAGTCTGAGGTATTTATTAAACCTCTGAGTGAGTAGTTAGTTGTATGTAGTAATCTGCAGTCTGCGAAGAGGTCTTGGCAAAGCTATACATGTGTGAACCATTTTGTAGGTGATATTTAAATCCATAAGGCTAGAGGTTGTCCCTAAGAACTGAGCATAAAGAGGAGGTCTGAGAACAGCATGCAGAGTTTTCATGTCAAGCTGAGAAGAGACTGGCCAAAGAGCCCAAAAAAGAGGGGAAATATGTGATCTAGGAGGAGAATGAGAGAGTGGAGTCCCAGAAACATATGAAGAAAGCATTTCAAGAAGGAGTTGATTAAATGCTGCAGGTGGGTTCAGTAAGGGGAGAATTGAGACATTAGATCTAGCAATAAAATGCTCTTCGGTAACTTGACAAGAACCATGTTTTAGTGGTGGAGATGGAAACTTGATTGCAGTGAGCTTAAAAGAATATGAGATGTGGGGCCTTCCCGGTGGTGCAGTGGTTGAGCGCTGGGTTGCAAAGCTGCCCGTGGCCTCTGTGGCACCGGTTCGATCCCCGGCTGCTCCCCGGCCACCGGAGGAGGGTCCCACATGGCGC
Organism: Talpa occidentalis; assembly: GCF_014898055.3. Taxonomy (NCBI): domain Eukaryota; kingdom Metazoa; phylum Chordata; class Mammalia; order Eulipotyphla; family Talpidae; genus Talpa; species Talpa occidentalis. The sequence goes on from NW_023605083.1 coordinate 56,029,566, forward strand.
GCAGACCTCTCCTGCCGCCCGCTGCTCCCCTCAGCAGTGTACTTTGGTCCTTCTGCCTGCTCTGCTCCCCCTCTGACTCTGGTGAATTCTCTCACCCTCCCGTGCTTCTGACTGTACCCAGTGCATGTATAAAGAAACAAACAAACAAACAAACAAACAAATAAATAAATAAAACATGCCTCTATTAAAAAAAAAGTTAAAAAAAAAAAGAATATGAGATGAAAAAGAAAAAAAAAGAATATGAGATGAGAGGGATAAGGAAAAAGAGTAAGGCCAATGCTATGGAGAGGTATTGAAGTAAAATAAAACACCAAGTCTGGTGGCTGAAGGAGGTAGAGAACAAGAGGATTAGAGAAGAGATCTACAACTTGATGATCCAAGCTATAGGAAAGATCATCTGTGTGGGCATTGAAGTCATTCAGAACCATGACAGGAATAGTATTGGAGAGAGTGATAATAAAGTAGGTGCTAAATCTTCAGGACATGTGGGGAAGTGACCTCGGCCTTTACAGACAAGTTAGCCAGGCAGGTTACAGGCGGAACAGCCCAGCAGCTTGAGCTGCAAAGCTCGGCAATTTTAGGGAACTAAGTGGATAATGGCCTGGGAAGTGCCATTGGAAAACAAGGAGGATACCCACCTAATTCCAGGCCCAGGGCTTTAAAGGTTGTGGGAGAGAAACAACCACCACTGGAGAAACCTGCAGGAAAACAGTGTCTCCTCCAGGTTTCAGTTAGAGCAGGAAGGGGCAGGCAGTGCTCAGAGAAGAGGATGAGGCTATGTTTACTAACAGTATTAGTAAAGTGTACAGTTGGAAAATCTTAGAGTGACATTGTTGCAGATATAGAAGAGAACTGGATCATGAGCACAAATTGAAGTTTTAAAAATGTGTGCATAGGGTGATAAGTTGTGTGAGCAGGTCAATGGGGAATTGAAGAGCTTTCTATGCAGTGGCTTCTATAAGAAGCAAAGTCCTCTTGATGAGTTGGGAGAGTTTGATCCTGTCTCAGCAGAGATTAGGACATAGCTCACTTGTTAAAGAAAGAAATGTTTCTGGACAAATTCTAGGATCTGTTCAGGTTAGGGTTTTGTTTTATAAAGACGCAAGTCTCCCTGGTGTACTGATTTTATCTAAAAGTCTTGGCATACTGGATATAGGAATGGAGTAGAGATGTGTATTCAGACTGGGGCTTGTTTGCAGAGATAGAATAAAAGAATTAGAGAATTCAGCCCAACAGGCAAGTGTTTGAGGGAATGTACTATAGGGTATAGCCAATGGAGACAGAAGGGACTGAGAGGGAGAAAGGTGAGCATTCAAAATTTGGGAGAGCTGGTATATTGGGGTAATAGCATGATAATAGCTAAACAGATACAGTTTTTATTCAGGGATGCGAAGTTAGAATTTAAAGTTTCAGATGTGGGGGCCTTCCTGGTTGTGCAGGGGTTAAAGTCTCAGCACTATCAAGCTATTGCCAGCCACTGCAGCATGAGATCAATCTCTGGTCAAGGAGCTAGCCACATGGCACAGCAGACCTCTCCTGTCTTGCCTACTGCTCCCCTCAGCAGTGTATTTCAGTAGATCTGCCTGTTCTGCTCCCCATTCTGTCTCTGGTTAATCTTCTCACCCCCTGGCCTACACCCCAGTTCTTGTGTGTATAAATAAATAAAAATAAATCTTAAAAAAAAAATTTAAGTTTCAGATGTGACACAGTCCAGATAATGGCAGAAATCCAAGATGTGGCTTTTGAAATACATAGCTGAAACAATGGAGGAGGTAGTCATTGGAGTTAAAGAATTCAAGATGCATTCTAGATGCTAGAGGGTTAGATGATTTGTCCTCATGTGTACTTGTTCACATGTATGTTAAAGACACCCAGATATATTGACTGGGGCCGCGACAGGAAAGAACCAGGTGCTGCTCTTGAATGAATGAAGGGCAGTGCTTAGTAGATTAATGTAGTGCTGATCCAGGGGAGGCTGACTTAGCTGGAGCAGCAGACCTTTCCTGTCGTGCCTGCTGCTCCCCTCAGCAGTGTATTTCGTTAGTCTGCCTGTTCTGCTCCCCACTCTAGCTCAGGTGAATCCCCTCACCTTCCCGTGAATCTCGCCTGTACCCTGGTTCTTGTATGAATGGATAAATAAAAATAAATCTTTAACAAAAAAAGAAAAGAGAAAGAAATGACTAATGAACTTATTTGCCTTTGTCTATTATAACAGCTGATTGTCTAATTTCTTTATGGACACTAATAACATTGCTTGTCTGGCGCAGGAGGAGTTAGACATTCGAACATTGCAAACCAAAAATCGCAAGCTGGCAGAAATGCTGGATCAACGGCAGGCCATTGAAGATGAGCTCCGTGAGCACATTGAAAAACTGGAGCGAAGACAGGCCACCGATGATGCCTCACTACTGATTGTCAACCGGTACTGGAGTCAGGTAGCAAACTTGTTTTATTTACTCAGATTTTTATTTGAGCATTTCAGTTCTTAGTAAATCTCTTTATTCCCAAAGTTGTTTTTTCATAATTGTACCTGCCTTTCCCTAGTTTGATGAAAACATCCGTATCATCCTTAAACGTTACGATCTGGAGCAAGGCTTGGGAGATCTCCTCACAGAACGAAAAGCCCTGGTTGTGCCTGAACCAGAACCGGACTCTGATAGCAATCAGGAACGGAAAGATGACCGAGAGAGAGGCGAGTATTTGGTGGGTCCTACCACTACAGGCTGTCTGTGTTTTGGAAGTCGCGCTTTGCTTTGAAACGCTCCATTTGAAGAAAAAAGTCGATTTTGGTATTTCCAGTTTTATAATTTTGGGGGCTTCTTTTTTCCCCCTGTGTCTTCAGGGGATGGGCAAGAGCCAGCTTTCTCTTTCCTTGCTACTTTGGCCAGCAGTTCCAGTGAGGAGATGGAATCTCAGCTTCAAGAGCGTGTGGAGTCCTCCCGTCGAGCAGTGTCCCAGATTGTGATGGTCTATGATAAGTTGCAAGAAAAAGTGGAGCTCTTATCCAGGAAGCTCAACAGTGGAGGTGAGGCAAGAAGCAGGAGATGGGAAGAGCGGGACAAGTAAGAACTCATCTTTGTATGCCAATGTGTAGTTTGCCGGCTGTGGCCTTACTTTTTATTTAAATTTCTTAGAATCCTCATCTCTAACGTTTTCTGTGACTTGTTAGTATTTTATTAGTGCTTCACATTTTGAACCATGTGGTAGTCCAATGAGAAAGTGGGTTATGAATCAGATCACTTTGGAAGTGTTCTGAGCATACCCCTGCCCATGGAGATTCTAATTTAGTTGGCATGGGAGGGGTCAGGGAAACGTTTATTATAAAAGTTCCACAAGTAAGTCTGATGGGCAATCCAAGTTGAAAACACCAAACCACCACAGGACCAAACTATTCTGTGTGCTGTTTTTAAAAGTAATGCCAAGGGCTACTCTGAGAGCACAAATTTTCTTCCTGATAATTATCTCTAAAAGGCAGCCTGTACCCTGTGAGTGAGTGTCTGGTTTCATTTACTAACATTTGTATCTCTTGACTCTAATTTTAAACATAATAACTTGGCGTAAAAAGTTTTGTAGATGTACTTATCTTCTTTGTAAATGCTGTCTGTGTGCATTTTGTTTTTTGAATTTTACGAGAGGCCCTAGCACAGTATTCCAGAATATTATAAATCTATGCTATTATTTATTCTTCATGGTTTTGTAATGGTCACTTGAACATGGAGATTTCTGCTTCCTCTTCCCTTTTATTTCTCTCTTAGTAGAGAGATGCTCCATGATGGTGTTAGTTAACAGGAATTTGTGATAGCCTTATAAAATAGATTTTTATTGCTGTTAAGTCTGACACTGTCTAGAGATACCTTTTCTTGTCTACAATTTTAAAATGTAGGTTTGTTGGGTGTTTGTGCTTATTAAAATAAAGTTCTAGAACCACCCCATTTCTTTTTTTTGAAGCATTTTTAGAAAAGGATGGGAATTGGGTGACCTTGGCTCTGTGTCTGCCTTTACAGAAGCACAAGGGTAGCAGCTCATCTTATCTGTGGGTCCTTCATCTCTCAGGTGAAGGTGATAAAAACCAGCCTGCTTCTTGAGGCTTTGAGGAAAATAAAATAAAAGGAAAATAAAAATGAGATACCATGTTAATACTTTGGTGGGATACACAGTTTTAAAATTGGATGCCATCAGTGCTAAAGTACAGTTCTTCTTCCTCAGATAATCTGATAGTGGAGGATGCAGTGCAGGAGCTGAATTCCTTTCTCGCACAAGAGAACATGAGGCTACAGGAACTGACAGACCTCCTTCAGGAGAAGCATCACACCATGTCACAGGAGGTACTTGAGCAGAAAGAAGAGATAGCAGTTTCTAGGACCTGGACAGACACTGACTCAGAAATCTGAGTGCTTCAGACATCAGCTTACTCTAGAAAGCCTATTTCTGTATTGAAGAGCATGCAGGGCAGGCTTAAGGAATCAGCTCTGAGAGATCAGAGTCTAAGGAAAGATTAAGGGAAGAATATAATTGAATACTTCCCTTGACTCTTTGTTTAAAGAACTTATATGATCTTTATCTTTCGGAAGAAATATCATATGGGGTTTTATAAAACAACATATTAAACCCCCAATATAACGAACTGCCCTAAATAGAAAAAACATGTACAGTGTTACTGAGGAAGAGGTTGATAGAAAATCAACTGAGAATGAGGCAAGTAGAACTTGAGGAATGTGGGTTTTCAGTCCAGACTTGGACACAAGTTTAATTACAGCATTAAATAATACTAGCTGATGTGTAGCTCCTAAATAAACACAGAACAAAAGTTTTCCTGTATTTAAAGTATCTGATTCTAGATTGCTCTGTAGTCAGTTTTGAAAAAAGAATGGAAGTTTCTTGTTTGTTCTTTATGGGTTCTTTATTTGTGGGTGTAATGATGGAAAGTTGGGTGTAATGATGTCTTTTCTGAATGTATGAATTTCTATCACCTGAAATATTTGGCTTGTAAGATCAACGATATTTTGTCTCAAAAAATACACATTTTCTGATGGGTTTTTGGTCTATCTAGGGAAATGGTGATTCTTAGAGGTAGAAAAATTGATGACTCTTAAGTTCTTATAGACTTACACAGTTTTCATGGTTGTAACAAACCCAGAACTGTTAAAGGAATCTACCTGTGATATAAGGCGTTCATTTTCTAACTTGGTCTTTTTATTTTTGCTATATTTTTCTGAATACCTGTCTTTGGAATGTAGTTTTCCAAGTTGCAGAGTAAAGTGGAGACAGCTGAGTCCCGAGTGTCTGTCTTGGAGTCCATGATTGATGACTTGCAGTGGGATATTGACAAAATTCGAAAGAGGGAACAGCGACTCAACCGACACTTAGCAGAAGTCTTGGAACGGGCAAGTGCTTTTATTCATAGTTGGAGGGCCAGAACCATCTTAAGGAGTCTACTCAGAAAGAATGGATTTGGGTGGTAGTAATTGGGGCAAAATGGACTCCTTTGAAAGTACTTTGGTTATCACACTGAAATCTTTGGGTCTCCCACCAAATAATCTTTGTCTTCTTTGCAGGTGAATTCAAAAGGTTATAAGGTATATGGCGCAGGGAGCAGTCTCTATGGAGGCACAATCACCATCAATTCCCGTAAGGTAAAATCAAGTGACTCACTCAGGACACCTTGTTCGACCTGGTGTACCCTGTTGTGCTTGGTGCTTTGGTTGTGTTCATAAGTAGCGAAGTGAGGTTTTGCTAGAAGAGGGGTCAGTGAAGATGGAAGCTTAGGAATGAGAATGATTTAAAAATTCTTTTTCTTTTTTCTTCTTTTACTATTTTCCTGCTTCTCTCCAGTTTGAAGAAATGAATGCAGAGCTTGAAGAGAACAAAGAGTTGGCTCAGAATCGTCACTGTGAATTGGAGAAACTTCGGCAAGACTTTGAGGAGGTCACGACGCAAAATGAAAAGCTGAAGGTAGGAGGCACTTCTCTTAGGAGCAGGACAATGAAATGTTTTGCTGAGCAGCTCACATCCATACTTGTGAGCCCTCATAATTTGTGAGGGAAAAGAAAAATGTTAAGTTTTGTTGGTAAATCTTTTAATTTACTTGAATATTTCCTTATTTTTACCTGCATTTTTATGAAAAGGATTTAATGCAACCTAAACAGACATATAAACTGATTGAAGTGCTTTAACTGAGGAATTGTTGGGGAAATGAGGAGTAGGGTGAAGTAGGGTGAGGCCTCAAAATGAATTTCAGGGCCTCCCCTGGTGGTGCATGCAGGTGAGCGCCACGCTATGAAGCTGTCCGCAGCCTCTGCAGTGCTGGTTTGAACCTGGCTGGCCGGTGAGGGTCCCACATGGCGCTGCAGACCTCTCCTGTCGCGCCCACTGTTCCCCTCAGCAGTGTATTTCATCATTCTGCCTGTTCTGTTCCCCTCTCTGTCTCTGGTGAATCCTCTCACCCTCCTGTGCATCTGGCCTATACTCTGGTTCTTGTATAAATAAATAAATAAATAAATAAATAAATAAATAAAATGAATTTTAAAAATGGGCTTTTATAGCAAATGTGTGCAAGGAGCATGCACATCCTGTTGGAGGGCAGGCCCTTCCTATGTCAGAAATTGCTGGATGTGGGCCACAGAATTTGACTCTGCAGATTGTAGTTGTCAAAGAGCAAGAAACATAATCAATGAACCTATTTGTTTTCAAATCTGCCCCTTAGAATTTTACTCTCTTCAGATCCTCAGGGAGGTGGAAGAAAATGGAATCTGAAATTCTTCCCCTTCCTCTTTCAGTCGCAGCCATCTGTCTTTTCTAATTTGATTTGTTTCTAGGTAAATATTTGAATAATGATGCCTGAACTGAAAGAAAACATTAAAGTATTTGGGTAATTAAAGCCAACAGTTGCTTGGGAAGAGCATAAAGAGAACAAGATAAAAGTTAATGATTAGTGTCCTCAGTTATGTTCTAAAGCATAAGCATCTTGACAAATTTTATAGCACTCTTCTTTGCTTCTAGATCTGACAGATTTCTTAAGGGTCTTCTGTCATCCTTAGATCTAGGTTGACACATATCAATTAAAATTGTTCTTTGGAGAAAGAATTTGGGTACCAGCTAGTATATCATGGGTGTTCTAATTTAATTTGGGTTTAATTTTACATAACTAGAGGAGTGGTTAGATGCACTACAGTCTTCATAAAGCTTGTCTCTGTGTGTAGGACATCAGTGAGTTTAGATTTCATTACCTGTCTAGTGTCTAGGACACAGATGCTAGATTCTGTTTCTGATTTTCCTTTTCCTTGGGCTTCCTAAGGTGGAGTTGCGGAGTGCAGTGGAGGAAGTGGTTAAGGAGACGCCGGAGTATCGCTGCATGCAGTCACAGTTCTCTGTCCTGTACAATGAGAGCCTGCAGTTGAAAGCGCACTTGGATGAGGCTCGGACCCTGCTTCATGGCACCAGGGGGACCCACCAGCGCCAGGTTGAGCTCATTGAGGTAAAAGCGTCACTTTGTATATGAGCTTTTCTACCTCATAGATTTTGTAATTTTACTCTCATGTGCAGTTAATCTGATTTATTCAGCAAACATTTATCTTATTTATTCAGCAAACATTTGTAGAGTGACTGCAGGTCTTTACTCTGCTGGTTCATGTGTATTTTGCCCTAAAGGATCATATGTCTGATTCCAGTCCCCAAAATGAAGTATGAACCTTAAGGCTAAAAACAAGTTTACTGATAGATAAAAATAGGAGAAGGGCCTCCTTGTAGTGAGAACAGCAGATACATAAATAGTTTATGTGTGGCTGAATCCTTGAATGCATGGAGGCGTGGTGGAGGGAAGCTGTGTCACTGCTTACTGGCCATTACAGCCTGTAATGGCAAATGTAAATCTTTTTTTTTTTTTTTTTTTTAAGGCAGAAACTTTCTATTCATAAGTTCACTTTTGTATCTTCCATAGTCCTTAAGGTAATATTTATTGGAGCCTCCAGTAGCCTCCAGAATTGTGTTGGTCTTTTACTATGTGTCTAACAAATGAATAGAATTTAATATATTGATACCTTACTGTACATTATATACTATTTTATTATTTAGTTATTCAACTAAATTGTGACATTTCAGAGTTAGGGGCTATTTCTTTGTTTCTTCAGTTTTCTGCCACTTCTCAAGTCGGTGTATATAGCTGTTGGTGCTTGAATTGATTGAATTGGAACTTACCAGAGTGTTCCTTCTTTTCTTAGCATTTTCTTTTTCTCTTCTTAGGTTCTTATAGATCAAATGTAGGAGACATGATAATAAAATCTGATGATGATATTTCCACATTTTGATAAGAATTTTTGATTGGCTCCTTTCTCTGTGTAGCGAGATGAGGTTAGTCTTCATAAGAAACTGAGGACCGAAGTTATCCAGCTAGAAGATACCCTGGCCCAGGTCCGTAAGGAGTATGAAATGCTGAGGATAGAATTTGAGCAGACCCTTGCTGCCAATGAACAAGCAGGTATAATTTTTCTCCTCCCATTCTGCATTTTATCTGCTGAAAATACCTTCCTGAAAGACACAACATGATCACTAGGATTTGTTAATACCAACTGGAGCTCAGAAGTCCCGAAGAACCTAACATCAAATCCTGTGTGCATTTTGGTTCAGAGCCAGGGTGTTTGCTTTTTTAACTTAGTCTAATTTTCTCTTTTGTGAAGGAATCTTTCTCAGAGGTTCCTGATATGTTCTGCGCTTTCTCTCCTTGTGCCTTGCCCTTATCACAGTTCCTCATAACATTGCTGTTGCTGTATTTAAGGCCCCATAAATCGGGAGATGCGACATCTTATCAGTAGCCTTCAGAATCACAATCACCAGCTGAAAGGGGAGGTCCTGCGGTATAAACGGAAACTGAGAGAAGCCCAGTCTGATCTGAACAAGGTAACCAAAAGGAGTAGAGTACTTCTGTGTTATTTGTTGTTAAGTTTTGTCAAACTGTTTTTAAGTGAGGAAAACAGTGTAGTTACCGTAAGTGATGTGCATCTATTCTTTCTTTGTCCTCCCAGACACGTCTGCGCAGTGGCAGTGCCCTCCTGCAGTCTCAGTCTAGTACTGAGGACCCCAAGGATGAGCCGGCAGATGTAAAACAAGATGCTGAGGACTTAGCTGCTCAGACCTCTTCATCAAAGACATCGCAGGAGGAAGTCAACGAAATTAAGTCCAAACGGGATGAGGAAGAGCGAGAACGAGAAAGGAGGGAGAAAGAGAAGGAGCGAGAAAGAGAGCGGGAAAAGGAAAAGGAGAGAGAACGAGAAAAGCAGAAATTAAAAGAGTCAGAAAAAGAGAGAGATTCTGCTAAGGATAAAGAGAAAGGGAAACATGATGATGGAAGGAAAAAGGAAGCAGAAATTATCAAGCAATTGAAGATTGAACTCAAGTAAGAACAATGTTCAGAGTAACTGTTTCTGACTCAGAAGCTAAGGTTAGGAGCTCATGCATGGATCGTTTGGTCAATAGCATGGATTACTTGATAGTTGTAATATTAGGGGTGTAACTGAAAGTATAATTAGTGTGTTCTCAACTCTTGATCAGATGTACAGCACAAATGGCCTACATGGCTATTGCATAGTTTGATTCAGTGGTCAGGTCTTCATACATCCTATGGTAGTGGCCTTATTCTTCATGAATCCAGATTAAGGGAAGGGGTGGTTGAAATAATATTCATGAGAATTATTGGAAATTGCTGCTACTTACTGGATTTGGGCAGATTGCTGCCATCAGTTGTAATTTAAATTATACTGGGTAGAGTATGTATCATAATTTGAGTAGTAATGATCAGTTTGCCTGACCATTCGTTTGTGTAATATCAGATCGTTACAAGAGATTCTTTAGAAGATTTACTTCTACAGGCATTGAAATAGTGCGATCAGCCTGTAACCCAATGAAACCCCTCATGTATTGCCCCTTACCCTATGTAACCTATAACTCATGGTAGTTATGTAACCTGTAACTTCTGGTAGAACTGGTTACTTCTTGCTTCCCATTAATTGTGTTTGAGTCTTTATTGCTGATTGGATTGAGGGACCACTGTGCTCAAAATGTGAACTTCTTTGGTACAGAAAATTACAGTTTGATAATTACAGGTTTGATATTTAGTAAGCGATGGAGTTAGTCTTTGATGACTAATCACTCAGTTACCAACTTTTGGATTAGTAGTATATTTCAAACTTTCAGTTTTTTCCTTCCCTTCCTCTTGTCTCTTTAAGGTTTTGTTTTTTTTTGTTTTTTTGTTTTTTTTTACTTGTGATAACAGAATCGTCTGGGAGACTTAATATATGCTTGGATCTTATCCCAGATCTCCTGAATTTTAGATTCAAGAGTGGGGCCCCAGAAACTTGCCTATTTAATACATGCCATATAAATGTTTATTTTGTAACTTGACATTAGAGAACTTGGTTTGAAGGGAGATATGATTCCTTTATAAAACTTTCTTTTTTGCACTTTTCGAGTATATCTAGAAGTCTCTTGTAGTCTGCAAAACTTTTGTCTTTTAGTTGTGTTCTATAGCTGTTGTAAAATACTTTGCTCAATTCAAAATTTCCTTGCTCTGATGCTCTTGTTTTCTCATGATGTCATTTCCCTCCAATTACCACCCTCATCACAGGAAGGCACAGGAGAGCCAAAAAGAGATGAAACTCTTGCTAGATATGTACCGCTCTGCCCCGAAGGAACAGCGAGACAAAGTTCAGCTAATGGCAGCTGAGAAGAAGTCTAAGGCAGAGGTAATCTGATCTGCCATTACCTGTTACTCTGGTTGGATCTTCGTTTGTGGGGTTTTCCTTTACTCTTCTGAAAGATATAGTTTCTTTATCTTTAAAGTCAGTGTTCAAAATTCAGTAATATTTTCTTTCAAATGCCATCTAATGTAGAGATTTCCAGATTCTCCTCTACGAAGTTAGATTTACTGGGGATATGTAAGTAATTATATCAGAATTATTTGGTGTAGACCTAACCTTTTCAAGGTTTTTATTCCTCCTTCCTCCATATAAATCACTGTTACAGTGATTCTCTTATCTGATTACTTTAGGGAGGAATATCTTTTTCTATTAAAAATTTGGGACCTAGATAAAAGGGGTAGAACTAATCTAAAGAAAGGCACTCTTCAAATCATTGCTCATAGAAGCAGGTAATGTCAGAATGGAATGGTGTTAAAACAACGTGCCATGGTATACTAGCACACCATTTATCTCTTTTTCATAATTATGTAAAGGCTGTTTTACTGTTATGGCCCTTTACCTGCACAGTATTGATTGATTTTTGAAGTTGTCTTATAGCCTTTTCTTTGTTTTATGTGATTCCTTTCCTCCTGTAGTTGGAAGATCTGAGGCAAAGGCTCAAAGATCTAGAAGATAAGGAGAAAAAAGAGAACAAGAAAATGGCTGATGAAGATGCTTTGAGGAAGATCCGGGCAGTGGAGGAGCAGATAGAATACCTGCAGAAGAAGCTGGCCATGGCCAAGCAGGTGGGCACACTGTCTTCATTGGATTTTAAGTAAATAGTACCTGACAAATAAGTTATTAACAATGAAATCTTCTCTCATTTCAGTCTGTGTATTTGGATTGTTAATGTTTCTTTCTCCTATATGTTTGTTTTCATACTGAAGTCGTTCATATTTTGTTTTGTGTACTTGTTGAGGCAGGAACTTTGTTTTCAAATGGAGAGCCAGTTATCCAAACATTGGTTATTGAGGAATTTATCCTTTCTCTGCTAATCTGGAATTGGGTTAAAGGAATATAAAATTTTATATATATAATAATTACAAATGTATGAAACTAAGAAAAACATATCCCCTCCCACAGGTTATAAATAACATTAACTGCTTTTTTTCTGGGTTATAGAACTATTGAAGAGTTCCCCTTCCTCATAATGAACATGTATTTCTTTATTTTTAAGTCTAGTGAATTTTATTAACATTCAATAATAAAGATACCAGAAGTGTTTGGGAAAACCATTTGTGTTCACTGAGGGTAACATCTTCACATTAGTAAGAAACAACAAAATGACAAATGGGTAATTTTAATGGCTACTTAACCTTTAAATATCTTGACAAGCAGAACTTTATTACAACCTACATATATTCATTTTGTAAAAAGTGGGATTTTGGCTTTTCTTAAGTCTGTTAATTGCCACTCTTCTCTCCCTTTCTAAAAAAGTAATTATTTTTTGGGCCTCCCCTGGTGGCGCAGCAGTTGAGCGCTGGGCTGCGAGGCTGCCCGCAGCTTCTGCAGCACTGGTTCGTTCCCCGGCCACCGGCGAGGGTCCCACAAAAAAAAAAAAAAAAGGTAATTATTTTTTTTAATCAGGATATAATTAATTGTCAGAAGATTGTACACTGTACTGGGTACTAGTACAAGTGGAAAGACACACTGTGTTCTTACATAGGATTAATATCTTAAACATGTTCATTTTCCCTAAGTTCAGGTGTAAATTTAATGTGATCCTAATGAAAATTTTAATGATAACTTTTGTTTATTTTTGTACTAAATAAACTGATTTTAAAGTACAACTGGAAAAGTAAGAATGGCCAGGAAAACTGGAAAAGAAGAACACTGGGACTGAGAGATGGCATTTCTAGTCTATCAGATGTTAAGACATAAAGTTGTAGTCAGTAAAATAGCTTGGAACTAAAAGACAGATGGTTAGGGATGCAGAGATGGTCTTGAAATGTACATGAGTATTTAATATGTGATGAACATGCATTTAAATCAGCAGGAAAAAGGAAGACTATTAAATGTTGTGGGGGGAAAAGCAAGATAATATTGGAAAAACACTCTATACTAGTATAACTTCCAAGTGGATTATAAATATAATATTAAGGAAATAAATTCATAAAAGAATTTCGAGAAACAGGATAAATTCCTTTGTAAATTTTGGAGTAGAGAATGTCTTTCTAACTTCATGTGAAAATCTCAAAAACATGAAAGAAAAGATTAATAATTTTGATGTATGGAAAAAAAAAATCACATATCCAAAATTTATACATGACAGCAAAGCTAAAAGATACTTGGAAAAAAATTCTAACTCATCACAAAAGTACTTTTCTTTCTGATATATAAAATACTCCCCAAAAAATGCAAGTAAGAAAACGCAACAATCCAACAGACTAGGTAAAAGATAGAAATAGTTCACAGAAAGGAATACAGATCAATCCTGAACATATGGAAAGATGCTCATTCTCATTTATAGTAAAAGAAGTGTAAGTTAAAACTTTTTTTGATAGTTCTTTACTTATCAGATTGTTAAAAAAAAATCTTGAGCTATTTGCAGAACTATTGGAAAAGTCTAACTTAAAAATGTTTTTATAATTGTGGAAAAGTGTAAGAATATGTGAGATTTTTTTATGATAGAAGTTCTCTTAACCAATTGCTACTTAATCAAGATCGGTTTGATGAATTATGATGTGTTTATTTTTTTGTCTGTTTTACCTGATTTTGAGTATGGGTCAACCAATGAGCATTAGACTAACATTCTGTACCAGTGGTCTCAGGTGATAAGGCTTCTTCTGTATGCCTGGAGCTAACCTGGTGACAAAACTTCTTAAAACTAAGCCTCTCTGTCACTAGGTTAATTTATTTCTAAATGAAGAGTAGGAAAGTTTGTTTTCCTGTGCCCATTTCTTTGGAGTTAGAAGATTCTGTTAAAATGAAGATTTTTCTTCACTGTAGGAGGAGGAAGCTCTCCTCTCTGAGATGGATGTCACAGGCCAGGCCTTTGAAGACATGCAGGAGCAAAATATCCGTTTGATGCAGCAGTTGCGGGAAAAGGATGATGCAAATTTCAAGCTCATGTCAGAACGTATCAAGTCCAACCAGATCCATAAGTTGCTTAAAGAAGAGAAGGAGGAGCTGGCAGACCAGGTTTTGACACTGAAGACTCAGGTAATTAAAATGAGTAGAGTTTTCCAGAATTTTCTTGAAAGTAGGATTTTTTTTTTTTACATGAAGATAATGATTATCATAGCATCTTTTTTCTGTGTGTGTGATAGGAAAAAATCTTTGAAAACTAAATGTGCAAGATTAGGGTATCGGAAATAGATTATACACCCCTATCAAAGACTATAGTATAGCTATTAAAAGAAATGGGGATCACTAATATGGAAAAATGTGATTTGTCATCTTTTGTGCTAAAAATGCCTATGACTTTGTGTGTGTCTGTGTATGTGTATTGTATTTAAAAAATTTCTAGGTGACTGCTTGAAAAATTTAAGAGTGGTCTCCTTTACCTTTAGATGTTTGAATGAGAGTTTCTGAGTGTGTGATTTTACTTTATGCCCTTTATTTTTGTGTGATTTTTACTTTGTGTGATTTTCACTTTTGCAAGAAAAGTTGTAAAGTATAAGCACTTCGCAACCTCTAACCATTCTGAAAGAGATATACTTGGACTTCTGTTTGAGCTGTTATTTACATGTGCTAGTATGAAGTGCCAGGTTTTGAGGATTAACATGGCCAAACAAGATGAATATCCCTAAACATCATTTCCTCTATTCTTGGAAATTTGGAGAAGGATTTTTTTCAGTAGTTTCCCAGGCTCTTAATTGAATCATCAGCAATATTTTGCATTAAAAGTGAAGCTTTTAATTATCACAGTCTTGCATGTATTTTGTAGGGTTCATGGATAGAATCAGTAATGGTTTGAGATTTCTAATGGATTCCCTTTTGTCATCCTATAGATTGAGTTTCATCAGTCTTCTTTTTCCTTTGTTTTGCTAAAATGTTTTTCTTCTTCCAAGGTTGATGCCCAATTACAGGTAGTAAGGAAATTGGAAGAGAAGGAGCATCTGTTGCAAAGCAACATTGGCACAGGGGAGAAGGAGCTGGGTCTTAGGACCCAAGCTTTAGAGATGAATAAACGCAAGGTATGATTGATTACTTTGTAATCTGAAGTGACAGTTTGTCTTCTGGGGAACAAATAAGTATAACACTGATGAAATTATAAGTTTATTCTATTGCTTGGACTTGGATTAATGTTTTGCCTAACTGGAAGAAGGGTGATAGGATAACTTTATTCCTATATCCCTCACAGGCCATGGAGGCAGCCCAGCTTGCAGATGACCTCAAAGCACAATTGGAGTTGGCTCAGAAGAAGCTACATGATTTTCAGGATGAGATTGTGGAGAACAGTGTCACCAAAGAGAAGGACATGTTCAATTTCAAACGAGCCCAGGTAAGGTCAATTGTTTTCTCTGCATGTCACCTTATAGATGTTTTCTGAGCTCTGGGGTGACTCAGATTGTGAGAATCATTGGTTTAATGTATGTCATTTCCCACTTGATTATAGGTTCCTTGAGTGAAGAGATGGACTCTGTTTTCTTCACTGCCATGTCCTCAAAGCCTGTCACAGTTCCTAGCACCCTGTGGGCATAAAATAAATACTAATTGAATGAATGAATCAGTCAATTTGTAAAGCAGTAGCAGCATGGCAACACTCGAGGATTTTAAAGTTCTACAATTTTTCTATTTTTGGCATGGCAGATGTTTTCATGATGCCTTTCTCTCCTTATCCATAAATCTGTAAATTGTTTTATTCCCATCTACCTTCAACTTAAAATTAATTACCTTTAAATAGCTTTTTTTTTTTTTTTTGGTAAATTCATTCCCTCTAAAGTCTTATATGATATTTTCACAGAACTGAGTTACTGATAATCAGCTGCAACTCAGGTTTGGTGATATGGTTGTGGTTGTCTATTCTGAAACAAACTTGCCATTTGTTAATTTCCAACATTCCTAAAAGATAATTGGGTATGAAGAGTCCTTTCCAGAAAAAAAAGTTCAAGTTGGAGCAATTGTTTTTCTCAAAGACGACACGTCTAGGGGAATGACTTTAATGGATGTGCTGTCCTTCCACAGGAGGACATCTCTAGACTCCGGAAGAAGCTGGATACGACAAAGAAACCAGATAATGGACCCAAGTGTGATGAAATTCTGATGGAGGAGATTAAGGATTACAAGGTTAGAAAAACTGCCTTAGTGATTTGTGGTTTTTTTGGTCAAGGCCAGAAATAGCCTACTGATAGACTGGGAGAATAATGCCGAACTTCTTTCTATGAAGGTAACCTGAGAATGGGGAGAATGGTACGTTGCTGTCTTCGTGTGTAGTGGTGCTCTTTGTTGTTCTGTTTTCTTATATGTGAGAGAACATTTGGGTCATAAATGTGTGTTATGGTTTATGGTTACTCACTTTCTGACTTCTTTCCTTTTTTAGGCACGCCTGACCTGTCCATGTTGCAACATGCGTAAAAAGGATGCTGTACTTACCAAGTGTTTCCATGTTTTCTGCTTTGAGTGTGTAAAGACACGCTACGACACCCGCCAGCGTAAATGTCCCAAGTGTAATGCTGCTTTTGGTGCCAACGATTTCCACCGCATCTACATTGGTTGATCCAAGCCAAGAGAAGAAGAGGGACTGGCTAAACAGGCACTTACTCATTAACCACTGAACCGCTACCTCTTCTTTCCTTGACTGTCAGCTACGGGGCAGTTTGCCCTTCGCAGACTTTCCTTCACAGACTTTACATCCAGGTTCTCCTCTTTAGTAGCTAGATAACTTCAGGGGAAGGACTGGGAAATGCAGATCTTGGATTTTAGAATGAATTAGATGCAAACAACTCTTACTTGTTATCCTTACCAGCTTTGGTTATTTCCTGCTTTTAGACTTTTCAACATTTTCTTCTTCAGGCTTACTGTATAATCTTGGATTGTCCATTCCTCCTGAAGAAGTTGGTATTTTTGATATGCAAAAAGGGAACAAAGTGTAGAGACGTGACTTGGGGGGTGGTGATCTTTTAGAGGTAAGTGATCTATGGGCACAAACTTTTCTTGATTTGGGTAGTAAACTTTTTGTAAACCTGAGTTATAAAATGGTGTGATTGTGCTACTCTTTCCTGGATGGTTCGAGGCCTTAATGAAATTATGTCCAGGATCATTCAGTCCATTTCCAATTCACTAGCAAAATATCTTGTTACGGTCAGCTGGGTTGTTGAAGTTACTTAAGGTTTGAATGTTTTACTCATCGAAGTCTTTAAATTTCTTAAGGCCAGAATAATTTCAAGTTATACAGCCCCTTTAATCTTATAATGAAATCAGGACTGGAGAGGATGGGGAACATGACTGAAATGGTAAAGAGAGCTTCTGGGAACTCTTAAGGACTTATACAGGGAGGCCTTGGTGAGCTGTGAATTACTCTTGTCTTCTCCACAGGGATTGTTGTGATCCCTGTTTTCCAGAAGATTCTCTGTAATGTGTCTGTAAGACTTTGTATTTCACTTCAATTAAAGCAGGATTCAGTTTGCTTTTGTGTTTTTCTTTGAAACTTTGTCTTTATTAGTTGATTTTACAACTGCTGTTCAAGAGACTGTGTGTTTAAAATATTTTTTTCTTTGATTAATTGAAACACTTTTCTCCTAGCTTTATTGAGTCTGCTCTGGATAGAGATTATGCCTAAATAATGATGGTTTATTTAACCAGTTATTTCTCTTCATAATTTATCTGACCCACATGGTAAGACAGCTATTCTGAGAGTAAGTTGAAATTTGGTGGTTGTATGTTTGTTGGATTGGGTTTATACCATAGGAAACCCCTGGCTTAGCAGTAACTTAATTTCCTAAATCCATAATTGTTCCACCACAAAGAAAATTGAGCTTTGCCTTCTGGGGCTTTCTCCCCAAGTTTGGTCTCTTCCCTATGCTTGATATCAAGGTCTTATTTATAGAACACTTGATAATTACTAAAATTAGGACATTGGAAAGGACATTATTTTAGCACTCTAATCTCAATATCCAGCAGAGGGCCTGGCACGCTACTCAGAAAAGGTTTGTATGATCACGTTAATTCAGTTCTATGGTTCTGCTAATAGATCTTCACAAGTCTGCTTTTTTGGACCAATGTGAAATCAAACCTTACTCCTTTTTTTTCGCCCCTAAACAATCATTCTTCCTATAGTGAAGTAACTTTTTATATTTGGATTATCCTAAAATATTAAATTGCATTTTTTATTTCTTTTGTGATGATAAGAAGAATTAGGAATTCTGAAATGAACACCTCTGTTAGAGGCAACCTAATAATAGGCTGGGGAGTCCTTTATTATAGGTTTGATAACCTTTTTTTTGAGGGAAGTTGTAGACAGAATGGAACCATGTATATTTGCATTAATAACAATGTGCCCTGAGGATTTGAAGTTATTGAAATACAGAGTGGAATGACTTGAAAGGTAGGATGTGAAAGGGACCTCAAAGCATGTCCTTCTTTTAGAGATGAGGAAAGAGTTCCCAGGGACACCCTGCACAATTTGAAATGTGGCAGTCAGTTCTCTACTTTTATCCTAAACAGACACCCATATCAGTAGAGTGGTTTTATGAGGCAGATAATAAGGGAAAATACTTGCGTCTCTCTGAAGTCTTCCTGAAGGCTTATATAAACAGTGTGTTTGTTTTATTCTTGACAGTTCTAATTTAAGTAGGATCTCTGCCAGGTCAGATTGGGACTGGTTTGTTCCCCTATGAATTGTGAGCCCTGACAGTACTTTGTTCTAGAGTAGAATTTGAACCAAAGAGATCTTAGATTTCTCTTTGCTCAGTCAATCCATTTATACCTTTGTTGAGTCCTGATTGTGAATCCAGGCACTGTGTCAAATGCATTTCTTAGGAAATCAGCCTTGGGCGAGTGTGGCCCTGCCACTTAATGGCAAGTTATTCCTCTCCTCATTTCTTCATATACAAAATAAAAATAGCTACATCTTTATTGGATTGTATTGAGGATGAAATGAGTGAAATATACAAAACATTTAACACAGTGCCTGGCACCTACCAAGTGTTCAGAAAGTATTAGCTTTTACTATTGCAAATAAATTGTGAGGTCAGTTTTTCTTTCTTCACTTACATTTTTTTACTATTAAAAAAAAATGAGATGGACATCCTCATTTTTCATGTCTTGTCCACCTGTCCTAGTTAAATGGTATCATGGCCAAGTGATTTCAAAACATAAAAAAGATCATTTGCTCACAGCCCTGCAAGCAGGTGATAGACAGCCAGTTCCAGCGCCTCGTGAGAATTTTGACCTCTCAATATATCCTGCTTCAGCTTAGAATCCTTTCATGGTTCCTGTAGTCTTTGGTATGCAAACTGAGTTTAGCACAGTGGTCTTCCTCTTCTCCTTCCGTTGATGTAGCTTGTCCCCTTCCTTCTACATTATGTACCTATCACACTGATCTCTTAGAAGTTCACAAGTTCCTTGTATGCCATAGTTTCCCAATTTTGGAACCTTGTACATGTGTTTCTTCTATGTGGGATGCCTGTTACCTTCCTCAGTCTCTCCACAACACACACACACAAACAAACACAAACACACACACACAGTGTCATGTTCTCACTGCATCTTATGTGCATTTCTTTATCAGAGTATATGCCTTATTGATTTGCTGGTTTGTATCACTCCCCATCCCCAAATAGACTGATCTGCATGGGGTGAGAATTTTTTTTTTTTTTTTAATCTACAGCAGCTAAGCCAATGCGTGGCTCAAAATAAGCATCCAAAATATGAGTGACTAAATGATGCAAAACTCCTGGGAGGTTGAATTATGTCACAGGTACATGTTTTTATGAGAGATGACTTACCAATAAAGGTGTGTATGAAGACTGCACCTGGCTAGCACATTCATAAAAGAAACTTTGCTGGCAGGTAAAGGTACCTGGGTTGTAAGATGGCTGAGACTTCTGGACGGCAGAGTGATTTGCAACTTAGTTTGCACTAGTTCTTGGACGGAGTAGAAAACAGAAATACTGAAATAATTATTTCTGTGCCACTCAAGGGTTTTATGTGTGTTGCGTTCAATGGACCAGTGCTGGAGCAGTCCCCACCTGATCTCCCATCTCTATGTGGGTCTGGGGTCCAGGCTGAGACATGGGTGAGAGGCAGAATGTCAGAAAGACTATTGCATCTCCAGCATTTGGCATATAAATACGACTTGCTTCACAAAGGTTTGCTGAGTTATTAAATGAAGGTGGTCAGGGCACAGTTTTTCAGAAATATCTTACAGTTGTTCTCTCAAGGCTTTTCCTAGTATGTTTCTCTCAGAGGAAGCCATTTCAGTTCTACTTCATGATGTTTTGTCAGCATAGCTTGAGTCACTTTGGATTATATAAGGAAATAAGCACAAACAGATAGCATCAGAGTGTCCTGTTAGGAAGAGGCTGGTACCAAGTCAACATTTGAATCCCCAAAGACAATCCCAGCAGCACATCCAAAAGTGAAGTTTCTATCTGAACATTTATTCCACAGTCATAGAAACTGAGGATGGAAGAGACCTGAGGACATCTAGTCCATCCATGTGGTTGTACAAGAAAAGTGGCTGGAGCAAAACAGCCTGTTCACTTCATGCTCACAAGACAGCACTTCAGTTCTTCCTGGAGCGGAGCGATTGCAAACACATTGAAATGAAGACACAATGCAAACACTCTTTACAAACCTTAAGAAAATAGTTATAAGTACGGTATTTTCATAAAACAATTAGGAACTTAACTGAAGAGAGGAAGGGAGTCCTGGACTGGGTGGGTGGTGTGGGTGGCTGAAGAAAGGGTAGCTCAACAGTGTAGATAAGGGGAGTGACTGATGACCGGAGAGCAATCATTTGCTTCTGAAGACTGGTTGGATCTGGTTTGCCTATTAAAAATATGAGTTGGGAGGAAGGGAGGCTCTAATGAAGTTTCTTTCTCCATTCTTTATCCATACTTAGGAAGTGCTTACTAGCTTCAAGGCTCTAATAGACCCAGCACTAATACTGGGAATTCTATGGCCCAGATGGCATAACTGTTCTGCTTGGCACTTGCTCCACTTACCACTTCTCGCTTGGCAGGAAGCAGCAGCTCCTAGGGCTGTGCAAAGCAAGAGTCATTAATAACGGAGGGTCACCTCCAGGCACGTTAAAGACCTCAACAGATGGGGTCCCCCTGGCTGCCTAACTGCTCTGTTCCAGTCATTCTTCCAATTTGTCTTTAGTTGTTGGAGGGATCCCCTTGCTCCTCTATCTTGAGGCATCCACAGTCTGGGGTCCTCATTGTTTACATAAACCAAGCCTGCTCCCACTTTACATTTATACTTTATTGTGTGCTTCCTGTGTCCGGAATTCCCCCTTGGAAAGCGGGGTTGGGGTGGGTGACACAGTCAGGTTATCACGTTCCAGGTTCCCCACCGCTAAGGCTTGCAAAAGAATGGAGGCCTCCCTGGTCTCATGCAACAGGAGCCAACAAGAGCAGGTAAGGTAGCATCCTTTACTTCCTTTTACCAAGATACACCCTCCACCTGAAGACTTCTGATCTTTGCTTATTTGAGCCTGAGGGAGTTGAGAGAAACTGCGGTGGAGGGGAACAGAAAGGAGGGTTTTCAAAGGACCCACCACATGAATTCTTTTTACAAAACACAACACACTGTTTCACAAATTGCAAAACACTGTTCAATTACTACTGAGAAAAATAACCATTGCTACTTAACATGAAGACTGTTTCAATTCACCACAAGCAATTACGGTTCTTCTTTATCCAGAACATGGGGACATACTAAGCAGTGCTGAGGGCAGCAAATCTGCTTTCAACCCCTGCTGTATCTTGCTGCACCTTGGCCACAGTTTTGACCAAGCCATTCCTCAGAAGATCCTTGAGGAGTCGTGCACTGGACACCTACTTAGTGGATAGAGACAGGGCCGTCTGGTGTGTTACTACCACTGCTCAGAACACCTTGGTAGAGAAGCTGAAGGGAAACCCGATATACAAAAAATCCAAACTTACAAAACAGATACATTAAGGGGTAATCGATTGCATTACAAAAGGATTCTTTACTTTACAAAAGAATTCACCTCTGGGTTCCTTTAAGTAGCCAGCTTCTCAGGTACAGTCTGAATGTGCGCTGAATTATAAAAATGTCCACATACAACATTAGGAGCGTGGTGTTATGTGAATTGAGGTACACCTGTACATCAGCCTTCCGGGCTGTGCAGAGGCCCAAGGGTGTGCAGAGCACAATGGCAGAGTCTCTACAGCATCCTGAGCTCTGGCAGATGGGTGGGGATGGCTAAGGGGCAGAGTCTTCCAAAAGTAGTTGCAAACCTACTTCTAGGCCTGGGGTGGGAACATGGGAGGGTTAGGTATCTCAAGGCAGAATTATCCTCTCTGTTCCCAGGCTTCTCCTGTTCTCATTGTTGAACTGTTTCATCTGTGAGGTTGATGGAGTCTAACTTTCCGATCCTTTCCCCTCTCTCATCAGTCTCTGTCTATATCCACTCCCAGGGTTTTCTTAGAAAATTCACTAACTGCTGAAGTGTCATCTAATTACAGCTTAGGGTATCTTTCCCTGGGGGGGGGGGGGCTAGGTAGCTCTGGTGGAAATGCAGGGATGCCACCCAGAAAGCAGACGGAGAGAGTTTGTGACTGAGGAGGCTTTGCAATGATCTGCAGCTGTTTCAGGGCGCAGGTCTGGGGCAGGGACGGCATGGAGGCTGGGGTGGAGCCGGGAGGACCCAGGAGACCAGGCAAGGAATTGAAAAGCCAGGAAGTCGAATGATAAATGGTGCCCCAGGGTCAGAGTGGGGGGAGTGGAAGGTGAAGCAGCAGGTATGTGTGGAAGCTGAGAAAAAATTCTTCAAAAGGCTCTTCTCACTTCTCTCCACGCCTGGGGCAGCCGGACTTCTAGATGAGAGTACTTTGGGGATCACTTGTGTCAGTCATCGGGGGGTACTGGATGACAGGAGGTTTTTGAGCTCACCTCAGGCCAGTACCAATCTCTGGGGAAGGTTCCAATCTAATGAGTTCCTAGATGATTCCTATCTACACTAGCATTCCTATCTACACTAAGTTCTATAGTTCCCGCAGTCCTCTCCCTTTCTGCAGGTCCAAGCAGTTGCCCACTGGGGGAGGGAGGCCTAGGCAGAGGAGAAATCAGGCCCCTATCTATCTCTTGGGGGCACTAGATGGGAACTGGAGAACTGGAGGGCCCGAAAGTGCTCATAGCTCTTCAGAGATGGATGGATCGAGGCTGGGGGGGTTGACTTTGTACTTATCGCCACAGACATG
Source organism: Talpa occidentalis (assembly GCF_014898055.3). Lineage (NCBI taxonomy): Eukaryota > Metazoa > Chordata > Mammalia > Eulipotyphla > Talpidae > Talpa > Talpa occidentalis. Next base: position 56,052,631 of record NW_023605083.1, read on the forward strand.
AAAGAACAGGGCGTGTTCCTGAATGCTGAAGCTGAGGATGCTCACAGGCCTCAGGTTCTCTTTCGGGATTCTTACAGCTAAGAGACAGGTGACTGCCTATGTGAAAATGGCCTCAAATATGGCTAGAATATTATTCCTTAACTCATAATGCCAGCTCACATACCTGGAGAGGCTACAAGCAGGGCTATTCCAGTTTCATCCTAAAGGCCACCGTCCACGCTTTTCTCTCTTTGTCTTTTACAAAAGGCACACACGATAATGGAGATGCTTAGTTAGATTAGAAGGATAGTTCTGCTCTTTCTTTTGCCAAATTGCTTTCCTGCCCAGAGCTTCTGTTCTAAAAGCAGGGTGTACATTTTGACTGTCACTCGGCCTGTCTCTGTTTTCTGCTTGTCACATCCCTGTCCCCTTTCACAGTGGCATGTAAACAAGTTCCTACAAATGGTAGCCAGGAATGGGTGGAGGACACAGGAGTTTCTCAAAAACATGGCTCTTGCCTGACCCCATCAGTCCTTGGCCTGCTGTGAAACGAATGAGCTCAATTCACTTCTTATTTACGCACTTCCCTGTCCTACAACTCCCCAGCTCTTACCCTGCTCCACACTCAAAATGTAGGAATGGAAGTTGGAGAGTTGCAGCAAAAGCTACAACCACAGATAATTCTGTTCTATGCTAAGATGAAAACCAACAACCCAGTAAGACACAGGGATGAGGAACAATTTTCTGTCTTCTTGTTGCTAGTGCAGAGAAAGGGCTAAAAACCAGAAATATTACTGTGGCACCTGGTGGAAAGGTTAACAGGAGCTGGGCTTGTTTGGTTATTCACAGACTTTACACGGGGCTTACCCCTAAGACGGCTGCTATGAAGAGAAGACCCCTACCCTGGAGACCTAGGGAGTGAGCTTGGGAAAAGCTGCTGCTGCTGCTTTTTCAGGCGAGGGAGCGCTGACTTGATCTGCAAGAAGACCTGGACCTCAACTTCCCCACACCTTGGTCTGTGGTTACAAAAGAGCATTACAAAGTGTCTCAAGGGCTCAGAGGAGGGCTGGGAACTGGGGAAGGGGAGCAGCAGGACCACCTAGGACTCACAAGTCCGATTTGTCCTTTGAAACTCCTCCAGCTCTGTTTTCCTGCTCACAGCCAGCTGCAGCTCCTGCCGGATCACCTGGATCTGCTTCTCCAGCTCCGAGAGCTCCTGCATCACTGAGTTCCGAGCTCCGCCGAGCGAGTCCGCTTTCCCATTGGTGGTCAGCGAGGCAGGGAGCTCTCTTCTGGGAGGGAGAGGGATGTCCTGGTGCATCCGGATGCCCAGCTGGTTCTGCCCTCCCTCATCACTGAAGGTGTATTTGCACTGGCTGTCATGACTCAGGTTGGACGTGTTCCACACGGTGAGCTGACGGGGTCCCACGTTGGACCTGGGAACAAAGAGACGCTTTAGATTTACCTTCTGCTCTGCAGCTCTCTAAGTGCTGTTCTCCATCTGTTAGTCATTTCCCGTGTGAATAACACGGAGCTGGGGAAGCATCTGAGATGAAGCAGCAAAGCCTCGGAAAGAGACTGCCTGCTGCAGGGGCACAGAGACTCAGGGGCCGATACACCCTTTTCCCCGGGAGCTCAAGGTCTCACCGAGTCTTATGCTGCCCTGAAACTGGAAGGGGCATATTGTCTGGGGCTCCGGGGAACCAGGAGACAGCACGTTCTTTCATGAAGAACCTCAGATGCCTTTTTATTCCCTTCCTGCTGGTGAGGCTCAGAAAACAGCGCTGACTTGAAACATTATATGGCTATAAAGATGGTGCTTTAGTAAAAGCGAGGACCTGCTTATTCAGCTGTTGGGTTCAAAGCATGAGCCTGCTGACAGGTTTTATAATCTGGCTCATCCTCAGTCCCCCAGGACCACCCTGATGTTTACTACTCGAGTTTGAGGCGAATAAAGGCATACAAGCTGCAAGTTTCAGCAAAAAGCTTCCCATTATAGGGATGACTTTATGTGGGTTGAGATGGACTGCTTAGGTTTGAAATAAAAAAACAACAAAAAAACCCCAAACAAACAAAAAAGAAAGTCTCAAGTCCATACTGGGATAATGAAAGCCAAATAGAGAAATACGTCCACAAGCCTCATTCAGGCCTGCGTCCAGCCACCTCCCATCACTGCAGAGTTACTGCCACACGGGCAAGGCAGCGGGAGCCTTGTTTTGGAAACACCCTGACAGTTAGATGCAATGAGAAGAGTTTCTTTCTCCAAGAACAGATTAGAGCCCCGAGCAGCACAATTGCTGATTTCTTCTCACCTTGTAAAGGAGAAAGAGGAGGAGGATTATAACCACTTTAGCAATCTACCGCGGGGCAAAAGAAAGTAGGAACACCCTATTAAAACCTCATGTTTTTGTTCCCAGCCATAGAACTGAATGGAATCTTTATTCCTGAACTCTTCTTGCCAGGAGGAGAAGGGGAGGACCTACAGGGAGAAGGGTAAGGTGGGTGATGATTAAGTCTTGACTCAGTTATGTGGATGAGACAAAACGGTTCTATCTTGTTTGCCCTGCGTAGATGGCAAAACAGATCAAAGCTTTGCTGCTCTTTTCATTCAAGCCCCTCTGTCATGTGTGACTCTACAGTTCAACCCCATTATGGGGGGTCAGGGGGGAAATTCTGCTTTCCTTCCCCTTGAATCTGGTCTGGTCTCCCGACTTGCTTTGTTTCAACAGAAAATGGCACAAGTGACAGTTCCAAGCCTAAACATTTATGACGCCTCACTCAGCTCTGTTCTCTCTCTCAGTATTCTGCCGCTACAATCTGAGCAAGTCCACACCAGTGTGCCGAGTGCGGAGAGTCTCCAGTCTTGACCCAGCAGAGGTCATCATGGATCAGCCAGCTCTTAGCCACACTCCCCTCTCCCTCCCTATAACTGCCTGTGGGCCTGTGACCAAGCCCATCAAGATGGACCGGGTTGTGCCCAGGTCAGTAAACGGAGCAGCTGACCACAGATTCATAAGCAACGTGCTGTTGTTCAGGACGTTACACACTGGGATAATTTCTCCCCTGGCAGACCAATACATGCCCTGAGCCATTAAACACAGAAACACATTCCAAACCACCCTGCGGTTGTTTAACTTTTGTCATAGTTCACGTCTCAGATAAATGGGGAGGGGCACCGGAGCTCTGCTTTCATGCTTCCCAAGCTGGGCAGAGGTTGGATCATGAACCCACTTATAGCTCCCTGGCTTTACCCCTAGATGAGAGGTACAGTTACATTTTCCTTCTAGCCTTCGTGTTCCCTTTTAGTTTTCTTCATATATTTCCTATTGAGTTAGAATGATTTCAAGGAATCTGTGGTGTGCTATATGGTTTACAATTGCTGTGTGTCTAAGGGTGAGAGGAAAGGGAAAGGGGAATGTATTAGTAGCCCAGTGGGTGAAGGATAGACCAAAGCTTGTTTGAAATCACATGCTGAATAAACCAAAGACTATGCAGTTGATCCTGAGCAACTTAGGGGTTATGGGCACCAACCCCCTGTGTAGTCAAAAACCCATATATGACTTTTTTTTTTTAAAGAGATTTATTTATTTATGCATGCAAGAACTGGGGTGTAGGCCAGAGGTGCTGGGGGTGAGAAGATTCACTAGAGACAGAGTGGGGAGCAGATCAGGCAGACTGACTGAAATACACTGCTGAGGGGAGCAGTGGGAGAGTCAGGAGAGGTCTGCTGCACCATGTGGGTAGCTCCCTGGCTGGGGATCGAACTCGTGCTGCAGGGGCTGAGGACAGCTACACAGTGCTGATGCTTAACCCCCTGCACCACCAGGGAGCATCCCCCCACCCCCATGTATGACTTTTAACTCTCCCAAAGCTTAAGTACTAATAATCTGCTGTTGACTAGAAGTCCTGCAATAACATACATAAATGGATCGACTAACACATATTTGGTGTCATATGTATTATATATTGTATTTTTACAATGAAGTTAGAAAAACAAAAGTGTTAAGAAAATCAGGAGGAGAAAACCCTGTCCTTACAGTACTGTCATGTATTTATCGATATTGTAAGTTGAGGTTGTCTGCTCATAAGAAAACCCAGGACCTGTGTTGTTCAAGGGTCAAGTGTATGTAAGTAGTCCCTTGCAACATTTGCAATTTCCTCTGCTTTAAATTAAAAAATGAGCAAGATAAGGGGGGGGGTGCAATTGTATGGGGAATATAACCAAAATGAAAATGCATACATTGTGCAAAGATGAAAAAAGATGTAAGAATTATATAAAATAAAATATTTAAAAAAAAAGAAAAAAAAATAAACTACGTAAGTATACTGCTGCTATCTCCATTTAAGTCACAAGGATATCAGGAAAGTCCTTGGAAAAACCTACTTATTTTTCCAACTTAGCAATGTTATTTAAGAAAAAATAAAAAAGGACAATTAAAAAAATGAGCAAGATCTTCCTTTTTTAATAAGAAGAAAAATAAATTTTAATTTTTTAATAATTTTTTTATCATTGTTCATTTTTAAACAATATTTGCTTCCTCTCTCCCCCTCAGGTGTAGTCCCCATTAGATTTCCTTCACCAATGCACCCGTGCACCATCATCTCAGACCCCAGTGCTCCTCCCTCTCTGTCTCTGATCCCTCTCCCTCCTCCTCCCCTGCAGGATGTCTCTGGTTTATAATTGTCTGTTTTTGCTTTGTTGTGTTTTATACTGCTATTATTTTTCACACTGATGTTTCTTATTTGGTTCCCCTGTTAAAATCTGCTTTTATACCATGGCCCCAAACTCCTCCAAGCCTTGCTTTAAACTTCGATGTCAATAATTCATTCATTTGGGGCCTCCCCAATGGCACAGCGGGTTAAGCGCAGCACTGTGAAGCTGTCCGCAGCCTCTGCAGCACAGGTTCGATTCCTGGCCAGCCTGGGAGATTCTCACATGGCACGGCAGACCTCTCTGTTGCGCCTGCTGCTCCCCTCAGCAGTGCTTTCTGTCTGTCTGCCTGTTCTGCTCTCCATTCTGTATCTAGTGAATCCTCTCACCCTCCCACACCTCTGGCCTGTACCCCAGCTATTGTATAAATAAAAAAAAATAAATCTTTAAAAAAAATTAATTCATTTGTTCTTTCAATCAACATGGAAAACATGGGAGATATGACAAGTTGTAGCAGACATGGGCATTGGTAGAGATATTTTCCCAAAAGAAGAGGGAGGGGCCTCCCTGGTGGTGTAGGGGTTATGCTCAGCTCTATTACTGCTAAGGCCTGACTCCAATCCCTGGGCCAAGGAGCGAACCCATATGGCACAGCAGACCTCTCCTGTCTCTCTTGCTGCTCCCCTCAGCAGTGTATTTCAGTAGATCTGCCTGTTCTGCTCCCCACTCTCTTTGGTGAATCCTCTCACTGCCTCTGCACACCTCTGACCTACACCCCAGTTCTTCTACACAAAAATAAATAAGTTCACAAAAAAAGAAGAGGGCAAGTTTTCAAGCCACCAGATCTAACTCGAGTACTGTAGAATGATTGAATGTAGAGCATCTACATGTCTTCCTGAACTGTCTGGACAGCTACAGAAATCAGGTAAGTAGAGACAGCTAGTCTGGTCTTTTCCAGAGCTTTGTACATGTGTCTTTGTACATATAGGAGAACAAGCAGAAGCTGGTTTCTATGACAAATGCAGGCCAGTAGCACCACATGTGCTCTGACAGTTGACATGTGACTGTGGGCCGCTAGGAATGTGAGATGACAGATGTTTGGTGTCCGAGGGGAAAAACGAGCCTATCGTTGAGTTCGCCGCTACAGTTTCCATCCTTGGGTTTAGAGTGTCATGTGACCTGTGAGTTGTCTGCAATGAACACTAAAGACGGGCAAAACAAGCTCCACAGAGCAATCCTGTGACACGGAGGCTCACTCCTCCACTGGAAGGGTGCTGAGAGCTGTGGAAGCTCACATGCTCACTGTGCTTGACAGGCTGCAGGTGGGGCATGGTCGATCGGGAGGTGGCACAGGAAATGTGGGTCTCAGATAAACCAGGAGGACATGTTATGCCTTAGCTTCTAGTCAAAATAGAGGGTTCCAGAGACTCTGCCTAGAAAGATGAGTGGCGTGAAAGACACATTGGGCTCTTAGTCCAGGTGAGAGATGTGAACAGGAATCATGGTTGAAGACACAATCACTAGGCTTCCTGCTTCTCTTACAGCTGGAAAACTAGCATCGTCATTATGAGATGGTGTCTTTACTACCACATCTTCTTGTGTTCCTTATATTTATGTTAAAAATAGTTATAGAACATGACAGACATAACATGGCATGGAGCAGCTGCGCCCTGATTGGTCTACAGCCTGTCGCTAGCAGGGCAGCAACATGACAGAGTGCCACAGACTGAGAGGGCGAGGGTGGTTGCTCAGTGACTGGAAAGAGGTTTTAAGACCTCAGTTAAAGAAGAAAAAAGAGATGATGGGAACAGTTGTGACAAGTTAGATGCAAACTGGAGAGGGGGAGACGGGAGAAGTCCCAGAGGAGGAATTGTTAGGGGGAAAAGGATGTCCTAAAGCTAATCCCATACAGGCTTTGTGGACTCCACCCCCACCCCAGGCCAAAGCCATCAAGACACTGGGAACTCCAAATCCCATCCCCCCCCAAAGGGAAGGTGGCTGGGACCTGAGGGTGGGGTTAAGCAGCCAGGTTTGGTATAAAACCAGACATGTGGGATTTGGGAGGGTCCCTTTATTTTTGGCTCTCCGCCAGCTCGCAGCGTTCGGCCAGCTCTGAGAGTGCCTTTGGGTTTCTAGGTCAGCGGATCGGGTAGGAAGCATTAAAGACTTTATTTCCCTATTTTCTTCCTGAGTTGTACATTTCCTCAATTCCCCTTCCCTTGTAAATAAACCTTTTATTAACCTTTTGTGTGGGCCTGTAGTGGAGTATTCATAAGTCCCTTTAAAGCGCGCGGGTGAGGACCCACAGCCAGGAACCCGTTTTATATCGGGATTGCTCCGTAACAGTATCAGCATGAGAATGATTCATGTTACCCTGCTTTCCCTTTCCTTCAATTTTGAATGAGAGTTGTGAATATCTGATTTTAAAATTACCCAGAAAACCAGCCTTTGAGCTGAGGCTCTGCCACAGATGACAGAGTCTTGCGGAGGTGATTCCCTGATGGAGGTCCCGGCACAGGAAGACCCAGGAGGGCCGCCCTGGGCAGGCAGCTTGGGACAGAGGCCAGCCAGGAACTTGACCCAAATGCTTCTGACATCTTTACCTTCATGAATGAGACAACGGTCGTCTCCAGACTGGAGGTGGGGAAGGTGTGAAGTTTCAATTTTCAAATGTCATCTGTGCATTTAATACTTAATGAGTTGCTTTCTTCTGGGGAGTTTATAGTAAGAGTGCCAGGAAATGGATTAAGCTGAACACATCTGTTGCGTATTTCAATATCCCTGGGTGTGCTGGAGAGGAATGGGGAGTGGGAACATGCTCACGAGGAGCTATCTCAGGGAAGTAATTGCCCGTGGTACTACTGCATTAAGTCTCACAGGCTATGGCTAATATTGGCTAATATTTATTAGGTACTTGCTTTGTTTTCATTTAATCAACAACTCCTTTAACCTCAATTTCACAAATGAGGAAACTGAGGCAGAGAGAGTTCAGCACAAAGTCACTTATGTCAGAGACAAGGGCTGGGGATGAGATGTTTGACTCCAGAGCCCACGCCCACACTTTCAACCACAACATATCTTGGCAATACAGCATTTTGGAGTCCAGACATAAACACACATGCTTTTTATTCCATCTGATCTACTTCTATTTGAAACTACATAAATTTTCACAGATTTTGTTTGTCAACAACTTAGTCCTGAATTATTTACACATAATTCCACTTCTGAGCATGGAGTCTTGGTTATTACATGGCTAAACTTGATTTTGGTAAATATAAAGGGGCTTGGCACTGCTCTCTTCTTACCTCTTTTCCACACGTTTAGTCTTGAAACACTGCTGCTTTTCTTCTACAAATGATGTGTTTAGTGCTCTGTGTAATCTCTGGCGGGAAGAACAGATTCACACGGAGAGATCGTTAGTGGCACACAGTGAGGGGGAATGTACTGCTGGAGACTTAACAGTGTATCTCGTCGCAACAAACCTAGGGTCTTTAAACAAATTTCCAGAGATGCCTGAAAGTAGATCAACATTCAGTCCCAAATCTCAAGAGAACATGAATTCTGATTATACATTATTATTCTGCTGGAGGAAAAAAAGTAATTGGAGAGGATGCTTATAAATGCTCTCAGTTGTGAAAAGGCATGTGATACAAAGAAGAGAGCACAGCTAATTGTGGCAAAGGGCCTCCTTTGCTAAAGGCAAGTCAAAAAACGTCAGTGTGAATTTCTCAGCAGCCAAAACAAAGAAGGGAAGGACTTGAGAATTACACTAATCCTGTTAACACACAATGGAGGAGATGGGTTGTCTGCTGCGTTCTCCTTAGGAGACCAAATACTTCCTAGGATGAAAGTAGGAAGAACAGGGCTCAAGCATAACTGAAGCCGTGATCGTAACCAAAAATGAACAAAATCCTACATTATTAAGAGAGAGGGCTGAGGAGAGATGGATGGGGCAGGAGCAGCAGAACTGGCGGCCTGGCTGCAAGGAGTCCATCCCGGGCCCTCGGATGGCTGCCCCTCGCCCCTCACCTCTCTCTTGCTCAGGTGAACCTGCTGCCTCTGCTCGAGCCCCTTCATCATTAAAAGCCTTCTGAGTATATTGTGCTCCATGCCACTTTCCTTCCAGGAGGGATGTATAGAAGTGTGAGCCGGGAGAGTCTGTCTGCCTGAGTTTCAGTGCTTCCTGCGAGTGAGCCTGTTGGTGTCTCAATCACATGAAGAGGAACTTTGACCTCAGCAGGCCTGGAGTTGATGCTGGCAGACATCAGATGCCTGGACCAGTGAAAAAGCAGAGGGAACAGGGGCCAGTGGATTCATCTAAGTGGGAACAGGGACTTCAAAGTTTCACTTAATGGATTTCCATTTTGGCAGGAAGGAATTGGTAGGAAACATCTTTCATACCAGCTCTTCAGATTGTCATATCAAATGAAATCAGGTTAAAAACAATTCTATTGCTTTCATTGTGAGCAAAATTGAAGGGGTCTATAAAAGGAAGACATATTATGGGATAGCTTAAGGGTAAAGGGAATTAACGGGCTAGAGAGAACTCCATTGTCTACACTGAGAGCGTCTAGCTACACCACCCCAATTCTCTTGGTAACTTGCCATTTGTCAGTTTGATCGGGCACTGGGGATCTTCCTCTTCCTGGACCTCCTGGCAGAACACTGCAGCAGGATGGCCACACACTCACCTGGCTGGTGTGGAGCCAGTATTGCAGCCGGGACTTGTTCTTGATTCGTGGTAGCAGCAGCCTGTATACTATGTGCTCACCAATGGTTGTCAAGATGGACAGACCAAACCCGATGCACAGCATCACGAAGAGTCCAGAGAAGTGCTTGATGCCCATTTGCAAAGTCTGTGGGAGAACCGGAAAGGAAAGGCCATGAATGGGGTGCTCTACCTGGTCCCACACCTGTTCCTGTTCACTCTTAGATGCAGGTTCTTTTTCTTGGACTAGAGTGAAGCTGGACACTATCCTTCCCTGTGTGCTCTGAAGACTTCATGAGACCACATTGTGAAAGGAACCAGCCAGCAGTGAGAGCTTGCTGCAGAGTCAAGTCCTGGAGAGCCATCCCATCGCCCTATTGCACGAATGGTTCCTCGACTTTCTTCTTGCTTCTAAGGTGATGTTCTCTTACATGCTCTATGGAATAGGTATTATTCAGTCACTGATGACACAGGCACCATGCAGTCACATTGATGACAAGAGTCATTCCTGCACCAAGACAGACATTTGATACACTGAGTGCCTACTATGTGTTCCACGGGATGGGAACTTGTCCCATGTCCCTGCTTTTAACAGCTTGAGTCTAGGGAGGAAACAATCATTTATACCTGATGTAGTGATCCACACACCTCCTGGGTTTTGGGGAGAAGCTGGCTCATGAGATAGAATTTAAAACAAGAGGTAGAATGGGGAAACCTCGAGTGGGGAAAGTCAGCACCCTAAGTTGAGTGCAAACATAAACAAAGTAGAGGCATGACTTTTTGACACAGTGATGGAGCGAGGGGTGAAACACTGCTGCAGCTTAGGGGCTGGGCAGACGAGGTGTGTGCAGTGAGGGAGAAACACGGCCACAGTCAGAAAGCTCAGATGCCAGCATTAAGGAGCCTGAGTGGCATCCCCACTGCTGGGGGTTTTGGGTCATCATCATGTAGCAACTTGTTTACTATTCATGATGACCTATGAGGTAGGTAACTTACTATTTTCATCTTATAGGTGAGGAAACTTTGGAACCAAGTTGTTAAATGACTTATTCAAGGTCACATAACTAATAAAGGGTCGAGCTGGGTTCAACCCAGGCAGTTTGGCTCCTGAGCCTCCACTCTTCAACATCTCATTGGACTGATAAGATCCTCCCATCTTCTTGAAGGGTCTCCCTTTCCTTTCTCCCCACCTCCACTGGGATTAATTACTTATCCAAGACCATACAAGTGAATAAAGGGGGGAGGCAGGCTATGGATTTAGGCTTGTCTGATGCCAAAGCCCACACTGCCTTTCTAGTGAACACCATAGAAGATCCCTTCCAATCGAATACTGTCTCTTAACGACTTGTAAAAATTTTTATTCAAAACTCTCCTTCTGAATTGGAAATCCTCTACAATCTGTCTGTGAGCGCCAATGAAAATATTTAAATCGTGTCTGAGTCTGCGTGATAAGAGGTGCAGCTGCAGTTGTAATTCAGCTTTTCTTCCCCTGGGACCACACTGTTTCAGCGCTAGCCAGTGGGTGTGTGATCTGCCCCACATTAACAAGTGAAAATTTTTTCTTATAATAAAGTGCAACTTGCTCCACTTGACATTTAGCATTGGTCAGAGGAGGAAGAAGATAAGTCAGTTTGCATGCAAAGCAGTCTTTTGCCATTGAATGTGACTGGAGCTGAGCATGTCCAAGGTCATTGTACCAGTGACACAGTTCCCTCATTCCTGCCACCAACAGTCCTTGAGACCTGTGTTTCCTGAGGACTCATCAATTAATCTTCTTGCTTCAAAACATGGAGCACTGGACCTCCCCGGTGGCACAGGGGTAAAAGACAGTGATATCAAGCTACTGCCAGCCACTACAGCATGAGTTCGATCCCCCTGGCCAGCCAGGGAGCTAACCCACACGGCGCAGCAGACCTCTCCTGCCTCGCCCGCTGCTCCCCTCAGCAGTGTATTTCTGTCAATCTGCCTGTTCTGCTCCCCACTCTGACTTTGGTGAATCCTCTCACCACCCCCCACCTCTCTAGCTTACACCCCAGTTCCTGTATGCATAAATAAATAAATCTTAAAAAAACTGGAGCACTAGTCTTTTGATAATTCCCTTCTTACTGAATCTGTTGCTTACAACTGAAGAATCTTTCTCTATAGACTACTTAAAAGATTAAACTCCTCTAGCCGTGAGGTGTGACTATAACTTCATTTTAGATGGACTTTATTTCTTATAAGAACATTGAAATGAATGGGTAGAGCCTGTTCTAGGAAGGTTTTGCTGACAGAATATGGCTTTGCCTTTCTTTGTGTTTCTCCAGAAGCTTGGTAAAGAGTATCGAGCATATATTAAATTATACAATTATGCTATTTTGTACAATAAATTTATTTTCTTTGAATGAATGCATAATTTATACAACTTATTATGTAAAGGCTTATTAGATATCTGAAAAAGAACTTAGTTACATTTTCTCTCAAGATTCCTAGTACCTATTTAGTACTTTTGCCCAGAACAATATAACTATAAGAACCAGGGAAAATGATTTTACTTATTTATTTATTTTTTAATGATCTACTGCATTAAAATTTGTAGGATTTCCTCTTTAATATGTGTAAAGCCAAATCCCAGAGTCCAAAATAATTTTCTTTTTCTTTAATAAGGGAGTTGGAGGAATAATGTATTTAGTGAGAAGTAAAGCAGGAAAAAAGGCTGCAAAGCTTCTGAAATATTTATAACTCCTAGATAGTTGAGAGCAGAAAGAGGAGGATGAAAACGTTGTTTCTAATTTTGAAGACCTGACTTCTTCCTTTTTCCACTCTATTATTTTTCCCAGAAGAGCTGTGAGCTATTTTAAAATTTGGCAAATTAAAATGTATGGCCCTTTGTGGATAGTCGATAGATGATGGGTCCCTGCAAGAAGTGTGGGCTCCAGAGGTACCAAGGACAGAGTTTCGGGGGGAGAGAGCCTGGCTGGAGAGATGAGTAAGGTTGTGCAGTGCAATCTTTAAGGATTTCTAAAAGGAAAATCGCTTAGTAATGATGAAGAGGAAGAAGGATATTCACGTAGAGAATCTGGAAATTTCTCATCAATGAAGGGAATTTAAAGACCACATTTAACAAAAGATACAAAAGAGGAGATGATTTGCAAAATCCAGGGAGACACTGTGTAAGCAAAGTTAACTGTGCTTACACATTTGGATAAGCAAAAAGATACAGACTGACAACATCTGCCTGTGGAAACTTCACATCACTTTCCAGACCCTGGGGAATTGGGACACCTCTATCTACTCTAACCTGGAAGTTGTTTAGTGGTTCATCTCCAAAGCACTGTCCAAGCTGCTAAGGAGACACCTATTCTCTGTTCCAGCGGCTCCCCAACCTCCTATTCCTTCTAGACTTGGGGAACCATCGTTTAGCCTTGGAACTGGTATTTAATTTGCTATATTCAATCCATTCTGCAGAGTTTCTAAAATCTCTATTATTTAAAAAACCCAGAAAAAGATCTCTAAGAATTAATTTTGAGATAATTACCCATAATCCTACTATAAAAATAAATCTCCATTTTCTTTTCTGAACTATGGCTGTATGCATACATATTTTCTGGAGATGTAAATGTAAACTATACCAATGACATTAAAAAAAATCTTAATGGGGCCTCCCCTGGTGGTGCAGTCATTGAGCGCTGGGCTGCAAAGCTGCCAGCCGCTGCAGCGCTGGTTCCATCCCTGGCCGCTGGCAAGGGTCCCACATGGTGAGCAGACCTCTCCTGCCACGCCTGCTGCTCCCCTCAGCAGTGTATTTCATCAGTCTGCCTGTTCTGTTCCCGGCTCTGGCTCTGGTGAATTCTCTCACCCTCCCGTGCTTCTGACTGTACCCGGTGCTTGTATAAAATAAATAAATAAATCTTTAAAAAAAAATCTTAATGTAATTTTCTAAAGTTTTATGTCTTTGCAGTCATTTTATTTATGAATTTTAATGGTTTTATATTATCACCGATTATTTTATCATAATTCCTCAAATATCAGGTGTTAAATTTTCTTTGATGCTATTTTTTATGTATATGATAAATATTACTGCAATCACAAATTCTTTTGTGTATTGTATTTTAAAAAATCATTTTAGATTCTTTCTTAGATATATATTGTGGTGGGTGGGATTACTGGGTCAGAGTATCTAACTGTTTTGATGTCTTATGATGTGTGAAATGACCCCCTTTAAGTATGGAAACTATCCCCAATGCTGTCACAGATGCCCCAAAGCACGGGATGCTCATACTTTCTACAACTCTGTCTTAAAATTAGTTATTTCCCCTGTTTATTATGATTTGTATTTATTCAATTAGTGAAGTCTGCAGTGCTTTGGTATTTTACTATATCCTTCTATTTGAATCAAGATGTCCAATTATGCATTTCAGACATAGTGAGGCTTCTTATTGACAATCACATTTGTTACAAATGTTTCTCCAAATTTTCCTGTTAGCTTTTATATAATTTATATAATTTTATATAATTTTTATATAATATAACTTACATAATTTTATATCACTGTACCAATTTCAAGTATTGTAAAATTGCGATTGTTTCAGTTTTAGAAAGTATTAGTTGTTGGCATAAATATTTTATAACCAGTTGTTTATTTTTTAAAAATAATGAACATGTCAATCTGTCTTGAGCTTTTTGGCTTGAGTGGAATGTACTACTTTCTCTTAATTGAGATTTAATGTCAGCCTCATGCTTCAGCGGCACCTTATCCAAATAAATAAATAAAAGGCCACCTTCATTCTGGGATGGACTGCATTCTTTCACCCTAATTTTAAAATTTTATTGAGAATTCAGATTTTAAAAATAGTGGCAAATAAAAAAATCACTGTGAGAACAAATATCATGTAAAACTAACAATGACCACAAAATTGAACATTTGTGGGTCAGATTTAACTTCTGAGCTGTTAGTATCCCTTCAGGGTTGTGGTTTTTCATTATAGATCAGCTGATGCCTTTATAAGCTGCTGCCAAGTGATTTGTGTTGATTTACCTGGTGACCAGCCACAGGGGTAGCTCTGGCATGGAGCCACTATGACTGGAGAGAGATCCACTTCTGATTTTCCATTTAGAGGCTGAGTCCCTCTATCACCATATACCCTGTCTTAAAGCACATACCACTTTTCCCTTTTCAAGGCATGCAAAACAGGTAAAGCACAATTGCCAGCTTAAAGACACACGCTATACTCTAACAGAGAGAACGAATAGTAAAAATAAAGAATAAACTTTGTAATAAAAGAATTCCTGGGTTTTTCTTGAGAATGCCTACAACATGTGATTGATGAAGTCATAAACCCAACTCGACGGAGACCATCTTTTTTCTCATGTTTCAAAAAAATAAAAAAAAAAACCCACCCCAAACTGTCTAGTGGTTTGGGGATTGCAACATATGGTAGAGAACAGACACAATTCATTAATACAGGATTCATAACAACATATTGCTACTGATCTCTATTGCCTCAAAGCATATTGGTTGCTGTTATCAGTTTAATCTAAATATTGTCCCCTATTTCTCAAGATGAAATGAAGGTGGAAGACAATCTAATGCCTTGCTAATGGTATTTTTGTTTTTGCAATTGCTAGAATCAAAAGGAGTGAGGGACTGCTTGCTTCTAATAAGCAATTTACCCCTCTTTTGTGAAAACTGAGACTTGATTTGATTACATTAATAAGGTAATTAATTTTGGGTTTCTTGGGCACCACTTTTCATTGAGTGTGTGTGGGATTCCCCACACCACAAAGAATGTTTGGGACACCAGCTGTGTGTCCTGGAATTTAGTTTCATTCTGATACTACCTCCCCAGAGGTACAAAAACAACCCCCTCCCCACCAGCTTCAGACTAAGCCCAGGCTGTTATCTGTACTTCTAACCAACAGGCTACAAATCATATGTTCCCACCATTTCTTCCTTGGGTGCTAGTAATTGAGGAAAACATTTCACTTACTAGATTACTGCTTTATTACTCAGCAACAGCCAAATGCAAGAGATGCACAAGGCAAAGTGTTGGGAGGGGCGTGGAGCTTCCAGGCTCTCTCCAGGCGCACCTTTCTTCCAGCCTCTCCATGTGTTCACTAAACCTGAAACTCAGAACCCAGTCCTTTCAGGTTTTTATAGAGGCTTCATTATACTGGCCTGACTGATTAAATCATTGGCCTTTGTTGATTATGCCAACCTTCAGGGTCTTACCCTCCCCTGAGGTATGGGGGAGTTGGGAATGGGAGTTGGGAATGTTTGATTCTCCAGGCAATCAGAGCCATCCTTAGGTGTTTTGTAAAAGCCACCTCATTAATATAGGATTACAGGAGCTCTGTGCCAGAAATAGGAATGAAGACAAAAATACTTTTTATAAATCACAATCGCACATAAAGCTATCAGAAATAATTTGAGGCAAGTTAGTCTAGGAACCATAAAAATAGAAGACTATGCAGTGAGCTGGAAAAAAGCTCAGCATTTGGGGTCAGAAAGCCTAGTTCAAGTCCTTGCTTTATTACTCTCCAACTGGGAGACCTTGGAGAAGATTCAGAAATCTCTATAGCATCATCTGTAAAACTGATGTAAAACACCCACCTCACAGTGCCATTTTGATGATTAGTAAAGCAAGTATAACAGTAAATGGGGTCATTCAATAAATTTTAATTTCTATTTTCACTCCAAGGAGTTGTTTAGAACTAGATTTGTTGGCGACCAACAATTAATGGAGAGAAAAAAGTCCCTCGGCATTCTATCTGGTGTGATTTTTCTTCCCCCAAATCCATACAGTCAGATTTCTCTAGTGCTGAAACTAGAAACAGGATATCAATTTGGGGTCATTGGCACAAAGGCTTAGGTAGTAATATGAAGTAGCTTGCTAATTTCAGCCACTCCTGAAGCTGAAATATTTTTCTTCTTCTTGCTAAATTTGAACATGGAATTCAATGTTTTAAACCCTGGGTCATAATTTAAAAAACGTCATACTTCATTGTGCACACTGCATAGTATATAAACAATCTCTCTTTAATCCTCATTTTCCTCATGCAGAGTGGCGTCCATAGCCAAATAGGTTAGACTAGAGTGGGAGATGCTCTCTTTAAAACTTTCTTCAGTTAAGAAATCTATGGTACCCTTTGCAAGTGAGGGGATGCAGAGGATCTTGATTTTATTTTCTGGATTAGGACTACACAAATGTCCAGTTAACACTAGCGTGGTGTAGTTAAATATCAAGCAAGGATTCAAAAGGAACAAGAAAAGTACCGTCTCCTTTACATATTGATCTAATAGAAGTGGAAGAGGCTGAAGTACAATGAACCCATAGTGCTCTAGGCACTTGATGTGTTTTATCCTTTTGATTCTTCGAAATAATGTTATGGTGGAGTCTCATTTTAATCAGGAGGAATGACACAGAAAGGTCAAGTAATTGGTTATGCTCACACAGCCAGTAAGAAGTGACTGTGATAAAAACCCACTTGTAACTGAGTTCAAACTCAGGTGTGTCTGAGTCTTTGAAGCATGTTACTCACATGACTGATGATTAACATCTTATTTAAAGGGCTGCAAAGGTATTAAAAAGACAGAGAGGGATTCTTATTCTTTGTGGTTCTTAAATAATCTAAGTAATAGTACATATGGCAAGGTGATGTGAGGAGGTGGGCACCTGACAATAGTTATGCTTGTGAACTTATTTTTCCTTTTTTTTTTTTTTTTTGTGAAGACTACCAGCTTCTTCAAAATATAAGGACAATAAATTTCCATGAAAAGGATCTTCTTATCATGACATGTCACTTCACTTTTATTCCTTGGCTGAGTATGTGTGGGAAGGGTATGTTTCACCATTCTGGTATTTTGAGTCTTAAGCGCCTTCTGTGGAGAGTGTTCCACTGTGAATAAAGGGCTGGTGTAAAGTGGCAGGCATGGGCCCCCTCCTGGCACAGCTTTTCTGAGGAGAAGCTTGTTCTCTGAGAACTGACAGTAGGGATCTCAAAATGTTCGCATCATCCAGGGTGCAGCAGTAGAGCGCATACTGCTACTACGCAGGCTACCCTCAAACAGGAACAATGAAAAGTGTTTATCTATGCTAAGATGGACTATCCCCACCATATCCAGTTTCATGCTACTGACATGATGTCTCTGAACTTGGAGCCGGGAAGCGATGTATGCCTTGGCGCTTGCCAAGAGAGAACAAGCTCTAGCTCGTTCCTTGTGTGTAGGTGTAGTGGGGTGTGAGGGATTTTGGGCTGAAGGTTATTTTAGAGAAAATGCTTTCTGGGATGAGAGGGCTCTCAGCTTCCATTCGAGGCCCCAAGTCAGGTCCTTGAATATGAGCTTAGCTAATGCAGAGGTGCTTGCCTGGCTCTGTATCTTGTGAGTGCCAGGAACACCACCATTTCAGCATCCTGGGGAGAGTTCACTGGAAGGCAGAGTCTTTACTGTCTCCCTCCACCTCCCAGTACTAAGAATGACTGACTCATTCTCATTCCCTCCAAGTGGGTATGGCTGAGTGTTGGAGGTGAGAAAAATTGGGGGGAGGGGAGTTTCCTGCCCTGTGTGGTTGAAAGTCCCTTTAACTAAATCGAACTGAACTTACTGGGGCAGGAGCAGCCAACCCCCAAAACTTACTGTCATTGAGGCTGACTGTTTAGCTGGGCACTTAGTCCAGGCCTGGCATTTCTTACAAGACCCCTGAGAACAGTTCGTCTTCAGGAGCTAGAGCAATGACACAGGAGTGGCAGGACGGGACTCTTAGCCCTCAAGACAAACTCAGGGATTTCTAGATGTGGGCGCTCGGCTGTGACTAGAAAAGGAAAAGAAGGGTTTTGTTGCTCAGGAAGAGGTGATTAAAAGGTGCTTGGTCAAGAGAAATACACTTTCCTTGTTGCTAACAACAGAAAGCTAACAACTTGTCAACAGACACCTGACAAGACACAAGTAAAAGAAAACCATTCACCTTAAACTTGAATTGTACAATTACTCCCCCACATAAACCACGAGAAGTCAAGACAAAGATGTATATTTTCATATTTTGGAACTTCATGTTCTTCTTGACTCTTTATAGTTTGATCTCTGAATCAAAATAAAGAAAAATAAGTTTATTAACTGATGAAAACTTTCCTCACACACCATTTTGTGCTCTCCCATCCAGGGGGTTAGCCTGAGTCATTGGGAAAATTACTTAACGACATTGAGTTATTCATGAGATTCACATGAGAACATGTGGCTTCACAAAGAGAAATACTCCCAGTTAAGTTAGAGTGACACTTGCTAGGTGTTTTGAGCTGATCTTGAAAGAGAAAAGCAAGCTGAAGTTAGTGGGTGGATGCTTAAAAATTCACATAATTAAGGCCATCTTCTTGTGGATCTCCAGGTGTTTGACCACGGCACTGAATTCCTCGAAGGATATTTTCCCATCACCGTCTCTATCCAGGATGATGATGGTTTTGTCCACGAGCTGCTGTAAATTCCAATCGGTCAGGTTGGTCCCCACCATCATCTTCAGCACCTGGAAGAGCTCCCCGTTGGAGATGAAGCCGTCTTTATCCATGTCATAGATGCTGAAAGCAAACCTCAATTTCTGCTGCTCGTCTCCCTTGACACTGAACTGGGAGGTACCCCAGATGAACTCCTTTAAGTCCACTTCGCCATTGCCGTCGATGTCAAAGATGTCGACTACTCGCTGCACCAACGGGTTGTGCTGCAGCTGGGGGAGGGCCATGAATTCCTGCAAGCTCACTGTGCCTGAATGGTCCAAGTCCAGCTTCTTAAACTTCTTGCACAGACATCTAACTTCATCGCGGTCAAAGTGAGAGCACATCTGTGCTGGGTAACTGGCCTCATTCCCCATGGTGGGCGCTGGGGCTCAGGGGCTCACCCGCAGGGTCAGAGGCGGCACCTCCCCAGGCGCGTGAGGGACAGTTGAGCGGGAGGGAGCGGGATGAATGCGCGAGGGTTCCCGTAGGGTGGACTCACGGACCCCCTGAACTGGCCGAGAAAAAGAACCCTTTGGGGAAGTGGGCGGGGAGCGAAGAGGAGGGAAGCTCAGGGAGGCTGGAGCTTGCAGGGGAGAGAGGACCGGAAGATAGAAGAGCAAGCCGAGCTGGGGGACGACCAGAAGAGAGGGGCTGAGAGCTGAGACCCTCCCTTCTCATCTCAGGCCCTTGTCGGTTTCCATAAAAATAAAATTTATTATTTAAAAAAAAAGAAAATCACTTAAAATAATAAAATAACAGAAAAAAAAAAGAATCCTCGTGTATTTTGCTATTACCCTCGCACTTTCTCACTTTTCTTTTCTTTCCCTAGAAAGTCGCCCCCAAAGGGAAAAGGGCTGCATTAGAAATACTTCTGGCAATGTAGCCAGCAGCTTCTGACATCAGTAGCACCCAGTGCTGGTGTATTAGTAGCTCACTTAGTCCCTAGGATGGCTGCACAGTAAGCATAAGGAGGCTTTGATTACACTCACTCAGTCTTTGAATATATATTTATGAAGCACTTACTGCATGTTACCTTGATAAAAAATACGATTAAAAATAATTTTAAAAATAAAAAAAGAAATACAATTCAAAGGGAATTGGGGAACTCTAGGACACTAGATCAAACAGAAGGAGGAAAATACTCCCTCACTCAAAAATGTTGGTAGGAAACCATAGGGAAACTACATATGAAGACACAGGACCCATATCACTGGATCTAGACAGCTTTCAGGAAAAAGAGTGGCTTGGAGGCTGAAATATTTCATGACAGCATTATTTTCCCAAGTGATTGAACTAACTAGATCTGAAAGAAGCATGGTAGTTCAGAAAGAACGGAGACTAGGATAATCCAGTTAGGATCTTCACTACCTTCTAAGTAACAGTAAGACTATGGGAAAGTTCTTAGTGTCAATTTTCCCATCTGTAAAATGGGTTAGTAATTAGTATTTTGTATAGTTATGTGAGGATTAAAGCTGATATTAGTCCATAGGGTAAACTGTTGTGACTACTGTGATGATTACTGATGTTATTACTATTTACTGTGTCAGTGCAGGTGAAGTCTTAAAGATGGCATAGTTGGCACCCTGGGCATTTAAGTACATGAATGACCCTTGAATGATCTCCTTGGATACTGCTCTCAGCACGCCACTCACTGAGCTAAGCATGTTGCCAGCATTGCATCAGACTTCTCCAGTTAACATTCTTTGGGGACTGATTATAGAATTTCCATCCCAGGGTATTTTCCCCTGTCCCTATCTTTTCATGTGGTAGTTGTCTTCTTATAAGGCCACTGATCATGTTGGCTTAGGGACCCATCATACTACAGTATGACTGCATTTCAACCAATCATCTGCAATGACCCTGTTTCCAAACTAGTCCATTTAGGGTTGAGACCTCAGAACCTCAACATATTTTTAGTAGGGAACACAATTCAACCACTAACATGACACCTGAAATCTTATTGTATAGGAGGATAGAAGAAGGATAGAGGTGAATCTCACATGTGACTGGAAGTTGCAGGATGGTACCTATACAGAGTAATGAGAGAAGCAGCCAGTAAGGACTCCAGGGCTCTCCTCTGATGTTTTCTCATCCCAAACTTGCTGAAACCCTACCAACTCTTGCAGCTTCATGGGGAGGAATTGTCTTCAGCATCCCGGTATACAACTGAGGGTACCTCTGAGTAATTTCTCACATTCTTATTGCTGTTGGCTTTCTGCTTGTTTGTGAACTTCACATCATTGCCACTAGATGGCAATATGCACACATCTCCATATTTGACTTTCTTCAAGCTGGAGTCTTTAGAGCCTGGAGGTTCTAAAGAAGCATGGTAGTTCAGGGAATAACTAAGGGGGAGGCCCCGTATCATGTGATTCCCCCAAGATTTTAGTGTATGGAAATCTAGAAATGTGGAAGGAAGACTGTCTAAATAATAGTCCTAATCAACTTAAAGGCCGTTCATACCTTTCAGTTGCATAGTAAATAACATTTCATAAATAATCATGAGTTCATTGAATTTAACCAGGATGAAAAACACCAACTACTAACAGTATATGGCCTTAGGTCTAATTTATGTCTGATCATCTTTGGTGTATAAAAGAGGAGACCCTTGTTCTGTGAGATTTGTTTAATTGGTCATTAATTAGCAAGGGTGAAGTGAGCACTTGCTGGAATTAGTTTCCCTGTATCATTCAAACTTCTGTCCTTAGAGTAAGCAGAGAGCAGCAGAGAAGGAGCCCTAACATTGTGAGGATATTATGAAGTGAAAACAAGACTGGAGAATTGAGGTCTCTAGCCTGCCCACCCAGCAACCTGATTTTCAAATACCATTGACATTTAAAGAAGACAATTACTGACATTTCTTTGGTAGTCTGTTTTAAGGGCAGCCCAGTGGTTTGTATAAACCATATTCACATTTTCCCACTTAAACTTAGAACTTCAGTTGTCAGAGAGAAAAAATACAATACTATAAAAACTGGTTAATCCAGCATATTGCAAAGCAGAAAATTCCAGAACCATGTATTTTTCAAGTCCTCCAAAAAAGTCTTCAGTTGTATAGCATATATAAATAATAAAGAACATTTACATTGGAATGATAGGAGTCTTACAGTTAGAATAGCTCCTGCTTTTTCAAGATGGGTCCAAGAGGAGGGTGCACCAACTGTAATCTTGCATGTACTAATTATTTACCAAAGATGTTTTCTCCTGCATGCATAGGTCTTCACTCCAGGAAGGAGGAGAGACCATTTGTTAAGCTTAGTATTCTCCATAAACTAGCACACAGGAGTTCAATACATGTTTGCAGATAGAGGGATGGATTTGTTCTGGTGGCAAAGTAAAAGAAGGTGAGGCTTTTCTGGGATCACTTCCTTTTCTTTATGCGCAATTCTACACCTCATAAAAGAACATATAGCACAGCTTTGTGCTTCTTTGGGTTTCCAGAAAGTGCTATCTGGATATGTTCTGTCTGGTCTTATGCTTGGCTTAAATATTAGACTTAATTACTTAGGTTATTCCGAGGGAAGCACTCAGCTGTCAAGGTGGCTCCCTGACATCCATGGGTTTTTCAATTTAAAGTAATCTACTGTCATTAACTCTCTGACTTGCTGTAACTTTCATCAGGTTGAATAGCAGACAGTGCCATTTTAAATTGCAAAGGGAAGATGTAAGGTTGGGAGAGGGCCAGAAGGCTGTTGAGATACCACCTGTTTGTCAAGAGCAAAAAAAACTGCATTAAAACTCACCCCTCCACCAGCCTCATCCCATTCCCTTTGGGCTTTTTTTTTTTTTAAAGTTTCTAAGTTTTTTTTTTTTTTTAATAGAGGCACGTTTTATTTATTTATTTATTTGTTTGTTTATACATGTACTGGGTACAGTCAGAAGGGCAGGAGGGTGAATTCACCGGAGCCAGAGCGGGGAGCAGAGCAGGCAGAAGGACCGAAGTACACTGCTGAGGGGAGCAGCGGGCGGCAGGAGAGGTCTGCACGCCATGTGGGACCCTCCTCCGGTGGCCGGAGAGCAGCCGGGGATCGAACCGGCGCCGCAGAGGCCGCGGGCAGCTTCGCAACCCAGCGCTAAACCGCTGCGCCACCGGGGAGGCCCTCCCTTTGGGCTTTGAAAGATTAAAATGGACAGAAAATTGGCATCGAAGCTTCTTGGTGTGACTTGTGTGCTCTTTGGCTTTTAATGTATAGTTGACGAACCCTTTCCCTTGTCCTCCCCCCAAATTAACAGAAGGAAGAATGAATTTGCTATGAAATAGATATCATATGTTATGCACATTCTCATGATCAGGGCTGGGGAACCAAGTTTACTGTGTCCCTGTCTGGGTTCCAAGGTCGAGCTACTTAGGTCAGCATCCCTCCAAATGAACCCGCTGAGAACCAATGCAGTCTCTAGCTGGCCTTACTGCAAAGCCCCTCACTCTTCAATCAAGTGGTCTGCTGAAGTCACTACTTGGCAGTCAGGACAAACATAACCACTATCCACCCAGCACCTGTTATTTGTCGGGCACTCTTACGTATATTACCTCTGTTCCTTACACCAAGTCAGAACCATCAACTATTCATTTCTCCATTTTGCAGAGGAGGAAACTCAGAGGAATAAAGTCATGCGTGTTCATAATGTTTAGATGCATTTTGTTGACATGGCTATTTTGACAACCTGGTTAGTTTTACATGTGTGCTACCGGTGCTAAAAACAAGCCATTTAAACTTTAAACCTAGTAAAGAGTTTAAACAAACTTCTCCACTCCACCCCTGCTTGGTGACGCCATGCATTATTGGATGAAGTTTAGCACAGGGGGAGACTAAGGCAGGAAGAATCAAGACTGGATGAGAAGCCACAGTCACAGTGGAGTCAGGGAGGTATGACTCCCTAGACCAGTGAGCCTGGCTGGACTCCTCCTTCCTAACCAGCATGGGGCATGATCTCTTTCCCCGCAGGCTGGGTCTGTGTCTGTGGGTGCACATTGTCAGCTGGTCAGATGATTTCCCTGGCTGCCTCTCTCCCAGGTTGCTGACGTTTGGCTTTTCCAGTAGAAAGCCCTCTTCTGTGCACCCCTGGGCTCTAGGAGTGTTCTCTCTACTCTGCCCCCCACCATGCAAGCCAGAGTATGGAAACAGGACTGCACTTGGAAACTGTACCATTTCTGTTGATTCCCTTAAGCCATGCCCTAGCAAGAAGCTTCTTCAAACTCCTCACACTGTTGGGGTGTGTTCTTTATTCCTGGCCAAGACCACTGTTTCCTCTCCCTTTACTATTCCTAGTTGTTTAAAATGTGCATTATTCAACTTGTTATTTAAAGGAATAAAAACAGTTATTGTCTTATATTTTAATAATTCCTTGAAGAAATTTGGGAGTTTGCTAAATTGGGATCCGCTGCCTTCCTTTGCCTGGTTTGCAAATAACAGATTTCATGAAACTGTTGCCCTGGAGGTCTTAAATTCGCTCAGCAAGGGAAAAAAAAAATGACATTTTTTTTTTTTTATTTTGCTGAGTCAAAGGAAAAGGCAGGAAATTTAAAGCCTGCCATACGTCCCCAGAGGAATGGATTGACAATGAGTCTACTGTGGGCACAGTTGTATTGGGATGATCGTGGGGAGACATCTTAGGTTAATTTAAAATTCCTGCCTGAGAATTGCTGGAGTCTGGTCTCTGGTCTGCAGAATTGCACCTGCAATTTCCTAGGTGACTCTGGGGAGCAGATAAAGCCCTGGAATTAAAAAAAAATGAGTTTATCCTCCAGAGAAACTGCAACTAGACTGTTCTGGGGTTGCCGGGAGATGGGAGATGACTAGATCAAGGTTCTCACAGGGGACACTGATAGTATCTGCCTGCCAGGAATATGGGGGAGGGGGGCAACATGTCTTCCATGTCTGT
Organism: Talpa occidentalis; assembly: GCF_014898055.3. Taxonomy (NCBI): domain Eukaryota; kingdom Metazoa; phylum Chordata; class Mammalia; order Eulipotyphla; family Talpidae; genus Talpa; species Talpa occidentalis. Next base: position 56,077,314 of record NW_023605083.1, read on the forward strand.
TACTATGGGACCATATAGTGCATTAGCCAAACTAAGATATTTTTTTCAGAGTGAAGGGTATTCAATTATTCTGTCTGTACTTAGCAGACAAAGATTTGAACTGTATCTGGCCAAAGGGAGATAAGGTCAGAAATAAACAGAGGAATGTCTTCCTCAAGAGCACCTTTGGGGAGCAGCACCTTTGGGAACACACCTACAAAGCTCCAGTATGTCCTGTACTCCTCCCCCACTGGAAGGAGGTGGGACTTGTTCACTACACTGTGATTTTCTTCACTCTTCAGAAGAGCCACCACAGAGATGAAGCAGCTCAGACTGAGGTGGGTCTAGTGACTTGTCCAAAGTAAGCTGATGGTAGAGACAGGCTTCAAACACTGCTTATCTGATTTCAAAGTCAGTCTGGTTTCTCTCCACTATGACAGTCTGGCTGTGGAGGACATTTGAGGTGAGGGGAAGCAAACAAAACACTCCTAGGCCTGCTTCTCCCCAGCAGGATGAAAGAGGAAGCAGCTTCCTCCAGCAGAGGGGTCCAGAAATGGTTGGTTGCATATCGAGCATTTATTCTTCTGTTTCCTCCATCCTAAGGGGATCCTGCTGTTGTTTAGGTCTTCACCTTTCTTTATGTGAGCATGTGTTTTATTTTTTTTAAAGATTTATTTATTTATGCATACAAGAACTGGGGTTCAAACCAGAGGTGAGGGGGGTGAGAGGATTCACCAGAGACAGAGTGGGTTATTGAGCAGATACACCCGCGTTTAAAGGATCTCTACTACAGACACATTACACTCAGCTGAGGACGAGCAGTGGGACGGAGACAGGAGAGGTCTGCTTCATGTGTGGGTTAGCTCCCTGGCCGGGGATCCAGCTCGGGTTGCAGTGGTTATAGCATGACAGCACTGAGACTTAACCCTTGCGCCACTATGGAGGCTCCAGAGCACGTGTTTTAAAGGAAGCTGCCCTGTCACCAATCCTAGAGGATGAGAGTTATCAGCTGCAGTCATCATGGGGATCCCAATCTGCTCATCACTGCTTGGCTAGACACAGGTGACACGATTTTGGTCCATGAAATATGGGGAAATCTACTGGACAGCTTCTAGGAAAGTTTCCCCACTTCTAAAACGAGCCACAGGGAGACACCTAAAGATATCTACAAACCCCAGGACATGATGAAGGGAAAAACTATTATAGAAACTTTATTTCTATTATTTACTATTTACTGTCCCAGGTTTCCAGAGGTGACTGTTAGTCTGAGAACAAAATGGGACTGCAGTTTTATCAAACCTACTCACAGTCCCTCCAGGTGACATTTCAGTCTAATGAGTTGAAAAGTCAACACCTTAAGGGTATGTATGTGACCAGGAAGTGCCTATCATTCCATATTGATGGCTTCGGGGACATGACTGGGAGGCTCCTTTTGTCTGTTGTCTCTATCAACTTGGAATCACTTGGAGATTTTGGCTTGAGTTAACCCTGGTCACAAAAATGGTGCAAAACACCAAGACATTGTTGCCCTGGACCATTTAAGCAGATGATGGTTTGTTTGTTTTCTTGGCTGAATTAACTCAGGTGACTGGTGTGGGGAAGAGTATTTATTCTAGGAGGGCCTCCCCTGGTGGCACAGCAGTTGAGCACTGGGCTGCAAAGCTGCCCGCAGCCTCTACAGTGCCGGTTTGATGCCCGGCCACCGGCGAGGGTCCCACATGGCACGACAAACCTCTCCTGCCGGGCCCGCTGCTCCCCTCAGCAGTGTATTTCGTCACTCTGCCTGTTCTGTTCCCCGCTCTGGCTCTGGTGAGTTCTCTCACCCTCCCACGCTTCTGACTGTACCCAGTGCTTGTATGAATAAATAAATAAATCTTAAAAAAAAAAAGAGTATTTATTCTAGGAAAAGACATGCACATCTCTCCAAATAAAGAAAAACAATGGGGTTGAAGTGAGAACCAATGAGTTCATGTCTATAATAAAATTTCTGTCTCCTGGAAAACACAGAGCATTCCAGTTCCCTAATTCCTGATTTCCCTCTTGGCTTTTTGCAAATCTCGCTCAATAATCTCACTGAGGCCTTTCACAAGTGCTGTTCTTGTCCTTATCCTGCTTCTCCCCTTGTAAATACTATCTAGCACACTGATGTAGTGTGTCCACTGTGTGTTGTTTCCAACTGTTATAGGGCAGCCCCGATACAAAATGGGGTGCCTGACTGTGGGTCCTCACCTGCGCGCTTAAAAGGACTTATCAATGCTCTACTGCAGGCACATGGGAAAGGTTAATAAAAGGTTTATTTGCAAGGGAAGGGGAAATGAGGAAATGTACAGCTCAGGGAGAAAAATGGGAGACAAAGTTTTAAATGAGTCCTACCCGATCTGCCAACCTGGAATCCCAAATGGCATTCTGAGAGCTGGCTGCAAGCCAGGAGCCGTGAAGCCAGGAGGTGAGCGATAGCGAGCCAGCCCAAGGCCCACGTGTTTGTTTTTTATATCCAACCTGGCTGCTTAACTACACCCTGAGGTCCCAGCCACCTTCCCTTTGGTGGTGACGGGATTTGTCTTTCCCAATGTCTTGATGGCTTTAGTCTGGAGTGGGAGTGGAGTCCACAAAGCCTGTATGGGATTAGCTTAGGACATCATTTCCCCCTAACAATTCTGCTAGAATGCAAACTCCCCAAAGGTAGGGATCTTTGTATCTTTTGTCATAGCTGATGTGTCTAGAACAGTGCCTTGCACCATAGTGCAGGCTTAATTATCATTGCTGGTCAGACAAATCGATTTTTCCAGATGGTCTACATCTCTGAAGCAGGTTGGGAAGGTTATACAGAATCAGAGAATATGAATTACATATTTAGTGCCTCCCCAAAGGCTTTCATTGAGTCATGTCTCACATCACACTTTCAATTTTTATGAAGCATCAATACCAGAATTAGCCAGAGGAGAAATAATTTTACATCTTGCAAACATGGCCAATTCTATTATTCAATGTCATTAAAGAAATAGAATTATTATAGAATTTAGTGCTAAAAACAGACTAACTTCTTTTTTTCTTATTAAAAAACTCTGTAACCTGACTTATTTTCCTTATCCTCATTGCTGTTAGGAATACTAGAGGTAAATTTAATTGCTAAGGGCATCGACTGGCTTGCCTCAGTTTCTAGTTGTAATCATTCTCTTTTTTATGTTTTGATCTCTACTTTAGCAGAAAAAGTCATACTTACAATATCTAAATAAAATCACTATCTCTCTATCTTTCTATCTACTTACCTACCTACCTATCTATTATCTGTCATCATCTATCTGTGTTTGTCTCCTAGAACTATTATATCAGATTACCACAAATTGAGCAGCTTGAAACAACAGATTTTTTTTCCTCTCACATTTTCGCTGGTGACTCAGAGGCAAAGTCCACTACATGATTCTAGTTTAGTTTCCGGTTGTTGCTACCAATCCTCAGCATTCCTTTGCGTGCAGCTGCATTATTCCAATCTCTGCTTCTGTTACTACATGACTGGCTTCTCAATCTATTTCTACATATGCCCTTCTTATTTATTTATTTACTTTTGACCATGATTTTGAAATTTAAATTTTCTCCCCTTTATTGAGGCAACATTGGTTTACAACCCTGTGTATGATTTAGGGAAATAGGGTTGCACCTTCTCAGATATATGCCGCCCCCCCCACCACCACCCGAGCATACACAGTCCCTTACCCTAGACCCTTATGTCCTTACGCATGGCCTTCTGACAACAACACAGTCACTAAATTTAGAGTCCACCCCTATCCAATATTATCTCACCTTCATTACCTCTGCAAAGACTCTATTTCCAAGTAAGGTCACATTCTGAGGTTCTGGATTGATGTGCATTTCGGAGAGGGGAGCACTATTCAGCCCAGGATACTACCAATGTCCCTCTTATGTTATGCTCTTACCTTTTGTCTCCCAGCTTTTCCTCAGGTATGTGGTGCAGGTTTCCTGATTTACTTCACATTCACACTACTTTCCCAGAGCTCCTCTGTGCCTGACCTTGAGAACACACACTAAACAGCCTTTGCCACCACACCCACCAAAGATCTTATAGCCTAATAAAAGAAAAATATACTAACAAATGAACATCTGATTAAATCTGGTTAAAAATAGTGAAATTAAACATTTCTGATTAAAAGTGATGAGAACTTAAAATACAAGTGCTATGAAATAAAGTGAGATATAAAATGAAATAATAAAGGGAGACATGATTCAGATTTGATCAGAGAATATGGGCAGATGCAAAGGGGTGGGAGCTGGGAATTTACAAGAAAAGGCACTCGTTGGGTAAATGTCATGGGGAAGAGTATTTGAGGAGGAGGCAACAGCCTGGGCAGAGACCCCCCAAGGTAGGGAAGCTGCTGGTGTGTCATGATCTGAAATGTCCATCCTGGTATGGCTTTAATGAGCTGGAAAGACAGTGGTATGAAGAAACAGAAAGGGTCATATCCCACAGGGCAATACTGGTCATATTCAGCATGTCAGATTGGGCCTTAGTTCAGAGGGGGAGGCCACTGCAGGCTTCCACTCAGAGGAGTAACCCGCCAGAGGGAAAAAGGGTTGGAGAAAGGCAGGAATGAAAATAGAGAGCAGTTAGGGAGTTTCACAGTGATCCAGATGAAGGATAATGGCATGGACTAGAGTGATGGCAGAGGAGGTGGCAAAAATGGGCATATTGGAGACATATTTTATAGAAGGAAGAAGTAAGGCTTATTGATGGATGTAGAAGGGTAGACATGGGAGGCATTAAGGATTCCTGCCAGCTTTTGGAATGAGTAACTGGATAGACAGAGGTGCCATTACCAAGGCATGATGCACAGGAGGAAAAGCAGATTTAGGAGAGAATATCAAGGTTCAGCTTGTGACAAGTTAAATGTGAGATACCAATAGGATATTCAAGTGGAGATGTCAAGTAGGAAGGTAAATATATAGTTCAGAAGCTCAGAAGAAGAATCTGTGTTGAAAAACAAATCTGGAAGTTGTTGGCAAATAGAGGCTTTCTGAAGTCATTTTGTTGGCTAATTTTTTTTTTTTTATGTTAGGCTGGTTTGTTTGGCTTTTTTTTTTTTTAAAGATTCATTTAATTTATTTATGATTACAAGAGCTGGGGTGTTGGCCAAAGGTGTGCGGTGGGGTGGGGGTGAGAGGATTCACCAGAGAGAGAGTAGGGAGCAGAACAGGTGGATCTACTGAAATACACTGCTGAGGGGAGCAGCGGGCGAGATAGGAGAGGTCTGCTGCACCATGTGGGTTAGCTCCCTGGCCGGGGCTGGAACTCTGTCAGTGGCTGCCGACAGCTTCACAGTGCTGAGACTTAACCCCTTGCGCCATCAGGGAGGCCCCTGTTTGGATTCTTTTTAAAGTACCCAAGACTGAAGCTCTTTGTTGCACCTTTTAGTTTCCTATGTTAATCATCTAATTTCTGGCTCACTTTGCATGTTCCTAATTACATCGTAAAGGTAGAGCACTGTAATAAAGAGAAGATTCTTCTTATTTGTGTACCTTGGGCAAATCACTTAGTATCTCTGGGCATTAGTTTTCTATCTGTAAAAGAAGGGTACTTTGCTTTTAATTTAAAAAGAAGCTATGATTCTATAATCTAAGAATTACTGGTTATGGCATGTCTAGATTCTATGCCTATAAAGGATGAATCACTGAACCACTGAAAAATTAGCTATGATTAGATCTTGAGGGATAATTTGAAGTCCACATCATGATGTACAATTAGTGGTTAAAGCAAACATTGATAATGTCAGTCTCAGCTACTATTGATGTCAATACAGGATAGCATTTTTCCTGCACGTGTGAATGTAGCATAGAGGGGAGAAGTATACATTCAGATATTTGCTCATCAAACCAGCATCACTTTTAAACCCAAGACAACATGTCTCATTGCAAAATCCCATAGGAATGGACACTTCCCAAGTGAAGTAACTCAAATAATCACAGAGAGCCCCAGTAGACATTATAGCCTAGAATGAAACACAGATAACAGAGTTCTTCATATTCTTCAAGGTAAAGCTATACAAAACAGCAACACTACAGCTGTTTTTTCTTACCTCAGTGACAGCAAAACTTCTCTTGCCACAAGGAACCACCTTATACCACTTGTCATGTAGCACATCCATAAACCCATGTGACTTGTATTGACTGATTAGCTCGGATATATTGGAGGTGAGTAGAGAGTTGGGTGGGAGGCCAATGCCATATCCTAGGAAAATATATAACATCAGATGAGTTTTTCAATAAAGTGGTTCTTAAGAAGAGATTGTCACTATACTTGTGCCATCAGATCTGGTAATAGGGGACGATGAGATTTTACCATATTTTCTTCAAAGGATTTAAAAATGTCCAAGGATGATTACCTTGGATCTGCTGCCTCTTTGAGTAGATGGAATGAGTCTGGAAGGAAGAGGAATGGGCTATGTATGATCTATTCTTAGCACTTTGCATTCCAGTGCCCTCCCCCTTCCCTTCAAGATCTTTCTTAGGAACCAACTTTGAGGTCTTTACAAAGACTTGGACTCCCTGTCTACCTTTTCTAGAACCCCTCTACTGGACTTTAAATTGGATTAATCATAAAAATCCAATTAAATTGGATTAATCATAAAATAAAAATTTGGATTAATCACAGTTGGTTATGCATGACCCTGATTATTTTTTAGTAATATGGTAGGCCCACATGAACCTATAATATAACAGCAGAAATGAAACATCAAGAACTTATAATCACTTACTTTGATTGTTAAAAAAAATGAAAGTCTGGTATTATAAAAGATGTTAATAAGTGAAAAATCATACATTTTTGTGGGAATTTAAATTGATAGACCCACACTGGAAAGCAATTTGCTATCATTTGGTATAGCTGAACATTTATATACAGTGAGACCAGCATTCTACTCCTATGTTCATTTTCAAACTTCTCCATAAGCACACCAGAGACATGTAAAATAGTATTCATAGAGGCACTTTTCATAATAACAAAAATTGGAGACATCTTTATAAGAGAATGGGTAAATGAATTGTGGAATATTCACACAATTGTTTAGAATGAAATCAGAACTAGAACTACATGCTACCATATGGATGATTCTTAGCAAAATAAAACATTGAGTGAAAAAGGTCAAGCTCAGAATATTACAGCATGAATCCATTGTGTAAATGTGAAAACATGTAAAAGGAAAAATATTTTTTTAGGAATTTATATATAGGTGTGAATAAAAGTATATTTTTTAAAAATCAAGGAAATGATAAACAGATTCAAGATAGTGGTTATTCATGAGATACAGGATAAGGATGAGAGAGGATCATAGAGGTGGATGTAATTTGTTTTCAGAGTTTTATTAATCAGCATGGACCCTGTATCTTCACTCTGTGTGTCTTTACTTGCTTTCAAACTGTTACTACACTATTAATCTCTTTGATGAGCCATGTGAAAGAGGCTAATTAACTACATTTTGTTTTTAGCTATTGGATAGCATAGTCAAAAAAAGATGTTTTGTCCTCAAGATGATTGAGGAAGATAAATTAAAATTATTGTTAGCTCATTTTTCACAGATAAAGACAAAAAGGCTGTCAAGAATCCAAAGATACTTAATGGAAACAAATACCAGCTATAATTATTCTATCTTAAAATTTATTTCCAAGGACATTTGCTCTTGTTACTTCCTTTTTGTTGCAGATACACAACTCCTTTTCTAAAAAATCATGAAGCTTGATCTGGTGAATTCTCTCACCCTCCCACACTTCTGCTTGTATAAATAAATAGATAAATAAATAAATAAATAAATCTTTAAAAAAAAATCATGAAGCTTGAGATGTGTATGGCCAATAAAAGAGAATAAATAATGCAGAAAAATTTTGAGCTTTAAAGATCTGTATGTTTTTTTCTCTGATAATTTTGTTTGTTCCTTAACAATGGTGAGTCAAGGAAATGATGACAATGTCAAGAGATGATTAGAATTTTCCATTCAAAGAGCTATTTTGAGTGCCCATTATGTGTCTAGTAGTTTTGGTTTGAAAGGCAAGACTGACAATAAAAGACTTTACATGGGCAGCCTGTTCTGCTGATGTTATCATTAAATAACATCTTTTGTAATGGGTAGCTATAAGGAAGTAATCAGTTTTCTTTATAAACTTTTATTACAACAAATGCAACTGACAATTCAGTTGCACAGACATTCAGTATTTATTTATATAACAGGCATAGTGCTAGTCATGTACATAATAATAGTCAGTGACTTACTGACATTCATTCATTCATTCATTCGTTCATTCAACAAATATTTACTAAGTATATAGGCACAGTGTTAAGTGGTTGGTATTTAGCAGTGAGCAGGTAAATATGATCCCTGCTGTCATGGAGAGTACACGCCATTAAGGAGACAGATAATAATGTGCAACATAAAGATTATTTCATTGCAAGTAAGGTAAGTTCCACGAGGGAAAAATGGTGCATACACAAACCTGTAGGAAAAGGACTTGGAGCTATCTGGTGGGGGTGGATTGATGGTCAGATAATTGGGCCAAGTTGGCAAACTATTATTGTATTTTTCCTCTGGGAGCAATAGTTTTTAACAATACTGAGCATTTATTGAGGACTTATTGTACACCAAGTATTGTTCTATACTAAACTTTATAGATATCTTACCCTGTTTAGGAAGATCGTGCACTAGACAGATAGTGTACTGGACTGTGGAATAACATTTAGTAAACAAACCACTCTGGAATTTTAATAGTAAGAGCTGGGACATGCTAAGCCCTACTGTGTACCAGGTACTATTGTCCAATCCTTAGATGAACCCAGGCAGAATATATATTACTTAGAGACTTAAAGGTTGAGTAAATAACCTGCCCAATGTCATATATCATGTAGTTGGCAAAGCTAGTATTTGGAAGTAGATGTGTTTGAGTCTAAAACCAATGTGCTTTCTATTATATCCAGTACAACATCTGATCAAGTCAAGGGAATACCTGACCTATTTCCTCTCCTTCAATATAGACCCTATCACTACAGTCATATTGACATAATCCCTTCAAACCAGGCAATTTAGTAAAAGGTACAATCATCTAAATTGATGGTTTCCCCCTCTTAGATGACATAAAGATATTATTTCAGGGAAGATTTTGCTTATAAACCTATCCATGACTTGTGTAGATATAGAGTAAATACACTCCCAATTGATATATATATATATCCATATGTATATACATATAATATATAATTGCATATATATATGTATACACACACACACACACACACACACACACACATATATATATATGAATTAACAAGCAGAGATCATGCCTGGGCACAATGTTTCCCCTGAAAATCCCCTTAAAGCCAATAATTCCAGCCTATGTTGGTGGTGTAATGGAGGATTATTTCATTTTTTAAAATTTAATAAGCATTTATTGCCCATCTACCCATGTATTCCACAAACACGTGTTGATTGCTTATTCTGTAACAAATACTTCACTAAACACTGTGGCAGTCACCAAGTTAAATCGGACACTGAATCTATGCATAAGAAGTTTGTGGTAGCATGGAGGAGGAGAAACATATATAAATAACTGCACAGAATGTTAAGAAGTTACAGTACTTTTCTTGGGAAAAAGAGGGGAGGCATAAACTTAATAAAGGTAAAATATACTGACCAGGATGTAATGAGGAAGACTAAGAAAACTCTGTGGCGTTCAGAGGAGTGACAGGTTGCTACCAGATGAAAGGATGAGAAGGCATTTTAGAGTGACTCTTGATAACAGTATTTTTGGTAGATGAGACAAAAATATGTGAGTAGAAAGTTTAAAATCTGAAATTAATACTTCTGATAAATGCAAATATTCTAGCAATAGAATTTTGATACTACAACAAAAGTATTTTAACAACACTTAGGGGAAAATGATTTTGAAATTGTAGAGACAGTTAAAAAAATTACTACTAGGAAACAATAAATATTAAACCACTCCACTCTATTATGTCAAGGTTAATTTGCAATTAATGGTTAAAAATAGATCATAGACATTTTAAGTCTCCTATTTGAATACAAACATTGAGTGTTGACATTTTATTTTTAGCAGCAATAATTATTATTAGCTAATTAAATCAAACTATGCATATGACACAAGGCAAGAAGTAGGGGAAAAGTTACATGGTGATTAGAAAGGTATTGGTTAAAAGACACAAACATCCATTTTATTCAGAAATATGATAAAACCTTCAGGAATTCATTTCTGTCCTTCTCTTTATCAGTTGCTTTTCAAATGTGATTGTGTTCATTGGTCAAAGAATTCTTATTTTTAAATTGCTGACTCGACTTATCAGCCTGAGTTGCTTTCATTATCATTAGAGATGTGGCTTTGCAATAAAGACGAGGTTGACTCTTTGTGGTTGATGGATGAAGCAAAATGGAATCCTTCAACCCTAAAGATGAAGGCATCAGGCACCCTGGAAATTGGATACAGCTTAATAGCCCAAGAGAACAATTTTCAGAATAGAATCCTGATCTTTCCCCATGGATAAATCAGCTTTACTCAGCTAAGAGTGGTGGAAATATATTTTGGCTAGCAAATGTATAATAAGAAATTCATAGACTTAAAAGAGTCTTCCTGATAAGTGGTTATGAAGTAGATATTTTGAAAATAAGATCTCAAGATAGGGTTAAAAAGCCTTCAAGAAGAAAGATTCATTCTGTTTGGCACTATCTTCTTAGAATACCATATTTAGCTACTCTGGAAAAATGGTTCAGAACATATTACAACAGTTCTGACTATAAAGGAGAATTTAAAAAATTTTAAAAAATTTTAAAAATTTCATAGTGAATTGTGAATTAATAGTGAATTAATTCAATATACTGAGTAATGATAATTTAGTGAGCACTTACTGTGTGCCAAACCCATGTGGACTGGCTTTACATGTATATTTTACTTTATTGTCACAAGAGCACTATCTGAGATGCATCATTCATAAGCCTACTCTGCAGGTAAGGAAGCTGAAGAAGTGTTTACCCTTAGGTAGCAGAGTGCTCAGACTCCAGAGCTAGTGCTCCAAGCATGGTTTTAAATAATTAGTAGGAAGTAAGTAAAAGAACAAACTCAAAAACAGGCAAAGGTCTTTGGCGTTAGAAAGGTCACAAATCATTACTCTGCATTTCCATTACTCTTTTTTCTCTTTTGACCTTTAGTGTCAGCTAACTCCAATGCATAAATTTGGGACATGTGTTCATTTATCTCAACACTTTCTTTTTTTCCAGAGCACACAATATGTCTTTGTGTCCCTGGTGTATGGTTTTTAATATGACCTAAGACTTTCTACATGTTCTTGAATTCTTAATAGTTTCGGTGTGCTGTGCTGAGTACTCATGAAAAGGTTTTTAACTCAATGTGGAGCCACGATCACTCCTCTGACCTTTTAAAGCCTAAATCACTGCAGAATGGGGAATTTGGGAGGGGACACAGTAGCCACACGTGGAGAAAACAGGCATTCAGCTTGATGCAATCAATGACACAGATTTCCCTCTTTTCCAGACTCCCTAAGTCGCCTAAGCACTTCGGAAATTATATACAGACTATTGGGGTGCTTGTGATGAACACTGACAAGTGAATTAGATCCTTATTTCTGATCTAAGCCAGCTGAGTTATATAGTAGGCTATCCATCATTTATTACAAATATTATATGCCTAGCATTGTATTACATCCTGGGAAGGGACATGGCCAGACATATGAAGCATTCCAGTAAATTCAATGAATATATATTGCTCATAAAGTGAGTTGATATTTTTATACCTCTAAAGTCTAATTAATTGATAAAAGTCCACAATTTCATAAGTTCAAGAAACCTAAAGGTCGTTAAAGGAAAGCATAATCTATTTTTAAAAGTTCATTGAAATATGTCTCTAAAACTATGAGATCAACATTTTTTGAAACAGCAGCTATTGGGACTTTTCCTGTGTCACTGTCACATTGCTGTTAGTAATCTATAAGGATCCTCTTTTTGGTTTTATTAAGTTCTGTTTGTAGGCTCTAAATTTGTTAATGGTGCGGTGTCGATGAAATTTTACGATTTGCTCCTCATTCTTTGTTTGACTAAACTGACAAAGTCGAGAATGTTTCGTCCATTCAAATCCACCGTCTCCACTCTCTTGCCTGGAGAGCGCCTCCATGCGCCATTTTGTGTTTATCTCCTTCGAGAACAACGTGATGTCTAGAAAGGACGGGAACTGCAAGACACTTAAGTCTCAGGAGCACAGATGGAAATGTAAACAGGAAACCAGTGGGGAGTTAATTGTGTGGCATCTGGCACTCGGGTCTAGCGGAGGCAAATGCGCCATCTCACCACTGCCTTTGACAAGCTAGGGCAGCCCCCTGAAGACAAAGGTGGAGGATGGAGCCCCTCATTCTTAGGCCGCTACAATGATTCATTGTTAGTAGCTGCTAATGGCAGAAGGGACCTCAATTACCCTGTGCATCTAGGACAGGAAAAAAAAGTTACATCCCTTCCATATCCCCAGATGCCACCAAAGAAAAATGAGAATTTTTCCATTGTTACATCAAAATGGTGTTATATAATGAAGGTTTTTTTTCCCCCCCCCTAGCCTTTTTCCTTTCCTGCCTTTGTTACTCAGGCTGTAGTCTTAATAGAAGACCACTACCACTAAATCTCTTTCTTCCTGAGTTCTAGCCCTGGTTCAGGTGGAGGTCACTGTGCCTGGAGAGGAGATTAATTTCTCCTTGGAGAAGGCTGGAAGAAACAGCATCAGCTGTTACATTCTCATTCATCACAAAAACAAAGACAGAAGTAAAAAATTTGCTGATGTACTTAGGGGAGACAGAGACCAACAGCGGTTGGGAAATTGGAATCGGAATGGTCTTAATACACCAGTTAACATACAGGAAAGGAGAGTTTTCTGGAAATAGGACTTGGGTACCCCCATGGGACTGTTTGAAGTGAAAGCATTTTCTGACAAGTGAGCATGGCTGTCTTGAGAACCAGCATGTACTGTCAGAGAAAGGAAGCTGGGAATTGGGAGATGGGAAATTTGCTGGTTCAAACCATCAACTTCATATATCAATTGTCCAGAATGAAAGGAGTTACTGACAAAGCAATCCTTCTTTTGTTCTCAAATTTGATGGATTGGTTGATCATATCGGAAACAAAAATTTGCTGCCACTGGGGAGAAAAGCAAAACTGAGGTTCCAAGCAAGATTTTGTATGGGACTCTTAAAGCTTACTAAGTATTAAATGAGACTTGTTTTTCCTACTTATTTCCAACGAGAAGAAAAACATTAAAAAGCCCATGAGATTTGGATTCTAATTCCAGTAGTATCATCAAGTTGTGCAATTATGAAAAAGTGGTTAATGTCCCTGGGTTTATATCTGTTTGTATAAAATAAACAGATTGCATTAGATCAACTCTGGGTTCCTCTAGTTATAAAATGCAATCATTCTAGTTTTGGGGTTAAATTCATTACAGGATTTGGCCATTAGAAAATACAGATAAAATTAAAATTGGACTCCCCATTTATTACCCTGTGCCACCTACTCCCAGATATTTGAAATAGCATCATTTGGGTAACAACAATATTTTTTGCTGTTTTTCTAACAAGTGGGCAAATAAATGTTTGTGGAGTAGCTACAAAATAAATTCCTAACTCTAGCAGCTTAATTGTTAAGTGCTTATGAGCTGAAAATGAAAACAAGCAAGATGAATAGCTCTCTGCCTGTGACTTTGGCACTTGTGGCTTGCTAGTTTGGCAAACTGAACACATCCTAAGTAAAAGTGTGAATCAAGAGAGACTGATTAATACCTTCTATGGCAAACGGCTTCCCCACGGTGAGAAGTTTGCAGTCAGCATCTATTGACACTTCATAATCCAGAAGGGCTTTGTCCATGATGAAGGCGTCTAATTTCTCTGGATCATGCCTGTATTTAAGACCAAGAGAAGAAAAGCAAAAAAAAAAAAAAAAAATGATTCATTAATGGACAGGAAGCAATAAGGCTGACAGCTGGCTTTTGTTTAGAGGACAGAAACCCAGACACTAAGGGCAGCACAAGCTAGCTAGCTGCTGACTCAGCCTTGCTGGCATCTCACTGACCTGTGGAGAACAGAGGGAAAGAGACACCCTTATAAGACATCCTTGCTGTCTTTCCAGTGGGTTAATTTACCGTCCCTTTTATTAAATCTAATTCTGGCAACAAAACTGGAGGGACTCGGAATTGAATGATAAAGTGCAAAGAGAAGTTTCATTTCTTTTATGTTAAGTGTCTTTGAGCTAGACATTGTAATCACTGTTCTCCACACATTTATCATTCATAATCCATGAGATGGTGTTATCCCATTTTAGTAGGTGAGAACATTGAGGCTCAGAGAGTTACAGTAACTTGATCCAGGTTATATAACCAAATAGGAAGTGGTAGAGCCAGGCGGTCTCATTGATCAATATGTGGACATTCTTATTTCTTTCTGTTATGATCATTGTCATAACTTTCAGAGATCATGGATTATTTCATATTTATGAGTCCATATTAAGGAAATGCAAGTAACAGATCTAGCACTCCAGAGGGAAAGGGAGTTTATGGCTCTTTAAAGCCTGTGGGCTAATACTTCATAAATGGAAGGGAAAGGACATCATGTGTAACAGAGCTTATTGATCTGATCTATTAATACATCCTGAGATTTATGTTTCACCTCATCCCAGGGGGCAGTTCAGGCAGGAATCGTTTAAGGTGGGTCTCCCTGGCCTACGTCAGGGAATCATCAGTGAGCTGGACTTGAGATACCAACAGACGCCTTGTACATCCTTCATGTGTTCTTCTCCTTCATGTGTTATTTGAACACAGGCCTAGAGAGTCCTGAGGAAGGCGATGTCTTGGCACTGGCTGACCTGCCACTTACAACAGGGCAAAGATAGAGGAGCTTTAAAGGAAACTGTTCCAGGTGTATGCAATGTATCTTGCTGTCAGCCACCTCAAATCTATTTTGGAAAGGTGTAGAACACACTCATTTGAGGTGACTTTTCCACCCTGAGGGTTGTCTATACTGCTTGGCAAAGAGCAACTCTTCTTAATTCATCTGGGCTCAGTCATTCCTCATTTAGAGCCAAAAATGAGGCTGCAGGTATTCAATCAAGAAGAGTGGCTTTTAAACTCAGAAAAGAACATGGCTAGGACCCATCAAAAATCTAAAAGGAAAAGACACTCCTAGATACCACTAATATTTATCATCAGGCAGGAAATACACCTTTACATAGATGACCTTGTCTGGGCTGTACATGGATTACATAGCAAGTATGTGAACTTCCCTTCTCAGTGCTAGTGATCATTATTTCCTCCTTCTATTCTTCCAGGAAGTGAAACAGCCCATTCAAAATGCAGCCCCTTTCCCAGGGGTATTGGATTTAACTTCCAATGAGGTCTATATTTACCTTTAACCAAATGAAAAAACACCTCCTAGCCCCAGGCAGTGGTAAACTTCAGAAAGGGCTGGGGAAGTGAACTGTCTCCTAGGAACTAATGATGAGGAATCTTAATGAAATCCTGGCAGCAAAACACAAATCAAGCCGGAAGCTATTTCTGCATTCAAAGTTTTATTGCCACAGTAGTAGAATGTACTTGGGAGCTATAGAGCAACAAACTACCATTCACCAATATTCTATAAATATTTGAGGTGGCAGAAACAATAGAACAAAGTTGGGGTTCAGTTTTTCTAACCCATAATTTCTGAGATCTTGCTTCAGTGGTATCCTTAAATAACTACTCCTGATTTTGAACTGCAAAGTGTGGTTAGCTATAACAGGTCCCTGTTGCACAGGAAGGCAAGAAGAAATCAGCACAGACTCCCTTGGGCTTCTGAGCCACTGTTGAGGAAGTAAATGGGTATGATACAGGTATAAGAAGATTCTAGACTGGCTGAATTATCCTTATAATTGGCAGGATCTAGGGTAATTTTGACTGGAGAGGGGTGGGACAGGTGTAACTGGAACCTATCCCATACAAGTAATTCCAAGGCTGTGCCCAGCAGGCCAGTGCTCTGGGGTGTCAGGGGTAACTTGGGGATGATGCTTGCTTAGAGTGCTGGCTAAGAGCCTAGAGAGTGACCATAACAGAAGTAGAAAGAAAGCCCAGAAATAAGAGGTGAAGATTCTAATGATAAGCTCTGCCTGTATTCCAATTTTACTTCTATCAGTGAATCACCTGGGAAGCTTATTAAAATGCAGATTTTGTTGCAGTAAGTCCTGCCTGGGGCCTGAGTTCCTGGGTATCTAATGAACTCCCAGATGCTAAAGGGAACATGATGGTGAAGTATGGACTATTCCTTGAACATAAAAGACCTATTTTTCCAGTATGGTTCTTACACTAGTGTGCAGCAGTGGCTGGATTCTAGAACCTGTCTCTAGTTCTGACTCTGTCACTTGCTACCCATATTTGTACCCCATCCATGACCTTCTTCTTTTGGGCCTCTGCTTCCTCATCTGTGCTTACTTTTCTAAGAATTGCTTCTTTCCAGGCTGGAATGGGGCCAACTCCGAGCTTAGGGTCTCCTCAGGTAAAGCTGCCAGATTAAGTGAATACCTTATCTCACCCTTTTCATGCTACCAGAAGAGGCCAGTTCATCAGCCATTACTATCTAGCTGGGAGCCATTGCTGTCTCTTTCCCATCTTATTCTCTCTCTCATCCTTGAGTTTGCCTAAAGGAGAGAATACAGAAAAGGAGCAAAGTGGCACTAAATTCTGTGTCAGAGAGGGGCTCTAATGTTTTAATGTTTTTGCAAAGTTAAAAGTGCCATTTCATAGTACTTGAATATCATCTATAACTTTGCATATCTGAGAGCACAAGAACTCCTCACTGGACTCATTAAATGTCCATAAAATTGTTTTAGGAACCTATTACTAGAGCTCTTGAGAAACTCAGGGCCCTTATGTCCAATGAAATCATTTATTTATTTATTTTCTCTCTTTCTTTAAAAAGGAGGATTTCAGGGTGCATATCTTGCTGTTCTCTGAAAGATCACTGAGGTTGGCCATGCAGAAACTAGTTTCCTGAAGCCAAATGAGTCTAAGGACTGAAGGTGTAAATGGATACCATTGTCCTGAGTCCAGTAGGCAGGAGGGAGCAGACTTCTCAGATGAGGTGGTTATCAGGCCCCACAGTCATGCATTTCCCCAGGCAGACTAAGCAAGCAGACTCATAGCCACACCATCCTCCTTTGCATTCAGATTCTGAATTATGGGCTCTGATAATCTGCCATGGCAATGTGATTGCTCTTGATTGCTTCTCATAAATTCTGATGAGAAGGATGCAGGCATGGGAATTATTGCCTTTTATCTTATTTCCTTTCTACAGGAAATCTCTAAGATAAATTCCAGTTCCTTGTGGCAAGAGGAGACAGTCCACAGGCTTAGAGATTCACTGTAATGGGAAGGGTTGCTTTGGGACACTTTATCCTCTGGCCACATTCCCTGAGTGTTTGATCATTTCAGCACCATTGTTTTCTCAAGTGATGTCAAGCCAGCATTTACTTCTCCCACCATCTGCTACACTAATGACCCCACTGGCACTTTATACAAAGCTACTGCCAACCTGGGACTATACAGGTAACTAGTAATCTAGGTCACAAAATTAAATGAACACTATTCCGTACTGTCTCTTGGATCTCACACAGAGTGAAGTATTACTGAAAGCAGAGTGAATATATTCAGCTGTCATTTTAAAAAATCAACAAGTACTCTATTAGTAGCTAAATGACTCCTCTTTCACTAAGAAATTTTTGGATGCAAGAGGTTGACACTCACTTTAGATACTCTACTCCATCAGTGGTGGCTGGTACATTGTACCTTCTCATATATTCATGCATCTCTGGGAAACTTTGCCTCACATAATCTTCAGCACTGCTTTCCCGGACAGTTCCAAAGCGGAAGCCTTGGGAGGGATGATGTAGCTATGAGGGAGAAAAAGAAATGTCTTTAATATAAATTATTCTTAGAATTGTTTTCAAAGTTTCCCTTTTCTACCATTCTTAGGAATATAATCATGAGGTAGAAATTTTCGAGCACACTCAGGCATAAATAAGCACATAGAAATACGCAGACATAGATATGAAGAAACTCTTTCATCCCAGCTTTCACATCAGTGATTGTTCTATCTAAGATTGAGCATAACAAACATAAAACAAAATTTTCTGCTTTACAGAAAGAATCTATCAGAATTCCAGTAGAAAAAGTATAAACTGGCATGTAGAATCAGTCTTGTTACTATCAATTCCCTTTCAGGCAAAGTACAATTAATTAAGCTAATAAATTAAAGGTAGTGTTCCACCTTGATCAGAAATCTACAAAGGTCAAGTTAAAGCCTTCCACCTGAGTTTGAAATACACATGACTCAAAGTAGTGACTACTTCTCTCTTTTTTTTAAAGATTTGTTTATACAAGAGCTGGGGTACAGGCCAGATGCGAGGGAGGGTGAGAGGATTCACCAGAGACAGAGCGGGGAGCAGAACAGGCAGACGACCAACATACACTGCTGAGGGTGTTAGGGGGAAAAGGATGTCCCAAAGCTAATTCCATATAGGCTTTGTGGACTCCACCCCCCACCCCAGGTCAAAGCCAAAGACACTGGGAACTCCAAATCCCATCACCACCAAAGGGAAGGTGGCTGGGACCTGAGGGTGGGGTTAAGCAGCCAGGTGGATATAAAAGGCAGACACGTGGGCTTTGGGGGATCCCCATTTTGGCTCTCCGCCAGCTCGCAGCGTCTGGCCAGCTCCGAGAGTGACTTTGGGTTTCCAGGTCGTCGGATCGGGTAGGACGCATTAAAGACTTTATTTCCCTATTTTCTCCCTGAGTTGTACATTTTCCTTATTTCCTTTTCTCTTGTAAATAAACCTTTTATTAACCTTTTGTGTGTGCCTGTAGTGGAGTATTCATAAGTCCCTTTAAAGTGCGCGGGTGAGGACCCACAACCAGGAACCCGTTTAATATCGGGGCTGCCCTATAACAAGGGGAGCAGTGGGCAATACAGGAGAGGTCTGCCTCGCCTTGTGGGTTTCTTCCTGGCTGGCCGTGAATCAAACCCTCACTGCAGAGACCGCAGACAGCTTCACAGTGCTGCGCTCAACCCACTGTGCCACTGGGGAGGCCCATGACAACTTCTCTTTTATGGTTTTTTTTTTTTATGTTATAGTATATTTTAGGTATGTTGAATTTATTTTTGGTAATATATGATGATCTCTTTCCTTTAAATAAGTGTAGTGTCAATTGCTGAGTCATGCTGCATATTTGCTCAAAAGGACTAGCTTGTAAGACAATTAGGAGCATCAGACAAGAAGGGGGGCAGGAACAGACCCAGTAATGTTCTAGTTCTCTAGCATGCAAGACCTCACTGCAAGGAGGGCTAGCACAGTGGGAGATCCCACATAGGCTTCTGTCTGGAAGGATTATAAAGATTGAGCACATGAGACCTGTGGGACTTGTTTAAGTGTTGGGTTATTTTAAATGGAGGAATGAACTGGAATGGGGACGTATTATGAAAACAGTAGAATACCCTGTAGCCAGCAGAATTTTAGAGATTGTACTTCTTGGTAATTATTACGGTTATGGTAAAGCTATGTAGCTGTTTACTCTGCTTTATGTTGACATGTTTAAGATTGGTTCTGACCTGCAACCCTGGGCCAGCAGTGCTCGGCTGAGCTTCATGGAGTTTATGAAGCTCTTGAAACTGTAGGCAACATTTTATGTTAATATGTACTTGTAATTTTCTTCTGTGAGATATTATAGTTTTTTTTATAATTAGTTTTTCAAGTTGCTTACAACCCCAAAAGGTTAAGAACTCAATGAATATGGTAACAGATAATTTACATTTGAAGATGAATTAGTTTGACACACATTAAAGGTCTAAAAACATGGCAATCGTGAAAATATTAGATGGCACATCCCCATGCAGTGTATAAATCACATTTGTGAAGCAAACTCATATGACAAATGGAGAAAAAGCTCTTGTATGGCATGACTGAGCTGAAATACATGTAATTATTTTAAGTGTCATGATCCCTCATATTTATCACATATGTAGGTAAACACATATTTTGGAAGAAAAATATATCAGGATATTAGCAATGGTTGTTCCATTGGTATTGGAATTACAGGTTTATTTACTTATTTATTCAGAGATTGTGTACAGAAATATGCCACACTTTTATACATACAAAAATACCTTCCTTTTACAATCAGCAAAATAAGTGAGTTGTTACAGAGGGCCTGCTCTGTCAACTTTCCAAGTTACTGGGACCATGAAGCTAAATACTTGCAATTGTCACCAACCAGGAATTCACCACCTGGTTGACTAGGTGTGCCCTTGTGTTTGATGTGATTGTTCCATACATATATTAGAACAAGGTCTTGATGTCAGCATAACCTTAGTGAAGCATCAACAATAATAACAATAGCTAATTTGTTAAATACTTACTATGTGCCAATCACATTGCTTAGTGTTTTACATGCATTATCCTATTTAATCTTCACTGACAGGACCACCAAGAGGCGCTATAATTACGTCCTTTCTGAAAGGTTAGAAGCTCAAAGAAGAAAAACAACTGGCCTAGGATCCTACAGCTGGAAATAGTAGGGGCTGGATTAGGACTTGTTTGATTACAAAGTCCACGCTATCACTGACCTCATCACTCTGCCTTCCAGCTCATGGCAGCAACTAGAGAGGTATTTCTTTATTACACTCACTAGTCTTTTAAGATATTTAACTTAAGTCTCACAGCCCCTGATGATAGTCACTATGGTAAATTGCAGCCCAATGACTTGAACAAGGCAAATTGATCAGTATTTTCTTTGTCCAATACCTATTGATTTTTTAGGACTTAGATCAAGACTTTCTATATGAAGTGTTTGATCTTATCTAGTTTCATCCTCCTATCCAATACAACAATGACAAAACTAAATTACTGATTACTTATCTGTGCTAACACAGCAGCTTACATATACATGATCTGTAATCTAGGTATTTAATCATCTTTCACACTATTATGCATAATCTCTTCAATCTACCTAAGAAACTTAAGCAGTATTTCTATTATCTTTCCTTTATAAATGAAGAAAGAAACTAACAATTAGAAAGTTTGTTATTTGTGCAAGGTCATACAACTGGAATTTAAACCCTGACAATCTGGTAAAAAATAGTGAGCTTTCAACCACTGTGATCAAGGTTCTGATGCTATGACCAATTGACTCTTGGTCTAGTCATTACAAAATTTGCTACTAAAGTGCCAGGAAGGTAAGTAAGAAATGTAAACATGTTTAATTCTCACAATAATCCTGCAAGGAATTATTTACAGATTGAGATCCTGAGATTTGGGTAGTAAAAGTAACAATCAAATTCTCAATTCAAGTAAGATTCAGCCTTTATTCTTTTTTTTAAAAAATTTTTTACATCATTGTTCATTTTTAAACAGTATTTTCTTCCCCCCACCCCCTCAGGTGTAGTCCCCATAGTTTTCTTCACCAATGCACCCGTGCACCATCACCTCAGTCCCCTGTGTTCCTGCCTCCCTCCCTTGGATCCCTCCCCCTCCTCTTCCCCTGCAGGATGTCTCTGATTTATAACCGTCTGTTTTTGCTTTGTTGTGTTTTGTACTGTTATTATTTTTTGACACTGATGTTTTATATATTCCTGCTATAAGTGAAACCATCTGATATTTTTCTTTTTCCTTTTGGCTTATTTCACTGAGCATAATTCCTTCTAGCTCCATCCAAGTTGCTGCAAATGGCATGAGTTTATCTTTTTTGATTGCTGAATAATATTCCATTGTGTATATATATACATCTTCTTGATCCAGTCATCTATTTTTGGTCATTTGGGTTGTTTCCAGGTTTTACCTATTGTAAATAGTGCTGCAATAAACATAGAGGTACAAGTGTTCTTTTGAATCAACATTTTTGTGTCCTTTGGGCAGATCCCTAGGAATGGAATTGCTGGGTCATATGGTAGCTCCATTTTTAGTAGACTGAGGAACCTCCAGACAGCTTTCCATAGTGGCTGGACCAGTTTGCACTCCCACCAGCAATGTAGGAGAGTTTCTTTTTCACCACATCCTCACCAACATTTGTTGTTGCTTGTTTTTTTGATATGTGCCATTCTTATTGGTGTAAGGTAGTATCTCAATGAGGTTTTGATTTGCATTTTCCTGATTATAAGGGATGTTGTACATTATTTCATATGCCTGTTGGCCATTTGTATTTCCTCTCTGGAGAAATGTCTTTTAAGTTCTTTTTCCTGTTTCTTCTTCTTCTTTTTTTTTTTAAAGATTTATTTATTTATAGAAGAACCAGAGTATAAGTCAGAGGCACAGGAGGGTGAGAGAATTCACCAGAGACAGAGTAGGGAGAAGAACAGGCAGATGGACCGAAGACACTAGTGAGGGGAGAAGTGGGTGATACAGGAGAGGTCTGCTGCACAATGTGGGTATCTCCCTGGCCAGCCGGGAATCGAACCCACCCTGCAGAGGCTGCTGACAGCTTCACAGTGCAGCGCTCAACCTGCTGCACCACTGGAGAGGCCCACTTCTGCCCATTTCTTGACTGGATTGTTTATTTTGTTTTGTTGAGCCCTGTGAGTTCTATGTATATCTTTGTGATCAGTCCCTTATAAGTTGACTGGAATGCAAGGATTTTTCCCCAATCAGTGGAGTGTCTCTCTGTTTTGGTTAATGTCTCTTTTGCTGTGCAGAAGCTTTTCAGTTTGATGTAATCCCAGGTGTTTATCTTTTCCTTGACTTACTTTGCTTTGGGTGATGAGTCTTTAAAGATGTTACTGCGATGTATGTCTTGTAGAGTTTTACTTATATTTTCTTCTATATATTTTATGGTTTCAGGTCTTATGTTCCATTATTTTATCCATTTTGAGTTGATTTTTGTGCAAGGTGAAAGGTAGCAGTCTAGTTTCATTTTTTTTTTGCATGTGGTGGTCCAGTTTCCCCAGCACTATTTATTGAACAAACTGTCTGTGTTCCATTGCATGTTCTTTGCTCCTTTGTCAAAGATCAGTTGTCCATATAAGTGTGGTTTTATTTCTGGACTCTCCTTTCGGTTCCATTGGTCTGTGTGTCTGTTTTTGTTCCAATACCAGACTGTTTTAATTATTATGACTTTGTAGTATAGCATGAAGTTTGGAAGTGTGATACCTCCTTTCTCCTTTCATCAGTAGGGCTTTGGATATTCGTGGTTTTTTTATGGTTCCATATGAATTTCATCAGTATTTGTTCTATTTCTTTGAAGAATGTCATTGAGATTTTTCTTGTAATAGCAATGAATCTGTATATTGCTTTTGATAGGATGGACATTTTAATAACGTTAAGTCTTCCAATCCATGACCAGGGGATGTCTTTCCATTTTTTGGTGTCTTCTTCTATTTCTTTTAACAGTGTTCTGTAATTTTCCTTGTATAGGTCTTTCACCTCTTTTGTTAGGTTTATTCCCAAGTATTTGATTTTTTTTTGTTTCAATTATAAAAGGGATGGTTTTCTTGATTTCTTCTTCTTCAGATTGATTGTGTATAGGAAGACTACTGTTTTTTGTGTGTTGATTTTGTATCCTGCTACTTTATTGAACTGGTTGAGAGATTTTGAGATGTTATTTTGAGATGTTTTTCTGTGGAGTTTTTAGGATTCTTTATATTATCGTATCATCTGCAAATAGCAATAGTTTTACTTCTTCTTTCCCTATCTGGAGTCCTTGTATGTCTTTCTCTTGCCTTATTGCCCTGGCTAGGACGTCTAGTATTATATTGAAGAGCAGTGATGAGAGAGGATGTCCTTGTCTTGTTCCTGACGTTAAAGGAAAGGCTTTCAGCTTTTTGCCATTGAGAATAATATTGGCAGTGGGTTTGTTGTATATGGCTTTTATCATGTTAAGGTATGTTACTTCTATCCCGAGAATTTCAAGGGCCTTCATCATAAATGGATGTTGGACTTTGTCAATGCTTTCTTAGCATCTATTGATATGATCACATGGTTTTTATTTTTCTTTTTGTAGATGTGTTGAATTATACTGATCAATTTTCATATGTTGAACCATCCTTGTGCCCCTGGGATGAATCCCACTTGATCGTGGTGTATTATCCCTTTGATGCATTGTTGGATTCTGTTGGTAAGGATTTTGTTGAGGATTTTTGCATCAGTGTTCATTAGGGAGACTGGCCTGTAATTTTCTTTTTTTGTGTGTGAGATTCAGCCTTTATTCTTTTCCCTGATATACTGAGTTTCAATCATTTGTGTATCATGGTTACCTAGAATGATACTTGGCACCTGACAGGTGCTCCACACGTGTCTACTGAATTAATTAGCTTTGTCATTATTCTTTCTTCCATTCTCTCTTCACCTGTTCAATGTCTATTCATCCTTCTACTCTCAGATCAGTCACCAATAGCCTCACTTGCTGTGATTCTATGCTACATCCTCCTCTCATAAACCCTCATAGAAAAGTATGGGTACTTTTCTTTTGTAGACCTTATCACATTGTGCTTTTTAAATGTCATTGTGTAATGGTTTCATGTCTAGACTTTCAGCTTCTTCATGGGAATGGAAGCTCTATGCAAACTCTATAATTATCCACTGTATTTTATTGTCTTCCATCACACAGTTGTTCCACAAATATACTTGATGAATGATTGATTGAAAACTCTTCTTTGAACCCAGGGGGAGATGAGAACTTTGTCATCCCACCTCCTTGCACTAAAGGGGCTAAAATATAGCTTATGACTCAAGTTTTCAAAGCACACCCCCCTTTTAAGGTAAAAGAAACGTAGGCTAGTAATAGAAATACTTTTGCCTTATATATGAAAAGAAGCCCTTTCTGAAGTCCATTTCCTTACATTATGTGGTGCCAATGCTTTTCTGGCCTATGAACTATTTCTAGGCAAACTCTCTCTTCTCAGCTGAGTCATTAGTATATTTCTTCCCAAGACACTAGGATCAGGAGTCAGCAGAGACAGGCTCAGGAGTCCAGTGGAGGACTGGCACTTTGTGCTCCTTCTTTTCAGACACTTTTGCTGTCTTTCACTCACGGGCTCCCACATCTACTTCACATGGCTCTAAAATCTGTGAAAGGAGCAGTTTTGGGAAAGGAATATCCTTTAAACATTAATGTAAATAAGCAGAATCCATGAGAGGATACATTTCGTTTGCCTGACAGGGACCCCACTCCAACTGGCAGATGTTTTGCAAAAACTGAGACTTCAGTCCAAGCTACCACCATTTCAACCCTCTGCACATTTTCTCTTCCTCTCCCACCCAGTCAGCGTAATCTTAGAGCTCAGATCTGATCATGTCACTACTTGCTTAAGACCTATCAGTGACTCCCCATTGCCCTTGGGATAAAGTCCAAACTCCTGTGACCTCTGTTTGTTCCTGCCTTCTCTCCAGCCTTCTCTCCCTGCTCCTTCAATGGCCTTCTCAGCATTACCCAGTTCTCTCAGTTCTTCCAACATTTACTTTTCACTTGATTAGAGCTCTTGCCTGTAGTCTTTATTCTGTGTAGAGTGCTTTCTCCTGAACCCATCTTTCCTTTGTGTAACTCATTCTTAATGTTGCTTCCTCAGAAGAAGCCTTAACTGACCCCCAGAGTCTATCAGGACACTAGAACCAGCATCATTGCACCTTGAAATTTCACATAGAACTGAAAACACTTGTAACGTTTGCTTTTTCTACTAGCTTGTAAGTTTCCACAAGAGCAGGGCCAAGTCTATCTCATTCATGTGGTCACAAGTCTTCAACAAATGTTAACTGCTATTATCTTCTTTCCCCCCTCCCTCCCCACCCCACCTTCCCCTTCCACCAACAAACAGTGCTTGGCACACAGTAGATGCCTGGCAAATATTGGTGCAATAAGTCAGTCATCATATTAACATGGAAATCTCTTAGATTACTTACATTACAAATATGATAGCTTTTGTCCCACCTCATGTTCTCTTGCTTTTTAAAAATAAAATTTCTCCCTGAATGCTCACTTTAAGTCCTTCAAAACAATAAATTCTTTTTCTTTTCTCTGTGTGAATTTTTTTTTTTTTTGGTTAGTAAGTGTGAGTTTATTTTATTTTATTTTTTAAAGATTTATTTATTTATGCATACAAGAACTGGAATACAGGCCAGAGGTGTGGGGGTGGTGAGAAGATTCACCAGAGAGTGGGGAGCAGAACAGGTGGATCTACTGAAATACACTGCTGAGGGGAGCAGCGGGCGATTCAGGAGAGGTCTGCTGCACTATTGGGTTGCTCCCTGGCCAGCCGGGGGATTCAAACTTGTCCTGCAGTGGCTGCAGACAGCTCCATAGTTTGTGTCTTAACCCCTTGTGCCACTAGGGAGGCCCTCTGTGTGAGATTCTAATGGAAAAAAACAACATGCCATTCAGCAGTCACAGAATAATGGGCCCCGAAAAGGGTTCTAAGAAGCATCTGATGCAACCTGATGGACTTGCATAGCCCGTCCTGTGTGTCCATGTGGTGTGTAATTCAAACAGTGAGCGGTTTCAGGAAACTGGCATCAAGGAGGGAGCACAAAAGTAGACAAAGTGCTAAAGCAGTCGAACTGTATTATAACCACCTCCAGAAAGTCCCAAAGAGAGAATAATTTCTTTAAAGTTTCAGCTTCATATTTCACTAGCTCTTCCTATTCTTTTATACATGTGTCAACCTTTTCAAGCCTTAGGGAAATATCTCAGGTTAAACTATCTATTTGTATGTGAATTTTTCAGTATTAATGGAATACTGAACTCTACTCAGCACAGCTACATGGAGAATAATCAGAGAGATATTTTGCATAAAGCAGAAAAGTGGCTCAAAATAAAATGAAAGCAAGCTCAAGAAATAACCAAACTGCTTTGTTCAAGGCACATGCAATGCTTTCGATTAAAAAATACTCCCAGTGTTGAGCATTTTCATTTATGGTCTTCATTTGCATTTATCTGAGATTAGCACTTAAATAATAAATGGGGTCACTGGGTCTGGTATAATGCCCTTTGGAATTAGGTGGAAAGAGCCATTCATAACTTGCCAAATGTAATGGGAGATACCAGGTATTGTGACCCTAGCTACTCCCCATGCATTATTTTATCCACTTAAAGTCTATGGGCTTTATAATATGGAGTGGTGTCTGAGTTTGAGGGGGCTTTAAAAGTCACTTACTCTAATTATCCACTAATTTCTAAATCCTTTATAGCCAAGCTATACCACTTGGAGCTTCTTCAAAACACAGATTCTGATTCACTGGTTCTAGTTTGGAGCATGAGAGTCTGCATTTCTAGCAAGCTCCCAGGTGATGCTGTGATCTTGGCTCATGGAACAAACTTTAAGTAGCAAGACTTTCTTTATAATACCAATATTAAGTGCCTGTTAATTCTCTGCTTGAATGTCTCCAGTGACAAGGAAATCACTTCTCCTGGGCATTCTCTTTGCTTCTGATGGATGATTTTGTGTCCCCACACAATCAATCTATCCATTTGCATTAATTAATAATAATTACATTAATATTCAATAATGAGTACACTATGAGTAATGAATATAGTGTTAATACTAATACTAAAATAACAGCTAATATTTAAATATATTTAGTATCTACTAACACACAGAAGTTAGTGAGATCGCTACTTTTATTATATGTTGTTACATATGAAAAATTGAGATTCAGGGAGATTTAGCACATTATCTAAGACTAGCAGAGGGTGATAAATTGAGATTTGAAAAATGTGACTCTGTCTGAATTAAAACCTTTACCTTTCTTTATACTACATTCTACCTTTATGGACTCATTTTATTGTCCAGGGTTTGGAGAAGACTTAAAAATAACACATGCCTATCTGTGCTACAATTTCAAAATCATTTTGGTTATTTAAGTTTTGCCATATAATTTATACTGTAAACTAGGACACTTCTTTAAAAGAAAGCACTGCTGATTTTTACAAAGGGATAATAGACACTCTTGGAGTATCCCCAGCAAATAGGGATGTGTGTACACTGGGTTATCACTCAACCTCTGAACATCAGAAAACAGAAAAATCAGGCTGGAAAGAATGTTTCTGAGCCTTACTCAGTATTTTTCTAATGTGAACTCCTGAGCGCATTTTATGTTGCAATTCTTTTTTCCCTATTAACCCTATTTCTTCCGAAGGAGTCAGGTCCTCCATTTAAATTTAGGCATTTCACTGCCTCTTCATTTTCAATCTGAAGCCCTGTTAGGTCAGCTAATCTCCAGCCAACAATACTCTTTGGCATCATGTTTGATTGATATCAGTTTTAGCCCAGGTCCTTCTGATAATTTAAGTCATTTCATCAAATCTCTTGTACAGACTAGGGTTCAGCAAACCATGCTCCATCGGCCAGGTCTAGCCCACCACCTGTTCCTGTAAATCAAGTTTTATTGGAACACAGTCATGCCTATTCATTTATATATGGCTGCCTTTCACTCCAACTGTAGCTATGTAATAGGTGCATAACAGAGTGTACGGTTTCACAAAACCAAAAACATTTACTATGTGGTCCAAGAAAAGCATGTTTGCTGGCCCTCAGTATAGACAAGATTGATCTAAATGGCTCCTGCATCCTTATATTGAAAATTTTAAAATGTTACTCCTTATTCTAAAATACTAATGGTCTTTTAAGGGATGACACCTTCGAGGTGAATGAATAGAGGGAAGTTTGAAAATTTCAGCAGGCTTCCTGGCACCCTTAACAGGGCAGCTCCAAGGGAAATGGGATAGTTTGGGTGCGAGTCCCCATTCCAAGCTCTTAAAAATCTCAGAACAAGACCCAAGGGCAGGCACACATAGAAAGGTTAGTAAAGGTCTATTTATAAGGGAAATTTAAACAGGATGGTGTGAGAGAGAGAGAGAGAGAGAGAGAGAGAGAGAGAGAGAGAGAGAGAAAGAGAGAGAGAGAGACAGAGACAAAGACAAAGACAAAGAGACAGAGATTAATTGGTCAATGCATCCTACCTGTAATGCTGCTTGAGGTGGGGCCCATGAATGCTGAAGGCAGGCAAAATCAGGCCCCCTCCAGGCAGACATGTTTTCAGTTTTATACCAAGCATGGCTGATTAACTCCACCCTTTGTTCCCAGCAATCCCCCTGAAAGAGGTCAAGAGTCATGGCAGACTCATGGCATGATGGGAGTTGTAGTCCTGGTGCCTGGGATCTCTGGCATGGAGGTGGGTGTGCAGTCCACAAAACATCAGTGGGTGGAGTTCATTCAGGACATACTAGCTGTATGTCCTCATTTCTAGCTATATGGACTATCAATCCTGCAATAGGAGGTCACAATTACTACAGTCCTCTATTTCTTTTTAGGGCCAGGAATTTGAAATCTCAAATTAGTATGATGCTTGTGAGACAGGGCAAGCTGGGGTTATTAGGCAGTTTTAGGGATAGTGCAGGAGGGGACCTCTGAAAAATTTAGGGAGGCTTCAGAAATAAGGACAAGCAAGGGAAAGTAACCCATTCCATTAGGAAAAACAAACATGCCAGGACCAAGGACAACATTGTTAATGCTGGTCCTGGTTTCCTTCAGGTGGTAAAGGGAGGCGGAGATTGGAGAAATGGAGAGTGGTTTAATTTATGGTCACATTAGAAGGGCAGCTGTTTAACTTCAATGCAGGGATGCCCATCCAGAAGACTGGGCCATAAATTTAAAGATGCAACAAATGGGGAAAGAGAAAGCTGTTAGATAAGGAATATGAAGATCCCCACTCAGTAGCAAATTAAGTGAGACAGCCGAGAACTAACCAATCACAAAGAGACTGGGGCAGCTTTAGAATAATGAGGGGAAAAAGGTATATATTCCCTAAGACACGACTCTACTTTGGCTTCCTTGCCCCTCCCAGGCCTGGTTCCCTGGCCTGGGAGTCCCACTTTATTTCTGCTCTTTCTCCTCAATAAACTTTTTCTTTTTCTAAACAAACTGCCTCTTCTCACTTGCTTGCCTGAGCGTCTGCGAAGTTCCTGCTGTGGCTTCGTGAGACACCAACCAGTGGGGGGTCTAGTGGCTGGGGCTCAGCGCTGCCCTGCAGCCTGAAATCCGATCCTGGCTGGGAGACTAGGCCTGACAATTCCGGTATCACTTGGACCAATTTTAAATTTAGTTTAATATTTATTATTAAACAAAAAGAATTTTAATTGAGATAACATTGGTTCACAAAACTGAATATAAGTTTAAATCACAAGGTCAGGCTCTGTTGTTATAAATTCCAGAGGCCTGAGGTTATGGGAACTGGCTAGTGACACAGATACTCAATCTAGTTATTTCTTCTTTTTATTTTTGCCACTTTCCTCCATTCCTCATTCTTTTTATGCAGATTTTGTATATCTGCCATCTCCCCCAAAGCTGGCGTTATTTATAATTTCTATCCATCTCTTCCAATATTTTAATATTGGTAGAAGTTAACCCTTATTAATGTCTCCTTCATTCCAGGCACTGTGCCATGATCTTAAATTTATCACTTCATTTAATCCTCAGAGTACCCTTTTGTAGTACATATAATCATTATCCCCACTTTAAAGATCAGGAACTGAAGCTTGAAGCACTTAAAGCAACTTGCCCAAGGCCACACAACCAGAAAGTAGCAGATCAAGGAAGTAAATCCAGAAACCTGAGAACTTGAACTATTAATCTCTAGTTTATACTGCCTTCAGGAAAGATGCTCCTTTGAGAAGCTATAGATAAGTTTGGCATTCCTCAAGTGCAATGGTCAAATGAATCTAAGCAATTAGTGTCAGTTTAAAGAAATGACACAAAGGGCTCATACCCTTTGGGCTTTTAAATCAGGGGTTTATCACAGTTATAGTAACAGCAGCAAAAAGACAAAACGAAACCAAAAAAACAGCAACATTTCAACTGTGCTGTTTACAAACTCATCATGCAGATGATGAGGCACGAACAGTCTGTGGGTTCCTGTCTTCTATTTGTAAAAGGTGAAAAACAAGCTAGGTGGATTGGCTAAACTCCCAGGAATGAGCATAATTCATCCCATGTTCCAAGGGGTCAAATGCACATGGACAATATCTGGCAGTCTTGGGGTGACTTTAGGAAGATTGACCCTGCTCCCCCATGCCTTGCCAGCATTACTACATCTTCATACGCCACTCTGCTACCCACACTGGTCATTCATTGCATCCTCTTCCCACTCTTCTTGGCTTGCAGGTGGGGCTCGGGATTGAACTTGGAGGTATCAAAGATGAGGGTAGGGCAGGGAGGAGGGAAAGTTTTCATGGAAATATGGAGGTCAGATTAGAGGAGAGATGAGTACTGGGAGAGATACCAGATTATCTTTTTGTCCATTCATTCATTTTTAAGGATAAGGATACAGGTGGTTTCTACTTCTTAAGCACAACCCATGCATCAAACACTGTGCTAAAATGTTAACACAGGTTATTTAATTCTCAGAGCAAACTTATGAGGCGTTTATTAGCATCTCTAACTTTCAGAAAAAAACAAAAACAAAACAACTAGGTTTCTATTTAAGTAACTTGCCCATTCTCCCCCAGCCTATAAACATATAGGATGATTCTGAACTTCACTGGACTCCAGAGCTTTTTGTCTAAACTTTACACTATTCTATTTCCTGATGTGGTCCATATTGAGAAAGGTGAAGGAGGGACTTGCTCCTGGTCACAACAAATAATGCAAAATGAGCTTGAAAAATCCTAACCCAGGTCCAAATAAAATCCTGATGTATAGTCCCCCTCCTCCCACAAATGAATACAACAAATGAAAACAACTATTATTAATTTCTTATTTTTAGTATGCTGTCAACCACATTTTCCCACCTCCTATTAATGAAACTGGTCTTTATTTTCTTCTCTAAAGAATAGTTCCCTGAATTAAATTTGCTCAGCAATGTCCATGAAATGGCATTGCAGTACTTGTTTACTAACTCCCTGGAAGTCCTTGATATCTTTCTGAAGTCCTTGATATCTTTCTGTCTCCTTTTTAGTAAAACAAGGACAGTATTTATTGTCATGGTTTCTATAATGGCTAACATTTATATACTATGACCAAACCAAGAATTAAAGGAGTCTACAGAATTATTGTTCTTCTGCTA
Organism: Talpa occidentalis; assembly: GCF_014898055.3. Lineage (NCBI taxonomy): Eukaryota > Metazoa > Chordata > Mammalia > Eulipotyphla > Talpidae > Talpa > Talpa occidentalis. The sequence continues at coordinate 56,109,407 of NW_023605083.1, forward strand.
AATGTTCTATGCCTTTGTTTCCTGTACATTTTCTTTCATTCAACTCATTTTGCTTTGCTCTTCCTCTGGCCCTGCTCTCAATGTCTTAATTTATTCATCTAGAGCAACCTGTCCACTTCAGTTCACCAAGACCATTCCAATTGTCTTATTGAACTATTCCCTTCAAATCTTGTTTTATATTGAGTGATCTTGTAGTGCTAAGTCCTTATCTCCCTTACATACCAGACTAATTATTTCACTACTGATGCAAAAGTACTACTGGTATTTGCAAATACAGAAGCATGGAAAAATAATAATCACAGTGGTGATAATGAAGAACAGGTAGTTTATGGGCCTCCTGGTGGCGCAAGGGGTTAAGCACAGCACTGTGAAGCTATCTGCAGCCTCTGCAGCACAAGTTGGATCCACGGCCAGCCAGGGAGCTACCCACATGACACAGCAGACCTCTCCTGTCTTCCCACTGCTCCCCTCAGCAGTGTATTTCAGTGTATTTCAGTACACATTGTTTCTATAATGATATTCCATCTCATAAATGAGAATCCTGAAGCATAGATCAGCTAACTAACTTCTCTAAGCTATGGAGCCACTCAATGATAGCACTGGGCAGCGTGTGTGTCTCCATTGCTTATGCGTTAGATCACTGTAGTCCAAGGGACAGAAGTTTTTGACTTTATCAATTATTCCCTTAACTGTTGTAAGACTCAGTTCTCTTACCTGCAAAATGACTAATGCAAAATGACTAATAAAAGAGTTCAGTCATTGCGCATGGAACCCAATGGACAGCGTGGGGGGTTAATTAGCCTCTCATAATCTGTTCATACTAATAGTTATTATTTATTGTGATGATTAAATGCATTCATCATCTTATTTCACCTCATTTATCATGTCATTTCAGGCTTGTTCTACCCCTATAAGGTAGGTGTTGTTATTAACCCCTCTTCATGGGTTGGGGAAATGAAACTCAAAGGCATGAAGTAACTTCCCCAGGCTTTTCAACCCATCATGGAGTCAGCTGTACATACTTATAAGCTGACTTTGGAAGCCAACTACATGTCAGGCACTGTCTCAGTGGAATTTTCAAAGGTCATTGTGATCACAATGTAATTACTTTAGAACAATGTTTCCCCTTAAGCTGTGATTCCACTCTAAGTGGTAACACTGGGGCTGGAACCAGGTCAGCTGAGGTTGGAATCAGCCCCTCTTACCGAAAAAGGGGAGGATTCCTTTAAGCCTATGGCATCAGAATAACCCTGGCTTTTTGTTTATGTAATTGACTTGCTATCCAGCCAAACTTCAAGGTGAAAAATGACCCGTGGACTATGGAATTCAAACTTCTCACTTGAGTCATTGCCCATCACCAGCAGTACTGTACCCTGCAGACTGAGCAGGCAATAAGGTCCTTGCCGAACCTAAAGTCAGCAATTCTGGAATGATTAAATGCAAATGAATGAAAACAGCTATAAATTTACATCCAGTCCAGTGAGGTAAGCTTTTTGGCATAACACCATCCAAATCTTTGCAGCACAGGAACTTGTTTTAATGCCAGCTTTTATTTAATTATATAACTCAGGAGAATTAAATATTAAAGCAGGTCCAATTTGGCCTTCATTCAGGGTGGGTTGGGTGCAAAAGTATCAATAGGAAGTTTGATCTACAGGTCAACAATCCCACAGCATGGACCTTAGGAAAACAATCTCTTAGAGGGTCTGTTAAAATAAAACATTAAACACACAGAAAGATAAGCTACTGAGTAACAGCAAGAAGAGGAAGCCTTTACTTTTGTTTTATTTTTTCTCTTAGGCTAGCCCTTGAGCATGAACTGGGCTGTATCTAATAATTTTGTTTGCCATGGCTGACTAGTCAATCTGTTTTTGCTCTGGAGTACTCGGGGAATCAGTGATTGAGCCATTTTGATGGAGGGACCCTCCAAGCGTCTATTCTGAATAAATGCATCTAGAAGGAGATGTCTCAGCTCCTTTCCTTCCCCAGGGCAGCCTGCCTGGAATTTTATCCCAGCTTTTCCACTTGAGACCATCTCCCAGTTTACATCTGAGCTGGTGTTTGCTTATCTTTCTTTTCTGTTCAGCACATTTTTTCCTGTTAAATGAATCACAAGAGCAGCACAACTAAAGTGGCATTTTGCTTTGTGAGCCAAGAACTAGAAGACAGCAGCAGTCAGCTGAGTTAAAAAGGCATTTTCTTTTTCCTTCTTTTGCAAATTTGAGAAAATTTTCATGCAGAAAAAAACAAAACAAAAAAAAAAGCATGCAATGATTCATAAAATCTGCAAATGAGAGAAAAGAGGATCAGAGCAATTGGGCCAAGATTAGACAGCTAAATGGAGCTAAGTCATAAACACATTTAACATATTGAACTTGTATGCTGCCTCTAGAACTTAAGCTGAATATAGGTCCTGATTTCAGTCTGTTGAGTAATCCTCATAGCAGTCAAAATGGCAGCATGAAATGAAGAGCTTATAATTCATATGTAGAAACTGACTTGGTGTATTGGAAGAACAGATCAATGAATTTTGTCTCCAGAGACTACAGGGTAGCAGTAAATGCTTACTAATGTTTGATGAATGAATGTTTGATGAATGAATATACCCATAGAGAGTAAAGAAGGAAAACACAAAAGTTGACTCAGAACCTAAGAATCCATGATGCCAATTACTTTCCTCTGAGCATGAAAAAACACACATGTTTAAAACAAGTTAAATGAATCTCATTGGTTTATAAGAGCAACTGTAAATGGAAGCTATTTGATTGCTTTAAAGTGATCTGTCACACCAGTACACATTAAAAAAATGAAGTGTTTTAAACTAAAAACTGATTTAAAAAATTTGTTTATTATGATAACATTGATGGCACCAGAAGGGATGATGCTCAGTGAAGTAAGTAAGGAGAAAGACAAATACTGGATGATTTTACTCAAACATGGACTAATGAGAAACAAAACAAAGAAAGACACAATAATAATCCAAACAAACCCTAGAAATCTGACTGCAGAATTGAGAATACCAGAGAGGGCGGCTGAACAAGGGGTGGAGGAGGAAGGCCAGTGGATTGTGGGTGCTCTGGTGGTGGTGTGGTATGGTAGTGAACCTATAACTCTGGATCTTACACAGTGATGTAAACCATCATCACCCCAATAAGAGATAATACAACTTAAAAAATCCACAAAGGAACTCTCCTACATTGCTGGTGGGAGTGCAAACTTGTCCAACCACTATGGAAAGCTGTCTGCAGGTTCCTCAGTCGATCACACAACCCGGGAATTCCACTCCTAGGGATCTACCCAAAGGACACAAAAACACTGATTCAAAAGAACATCTGGAAACAACACAAATGCTCAAAAATTGATGACTGGTTCAAGAAGATGTGGTATATATACACAATGGAATATTATTCAGCAATCAAAAAAGATAAACTCATGCCATTTACAGCAACGTGGATGGAGCGAGAGGGAATTATGCTCAGTGAAATAAGTCAGAAGGAAAAAGAAAAATATTGCATAGTTTCACTTATAGCAGGAATATAGGGGAGCCAAATGAGACATCAGTGTAAAAAAAAAATAATAACAGTACAAAACACAACAAAGCAAAATCAGACAATTATAAATCAGAGACATACTTCAGGGGAGGAGGAGGGAGAGGGATCGGAGGGAGGGAAGAGAACAAGGGACTGTGGTGATGGTACACAGGTGTCTTGGAGAAGGAAATTCTATGGGGACTCAACCTGAGGGGGTGGGGGTAAGCAAATATTGTTTAAAAATAAAAAAAAAAATAAAAAAATTTTAAAAATCTACAAAATATTTGTTTACTTATTAAGTCCTGTATTAACTCTTTCTTCCTCCTTATTTTGTTTGTATTTTGACAAGTATCAGATTAGCTGAGCCATTTTCAATTGGACAATTTCTTTCTGGAATTACAGAATATTAGAACTGGTTAGAGGCATTTCATTAGAAGCATTTAGTTCATAACTCTTAATTTGCATATGAAAAAACCAGAGTTGACTAAGGCTAAAGGACTTGTCCAAGGCCAAAGACTTGTTTATAGAAAAGTTGGGACTAGAATTTAGATTCCTGGACTCTTGAGGTTACTTGAATCATGTATATGAAAAAATTGCAAAGGGAGATCTATTTCAGGATAAAAACTGAACTGAAACAGCCCTGAATATCTGGATCAATTTTTAAGTTGTTGAAATGGAAATTGTGACAAAACTTTATAAGAAAATTTTAAAGACAGGGCCTCCCTGGTGACTCAGGGGTTAAAGTTGCAGTGCTATCAAGCTATCACCAGCAACTGCGGAATGAGTTTGATCCCCAGCCAGGGAGTTACCCACATGGCTCAGCAGACCTCTCCTTGCCTGCTGTTCCCCTCAGCAGTGTATTATAGTCTATTTTCCTGTTCTGCTCCCTCCTCTGTCTCTGGTGAATCCTCTCACCCCATGCACCTCTGGCCAAGACCCCAGTTCTCAGATGCATAATTTTTTTTCAAAGACATTTGTTTATTTAACATCACAAGTAATATATGTCTATTCTCACTGCAAAATGCAAACAAAAGTTTTGTGGCATAAGATATTATAACATCTCTTGTTCTTCCCTGATTCTACTGCCTACACTAGTGGCCATAGCTGATATTTTAGTAATTATTATGAGTATCCTTGAGCTTACCTTATTCTACAAGGGGCTGAATTTGATATTTAGGATGTCATTTTATTGATTACAGCATGGAAAATGTACCAACAATGTTTGACACTATTATTTTGTCTAAGGAATGTGAAACAGAAGTTTAAAAGTGTGAAATACAAGTTTGAATGTGTGACGAGTTTAAAAGTATATACACTATGTATATACTAACCACATAGTGATGCCAATCCCTTAGATTGTGAGTGAGTCCAGACGAGGTTGGCTGAACTTGGCAAACTCATGAGCTACATAAATGCTTTTAGTTATATGCCACTGACGTTTTGAGGTTGTTCATTTTGTGATATTATGGTAATAATAGGTAGCTGGTACAGAGGTCAAATTATAAATGAGTATAAAGAAATTTAACTAAGATCAGAAATTCTGTCTCTAAGCCTCATGCTCATTTCATTTGGCCCAATTTTGCCTTTTTGTGTTTGCTCTGGCTATTACCTCTGCCTGGAATTACCATTCCATTGGTCCCTTTTAGTCTTCCCTTAAAATCCAGAGTAAGTACATCTTTTAGAAACCCTTTCTGATATTTCTAAGAAAAAGTTAACTATCTTGTGGAAGCCACCTCTCCCTTTTATTATATTTTTATTATTTCACAGACTACAGTGTAGTGCCTTTAGTTGTTTACTTGAATGTGTCTCTAAAGGGAATATGAGTTTCTCTTTTAGAAACCATCACAGTGCATCATTAATAGTTTTGGAATTATATTACTGAACATGGAGAAGAAATAAATGACTCCTTGCTAAAGGATTTCATCTGATGGTGTTTTGAGGTCCCCTGAGTCAGGTAATAGGCTCAAGAACAAAGAATCCATTCATTCAGCACATAATTATTAAATATACTGTGTCCTTGTTGATAATCCCTACATAGAAAAGACATCTACTCCAATGGGGAAGATGATTAATACAAGGCAAATGAGGTAAATATAGTGATAAAGTTTAGAAAGGAAGAGTAAAAATAGTATAATGAGATAGGAAGTGAGGTGGGAGGCTATTTTTGATAGAGTCGTCAGGGGTAAACTGACATCTTCACTGGCTCCTTTGTAATGGTGAACACACTTCCTTTCTTAGTTTTACTGCAGTGTTTCAATCTTAACCTGATCATATATTTTCTAAGGACAAGGAATATATGCATTGTTCTTTATGTCTCCTACAGACTCTCAGCACAGAGAACAACTTGTTGGCTGATTTATTGTCTGATAATGGAGGGAATAGTAAGTTCAGAGTGTGTGTGTGTGTGTGTATGTGTGCCTGCCTGTGTGCTCTTTTGTGTGGTGTCTTCCTTTCAGATTTTCAAATTTATGCTATTTGCTTGGAGGGTTATTGTAAGTCTGTAAATTCTATAAATAAATTATATATTCCTTGGTAATACTTCTGGGCTTCTGCGATTTTCCATTTAAAAATGGTCACAGGCTTCATTTTAAAGATGTATGTCAAAGCATAAATCTGGAATGTCATGAATGTTGGCTATAATTCTTCCAAGAGATGTCAAGGATATATTTGTTCTTGGCCTATTGTTCAAGGTATGAGGAAAATAACTAGAGGGAGACCTCAGACTTCACATTAGACATACTCTGTCCTTATTCATTGGATTCATCTACAACTCTGGAGAATTTAGATTTTACAAATAATTATAGCGCATAGATACAAGCCAGCTACTATGCTCAGGGATTTGATTTATATTATGTCATAAATGCTTGAAGGCAGTGTGATGAGTTAGTATTATTTTCTTTTTTTTTCATTAATTAGGTTTTTTTAACATCATTGTTCATTTTTAAACAAAATGCACCCATGCACCATCACCTCAGTACCCTGTGCTCCTCCCTCCCCTTCCCCTGCAGTATGTCTCTGATTTATAATTGTCTGATTTTGTTTTGTTGTGTTTGGTACTGTTATTATTTTTTTACACTGGTGTCTTATTTGGTTCCCCTATATTCCTGCTATAAGTGAAACCATCCGATATTTTTCTTTTTCCTTCTGGCTTATTCCACTGAGCATAATTCCTGCTAGCTCCATCCAAGTTGCTGCAAATGGCATGAGTTTATCTCTTTTGATTGCTGAATAATATTCCATGGTGTGTATATACCACATCTTCTTGAACCAGTCATCAATTTTTGGGCATTTGTGTTGTTTCCAGGTTTTATTTCTTGTAAATAGTTCTGCAATAAACATAGGGGTGCAGGTGTTCTTTTGAATCAATGTTTTTGTGTCCTTTGGGTAGATGCCTAGTAGTAGAATTTCTGGGTCATATGGTAGCTCCATTTTTAGTAGACTGAGGAGCCTCCACACAGCTTTCCATAGTGGTTGGACCAGTTCGTACTCCCACCAGCAATATTGGAATGTTCCTTTTTCATCACATCCTCGCCAACATTTGTTGTTGCTTGTTTTTTTTTTTGATATGTGCCATTCTTACTGGTGTAAGGTGGTATCTCAGTGTGGTTTTGATTTGCATTTCCTTGATTAAAGGGATGTTGAACATTTTTTCATATGCCTGTTGGCCATTTGCATATACAAAGAACTCACATGACTCAACAAAAACAAAATAAACAATCCAGTCAAGAAATGGGCGGAAGAACTTAAAAGACATTTCTCCAAAGAGTTGGTATTATTTTCATTTCTATTTCTGAGATGGGGAATCTCAGGCTTAGAGTTTAAGTAACTTGCCCAGGTTTAAGGTCCATTTACGAGGCAGAGAAAGTTTTGAGAGCTTCAAATGAAAGTTTTCTGCCTCAAAACAAGATTTAGAGATCTTTTATTTTATTTTTCCCATCAAATGTGATCAAGTGCTAGGCTATGTACCAGGTTCTAGAAAGACAAAGATCATCAAAGTGGCCTGGGGCATTACACCATCCCATAAACCTCAGAAGGAGAGACAGGAGAGGAAAATGAAAGGAAGAAGAATGGGTTTGATGTATTCTGTGGAGCAGTTTGTCAACACAGCATAGGGACTTTTGCATTAAATTCCCCAGAAAGCCAGTTGATCCCAACACCCTCTCCTCCTAAAGGCACTGTCCTGAGAGACAGACTGACCATCAGTGGATGGCTAGGGATGCTGGGGAGGTAGGCCCTGTGCAGAACCCGACAACTAGTTCTCACACATTCCCAGCCTCCTTAGACCAGGACACCTGGGGCTGGGGTGGAGGGGGTGGCTAGCTGATTTCATATTTTCCTTCACTGCAAACGAATCAAGTAAACTTGTCTTTTATGAAGCCTGGTTTTTGCTCAGCATTTAGTTTTTATATATTTCAACTTTCTTCTAATATGCATAATTGCTGAAAGAAAAAGACTGTAGAACAGCTATGAATTATAGCTTTTAGGGGAATGAACATTGCAGTTAATGTTGCAAAACAGCTTCCCATTATAATCCCGTTTTCACATCCTTGTGATTTTTTTAGTGGGACAGGATGTGTGTGTGTGGGGGGACATTGCAGGAGAGGAAGAATTTTCCTCTGAACTAAAATTTCCCATGGTTTGACTTAGTCCAAGGTGATTTTCAAAAATGAAATGTTTGCATAAATGTCTTCATTTACTCTTGATTATTGTATTTGGAAAATATAGTTCATTTTTACTACAAGTATTATTAATGCATAAAAATTCCAAGTATGAATGGCTATTATGACTTCAGTCATTGTATACCACTTGTCTCAGGAATGATATCTGAGTAAGATTTGAAAAGAATTATAATTCCCAAAGGCTAGATTCTTCATATAGCTATTGTATAGCATTTAGTGCAAAAATGGTTAAAAGATTTCATTATTTTCAGAGTTTCATTGTAATGCTTAGTTAGCACCCAGCTTTTCAAAAAGGAAATAAATATTTAAATAGCTTTCACTGTTTTTGAATTTATGATGAGTTCTAAGTGATAAAATATATTGAAATATATTTCTATACTTTTCTAACTATTAATCAAGCTTTAACTTCTTTAGCTTAGGACTGTTAAAAGTGTATCTCTTGTTAAGTGGCACATTATTGAGACTTTTCCTAAAAATGTCATTTTCTTAGTGAAAATTACAGTATGGGAGCAGACTTACTATAAGTTTCATAAAACTAAACCAAATCTTCCTATATCTGAGGATCTCAACTTGGAACTTGGGAAATGTATTCAAGTGTTTTGTTTAATCGGTCTATGTCTCTAATTTGTTTTCTCTCTCTAATTATTATTGATAATAACATAATCTCTCTTGGGTCTGTTTCATGTATATGACTTTAGATGATTTGTTTATATATTATTATTATTATTTAAAAGATTTATTTATTTATGCATACAAGAAATGGGGTGTAGGCCATAGATACAGGAGGGTGAGAGGATTCACTAGAGACACAGTGGAGAGCAGAACAGGCAGATCGACTGAGATACACTGCTAAAGGTAGCAGTGGGCCAGACAGGAGAGGTCTGTTGTGCCATGTGGGTTAGCTCCCTGGCCAGGAATTGAACTCAAGCCACTGCCCAGAGCTTGATAGCACTGAGACTTTAACCCCTGCACCACCACGGAGGTTAGATTTATTTATATTTAACTATGCTAAAAGTATGTTAGTGTGCCTAGTAACTAAACTGAGAAATATGCCCTGTATTTTAAAATATGACACAAATGAAAATTGTGTTATCACTGAAAAATAATAATTGGTTTTTTTGAAATGATATTGAAATACTGTTGAGAAATGACTTGTGTAGTCAGTAGCTCTTTCTGGGCTTTTCCATTTGGTGGTGATCTTTGTATTGTCTTTCAAAATGAATGACATCTTCATTAGGTAAATGTTTCACATTGAGTAACCCCTTGGTCTCTTTTAGAATCATGTAGCTATTGATACATTCAACACAATGTTTTATGACCTTATCTGATTTTATCATCCTAGTTGCCCTTTGAATATTATCTGTATAGTCTTTGAATCTTAAGTTATTCTCTTCTTTTGTGACTGAAAATGAGGCATTTTATAGAAAACAATTGTTCTCTCATTGCAAATTTTGCTATGGCACACACACGTACATACATACATCTGTATACATAAGTATAAAAGATACATACATACTGTATTATATATACACATCATTTTCTTTTTTTTTTAAGATTTATTTACTTATTTATTTATTCAAGCACTGGGTACAGTCAGAAACACAGGAGGGTGAGAGAATTCACCAGAGCCAGAGAGGGGAGCAGAGCAGGCAGACGGACCGAAGTACACTGCTGAGGGGAGCAGCGGGCTGCAGAAGAGGTCTGTGCGCCATGTGGGACCCTCCTCTGGTGGCCGGGGAGCAGCCGGGGATCGAACTGGCACTGCAGAGGCTGCGGGCAGCTTTGCAACCCAGCGCTCAACCGCTGCGCCACCGGGGAGGCCCTTCTTTTTTTTTTTTTTTTTAAAGATTTATTTATTTATACAAGCACTGAAATACAAGCCAGAGGCACGGGAGGGTGAGAGAATTCACCAGAGACAGAGCAGGGAGCAGAACAGGCAGAAGGAACGAAATACACTGCTGAGGGGAGCAGCGGGCAAGACAGGAGAGGTCTGCTGCGCCATGTGGGAATCTCCCTGGCCGGCTGGGAATCAAACCCGTGCTGCAGAGGCTGCAGAGAGCTTCACAGCGCTGTGCCAACCCGCTGTGCCACTGGGGAGGCCCTACACATCTATTTCTTATTACATATACACATACATGAATTATATGCACATATTATATATAATATATGAATATGCATTTGATATATATCAATATGTATACAAAAATATAACATATTTATACCATTATATATCATATAATCTTATATATATATATATATATATATATATATATTTGTGTCTTAATGTCTAAACTACTTTATTTTCTGATTCTTTCTCACTTTCTCCAAAGCTTTGCATACAACTGTTTCTAACATTTAAAGGGAGGTTCTGGGCCCCTCCTTCAAATTCAAGGACTTAATTTTTTTCTCTCACTCTCATCTACCTATTAAGAATGAGTTTTCCAGACCCCCCCGGTGGCCTCAGGGTTAAGTCTCAGTGCTATTACCGCTATGCCCTGAGTTCAATCCCCAGCCAGGGAGCTAACCCATATATGGCTCAGCAGACCTCTTCTGTCTCCCCCCAGTGTTCCCCTCAGCAGTGTATTTCAGTAGATCTACCTGTTTGGCTCCCCACTCCATCTCTGCTGAATCCTCTTATTACACCCCCTCCACCCCCTGTACCTATGGCCTATACACCAGTTCTTCTACACACACACACACACACATACACACACACACACACACAAATGAGTTTTCCTTCTTTCAGCCTTCATAATTCTGATTCATATTTAGAGTTCAGTTCAGTTTGCTTCTGCAAGGAGGCCTCTGTGTCCTCCTTGTACTTCCTCTTCCCTCCACCCCTCCCACCAGCACCAGTTGGTTAAATTACTGTTAACATGTTGGCTTAGAATTCTATTGTCATCATAACTAATCATCATCCCAATTAACAGTTGTGGTCATTTAATGTCTGAATCTGTAACAGGGTGGTCCCCAGGAAAGGGGGAGGTTCCAGGTTTCCTGCCCCACTCAAAAGGAGGGTGGAGTTGAGCAGGGAGACAAGAAGCTGCAGAGGAGACTGAGGAAGGAAGGAAGCAGGATAAAGAGCCAGAAAGAGACCTGGAGGAGGCACATGGAGCCGAGAGACACGTGAAGAAACTGCGCTTGCCTTTTGTTCATGGACTGGGTGACACAGATGTGGGTGAGAGACCCGTGGGAAGGAGACAATGGCGGTTTTTGTCTTGATTTTGATTTTGCTCCTTTCCTTCCAGACTTGTCTGGTTGTTTCTGATCCTTTTTTGTGGGTTCCCACTAGAGGATGCTTTAGACCTGTGGCAGGCTTTGGGGCCTTGTTCTGGGCCAATCCCATTTGGGTGGACTTTTACCCGAGGGGACAGGTATCTTTGGGTGCTTGATTTAGAAACTATATTCTTTGCCTTTCCTGTATTGTTTACTAATTGTATTAAAGTTTCTTTTCATTAAAGTCTCATATGTTTTGTGTTGATGCTGAGGATGGCAGAACCTATTTAGAGCAGGCAGGTTTGCAGGGTCTGGGATGCCCCTCTCCCTGCCCTGTAACAAATCAACTGCTGAAATGAAAGTTCTTGAAGGCAGGGTTAGGGATCTGACTGTATGTTTTTCTAACCTGAGCCCTCATCTTGGTGACAGTCATATGGGAGCTTATACAATTTGATGGAATGGATGGATGAATGAATTGCCTGACTGCCATTCTAATTAAAAAAATAATTTCTATATCTAAAGGCATTAGTCATATCACTAGGCATTTAATATGGTTTTTTCCTATAATTGCTGTAGAGGACAGGCTAGTTATAGTACTCAATGGCTGAAAGCATTTCAACAACTTTTGCCCATAGGGAGCCATAATTTCACCTTATGATATCATAAACCACTCAAGGATTTCATGTAGTTACCAGAACCTTGGGCTAAAATTATAACCCTGAAAACCCTTGCTGCCTATTAGTCATTTGGAACATGACACAAAGCAAAATATATTCTGCATTCTTGGACTTCCGTTTGGCTCTCCATATATTGGTTGCCTGATTTTATAGTTGACCTGAAAAACTATTCCACTCCCTGAAAGTTTAAACCATCTAAAAACTAAAGGTAATTCACAAGTACTCGATGTATATTTACCAGTAATTAAATGAATATATTATGAATTTGTTATTTGTTCTAATAATTATTTCTCTCAAATTACATTCATAAACTGCTGAGCAAAGCTCTGGGAGCCAGAAGCATTCCTACTCTTGTATGCTTAATAAGATTTTTAATATAGTTTAATATGAGGCAGCGCATTCTACTGAAAATTGTGATGGATATGAAATCAAGAAGCTTGGGTTAAAGTAGCATCTTGAACCTTGGAAAATTCACTTAACTCCTCTGAGCCTCAGTCTTCTGTAGTATGAAATAACTTTTTCTGCTTCACCAAGATGTAGGGGGTAAACTGAGGCACTGGAGTTAAAGCAATTGGGAAGAAATGGCATGATTTACAAATGTTTGTGACAAATTATTATTTGTCACATTAGTGAAGCAAAAGTCACTTTTTAAAAAGCATACAAAAATAAAAGGAAAATCACTGGATAAGGATCAAAGTTTGCATTTCTTAATTTCTTTTTTTTTTAAAGATGTATTTATTTATTTATAAAAGCACTGGGTACAGTCAGAAGCACAGGAGGGTGAGAGAATTCACCAGAGCCAGAGCGGGGAACAGAACAGGCAGAAGGACCGAAGTACACTGCTGAGGGGAGCAGTGAGCGCGGCAGGAGAGGTCTGTGCGCCATGTGGGACCTTCGCTGGAGGCCAGGGATCGAACCGGTGCTGCAGAGGCTATGGGCAGCTTTGCAGCTCAGCACTCAACTGCTGCACCACCGGGGAGGCCCAAAGTTTGTATTTCTTATATGTGATATATATATATATATATATATATATATATATATATATATATATATATACTTTTTCTTTCAGCATTCAATTATACAATAGATAAAAACCCTTACAAGAATGAGTGGATGGTACCTTATGAATTCATAGCAGCACATTTTGTTCCTCCAGACCAGTAGAAAACAAAGATTGGCCTATTGATTTACAAGATATGAATAACAGGCTGAGAAATAGGTTAATACTGGTTCAAAGAAGAAGCTGATTAAGCTAGTTACACTCTCCATAGAGCAAAGAATAAGAGTAAAACTGCTCAGTTTATGAAACAATACAAGGAGGAACTTCTTTGCAGTGAGCATAAACTGGTGGAGAACAGAGATTCTTTTTTGAAATTCTTTAGAGGACAGACTCGGTGTGTTGCTGGTTTGACTCAGAGATATAGAAGAAGTATTGATCAGTTTGATGGTGTGGCAGAATTCTGGATGGACAATGAAGAACAAAATCGTATAGGTACATTACCCAAGATGTCTACCAGTGGGGCTAACACGGTAGCTTGTGCGCTCAGGCTCTGTGTCAAAGCATCTCCACACTGGGAGAGGACCAGAGCTAAGCAGGATTGCAGTATGGAATGAAGCCAATGAAAAGATGGAGGTAAACCTTAGTCCTGGAACAGGTCACTACTTCAAGGGTAGAAGGTAAGAATGAGGCCAGCAGCAAAGTGACCTGATGCTGGGTCTTGTGGCAACTGACCTACAGTAATCTCCTCCAATCATGTATAAATTAAATGCCCAGAGATCTTGTGATGACGCAAGTTCTGGTTCAGCAGGTCTGGAGTAGGGCCTCAGAGTCTGTATTTCTAATTAGCTCCAGGAGATGCAAAAGTAGCCAATTCTTCGACCATATTTTGAGGAGAAAGGTTTAGGGAGAACATCTTAAATTTTCCTGGATAAGGATGGGATAAGTTCCTGAGCCTGCTGGGGAAAAGGCAAGGGAGAAAAAGGCTGTGCCTGAACATGAGAGAGAGAAGTGGCCTTAGCAGTGAGAGGAAGAGAATGAGAAGGGCTAAATCCTGATAGGAAGCTGAGCTGGCTACCTTCTCCTTTGGTCTCTTCTTTGACAAATCTGATGCCTGGTATTTTCTCCCTAAAATGCATCAAACTTTCCAGTGGTACATATTTTTCTTAATCTCTATGTAAGCAGAATTATCTAGTCTAAAAAATAACCCATATGGGAAACTAATAGAAATCTCTCCTCTTTCAGGGACCATTTGTCATATCTTGAAATGTATGTAGTTTTTATAAGGGCTTTCTAGAGGAAAATATCTTAATACAAAGAAATAGCTGTTGGGAGAATTTCAGCATCTGGGGCAGGAAGACATATTTGAAGTGCTTCTGATATCATTATATTCTGGTGGCAAGTGGCGTGTCCCCATGAGGGCCAATTCAGTAAAATTGAAAATGTTAGTAAAATGTTTTTACATACAATTTCATTCTCTATACCTCTTTCATATAACAAATTTTTTCACTTTGACAATACTTATCTCACTCAAATTTTTTTAACAGCAACATTGTCTTCCAATGAGAAAGTTACCTTCCTTTAACCAATCTCTTCATGACTATAGATTAGTTCTAGCTGTTCAACAGCATGAACCATACCCTGATGAAACAGAGACTGATTTCCCTTCGCTCTCTTCGAACAAAATTGATGTGAACTGAGTGGTGCTGAAGGTGGAGAGGAGCAAGTTTGAAGGATTGAGCAGTGGGGAGATTAATTAGCACCAGAGCTCATATTCAGACATAACAGCTTCATTTGGAGATTTCTAGCTGCAGGCCAAGAGGAGATAGAAACTGCTATTTCACAGGGAATGGTGGCAGGGGGGCAGGGAATCATGGGGCTATGTGACAGGATTTCACAGTGATGGGGGGCGGTGCAGGACACTCTGCAGACCAGTGATAACTTCTTAGTTTGTCACGTGCCCAGAGGGCATGTTCTGCTGTAGCACTTCCCTGGGTAGTAGTGATGGTAATGGAGAGAGGGGGTGGGAATGAATCCTTCCTGGATTTGTGTCTCTCTGCCTTCCTTATTCCATACTGAATTATATGCTATGTGTGCACAAATTGAAATGTTGCAACCTCAGCAGTCTCTGTCCTTGAGTCATCTTTGTCCGTGAGGAGCTTTTCTTAACCAAGTCCAGGGGTGGGGAGAGAGCTGGTTGGAATAAATCAGGTTGGGGAGGACATTATTATTGCACATATAAATGAAACACTGAATAGGAGTAATTCACAGATAGATATTGTTGGGTATGAAACCTGACTACCCATTTATTACCTATATGAACTCACACAAGTAACCTAATTTCTCTTAGCCCTATTTCCTCACCTGTATGGATGCAGTAAAGTTTAAATGAGAAAAATGCACGTGAAATGCCATAGTTTCTAGAACATAGTGGGTATCCAACAACTGTTATTATCCTTACTATATATTGACAATAGTTCAGTTCCTGTTGGTAAAATTATGTCTATGGTCTTACTGTGAAGCTAAGTAGTTTGTGAATGAAACTCTGATCAGCTGATTGGTAATTTTAAACATGTAAATCACAGGAGATACATATTTATATACCGTGTTCACTTATTTCCCAATAGATTAACCTCAATTAATTCTATGTCTTCAGATCATGCATGAAAATACCCTAGTTCAAATCTAATTAAAGGAAACACTGACAGGTTCTCTTTTGGGTTTGTACTATGAAGAATTTCTATCATTGACATGTTTTAGGCAGCATCTTCCTGATAAAGTATCATGATAAGTGCATTCTTGAGTTTGAAAAGTATTAATGGATTCTGACAAAACATCATTGTGAATTTAAGCCATGAATAACATCGCACATCTTTATGGCTGGAGCAGGCTTATATGCAGTTGTAATTGGGAAAACTAAGCTCTAATTGACAGAATTGTCCAGATTGAGTTCATAATGGAGCTGACGTCACAGTTACGCTTCCTGACTTACCAGTGGCTAAACCAGTGATTAGATCACACTAGCTTCAGATCTGATTAAGAATCATAAAAATTCAACATTCACCTTAATGTGCACTGTTTGAAGAGCTAAATATGTATTTTAGATGTAAAAGCAGCATCTTTGTGGGTTGCCTGTGACTTCTTCAGACATACATAGCTATGGAGCATGAAAAAGATTCTTTGTTGGGCTAACCATCAACCTAAGTTGCATCAAACTTATTTCTGTCCAACACCAGAACTTTCTCCTGTGTAGCCTACCACATCGCCCCCTACTGGGGTGTTCTTTGTATTCATTCTATAGCATCTAGAACGAGAAGGATTTAAAAGGTTTGGATGATTGTAAGGATGAGCAGAGGTGGCCAAGATAAGCCCAAGTAGGACAGAGGCAGATGGTAGGAGTATCTGTCTCACAGTTGGAAGGTGTATCCGGGTAATTTCCACTTTATGTCCAAGAGTGACATGGAGTAACTTAGTTCTCCCTAGTTACAAATGTGCAAATGTGTATGTCCATTTAACCTACATTAACTTTTAAAATAATGTAAATGTATATATGTAAACACTCAGTCAGTAGGCAAGTATAGTGATAACTGTTTATAATTACATAAGATATATTTGAATATTTATACATCCTACAACATATTAATTGGTATAAACAGTATGTATAAAGATAGTGCTTGCTAAGCAGGTTATTATTGTAAACAAGGTTGTAAGCCTATTTCCCACTAATTTAAGAGAAGATGTTGCAAAAATTTGGCATATTCTCCGTTTGTATTCAAATGAAGGAAGTGATCTTAGGCATTCATTAAAGCAAACCCAGCAGGGTGTCTAATTGAAAACACTTTGCTGCAGTTAGTATGAATTACTGTATCTATTTGAAAGTAATAAAGCTGCAGTTATTTAAAAAATTCAATAAAGATGCCATCTCAGAATTATTTTGGAAGTAGGTGAGAAAATAAACAGATCACACACCCATTTATTCAATTTTCTATTTATCAACCCAAATTAGCAAAGTCTTGACAGTTTTCCTAAAGTTTTTTGAATTGGAAAACATTCTGGAAGGCAAATGGTACATTCACTTTTTCAACTCCAAGTGTCATTTATTGATCTATACTAGACCCCTAATTTATCTGACCCAACTCCAAAGTGTGCTATCAGGGTTTCAGAACCATCTGGGCTGCCATTCTATGGCCCTACTATCTCTGATTCTTGGCTCCACTATGGACATCATGGTCTTAGGCTTTATTTTGGTGATCTGATTATATCAATCTCATGGCTGAAAACCTCTGGGTCACTCTTGGATAAAACTGGAATACCCTGGAGCAGACTCTCCAATAGCCAATGAGATGTGCTTCTACCCTCTGCCTCTATTCTCCTGGATACATGTCAGTCACTTCTGTATGGCTTCAAGGCCAAGTTCATTATTTACCCATCACTTAGGTATATGACTGGTTATAGTTTTCAGCTGTAGGGAAGCAGGAATACAAGGTAGACCTGGTCTCCACTCCCATGGACCTTATAATATTCTAGTGGTGGATGAACTCCATACTTCAGCTAGCTATATCACACTCATTAGCTCCTGTTGTCTTCTCAAATGAGAACATAGATGCCCTACGAGGTTAAGTCACTTGCCAAACTTCACACAACTAACCCATAATTGAGGCATACATCAGACCCAGATTTTGTCCTTTGAATCATAGTACATTGTACCTTGCTGGGGTTCTCCTTTTATACTATGAGAATAGCTTTGATGACCTTATCTAAAGCATTGTTTTCAAAATAATCCCTACAGAAGGCTATACTCCTATTCTAACAATACCATATATTTCTTTCATTTATATTTTGAACAACACACTGAATATTTACTGTTCACCCAACACTGTGAGGGTCCAGTGGTAAGATACAATGAGACAACTAACAAATAGATAGATAACATGACGATTTCAGTGTTAAGTCTATGAGGGTAATAACCTGCACAGGATTGAAAATTTGTTTCTGAAAGCCTCTGTGGAAGGCAAAGCATCTTTAAGATGCAAACATCGTGCTATGGGAGTGTTACTTGTCCTGGTTCTCACTCTCCCTGGACTCTGGACTTGAAAGGCTGCAGACAGCAGTGGGCATGTGGAACCAACACTGGGCTGTACTGTCACTTACTGTCTGGAATTGTTCTCATTCTTATGGGGTTTACTGTTAGCTTCCTAGTGTCATGAACAATACAGGCACATTGTAGCAAATATGGAGTGGAAACAATAACATAGTGAGTCCTGTAATTACACTGCTCAGCTGTCCCTGCCATTTGACATTTTATTATGTTTCCTTCCTGGCACATCTCTGTAAAGCATGTGCAAATGCCTAACACAAAATTGGACATATAGGAGGTGGCTCTGTATCCTGACTTTCCACTTAACATTATATTGTGATTTTTTGGATATATTTTTAAAAACTCTTCAAATTAATTTCTGCTGGCTACATTACTGAAACATATGGGAATATAATGTATTAATTGTGCTATTTTTAGACATCGACATGCTTTCCAAATTTTTGCTATTTTGAGTAAGACTGCAGTGAGTCTTTGCATTAAATTACTATCCATACATTAATTTACTTTCCTTGGACACATTCCTAGAAGTATAAGTCAAGGGTGAAAGGGCAAGAACCCTTTTAAAGCTCTTGATACAAATGGTCAAACTGATTTATGAACATATTGCACCAACTTACCCTCCCCAAAGAAGTGTATGCTGGTGCCATTCTTAATGTGCTTCCACCAAGACTGAGAACTATCAATAAAAGATCCCTAATTTGATAGGCAAACATATCCTCTCATTGCAATCGTTATGAACATTTTTTGATTATAAGTAAGTTTAATATTTTTTATATTGATTGGTTCATCTTAAGTCTTTTTTGAATTATTGTTACTATCACTTATTCTTTAATTTTGCCATTACTTAATTTATGCCTGTTCCCCTCTTGAAAAGATTTAAGGTAACCTAATGGTGACATAAAATAGCAGACAGCATAAATTTAAACAAGGATGAACTGGAAAAACTGACAATATAAACCAGCAAGGATGCTTAAAATGCTTCCACGATGACAATAAATCTACTACTAGTAGGCAGAAAATTTGCCTCTAGGCTCTGTAGAAGTTAGTTCCAAAAAGAGAATCTAGCCATTTACCCAGGTTACATTGACAAGGAGAGAGGAGAGAGAGAGATCTATTTGTTCAAGATAAATATAATTAATATTCACATTAAAATTTTACAAGAAATTTCACTATTTTTGTTATCATTTTGTGCCCCCTAGGTATCAGACACTATACAAGTTGCTTCAGTTGGATTATTTTAATTTCCATGGCTACTCAATAGGAGAGCTACTCTATCAACTTTGTTTATAACAGTGCACGGCATATAGGAGTGTCAATGAATATTAGCTTCCTGTTATTATTGCTAAGATTAAGAATTTCAATATCTAGAAAAATAAATCCCTTGATTTTTTCTTTTTGCATCTATATCAATGTATATAAGATTCAGCAACAAACAAATCAACAAAAACTCCTTTGGGATTTTGATTGGAAGTGCTTTATACTTATAAACTAGCCAAGGGAAAATCTGATATCTTTAAATATTCAGGCTTCTAATTTGGTGACATGGCAGTTTGTTTGCTTATTAAAGTCTTATTGTGCTAGAATCTATATACCATATAATTCATCCATTCAAAGTATAAAATTCAACAGTTTTTAATATATTTGTGAGATATTGCCAACCACTACCACATTCAATTTTTCATCTAAAGTATCTTTTTATGTTTTGTTCATTAAAAAATTGTGTTCTTTCAACACAATTTTATGACACACTTGGCGGGTTTGTTATGAGCTTCTGTTGCCAAAGTGAAGGGAATGTTGCTGCTGTTTTCTGTGTGGAAGTACAAGCAGCCCGTGAAAAGTGCAGCTCTCTCACATCAGGCCATTTCTTGAATTTTTCCTCTTCTCAGAAACTTTCTCTCTAGAATGTCTGTTGATCAAAATCTCCATTTTATTCCTTTTGCTGTTCTTGCCCCCCTTTTCCAGGCTTTCCAGTCTGTGGCTCATAATGGAGTGTTTATGATCTCAACCCCCTTGCTCCATTCTTAGGAATTCGGCACATGCTGGAGGGTTACCCTGGAATATTCTTCTAACACCAGTGCACTCACTTTTGGCTGATTTACATCCTTCAGATCTCAGCAGTCTTTCTCTTTTCAAAGGTTCTTCTTTGATAGACTATTCAGATTCATCTCCTGGGAGGTTCTCAGATTTTGCTGTGTTTTCCTTTAGTAACTTACAGTGGTTTAAATCATTAACAGATGTATGTGCTCCCTTGAAATCAACGTCTTTCTTTCTTATGAAACTCCATGTTGCAAGGACAGGGTCTGTTTTACTCACTACTAAACTCCCAGTCACTCAGCACAGTGCCTGGAACAGACCTTGCTGTTATTGGATAAATTTAGGAACAAATGAATGGCCTGGTGTAGTTTAGTTTCTTTCACTTCACTTCAAACTCCAATTTCAGTGTCTTGTTTGCCTTGATGTTCTGACCCCATCCCCAAGTCTTCAAGGCCAGCTTTCATTATATGAATTCCTATGTTTTATTGGACAGCCACATGCTGTTATATGAAGATCAATAAAGGCTTTTTTTTATTATTTTAGGAAATGCTTATAATTTCCTACTAGGAAGTGAATAAAGTGCCATTTGCTTTAATATTTCTGGCTAAAGTGTGCGCTTGCCTTCACAGCAAGAGCTATTTAATTTTTAATATTTACTTGAATGTTCACTAGCACAGTTTTTCTAAAGCAAGACCATCATTTGCCTAGACCAAAATGACACTAGCTTCCTACTCCTTTAAGGAGCTGACATTTAAAAAAACATATATTAGAGACACCAGGCTAAAGGGGGCATTTTACATGAGATGCTAGAAAAGAACTATAAAACCCATTAAAAGCAGCAAATGGCTCATTTTGAATGATGATGTATTTTTTCAACTGAGCCAATTCAACTTTATGAGGGAGGAGGGGGGCTTTATTTTTCATAGAAAAATAAATATGTGAAGTGATTTTCTTGTCTTATATCTCAGTAGGTCAGATGTCAATGACTAGAAGGTTCTAAGAATATCCAGGTCTACTCCTTGACCATAGACCCAGTTGAAGACCTTATTGGATAAAAATAATACTGCAATTTCTATCCACCTGTCAATCCCAAAATGCTAAGAGAAAATGACTTTGGAGGATGAGGCAATAGGTGCTGTTTCCCTCTCTACTCTATTTTCTGCATCACCTATAGCGAAAGGTGCCCTTTTTATGTCACAGAAATACCCATATAAGTTCTATTAAATATGTCACCCATAAATTCTTGCTTTCATGGTTCATGCTTCGAGAGCATGGATCCTGCTTTCCAGAAGAGTCAGTGGGAGGCCATGAAAAGCTACATTTATTACTTACAGTGTAAAATAAATTATTCTGGAAAAAATACGTTAGTTAAGTGAGGATGGAAGCATCTTGAATTTCATTTGTCCCGTAGCTCAGTCCCCATCCTTTGGGGCTATCTGCAGGAGCAGCCAGCAACATGATTATGTCTTCCCTCTGACCCCAGCAGAAAAAAGCCAACCTGCCTTGGCTGTGGCAACATGTAGTGAATCACAAATTGCACAGCCTTTGCTTGTAACTCTAGCTCTGATTCAAAGTGGTTAGTTGATGCCAGTGGAACTCAGCTCTGAAATGATGATCAACTGTCTACACTCTTAATAATCCTATTCATTGTTTTTGATAGAGAGCTAACATGCTAAACTATGATGATTTAGAAGAAAAGTAGAGCCATTGCATTTATTGTAAGTTATTGGACATCACAGTTAACAGATACTTGTGGAGGCAGGCTTCAATTGACTCCTGGACTGTGTATAAATGCAGATCACAAATCTTACTTTCTAAGTCAGTAAGTTTCATTCAAACTCCTTTCCCATGAATACATTTTGTAAGTGGTATTTAGATTCCAAGATTAATACAAAAAAGTCACAGTCAAAATTTGGGACTACAAACAAACTATTTACTCAGAGTAAGAAAATACTGTATCATAGTTTATGATTGTCACAGTATAATCAGGTGGCATATTTATGCTATAGAATTTATTTGTGTTCCCTGAATTCCAACTCATAACCTGAAATCCAGAGTGTTCATTAAAAATCAATATAAATCTTTGCCTCATCCACAAGCTCTTGTTCATTCAGATTTTTCATAAAGTTCTTGTCACTGATCAGGAGGCTTGCAGTATATGTATTACATTTCTTATGTTCATTTGTTGACAAAGCAGACTTTATACTGCAATTCAAGCTATGTGATTTCTCTAAAACTACTAATAGGTCTCTGGGATATTCCATCATTCATCATTTACTAAAGACAGTTACAAATGTCCTATTTGTTGATGCTTTATGAAATTAATTTTAAATGTGAATGTGCAATAAAAATTTATAGAAAATGACTAAATGCCTTGATGCCTGCTGTGAAAGCAGGTAATGGAAGGCATAATGTATGTTTCACCATTTGGAATGTTCAGTTTAGCTCAGGTTGCATTAAACATGGTGTTTCTTGGCTATGCTGGCTAAGTTACAGCTGTCTCCAGTCTCTGTTAGATGTGCCCTACACATCAGAATACATGTCTGCTCTGGAACTGGATTCTGCTCCCAATCAGTACTGAAATCCTGCCTCGAGCTCCATACCAATTGCCCTGACAGCCCCATCCTCTCTATTCCCACCAGGTTGGAACAGCATCTCCATACCTCCAATCACTGAAAGAGGTTTTATTTCAATCCAGAGAAAACACAGAAACATGGCTACCCTTACTCCTATCACTACCACTCCTACCACCTACTCCTTTACCTGAGCTCACCCTCCCTCTCTCTCCCTTCTGCCCTGAGACAGAAAGGTCAGATATTTCCTAGACAACAACCTCCTAAGAGGCAGCTTAGAAGAGACACAGGTTTCTTACAAAAACTCAGACATTGCAAAGTTGCTGTTGGCATTCTCTACCTCTTTCCTTACTCTATGAGCATGAGAATCTTGTTCTTAGCTAACCTTGTCATCTTACTTCACTATTCCTTGTTCATCACCCATTGAGTTCTTTAGCATCAGACTTTGGGTACTATGATAAAATGGTAGTTCCTTCCATTCTGTTATTTTTTAATGGTGAAAAAATGATTATTACTTAAAATATGAATCCTACTATTTACTTCCATTAATTCCCAAGATAAGTAATTAGTCCACTTTTGAAGTCTACTTTGGGTAAAACTACTTCCTAAGACTTTCCTGATAGCCATCTTGTTAAATAACACAAAGAAAATGGCACTGATAGATGTTTCTACTAAAAAGACTTTCCATGCATTTCCTAAGATCCTTCACTTTTTTTTGTTTCAGTTAATGAAGTAATGAAATATTTAGTTCAGCCAGGCAAATTGAAAGCCTTTTGGACTAGTCCCTGTCCCTATAGATAACTGAGAAAGCAATCTTCTGTTAGATGACAGACCAATGACACCACAGCACAAGATACAACACACAGAGCTATTACAGACAGGCAAAGAGAAAGCTAGCATAAAAGGAAGCATTACCTTGGGGTCATGTATTCCAGAAAGCTCTTCATAGATCTTCTCACCCACCATGACAGCAGCCAAGTTAGCCGTGTATGTAGAAAGGCAAAACATACAGAAAATGGCCCAAAGGTTCATTAGAAACCTTCCTGTCCAGCATTTTGGGGGTTTGATGGCTGATGTTCTACCAAACAAAAGGGCATAACAGACATTCAAGGCTGAAGAGAAGGAGAAGACTTTGCTTCTATTTCGCCCCTTGGGAGTCATACCAAAGGGGCTCTTCCATTCATACAGAGTGAGGAAGATGGCAGTGATATGCAGAGCCACAAAAATCCCCAGCCACATTGTCCAGTGGAGTGGCCACATGAAGGCTCCAATGGGAGCTGCTGTGTCTCGGGTCCTCACTAAGATGCCCAAGCTGGTAGAGAAAAAAGGACTGGTGAAATCTATCACCTGGCTTCGTGCAGTATTGATGCTGAAGGAAGTGACTGCCATGTGGGCTGTCCCACTCAGGAGATCACCCACTAGCCCAGTCCAATGCCCATTTTTCCAGGCTCCATACTTTCCATCCCCAACAATATAGAGGTCAAAGTCAAAGTTCATGTCTTCTGCTAGCTTTTCTAGCAGATCAATGCAGTATCCATAGCAACACTTCTTGAATTGGATGGGAACTGTATCATTAGTGCTGTGGAGGCTACTAAAAAGGCTGTCCAATATGGAAGAATCATTAGTCATGGGGTCTAGACAGAGTTGGCCAGCAGGACACAAGCCTTCATCATCGACTTCTCGTGTGAAGACAAAGGGATGCTCAATCAGGGTAACCACTCTCAAATGTAGCTTACTTGGGTGCTGGAAGTGGGTTTTGTGCCTTTGGGCCTGCTCTGGCCATATACCATAGTCCATGACAATCTTCCCATCCTGCCAGCTGCCCAAGCGGGTCCACATTGGATTTCCCATGGGGTCATGTTGCAGATTCCAGATGAAAAAGTTGTTTTCTGAGCTGATGATAGTGGAGCCTTTTACTCTGATGGAACCACTGAGCCCTCTGAAAGTGGTGTTGGCTAGAAACCTGGCAAAGAGGAGCAAAGGCAAAAAGTAAGAAAGCGAGGTGAGGCCAAAGTCAGAAAGCAGTGCTCATCTTTGTTTCTCACTCTGAATAATAAGAAACTCTAATTTTTATTTTAAAAAGCATCGCTTATAATTTCTGCAAGAATTAGTAAGATGGGGGCCTCCCCAGTGGTGCAGCGGTTGAGCGCTGGGTTGCGAAGCTGCCCGCAGCCTCTGCAGCACTGGTTCGATCCCCGGCTGCCGGGTGAGTGTCCCACATGGTGTGCAGACCTCTCCCACCACCCGCTGCTCCCCTCAGCAGTGTACTTCGTCAGTCTGCCTGCTCTGCTCCCCACTCTGGCTCTGGTGAATTCTCTCACCCTCCCGCACTTCTGACTGTACCCAGTGCTTGTATAAATAAATAAATAAATAAACAAACAAATAAATAAATAAACAAAAAAATTTTTAAAAATTAAAAAAAAAGAATTAGTTAAATGGATTCTTTCTAGAAGAATCTTTTTTCATTGAGTGAATGAAATCTCACCTCAGGTTCTAATGCCAGGGTTGGGTGCTTGACTTTTGCTAGGTCTTGCTCCAAATGTTTTTATTCCTAGTTAAAGGACATGTTACTTTTTTCTATTGTAAACTGTTAATTATATATTTCCATAATATTCCAAGTTATGGAGGTCTTCAACATGTCTTATTTCCATTGTTTACGACATCTGATTGCAACTACATTAGCTCAATAAATATTTTATTTTTTGTTGCAAGGGGTAAGTTTTAATTAGTATGCATATACTTTCATAATTGCTCAAAAATTGCATTCATAACTATAGAAAACAGCCAAATCTTGTTAACAGTGTTGCTCTTTGTAGAGTAGAAACAATCAACATATC
This sequence comes from Talpa occidentalis, assembly GCF_014898055.3. Lineage (NCBI taxonomy): Eukaryota > Metazoa > Chordata > Mammalia > Eulipotyphla > Talpidae > Talpa > Talpa occidentalis. Next base: position 56,135,048 of record NW_023605083.1, read on the forward strand.
TTTCCTCATGAGGCCAGTCAAAGCAGCATGTTGGATATCATCCATGGAACAAAGGAAACGATGATAAATAGATTCACAGTTCTCTGGATGGCCTCAGGCTACCCTCCCTCTAAGTCATTAGAGAAAAACAATTGGCTCTGACTCTAGAGAGAGCTCCTGCCAGAAGTCAAAGAAAGGAAAATTACCAACTGGATGATACCAACTGAGTCCTGATGAACCAGATCACTGTCAGTATATGTTTTGATATGGATGAGATAGGAAAATGTTTGGTCAGACCCATCTTTCTGGGTCTGGCAAGAAAAGACAATAAGAGCTAGCATGCAAGCTTGTGACACTTCTATATTCTTAATTATGACCGTACGTGAGAATAGAAGTCCATACTTTGATTTCGGTACACCTGTGTTTGAATATTGGTCCAGACGTCCACTAACCTTGTCCTTGGGCAATTTACTGCTGCGGAAGCTTCAATTTTGTCATAAGTAAAATGGAAAAAATAATACTTCTTCCATTACAGTGGTTAAAAATAATGCACATAAAGCATGGATCACACCTTGTGACACAGAACAAATATTTCAGAGATGATAGCTGCTATTTAATTCCATTGAAGTTTTTTTTTTTTTTTTAATCAGTGCTGCCTTCAGGACACAAATTCTTTTAATAGAACTTTTCTTGTTGGAGATACTAGTACTGCATTATGTTAAATGCATAGATAGTTCTTAAGACACATTTTGAACGAATAGAATTACTTTGAAATGTGAAATGTAACAAGATTTTTTTTTGTGGAATAAGATGCAAATCTAGGCTCAGCAAAACACATTCATCCACTGCCAGTCACAAACATTACGGGGTAATTTACACATGGAAATACAAGAAGTAAAAAGTTGTGCTGCCACAGAGGGATATAGAAAAATCAGAAAGTGTGAGGAATGTACTAATTTTCATTAGTGATTTAAATGTAAATCATATTTGAAGATGCTGCTATCACTAAATGTGATGAAACTGTTCATTTTGGCAAATTGCAAGTAATGGTAATTATTCATGTAAGCACTTCCCACTGGGACTGTACTACTTAAAGTGAATTCTATTTTGCAACAAGCAACGCCGTCTCAGTTATCTTCTACTTGAAACGATTTTCTGTTTCTTTCAAGAAGCAGGGAGCCAAATCGTTAAAACATACAGATCAATCAATTGATAATCACCAGGTACCATAAGAGAAGAGTGGCACAATTGTATTTCTGAAGAGTGACCTGCTTTTGGATATTTTAACACACACACAACACACACACAGCCATAAACTAGGGAATAAAATGGTTAGTAGTAAATAGGTTAATTTCAGTTGGACATTTTAGTGATCAGGAAAGTAAAATTGTAGGAAGAAGATCCCTCATTATTTTAAGAATATTTGCGACTTAACAATGATTATAGACATTTCATAGCATGGACCCTTGAAAGACTACCACCAAATAAACATGTACTTAGAATATCTCAGAAAAGAAGTCACTAGGAGTCTTCAGAAATCTTTCCGTGATGATATATTACTCCTTCATTCCAGTAAAAAACATTCCTCATTCCTCATTATTGGTTTTAAATAGCATCAAGATGACCTTGACTGAAGGACAATGTTCAGATATATTTGAGTCATTCATTGTCACCAAAATGCAAATCAATCAGGAGGTCTAGATGGCTTCAATTTTCCCAGACCAGAAAATTCAGGACGTGTTTCATTAGATTATTAGCACCGACATTTGAGTCTCAGAGAATGCCCACTTCTAATAGATTGTTTCTATTTCATTTTCATAGCTAGGGTGAATAATCTCATTGATAGCTTTTAACTATAGCTGCCTTTGCTATGTGTTCTTTGTGATGTAATAACAATGGTCGCAAAGTTTAAATGCCCACTGTAGAAGTTACAAGATGACAAGTTTGAAATCTTGTTTTTGCTTAAATCCAATTCTACCATGTTCTTCTTGGGACCATGCTTGGATGAACAAGAAAAAGAAGTAGCAGGAATAATTTTATTGGCAAGATAAATGGATACAAATGCAGGCACTGTTCTTAGCATGATTACAGAGATGAAATACATACTTAATGTTCTTAGTGTTTAAAGTTTAGTAATGGGGAGAATTAAAAGTGAACAGGCACTTTAAACCAGGTTAAAAGTGTCAGGACAGGCGTAAACTTGGGTGTCTCTGAGCAGAGAGCAAACCTTCACATTCTACTCCAGGAGTGACAAGGAAGGCTTTTCAGAAAAAGTGGTACTGGAACTAAATTTTGAAGGAATTAGTTAGCCAATAAAATAATCTGGGGAGCATGTGGTCAAACCAGGGAGATGCATGTGTGAAAGTCAGAGATAGAAAGTGCAAGCCACATGATGATAAGCAGTGACAAATAAGATATCTGATTTCTGCTAAGAAATAGCCTACTAGCTCTATAGGAAATAATTTGGAAGGAGGAAGGACTGAGCACAGGTTCACGAGTGAGAAATAGAGTCCATTCATCCTTCTGTTCATCCTCTCTCCCCTCTCAGCTTATTTCATAAAGGGATTAAGGCAATAAGGGCTAAGGTAAGAGCAGTAGAAGTGGAGAGAAGATGGTATAATCAAGAAAGATAGTCTTGGGCCTTCCTGGTGGTGCAAAGGGTTAACATGCAGCCTGTGAAGCTGTCCACAGCCTCTGCAGTGCAAGTTCGATCCCCAGCCGGCCAGGGAGCAACCCACATGGTACAGCAGACTTCTCCTGTTTCACCTGCTGCTCCCCTCAGCAGTGTACTTCAGTCGATCTACTTGTTTTGTTCCCTGCTCTGTCTCTGGTGAATCCTCTCACCCCCCACACCTCTGGCCTGTACCCCAGCTCTTGTATGCATAAATATAAAAAAACTTTAAAAAAAGGAAAAAGAAATACATAGTCTCCAGAAAGAAAAGCAGTGATTTTGAGAGTGCCAGATGCACAGATTAATATTTAGTTCCCAAGCCACACAAAGAATGTGTGAAACTTGGCTTGATTGAAAGTCATGTAAATAAGAGCTGGAATATTTAGTTTGATTGTCAGGTCAAAGTAAACCCATAGAGCAATGTATATGAAAAGGACAAATACAATGTATTTGTAACCTTAAATTATTTTAATAGGAATTTAAAGCCTGTGCCAATCACACGGACCGAGAATATCAGCATGTGCTGTGCCAATCGTACTACAGCTCCAGCCTAGATAGGAACTCTGAAGAAAGCTTCCAGATTCAGGAACTTTATGGGGAAAGGTAAAAGGGTAGAGTTGGAGCATAAAACAGGGGGTGCTAAACACAGCCATCTTACTGGAGAGCAAGGTAGAAAAATAGGAGAAAATAATAAAGGAAAAGCAGATTACAACTAGACTAGAGATGATTCACATATCTATTTTATAAGACTGGCTTCAATTTAATAGGAAAAAGGCAACCATAAAGATTTCTGATCAGGGTAATAATGAAGCTGGAAGTCTGCATTAATAATGTTGACCTGGGAACAGGCAAAATTTATGTAGGAAGAGATATTGACCAGGAGACCATCTGTAATAGAAGAAAATTATAATAGCTTGTTATGAATGACAAAGGCCTGCCTCTCACTCTATGAATGAGAACCTAGTTTGGACTGAGTTGCATGTATGAGTGTTTAACAAAGCAATGCGAGGGTATACCTTTTATTTTTTTAATCAGTAAACCTCCCAAGACATCACTCTGTTTGAAACTAGAAAGCTTATTAGTTAATTTGCATTGAAGTAACTTATTACTTTAGTAATAAATCTCCATTAGGTCACTAATTAAGAATCTATGTTGATTTGTCTAGGAGCTGAGATAAAATTTATACTTTGCAAATCATGTAAGAAAATATTTTTATGATGCATACAGTAAGAGCAAGGGCATGTTTAATATACTTAAGATATATTTTATTTTATTTATTTTTTTTAAAGATTTATTTTATTTTATATTTATTTATTTATACAAGCACTGGGTACAGTCAGAAGCGCGGGAGGGTGAGAGAATTCACCAGAGCCAGAACGGGGAGCAGAGCAGGCAGAAGGACCGAAGTACACTGCTGAGGGGAGCAGCGGGTGGCAGGAGATGTCTGCGCGCCATGTGGGACCCTCCTCCGGAGGCCAGGGAGCAGCCGGGGATCGAACCGGCACTGCAGAGGCTGTGGGCAGCTTCGCAACCCAGCGCTCAACCACTGCGCCACTGGAGAGGCCCTTAAGATATATTTTAGAAGCCCCATTGTATACAAAACTTGACATACTAATTAAAGAATTTTCTTTTTCAGTTAAGACTAGTCAGCTGACCACATATCTGAGGCTTACAGCAAGAGAGAGCGAGGGAGGGGGCTCAAAAGGGTGATCATCTAGAGCTCAGCAATGAAGTCTGGACTGGAGATACAAATTTGGGAGCCATAACCGTCTACACAATATTTAAGGAGATGACATAGTGAGTAATTGTAGATAAAAAGAAGTCCAAGGGATAAGTTTGCAGCACTCCAACATTTGGAGCTGGTACAGGTGAGGAAGAAGTAGCAAAAACAGCTGAGAAATCATTGGAGATGTAGGCAAAAAGTCAGCTGTGCTGTATTCTAGTCAAGTTAAAAAGATGTTTTAAGGAGGGAACAATGAGCGATTGTGTCAAATGCTTCCAGCAGATCAAGTATGTAGAAAACTGAGGATTGACGACAGCTTTTATAAACATGCAGGCCACTGGTGACTTGACTAGAGTAATTTCAGTGAAGTGCTGGAGCCTAATGTGGACATTCAAGGGGAGAATGAGAAGAGAGAAGCTGGAGTTTACTCTTTACTAGGTCATGCTGTAAAGAGGAGGAGAAAATGGGATAATGGTGGAGGGGAAAAAAAAAATCAAGTAAATGAGTCTATGTGTATGTATGTCCTAGATAGATAGATAGATAGATAGATAGACATATAGACAGATAGCTGGACAGACAGATAGAGAGACAGACAGGGGTGTGCATATAGGCTGATGGAAATGATCCAGTAAAAATAGAAAGATTGTTGATGTGGCAGAAACAAGGGAGAATTCCTGGGCCTGCCCCTGTGCTCCAGGTGTTGCTCTTGGTACACAGAGGAGTGTGGACATGAGAGAAGGCAGAGAGAACGTAGGGCCCAGAAACAAGCAGGAGGGTGGATGTGGAAAAGAAATTGTGTGAGTTCTCTTTATTGCTTAATTCATTGAGAGTATTTAGAAAGTAAATTATAGCTCTTACTGTCTCCCTCTATAATTCATTTGAGAGGAGTTTTATTATCTTATTTCCAAAATGGGACAGAAGATTTCTCAATAGCAAAGGACTTCATATGAAATGTTTTTTTTTTTTAAAGGATTTCTTTTTTTTTTTTTAAAGATTTATTTATTTATTCATACAAGCACTGGTTACAGTCAAAAGCGCGGGAGGGTGAGAGAATTCACCAGAGCCAGAGCAGGGAACAGAACAGGCAGAAGGACCGAAGTACACTGCTGAGGGGAGCAGCGGGTAGCAGGAGGGGTCTGTGCGCCATGTGGGACCCTCCTTGGCCGGGGAGCAGCCGGGGATAGAACCGGTGCTGCAGAGGCTGAGGGCAGCTTCACAACCCAGCACTCAACTGCTGTGCCACCGGAGAACCCCTTCATATGAAATGTTTTAGATCAGTATCAAGTGAAGGATTTAAGTATGGTACGTTCACTTATTAAAACGTGCTGTTTAAGAGAAACCCCACCAACTGGGAGAACATTTTTGCACCCAACACTAATGATAAAGGACTGATCACAAAAATCTGCAAAGAGCTGATGAGACTCAGCAACAACAAAGAAAATAATCCAGTCAAAAAATGGGCAGAAGAGCTAAAAAGAAACTTCTCTGAAGAGGAAATGCAAATGGCCAACAGACATATGAAAAAATGTTCAACATCACTTGTCATCAGGGAAATGCAAATCAAAACTACCATGAGATACCATCTCACACCAGTGAGAATGGCACATATTAAAAAAACTAGCAACAACAAATGTTGGCGAGGATGTGGAGAAAAAGGAACTCTTGTGCACTGTTGGTGGGAGTGCAAACTGGTCCAACCACTATGGAGAGCTGTGTGGAGATTTCTGGACCTACTAAACATAGAGCTTCCATATGATCCAGCAATTCCACTCCTAGGTATTTACCCAAAGGACACAGAAACATCAATTCCAAAGAGCACCTGCACTCCTATGTTTATAGCAGCACTGTTTACAATAGCTAAGCTTTGGAAACAGCCCAAATGCCCAAAAATAGATGACTGGATCAAGAAGATGTGGTACATATATACCATGGAATATTACTCAGCATTCAAAAAAGATAAACACATGCAATTTGCAGCTACATGGATGGCACTGGAAGGGATCATGCTCAGCGAAATAAGCCAAAAAGAAAAAGAAAAATACCGGATGGTCTCACTCATAGCAGGAATCTAGAAAACTTAAATAAGGGACCAGGAAAATGAATATAAGAAAGTGAAAATCAAAATCAACAAAAAACTATGAACCAGAGACACTTTTTGGGGGTGGGGGGCGGGAGGGGAAGGATTGGGGTCAGAATGGGGCATTTGCAATTGTATGGGGGAATATAAAAATAAAATTTAATATTTAAAAAAAAAAAAAAAAAGATTGTTATAATATAAAAAACTTTACCAAAACATTTAACAAAAATTACCTCAGACTCCAGGTGTCAGATAAGAAAGTTTCTACATCAGAAGACTATGGGTATTTTGGTGGTAGGTGTGGTGCAGTAACATACATCTGAAGGGGTATGAACCTTTAACTCCAAATCACATACAGTGATGTAAACTAAAATTACCTCAATTAAAAAATACTACATTAAAAATAAAAAAATTAAAAAATAAAAAAAACAAAAAAAAAAAATAAAAAAAAAAATAAAACGTGCTGTTTAAGTGTATAGCTTGTTTGGGGTGTTAGAATAGTATCACTTTGGGTAAATATTTGATGGACTAATTTAAGTGAGTATACACTCCCTGCAGAACCTTAACCATGTTATCTTTATGTATGGGATTAAATTACATTAATCATGTACTACTTTTACTTTTAAAAAAACTCACTCTACAATTTATTCAAGTTAGATTAAAAAACCTCCACTTACCAACAGTAGTGTCATGTGCTGAAAGATTTTAAGACCTGCGCTGCTTGTGAAATTTTACTGTTTTTTATATTTATTGTAAATATCTTTTCTTGCTTCTGAATGAGTCCTGTAAAAATCCCGTCTTTCTATTCTCCATTTGTCCATCTATGTTTTGTTTAAATGCTTTTCATACTCAAAGTCTTCTTCCATGCCCAGCTGTTCAAAAGTCACATATTTAGTTCTACTTTGATTTTTTCCCACTGATCAACTGTTTCTACATCTACTTTTCTTATTTTTTAAATTTCTTTTAAATAGCCCTCTTCTATCACTCCACTTCCCATGGAAGTCTTCTATTAATCATATCTGTACATGGGAATATCTATTTTACTCTGTGAAGCCTTAAAAATGTATTTTTCCCTTTAGGAACTTTCTCAGTATCATTAAAATAATCTATATCCTCACTCTCTTATATCTTGAAAAATGAGATGAATCCCTTTAACCAGGATGATCTCATCATTTAATATTTTCTCCCTGGGGAATGAGAGATGTGTTCATCTTCTATAAAGCTCTATAAAATTTTTTCACCTCTGAGAACTTATTTTGATTTTTTGCCTTTGCCTGATTAGAAATATTTGGCTATATATTATTGCTAGTGACATTCTCTCCAACTCCCCCCACAGAACTACCTAACTCCCATCAGTTTTACTTGCTCCTATACACTGAACCTAAATATTTATTTCTTGGTCACTTTTAATTTACTCTAGATCTAATGACAGTAGATATGTTGTAGAAAAGTCCAATAAAATCCTTTTGGTATGAGACAAAGGAATATTCTTTTTGTTTGTTTTTGTTTTTTTTTTTATATTTTTTGGATATTAATATAGGATTTATTCTCTCAAGGCACTTTTTTCATTTTTTTCTTTTAACATTTATCATTTTTTACATTTTTTAGACAATATTTGCTTCCCCCCACCCTCTCAGATTGAGTCCCCATAGAATCTCCTTCCCCAAGGCACCCATGCACCATCACCACAGTCCCCTGTGCTCCCCCCTCCCTCCCTCTCATCCCTCTCCCTCCTTCTCCCCTGCACGATGTCTCTGGTTTACAATTGTCTGTTTTTGCTCTGTTGTGTTTTGTACTGTTATTATTTTTTTTACACCGATGTCTTATTTGGTTCCCCTGTATTCCTGTTATAAGTGAAACCATCTGATATTTTTCTTTTTCCTTTTGGCTTATTTTACTGAGCATAATTCCTTCTAGCTCCATCCCCATGTTGCTAGGAACAAGACAAGGATGTCCTCTCTCACTACTGCTCTTCAATATAATACTGGAAGTCCTAGCCAGGGCAATAAGACAAGAGAAAGACATACAAGGAATCCACATAGGGAAAGAAGAAGTCAAACTATCACCATTTGCAGACGATATGATAATATACATAGAGAACCCTAAAAACTCCACAGGAAAAGTACTCAAAATAATCAACCAGTTCTGTTTTTTTTTTTTTTTTTTTTTTTTTTTTTTTACATTTTAAAAGGACAGGCTTATTAGGAAAAGGAGAAAGAATAAAAGAGAGGCACCTGTGTAGTCACAGGGGGGTAGAAGACTAAAGGAATGTTCTTAATTTCCCAATCTTTTTTCAGGGAGGAGAGGAGAGAGTTGGAGATCCACAGATGTTCAGAAATTCCATCATTTCTTCATGTGATTCCTATCTACAGCCATGGAACAAATCTTTCAATCAAAACTCCTATCTTCCCAAATCCTACATCCCCCTGCTCTTTGGCATTCAAAGCCCCAAACAATTTTCTTTGGATAGTCTTATGCCTTTTGGAAAACTTCTACACAATCCTGATCTTTTGCAACCAACGTAGACCTACTCCAGCTGTCTGCAGTATCAGCTCTTCCTATTTTATGTTTGTATTTTAATTCATGCTTGTGGTTTTCTTAATTCTTCAACACCATTCCCTAATCCCTCTTATTATCTAAATTATTCCCATTATCTGTTTTTTTCCCTTAGACTCTAGATTTTCTCCTTCAAGTATTCTAACAGCTTCTGACATGCTAGTTAATGGATGTTTATCTCATTCTTTCAATGCTCTTTCTTTTATTTTTCTGAATTTTCCCTTCTCCTTTCTTCCTCTCTTTGCCCCTTTTTCTACTAGTGGACTTTGTAAAAAAGAAATGCCAGTATCCTGTCCTGTTAAGAAGAGATCTAGTCTTAAGCCAGTGGTTGACCATCTTCAATTAATTATTATTTTGTCACTCTAGACTCCCTTTGTGACCCTCTGAAATCCATCTATTTACAATTCTTTATTTCTTTATTTCACCATCTCTCCCTGTTCTAAAGTAATTGAGAATTTTTGCCTATTTACATGACCAGTATTAGTAGTTCAGCTTTCACTTCATGGCCCATTTTATTGAAGCTGTCTCCTGTGGTATTCACCTCCTTTATGTAATAACATGAACTTGCTGTCTTAGCCACAGAGTTCACCCATGGTCCAATTCTGTCAGAAGACTTTACTTTGATTTTGTCCTCCATACATGGGCCAGCTCTTCAAACTCAACATCAAAGAAGACTTGAAGAGCTACTTATAAAACACTCCCTGACTGTCTTTTCTTAGCCTCCTTTGTACCCTCAAGTATAAGTATTTGACACTTGATTAATTCCATCTTTAACTTTTTAGTTTGAAAGGTCCTCAAAGGCATGAATTTTGACACTCTTCACATCTCCAGAGCAGTCTCTTCCACAGAGCTGCTGTTAGGAATGGACAAATCCTCCCATCCCCACTGCTCTGCTTCAGCAGTTCAGTAGAGCAGGTTATCACAGAGTCATCTTTGAATCTTAGACACAGCATAGTGCTTGGCCAAAGCAACAGCTCAGGAATGTTTGTGGCATAAATGCAATTAAACACATGTCTTCTGCTCAAATCCAACCTGTATCTCTTAAAGAGTATGGCATCACTTGCCAGAGAATGGGGTTCAATCACCAAGGAGATATTTGCATTTGCAATTTAGAGGTTATTCAAAGCATTAAAATTCCAATACATTTCCCCATGGATAGTATCAAAAATAGGAATTAGTTTGATGAGAAATCTCCCTGATAAGGAATTTAACAGGAGTTGGAAATGGCTTAATTTCAGTCTTCAGAGCAGAGGGCCCCACACGTTGTAATTGTTGATTGCATCATCTTTTAAAACAACTTACAAAGTTCATCTTTTAAACAGATTTCTATCAGGAATGCATGACAACAATTGAATTGCACATTAAATGTACATATGTGCATAGATAGGATTCCTTGGGTCTGTGTTTCTCCAGTGTTTACAAAATTCAGTTACTTGCAAGTGAAACTATACAGTAGAACTATACTGTTCTTTACATTTCCCCCAAGAGGTAAAGATACTGATTATTGTGATTGGGTCACAAAAATTTTTTTTTTCTGTTTTCTTACATTGTTGTTCATTTTTGTACAATATTTGATTTCTCCCATCATATGTAGTCCCCATAATTCTCTCACCACCATAGTGACCATCACCATAGTCCCTTGTGTTCTTCCCTTCCTTGTTGTATGCCCTAGATCTATGATTTGCCTGCAAGTTTTGTCTTTTTCCTGATCCTTTGTTTGGTTTCCCTTATTCCCCCATAATTGAGACTATCAGATATTTTTCTTTTTTTTTTCTGACTGATTTTGCTTAGCATAGTTCCTTTTAGCTCTATCCATGTTGCTGAAAATGGTATGAGTTTATCTTTTCTGATTGCTGAGTAATATTCCATATTGTATATATACCACATCTTCTTGATATACTCAACTGTTTTGGGGCACATAGGTTGTTTCCATATCTGAGCTGTTGTAAATAGTGTGCAATTATCATAGGAGTAGAGGTTTCCCTTCGAATTAATGTTTTTGTGTCCTTGGGTCACAAAATATTCAATACATAGTTTGGGCTGTTTCACTCTAGGTGTGTGTTGGGGGGGGGTCACCATATCGAGACATTGGGCACATGGATGGAGTGGTGTCTGCTTTCCACATCTGTGTGGCATAGCTATTAAACTCTTCTCTTTTTCTGTCACATGATAGTTGGAGCTGTTTTATATCCCAAGGTGTTTCCCATACCTTTGCTTTTTGGCATGAGCCCTGACTCTTCTCCACAGTCATGACTTGTGCTTACCCCTTGGATTGTTTCAGGTTACTTTGTGGAATACCCCCACTTAATTCATTTCAGCTTCAGACCTGGCTCCAGCGTTATTTCAGGTGCTGCTATCCCTTCCAGCATCACCTTCACGTAGCTGTGACAGTGGAATATCACACAGTATTTACCGCTCATCTGAAAGGTTATAGGGTCTAGGGAGTAAAGTGACCCCAACAGATGGATCTGGGGCCTCCCTGGTGGTGCAAAGGGGTTAAGCACCACACTATGAAGCAATCCACAGCCTCTGCAGCACGAGTTCGATCCCTGGCCGGCCAGGGAGAAACCTACATGGTGCAGCAGACCTCTCCTGTTGCGCCCGACGCTCCCCTCAGCAGTGTATTTCGTCAGTCTGCCTGTTCTGTTCTCCACTCTGTCTCTGGTGAGTCCTCTCACCCCCCGCATCTCTGGCCTGTACCGCAGCTCTTGTATGCATAAATAAATAAATCTTTAAAAAAAAAAGAGATGGATCTGGAATTCAGAGTAGAGCTGCATTGCCTTTTATCATTTCATATTTTCAAATTATGTGGTTGATAAATACAAAGTAAAAAAGTCAACAAAGCCTAGCATTTCCTCTCAGGCAAATAAAAGCTTGGAATTCTCCTCATTTGGAAAAATTTCACAGTTTAAAACCTGCTGGGTGCTAGATCAAGCAAATTTGAGCTTATCAAAAGAAGATACTGAGGGAATGTTCATGTTCTCATGTTCTTAGCTGAGTCCCCTAAAATTTAGAGGACTTTAAGACTCAGCTCATAGCATGACATAAATGACATGGAGGGAGGAGCAAGGTCAAAGAATTTCAGTCAAATTAGTGTAGTAACATGGGTTTCTATTGGAAAAAACCGGAAACATGGACCTTAAGGGTTGTTCCCTAAGATTCATGGCATTAAGACATGTGATTTCTAGAATGCCTGACTCCTTAGTTGCCTTAGCAAAGAAAGTTAACCTAGGAGTAAAAGGTGGACATACTAAGCCTCTCCAAACCATTGGTTCTTCTTGGGGATCTGTGGAGCCAGTGCTACCAGCATGGAAACTCTGGCTTCCATGTTCACTGCAACTGCATTTCTTTTAGGTACTTGTTGAGACATATGGGCTAACTAGTTTGGCTTAGCAGAGGTTGTGAGGACAAGAATGCTTGCAAGTGGGTAATCGTGCCTCCTGATTTATATAGTTTTTGGCTGGAAGAAAATTTCAGTGTTCTTTGGTTACAGAGGAATGGGATCCTGATTAAGGAAGGTTTACATCATGTCTGAGAGAGTCAGGAATGTGGATTTAGATGAATTAGTTTAAATATTTCCCTATAAAGTACTAGCTGAATGACTTGAAGCACACAGCTTAACTTTTCAAGTTAGGAATTCTAATAGTTAAGGAAATGAAAGCTTCCAGAGATTACTACGACCTTTGATAGGGTCACAATATGGGTGATGGTGAATGGGAATATCACAAAATTAGAATTGTCTCATGCAGGTTTTCAGTGTCCAGGAATGCACTGGGGACCAGCATCAATTTATACCTTGGGGTTTTTTTAAATGAATTTTTGTTTTAGCCTCTTTTTCAGAAGCAAAACTGGTGCCCTACAATACCTGGCATACAGTAGGTACAAAAATCATTAAATAAAGCAACATTTACTAGTAACGAAAGGCCAGTGACTCTTGGCATTGCTTCACTCTGTAAGCATAAAGGTGAACATAGCTTGGAGCAGAATCTCGAGCATGTTAGAATATTCTTTAGCGACAATTGAGCAAGAATCGAGCAATACCAGCTAATGCCAAAGGTTAGTCACTGAGAGAATGGGCTTTCTACCAAAGAAGAATGATAGCTAACCAGCAAGTCAAAGGAAATGGAAATAAATGAGATAATTCAAGGAGCATATTCTCTCCTGTTAGGAGAAGAGAAGAAAGAGGTTTAAGTTTCCAGAGAATAAGACCTTTATCTTCTATTCTTTGTGTTCTCAGCATTAGACAAGGGCTTAATTTAATATTCGTTAGCTTCAATAGATGTTATGAATGAATCAATGAATTAATCACTGCCTACTTGATACAGAATTAAATTGCAGAAACTGTTCAAAGAAGAAAAACAAGATTCCATATTTTTTTTTAGTCCTCAGTACACAGCAAGTTTATTAAGGAAAGGAAAAAAAAAAGAAAGAGATCCCTGCATAAAGACAGGGGGGCAGAGGGCTGCCTCCATAGTCAGTTTTTAAAAATCATGACAGCTATGATTAATTACCCAAAGGTTGTGGGACTTTTTCAAACAGGGGGACAAGGTGTCTAGTAGAGTCTAGAATCTTAGAATTCTTAAAGAAAGAGCTGGATGAGATTATGCTCAGTGAAATCAGCCAGAAGGAAAAAGAAAAATATCAGATGGTTTCACTTATAGGAAGGATATAGGGAAACCAAGTAAGGGATTAAGAACAGTGATGTAAAATAAATAAATAAATAAATAAATAAATAAATAAATAAATAAATTTAAAAAAAAAGAAAGAAAGAGTAACTACCTTAGCCGGCTGAATACACAGGGATCTATTTCTCCATCGATAGTGGATTCATTCATATCCCAATGCCTTCAGATGGGCGGATCCTAACCCCAGGAACAGCAGCTATGTCTTCAAATTACTAATTTACTTTTACAAGAATCTGTTGTTCAAAATGCAGTAAGGTAGTAAATGTGGGTAAGACTAAAACCAATTTTTGAAAATACAAACCATTTTTATACTCTAACAGTTTTAGAAATTACTTTCATTTCATGGCTTTTATGTTGTTTTATTTCATTTGGTTAATTTGTTACAGGATTATGATTTTATAAATATGTCATGGCTAATGTTCTGCCATTCAACTGACATCCACTATGCATATAAAATGCAAGCTCCTTAGCCTGGCATACCAACCCTGTGTGGCATGCTATTAAACAAACTATTTTCCAGAATCAGGCCAAATCCTCTTCATCTTCAATATATGTACCAAATGTATTAAATTTCTCTTACAGTTCTTTGTGAATTTGCATATGTCATTCTTCTGGTTGTGAATTTGCTGCAAGTAGAAAATTCCTGTTCATTTAATAAGATCCCATTTCAGTGTTTCTCCATCAGCAAGTGTCAGAGAAGAGTGCATTATGTGTACCTGAACACAATTCTATTTTTAAGAATCATTATCCCATTGCTTTATAACCATTTTCTTATAATTTGACTCAAGTATTAGGCTGTCAGTTCCAAAGTGGCAGAATGCACTTTTGTCTACCGACCTATTTAGTTCAACAAATAGCCACTGGCTCCATACAACCCCCCACATGTGGTTCTTTATGGAGTTGTAACAAATAACACATCAGATAATATAACCCCAAATAATTTATATTTAATAAAACAACTTGAAAGTAAACTGTTCAAGATCATGCTGTGAACTTGGTTTTGTCTGCATTTATGATGGACATTATTCTGTCATTGAGAAGTGGGAAGAACAAAATCCTTTATACCTTTAATTACCTCTATGTAGTCTGCCATGAGAAATGATTTTCGTAGTCTAAAAGCCAATGCTGAAAAAGCCATGTTTTGGTGCTTTCATTAACATTTTAAAATGTTAACAATTCTGTCAGCCCAAACTGAAAATTACTACGAGAAATGAAAGCTTGCATAACTCTGACACTCACTATTCATGGCTCATTATCCTCATGACTTTCAATACACAGTGAGGAAGTGGGGTCAGTCTCACAAAATTTAGGAACAATTAAGAAAATTACTGTATGCAGATGTGACTTATGGGCTGAGAATAACGAACTTTCTAAAAGACCATATTCAACAAAATAAATAAGGATCACGAAAAATCCACAGATGTTTTACAGCTTAAGGCAGCTCTTTAGTTATTCATCATAGAAACTTCTTCCAGGTTTTTGGCTCACTTTCCTTGACCCTTTCCTGAATACTTTGAAACTTTCTCTTTGACTGTATTCCTCAGGGAGGTTAAGAAGTCCCAGGCACATTTCCTGAAATTCTTTGAGTTCAATCTCAAAAACATCCATGGAAATGAAAACACTGTCACTGACCCTTATCCATTGTGAATTGCTGCTGTGCCACAAAGCTCACATTTTTCTTTTTCAAATTTCAAAGTTTGTGGAATAAACATGTGGAAATAGCCAGCCCTGAGGGCAGAGGTTATCTACTAAACCAGCATTCATCGAAAAAACAAAGTGCAAAAAAATCTAGATGGTAGGTAGCTAGGTAACTTAAAAAATAAAATTTCAATTTAAAAATAAAATTTTAAGTTAATTTAAATTAAAAAATAAATTTTTAATTTAATTTAGTTGTCAACCACCAATTTTTCTTCTATAGCAATAAATGACATAGGATGGAACTAAAAAGTTTCTTTTTTTTTGTTGTTAATTTCAGTTCATGTCTAATAAGTAACTGCTATATGCTAAGCATTAAATTGAGCTGAATAATAGTGTCTCTACTTAATAGAATTTATACATGAGCTCAATGTCAGATGCATAGACAATGATGATGGAATGAGCTAAGTACCATCATATAATTTCATGTATGAAGTGCGATAGGATCCTTGTTAAAGCAGGCACAGAATTTTAATATAAATTAAACCTTGGAGAGTCAGGAAAATCAGTTTGATCTTGATAAAATGAATCCCTGAGGTACAGACAGCTCAAGTCAATGACTCTTTCTCCCTATAGTTTCTAAGCAGTTTTAGGGTTGAAACAGAATCATTTTTATTGTGGTCTCCATTTTACATGAGGCAGAAAGACACTAAATAACAACACAGTTTTCACAAGGGGTTATCCTGTCTTCTGTTTATGATTGTCCTTCCAAAATAATGACCACTAGAATTTTTAAATAAAGCCATTGCTTGTCTTTTTTGCTGTGAGGGAGAATGTTTCCTCTCCTAGATAAAATCCTGAACCTCAATTATGTGCTAATTCAAAAACAGATTAAATCTGACTAGTGACTATAAAACAGAACATGCACAGACTTTAATCTTGGGGAAATTCAAATGCAATGTAGGAAAAATGGCAATTTCTAAGGATAGAATATCTAATTTTATCATTCATATGTGAATCCTAATATATGAATCTTGAATTATTTTACTAACAACGTCCTTTAGGGAGGGCATAGGTCATGCTTAGCCTTTAACCTGCCATATATTTTAGCATGCCGACTTGCACATGATAGGTAGTTAATCCATATATGCAAAATTAACTGTAAAATGCTTTAGACCTCCACCTTTCATCAAATATTTTAAAAGGCAAGACACTAAGATATAACCTGTGTTCTCTAATATAGTCAGATGTCAGTGTTCCAGGAGAACCTTAAGTGGGGCTTAGAGTAGCTTTAAGCATTTACTCTAAAACAGCAATAATTCTCTGACTGGCCTTTCTGACAATAGGTGGTCCTTTTCAGAAAAATTTAAGTCTCTAGTAAATATAATTTAATAATATTTTCCGTTTCCTGTGAATCATGAAAATTCTATACAATGGGTTATTCTTTAACTTAAATACACTTTTTCATTTTATATTCTGAGCCAGATTGAATGAGGAACTAGAGCAGAAAGGTAAATTAAAAACTGCACATGCATAACTAGCAACAACAAATGTTGGCAAGGATGTGGAGAAAAAGGAACACTCCTGCACTGCTGGTGGGAGTGTAAACTGGTCCAACCACTATGGAAAGCTGTGTGGAGATTTCTTGACCTACTAAACATAGAGCTTCCACATGATCCAGCAATTCCACTCCTAGGTATTTACCCAAATGACACAGAAACAGTAATTCCAAAGGGTACCTGCACGCCTATGTTCATAGCAGCACTATTTACAATAGCTAAGCTATGGAAACAACCCAAATGCCCAAAAACAGATGACTGGATCAACAAGATGTGGTACATATACACAATGGAATATTACTCAGCAGTCAAAAAAGATAAACACATGCAGTTTGCAGCAACATGGATGGTGCTGGAAGGGATCATGCTCAGCAAAATAAGTCAGAAAGAAAAAGAAAAATACCGATGGTTTCACTCATAGCAGGAATTAAGAAAACCTAAATAAGAGACCAGAAAAAAGACTAATCAATACAAAGTGAAAATCAAAATCAATAAGCAACTATAAACCAGAGATACACTACGGGGTGGGGGGGGTGTAGGAGGGAGAAAGAGGCGGCGAAAGGAAGGACTAGAGTCAAAATAAGGTGGGGTGTGCAATTATATGGGGAATATAACCAAAATGAAAATGCATACATTGTGCAAAGAAGAAAAAAGATGTAAGAATTATATAAAATTAAATATTTAAATATTTAAATAAAATTTAAATATTTAAATAAAAAAACCTGCACATGCATGTGCGTGCGCGCGCGTGCACACACACACACCCCAATTCTCCATGGAACTCTTTTCTGTCTGTCTACATACCTCCCTACCTATCATTTATCACAAGTCCATGGAGAGTAGGATCTACTATTATATACATTTTACATACATGCATATAGGGGATAAGAAATGAATCCTCAGAGAAATTAAATAACTTGACCAGATGATGTAAACAATGAGTGGTAGAACTCAGAGAGTCTGACTCAAGCTTAAGGTCATTATCCACTTTTCTAGATTGCCTTTAGTATCAAGACCTGGAAAAAGAGAGAAAAGTCTACTTCCCACTTGACTAACTTTTTTCTGTGTCAAAATTTGAAGAAATTTTTTTCAAGTCTATTGCTATGGAAAAGAGCAGACAGAGGTAAAAACACTTCTTATGCATGTACGAGTCAAGCATGGCATTAAATACTTTTCATCTATAATTTCATGATACCTTTGTTATTTTTATAATATCAAGCTATTTGACATTATTTCCATTTACTAATTAGAAAATTGAGTCACAAAGTTTTTAAATAACTAGCCAAGAACACTTAGCTCTTAAGGAACTAAGCAAGGGTTTAAAGGCAGGATTCCAGCATGGACAAGTGTAAATGCAGAACACTTCCCTCACCAAAAACAGCCACCGCCCCCGACCCATGTTATTAGAATTTAAAGGTACTTAGGGTCAAGATTTCTTCAAAGGTGATAAATAAGGAAATACTACTTCCTGTCACAGTGCTATGAATGGGGATGTAACTCAGGCCTTGCATCCTACCTTGATAAATATTGTCCTGAAGTGAGGTTTGTAGCTTCCACATCCATGCAGTTCATCGTGCTGGGAATGAGAGCAAGTTCTGGCTGGATCATGGTGGCTGTGGCGACAGCTCTCGCAACCAGTTCCATGGCATCTTGCACATAGTACTCAAAGACAGACTGTGTTGTTTTTCCATGAGCAATGAGCCCTAAGGGCAGGCCTTCTGTCCTCAGTTCCTCGACATTCTGGGAATCTCCTAGCACCCAACGAAGCTCAGGGGGTGTTACCCCAAACTGGGTGGTAATTTCAAAAATCCGCCGGATGCTTTCCATGCTACAGCCAAACATCACCATGGTGGATGTACTGTTCTTAATGCTCTCAAGCTGGACCTGTAGGAAGCTCAAGAGGTCCTCACTGGAGGAGAGGTTGGCGGTGATGTTGATGACAGACCCGAGGTGGAACTTGGAGTTACTCTGGGTGAGGAGGAGAAAGTCTGTGATGTTCCAGTCTTCCTGGCACAGCAACAAGCTAAAATTGTACCAGTTGTTCATGGTCAGGATTGAGACAGTGACATCAGCATCAGAACTTAATGAATTTTCTAAACTCAGTTGTAGGTGAAGGGGATTCTGTATTTAAAGATATGAAAAAGAAGAATTAGAAAGCATTGGCCAAAAATTATAACAGAGTACTTCTGCTTTCTGATGAAGATCAATCCTTTATTTTTTCCCTGTGATATTCAAGTGTCCCTGGGGTAAACTTCCCATAATTTAGAAAACTACATTTCCTGTCAGTGGCACTACTGATTCCTGATTACAACTGATTTCCCCATAATTCTAGTCAACAAGGATATCAATTTCAAGGGGCACAAGCATACATTTGGCTTTAATTTTTTTTTTTTTTTATCAGACGTGTCTTTTTCTTTACAGATAGTTCCCTTTATGGATCCCACTTCTAATATTGCTATACTTAATTTGTTCATTAAACATTCTTCTTAGGAGAAATAATGGAAAGAAATTACTTTTGTCTTCCTTTAAAACTAACAGCAGAATAATCCTCAAGCAGTTCAGGTACTTGTGTAAGGGTGGTGTGGAAAATAGATGCATCATAGTTTCCTAGACTTCTAGCCTCTTGAGAAAGGTACTTCTGATACATGTGATGGTATGGACCTAATGTTTGTATTCTCCCTAAACTCATATGTTGTAATCCTAATTTTCAATGTGATGGCATTAGGGGGTGGGGCCTTTGGGATTGTT
Source organism: Talpa occidentalis (assembly GCF_014898055.3). Lineage (NCBI taxonomy): Eukaryota > Metazoa > Chordata > Mammalia > Eulipotyphla > Talpidae > Talpa > Talpa occidentalis. The sequence goes on from NW_023605083.1 coordinate 56,154,681, forward strand.
TAGGTCATGAGGGTAGAGCCCTAGAAGGAGAGTAATGCCCTTATAAAAGACACCCAAAAGAGTTCTCTTGTCCCTTTGACCAAATGAGGATGCGATGAGAAACCAGCACTCTGTGACAGAAGGGGACTCTCACCCGACCACACTGGCACCTTGATCTTGGACTTTCAGCTTTGAGTCTGTGAGAAACAAATTTGCGTTGTTTACAATCAACCCTATTTGTAGTATATTGTTATAGCAGCCCAAGTGGACTAAGACATCTGGAGTAATTGACTATACACACATACGTACACACCTATATTCCCTGCTTTCCCAAAGTTCAGATTAAGCCAATTCAAAAGACTTAAAATAGTAGACTGAAGGAAATCCAAAGAGGATTTTTCATTTTTACATCAAAAGGCAAAAAGCAAAAATAATGGTCAGCATTGGTTTTTGTAGCAGGCTTTCTAGACACAGCATGTTGTCAGGTCAGTGAGAATGGCCCTGCCAGCCTCCGTCCCCAGGTACTACTTCATGTAGCTTGCCTATTTATCATATCATCCTGCTTTTATTATACGTTAATGTCATTTTAGGTTTTATGTGTTATTTGGTATGATTTGGCAGGTTATTTTTTGGGGTCTGGGAATATTTGAACATTTTTACAAATAAATTAATGATAACTCCTTTGTTCATGCCACTTTGGTGTAGTAAAGATTTCACGGAATACTACTTTTGAATATTGGGGGAAACATGTATGTGTAGATAAAGTATACAGTCCAATAGCAATGATTAGATTGCATTTATTTTATCTACTGAGGCTAGCTTCTTGCTGTGGAATGTGTGCTCCTTAAACAGGTTTATGTAACTTTTATAACAAATTCATCTACTTATGGAAGTTGTTAACTCAATGAAGAAAGAGTATCTTACTTAGAAAGTCACCAAGTATTAATCTTATAGGTTAAGTGGAAATAGTCCTCCAGGGAATACATTTGTTAATTGTTATTTCCAAGAGCAGACATTTGGCATATTTATCCTTTCACATTGACATCTTGCAAATGTTTAGCACAATGCCCTATACATGTTAGGTGCACAATAAATATTGACTGAATTGAACGAAATATGTTCCCACTTGGAGCTATTAGACTACTGGGCTGTATTTGAGAATTTGCCAAACATTCAGGTCAATAATATATAAAGAGAAATGAGGAGGAATTTCTCAGTAAAGATTAAACCATTGTACCAAAAGAAAGAAATATGACTTCCCTTTGCCCATCCAAAAAATATGTAAGAGAAATAAGATTGAAGCTGAAATTTGAATTCTCTGAAGAATTGAAACAATTTTGATATGGGTAGAGTGGGAAGTGAGGATTCCCAAGAGGAAAACGATGACTAATGGTAACAAATGAGAGCAATCACAGTGGGTAGGATCGAATCTTTAATAACTTTGGTCCTTCCATAATAAGCTTTTGAGCAAGGTTTGTAACAATAAAAGCTGAATTTTTGGAGGATAATCTATGGGCAGTATTCAACAGGCACAGGGAGAACAAGGCCTTCTTGATTAGCATAAAGTTCCAGAGAGACCTTTCTGTCTTCTTTTTTAGCTTTCATACTCCCCATCTGCCTTTGTATTTCTTCCTCTGGCTTAACCCTTTTGCAGGATGGAAGGCAACCTCTACATTTAGTTGGCAGGAACAAATTATTCCCAAATGCTTTCTTGGCATCAGTTCCCTGTTCTACTGCCAGTTTTCTTTCTAAAACACAAATATTATCATATCATTTTTCTGCACTACAACCCCCGAATCACCCACAGGACAAATTTTTAAAATCAATAGTACGGCTCAAGTCATTCTCAGTCTTTAATTTCACCTCCAACACTCCAAACACGCACACCAAGACAGGTCAAAGCAGGCACTTTGTTTCTCTTGTAACAGAGCAAGTATTTTCACACCTATACAAATTTCACTAGCTCATTTTTCCACTTGGAAGTATTTGCGTGAATTCAACTTCACCCTTCAAAACTCAGCTCTTCCATGCAGATTTCCAGAAACTAGTTTATGTCGTGTTTGCTATTTTTTCTGGTATTGATGATGATCTTTTTCCCCCCCTCACAATATTTTTGTTCTGATGATTTCCTGCTATGGTGAATTGGACTTTGCTTGACAGCTCCTGATTACTGACCAAGTATGAATAGAATTAATTGCTTCATGTCTATGTTATGGTATCATCTGTTCACCCTTTTTTTTACAGAACTCCTTTCATCATAGTGTAGCTATTTAGTTAAGTGTTTATCTTTCACACTAGACTAGAAGACTTTTTAGGACAAGGAACACATCTCAACCATCTCTTCTAGCAAAGTTAATTAACCAGAGATAATATTTGTCAAGTGGAATTTTCTTTTGTTTACCACAAGTACCAGGCTTTGATCATTATCTAGTCACTTTATAGAAAGACTGAGTAATAAACCATTTCCAGCAGAGCTTCAAGACAGTATTTTGCTTCTATCTGGAACAAAGCCTTATACTTCTTACAGAGGCACTAGCTAAACTTGTATGTAAGGAGTAAGCTCTAGTGAAGGCAGGCATGAAAATAGAAGGGAAGCAAAGTTAGCTAATCATATTGAGCTAAATTTATCTCACTATTCTATTTCCAGCTTTCTTTCTAAAACACAAATGTGATTATATCAGTCTTCTGCACAAACTCCTCTAGACCCTAATAGACAAAAATAAATGCATTTGGTATGAGAGTGTGACATGGGGTAAAACAAAGACCCCCCTCCCTGCATGATGATTAATCCATATAATTAAACTCACCCCTACAAACAATTGTATTAAGAATTTCCAGATGTTGGGCCTCCCCGGTGGTGCAGTGGTTGAGCGCTGGGTTGCGAGGCTGCCCGCAGCCTCTGCAGCACTGGTTCGATCCCCGGCAGCCCGGCGAGGGTCCCACATGGCGTGCAGACCTCTCCTGCCGCCCGCTGCTCCCCTCAGCAGTGTACTTCATCAGTCTGTCTGTTCTGCTCTCCGCCCTGGCTCTGGTGAATTCTCTCACCCTCCCGTGCCTCTGACTGTACCCAGTGCTTGTGTAAATAAATAAATAAATCTTTAAAAAAAAAAAAAAAAAAAAAAGAATTTCCAGATGTTGAAGTTAATTCTCTCGCAGACTTAAGGGACATAATTTTTCAAACAATGTTTATTAAATAATAGTTTAGAAATATCTTGTGATATAGTACTTATCTAATGGTTAGGTGCAGCATCTTCTAATTTCTTTCAAATGAATGACAAAGCCATACGCACACACATATGAAAACTTACAACACAACATTTGAACCTTATAAAACATCATCAAAATCTGGGATGAAAAGTAAATCAGACCTATTGAACTGCTGGAACTGAATTCATCAAACTGAATTGACAATAAAAACCTATGTCTTCCTTATAAGTATGCTTTCACAAAAGAAGAAACCTATAACCCACAAAAGGTATAAATTTTAGAAAATAATTTCCACATTGTTTACTTCCTAAATCAGATATATAAAAGAGAACAACTGAAGAATAAGGAAGCTTGTCTCTACCATGCAGATAAAGTGAAAGTGCCTCATAAGTGCATTTAACTTATATAAATGAAACAGACTCAGAAGGAGGAAAGAGAGAAAATATGAATTAAATAGTACTGATAATTCTCGTAAATGAGTTCCATGTTATACATGACATATATAGTATTATGTATTGCTATAATTATTATACATACTTGCATACACAAAAGCATATATATCAAGCTAAATAGGTAATTTAAGGGATTTTCAGATACAATTTCGCTACACCCTAAATTGAACCTTTATTTCTATTTGAGAGAACACACTACCCCACTTATTTTTAAGGTTTTCTTCCCATCACAATCTGAGAGTACATTATTTTGGAGCATAGGACAAGAAGTATTGATGGGGTGAGGCTGTGCTGGAATGTACTCAGGGGCTGAAATTTCAAGTCAAGGGCAGAGCTGGATGGGAAGAGGAGTTGTCAACATGGCAATGCAGTTGCCAGGGTGGGAGAAGCACAGAATTGTCAGAAGATCATTCAGTGGTGGAAGGCAAGACTGCTTCAGCTGCTATCACAGTAGATTTACAACTAGTAAAATACTGACATTTGACACACAGACAAATCAGGCAAAAATGGTAAGAAAATTTGGAAAAAGAAAAATATAGCTGGAACTTGCCTTAAAAGATGTTAGGCCACGTCAGAAGTTGCAATTTTTATACAACAATAATGATTCAAAACAAGAAAGAACTAACAAAACATTAACAGGTAAATAGAAAAATAGATTTTAATATATGTGAAGACGTACATTGATCAAATATATGATACAAATATAAATTACATATTGTATATGCATGAAAAACATGTATGAGGTTAGGAGCTGAAAAAAAAAAAACAGATTTGGAAAGAAAAAACAAATTCCTAATTTTGCTACACATTAAAAAGAAATTCCAGACCATTTAAGAGTTAAAAGTACAAGGCCTCCCTGGTGGCCTAGGGGATAAGTCTCAGCGCACCCACCTCAAGGACCTGAGTTCGATCCCCAGCCAGGGAGCTAACACACATGGTGCAGCAGACCTCTCCTGTCTTGCCCACTGCTCCCCTCAGCAGTGTATTTCGGTTAACCTGCCTGTTCTGCTCCCCATTCTGTCTCTGGTGAATTCTCTCACCACCCCTGCCACCTCTGGCTTACACCTCAGTTCTTCTATGCAAAATTATATAAAATCTTTAAAAAAAAGAGTTAAAAAATACAACATCAAATCATTATAAGGTAGATCAAATAGGTAAGTTTCTCAGAAATTGCAAAAAAAATATATATTCAACTAAATATTTCAGCATATTTTACTTCCAGAATTAAATACCTGTCATCAAACAAAAAAAAACAATAATAGAAACATTAGAAACAAGATAATATTTACAATAAATTTGATAGACAAAGTTAATGTTTATAAAATTTAAAGCACATTTATTAACTCAGAAGGAAATAGAATCCTTGTCTGAGCACATTCAATTAAGAAAAATAATTTTCTTTTACTGTGAGTCAAAATCCTTTGCAAGAAATTTCCTGTAGGCTACATAGTGGGTGAGAGTGATAGAATATAGGTCAGTAGACAAACACTTAATAAATTTAGAAATTATTATTAATTAAACTAATAGGGTATATAGTAAGACTTGGATGGGAGAGCATGTCCCAGGAAAAGTTTGATAATTATCACTGGGGGGAAAAAAAAAAAACCTCTGGAAAAAAATAAGAGATGTATGGGCCTCCCCTGTGGCGCAGCGGTTGAGTGCCGGGTTGCGAAGCTGCCTGGATCCCCGGCAAGGATCCCACATGGCATGCAGACCTCTCTTGCCGCCCGCTGCTCCCCTCAGCAGTGTATTTCGTCAGTCTGCCTCTTCTGTTCCACGCTCTATCTCTGGTGAATCCTCTCACCCTCCCGTACTTCTGACTGTACTCAGTACTTATATAAATAACTAAATAAATCTTTAAAAAAAAGATTTATATAGACACGATCATTGTGTATTGCAAAACATGACTTACAAAAACATAACACATTTAACTAAAAGGATGGTCTCATTTTGATCATTTTTCTCCTACTGGGGCCTATCTTTCTAGTTCCAGTAAAATAGCTACACCTACCACCTGCTTTTATATCTTCCATTTGATTCTGCATTGTCCTCTTTTGTAGGATACCATTTTTGCTTAATTCCTAATCAGTGCTTATTGGTAGTCAGATAACCCAACTGAGCTTTTCTGTCCTCTTCTGAGAAGCTGTAAAGTATGGGAGTTAGGGCTTAATAGTTAGGACAACTTATTCTTAAATTCTGACTCCATCATTCATGGGCCATGTTGCCTTCTAGAAGCCATTTATAGCATTTCTGACTCATAATTCCACATTTCTAAGACTGGGGTAAACCTGCCTTCTGACTTATAGACTCAGTTTGAAAATGAGCTGTGAGCGTGTGATAGTGCCCAGCCAGAGTGAGGTTCCAGCTATAATTTGCTTAGACTGAAATCCTGGGTTGGAAGTACTTCTAAAATGACTGCAATCCAGGTTTTTTCTTTATCATTTGTTTTTCTTTCTCTCATCTATTTTCACACAACAATCTCTACCATAGATATCTTTTACAAATATCATTTACACCAGCTCCTTGGCAGGAAAAGGCAGCTCCAGCTCAGCTGGGAGAGGCGATGTTCACAGTAGTCTCCTCCCCTACGCAACATAAACAAATGAATAAAACAATGACAAAACTATCCCTTCATTCTTCGGTAGCTTGTTTCTGTGTCACTTCACACATGAAGGAATTCTTGGTGCTAACTGCTCGAATCCTCCATCTGAGAGCACAGGTTCAGCTATTTTTCTGAATCAGTAAAAAATTTCAAAACTAGGGTTGGTTGTTCATGCGAAGTGAGAAGGATTCTAAATTGACAATTTTGCTTCTTGTGCTGATCCTTTGCCAGTAGGAGAGTTTCCTAGAGGTGCTTCTTGGTAACCACCAGTTTCTCTAGCAACTGACCAGCTGCCAGAGGCTATGCTGCCAGAGAAGGTGAGAGAAAAGGACATAGCCCCTATGCATTGGCAGGTGCAAGGGACCAGGGTTGGCACATTTTATGGTAAAAAGATAAATAATAAAAAAAAAAAAGTTAACTCAGTTTGCATGCCCTCCTCACTAAACTCCAGGCAGTGAGTATGAAGACTAGATGATATAGAAACAAATAACCAACTCCGCCTCCCAAACCCAGTATTAACCACAGTAAAGAGCTTGCCGGACACTTAAAGATATTCCTGACAGAAGAAAAGAGGTAACAGAGCGGGTTTGCTTTAAGAAGGGAAAAATGATGAAATCTTTCAGCTCTTTCCCAGGCAAGCAAAGCCATTTAGTTTTGCTTCTAGACCAAAGCTCAAAAAATGCAAGTGAGCATAATATTTCTACCACTTTTTAACAGAGATAAAATTCCCTTCCTTTCATAAGTCTGCTGATTATTAATGGTGTTCAAGGGGCTTAGAACCAGCTTTCCACACAGCTTCTCCCAGCCAGAGGCTGCGGGAGGTTTTCTGTTTCTCATTACATCACTTCTCATTTGACCTATATTATATAGAAGTCTTTTATTTCTGAAAATTAAAGCTTGTTCCTTTAGAAGCCCAGACTTTTCAATAAATTAACTGTTTTTGTGGTTGCATTGAGGATTCAGGCAAACATTAGACCTAGTCCCTGCCCAGAAGCTGTAATCTAATAAAAATAGCACAAACGAGGAGGTAATACCTACGGATGTCCCAGCTGCTTTATGCATGTTGTTTTAGCTTCACAATGGCCTCGTGAGGTGATTATGATGACTGGTCTCCTTTCATAGGTGAGAAAACCGACTCAGGAAGAGTGAGTAATTTCCCCAAAGTTGTGTAACTACTGAAAAATAGAGCCTGTGTCCCAAACCCAGAGTTGGGTAGGTTCTGGAAACCTGCGGTTTTGGTCACTACTATGTACTGCGCCCTCTGATAAACTCATGAAGTAGAACTCTGAGGTGGTTTGTTCAATATTTACAGTTCCAATTATTTGAAATAATCCTAAAGGCCCATGGAATGCAGTCAATTTTAAGGTGCAGCATGGCATATGTTAGAACTATGTGCCCTGTGTGACCTCATGGGTTGAGCCCGCCGCCCTGGGTGCACATGGCTCCTCGGCCATTTTCTTGACTTTTTCTCCTCCCATTTTCATTCTTGTGAAATGAAAAGACTTGTGCTTCTACATTAACAACAATTTGATAATGTCAGTTGTATAGTTGAGTTTGGGTCATCATCTACAAAGACGGAATCCTGAATGTTGTAAACCTGAAAGATCAAAATTCCTCCAGTCTAAAATCCTGAAAATCACAATCCTATAAGACCAAAATCCCAAAAACATAATTCTGGAAAAAATAATTTAAAAGAATTCCTTAAGAAATATTTATTGACATTTTAAAAAAAGGATTTATTTGGGAAGCTTCTAAACGCAGGACAGAATATTTTATTTTTTCTTAAAGATTTATTTATTTATTTATTTATTTATTTATTTATTTATTTATATTTATACAAGCACTGGGTACAGTGAGAAGCGCAGGAGGGCGAGAGAATTCACCAGAGCCAGAACGGGGAGCAGAGCAGGCAGAAAGACCGAAGTACACTGCTGAGGGGAGCAGCGGGCGGCAGGAGAGGTCTGCGTGCCATGCAGGACCCTCCTCCGGTGGCTGAGGAGCAGCTGGGGATCGAACCGGCGCTGCAGAGGCTGTGGGCAGCTTCGAACCCAGCGCTCAACTGCTGTGCCACCGGGACATATTTTACAGGTCACTTTACAGAATAAAACACATATCAGAAGAAATTTTGTTATTCATAAATGCAGATGTACAAAATATCTATTTATGGCAGAAATTTTAATGTTCTTATGCACACAATGCTTACACACAAAGTTAAGTTGTGATGATGTACCTTCTCAGAGTCAAATTTGCAAAAAAAAAAAAATGCATCAAATGAATTAGAAATCTTTGAAAAGTCTACACAATGCATACCTCCAGGATGGGAAATGATTCCCAGGTGAAATATACATTATAGAACATTGTAAGGAAAGGAAAATTTGAAATATGAAAAGTGTATCACAGGGATAGATAATGGGCAATTGCACAGAGTTAGTCTGTAACAGCTGACTTACTTTCACAATCAGTAACTATATTTTGAAGTCTAACATATCAAAGAACAACAGCTTTTTTCTTTTAGGGCATGGTTCTCCTTGGAGAACAGATTCACATTCAGTCTTCTATGTGATGCTGCTCTTTTAAAAATCTATGATTCAATAGACACTGGCATGAGCATTCCCTATTAAATTGTCCCACCTTCTGTGCCAAGTTTTCACATTGTTCTGGGTACACAGAAATCCACCCTGCACTCATATATGCAACACTGTTGTGTGTCTTCTTATCCTACTGTGCACATAATTATTTTTGAACCAGTCAGTAGTTTCTCTGGTTTCATCAAGCAAATATGACTTTAATTTATTAAAAGCTCCTGGAATTTCATCAGCTGGAAGGAATGCCAATGCTGATAAATGACACAGTTAAAAACTGAAGTTTCTCAAATAAATTCCCTTAGAAAATACAAATAGATGTATTTTAAGAATTAAAAATTTGGTTTTCTAGAATAATGTTTTTGGGACTTTGATCTTTCATGAATGTGATTTTCAAAATTTTTGACTTAGGGGTGTTAATCTTTCAAGAGTTCGACATTTGGGATTATGGTGATTAGGATTATAGCATCAGGATTATGATCGACATTGGTATAGTTCTATGTTTGAGAGAACAAGAAAATTTGGGAAAATTCACTTAAATTTTTCACTTAGATTCTATTGAATTTCATGGTTGAAACTATAATCTGTAATGGTATTACATAATGGTGTTCAACCTTTATGTATTGGGTTTCATCATAGATCTTAAGATACATCCTTTGGGTTTTTTGAGTAATATATGAAACAATATATAACAGTGTAGTAATATACAATGAGTGGTTCAGAAGGTAGGATTATGGGTGCATGGTCAAGTTCATTTAATATCACCACTCATGCTGGATTCGGTCTATTTCATCACAACAGTATAGGGAAGACTGGGCTCCCACTGGGGAATAGGGCAGGCACTGGCAGTCTAGCCCACTTTTAGGAGGAAGCTTTGGTATGTACACCATTGTCTTCAAATACATCTGGCTGATTTATTATTCCAACACCATGCATTGAAAGCAGATACTATATGCCAGGCCAGGATATAGAGGTGCATGTCCATAGACAGAAGAAAAAGCAGAAGCATGATGTTCTCTTTGAACCAACTCAGTCTGCCTTCACCCAGACTGATGACCAGAAAGGGAAGACGGAGCATAGCAGTCCAGTTTGTGGCTATCATTCAAGCTTCCAACACTGATTTTCTGATCATGCATTTTTCACAGTTTACTTCTATGTAATTATTGGTATTCAATTCTACTATCTTCCACTCCACTTCTGCCTTTTGTTCTGCATGGTTATACTGTTTCTTTTACCTGAGTGTTTGATAATTTTGAGAGTCTTTGGTTACTACTCTCTCTCTGGGGTCATGTTGTCTCTGCCCACTTATACAAGATACCCTACCCAGATGCAACATCTGTACATGTGGAACTCAAGGGACCATGTATGAATGGGAAGAGGGTAGGGGGTTAGAAGGTAGAATCTGATAAAGGAAGTTTTATCATATGCCTGACATGCAGCAAGTACTTGGCAATCAGCCTTGTTATTAAAGTTGTTGGTAATAAAATTAGCATGCTTCCTTGGGCAGGCAAAATTAGTCCTTCTGGGATGACTCACAGGATTCTAATGTCAACACTAGCTTGGTTGCAGGACTGTGATGTACTTAGTGACTATGGAACCAGCTGGCTTCTATGTTGATTGAACCAAGTGAAGTTGGGTTTGTGCTGATGCTGGAGCTCTTGAGCCTCTTCAGAGGTATAGTTTTCTTCTTTTCTGCCACATTGTCAGGTCATCTACTCTCCCCTTTCCTTGTGTCAATGGAGTCTACCTTCATCAACAAACTGTAACCCTTTTCAGTATACTTTGAGCTAAAAAAAAGGATATAACTCTCAAGTCACAATTTTATCTAGACTAAGAGTAAAAACCATCAAGGATCACCCTACAAATACAATGGATCAACTTCAGGGGTATTGAGGAGGCCGAAGACTGGATTGGCAATCAGGTCTGTTCTGGGTAAAGTGAATTCCATTACTTCAGCTATGATAAAAAATAATAATTTTCAATCAATTGCTTCAGAGAAAAGGGAGGGGCTACTCAGCCGGGCCTTCTGTTTACTACTGCTGGCTGCTGTGGTGCTTCCTCAGCAGCACTACCCATGATCACCTTCAACTGCCACTGCAATTGAGTCCTGGTCCACCAGTTGTTGGTGTGCCACCAGCTCCAGGCTCTCACTGAAGGGACAACACCATCTTGCATGAATACATTTTGATTTGGACTTCTAGACACTGTGGATACTATCTAGGGTAGGACACCCAGCCATTGTGGTCTTAGAAACTCTTTCTTTCCCTGCAATTTCCCCATTGTGAATAAACGCACTGCTGTTGCACTCCTGTACTTGAGTTATGTTTTGCAGTTGTAAGTGCATGGGTGAGGCACCACTAACCTTGACAACCCCAGACTTTGCATAGTTTTATTTGCAGGACAGTAGAGGGTGGTCAAAACAACAACTTTGATAAAGGTAGAGGGGGCATTTCTGGAGTAAAATATTAGATATAATTTTCCACTTGGATACCCAGCTTTTTCTCTTTATATTACAAAGGGCAAGTTTATTTGCTACATTTTAAGAGATTTCAGATCAAAGATGTTGGATTAAAAGTGACTTTAGTTTCCATTACATCACCCAGATTTTGGTCAAATTGTATTTGAGTGACCCTAAACATTTATTTATATGTATCAGCAGGCAGATGATTTGCAAGATAATTAAAATTTACTGAAGTATTCTAACTACTGTTTTAGACACTCTCAGTGACAAACTCTGCATATTATAATGAGAACTATGGAAACGTACACTAGATAATTAAACTGTCAAGCATACAAGTTCAATTTCCTATGGAAATTTGATTATTTTATGTCAATGCAGCTTGAAACTATTAAGACATGGCTTGTGTCACATGTTAATTTGCTTTATTACACTAAGAGTGAAAATTCAGTCAAATGCTGATTATTTCTACTTTTAAATAACCTCTAGAACTGATACCACAGTTGACATTAACTATTTTCTTAATTCCATAAGTCATTTTTTTAATTGATACAACTACATGTTTTATACATCTAAACCATGGCTCACCCTGCTAACCGAAAAAATAAAGCATCAAGAATAATTAGACAAAGTTTAATAGGTAATCAGAGATGATTCAAACCCAGAAAGCAGCTGTTCCACCAAATACAATCTCAAATTTGGTTTATAATAGCGAGAAAGAGTGAGTCATGGGCACCTTTAATGTTATAGGAGGGACTTCTCTAAATTATCCCCATCCAAAGAAGAATGCCAGATCCAATCTCTTCACCCCAAAAGAGGCAAAGTCTGGGCACCTAGTGTTAACTCTCTCTCTCTCTGTCTCTCTCTCTTACCTGAAGAGACTTACTTAAACCTCAGGAGAAGTAGATTTCTACTTGCAAAATGGAACCTGTGGAAGAGCTTTTTAGTTTGCCTACCAGACCAGGGGCAAAAATTTTACATTATGTTTATAAACTAAATATGATGTAATATGTCTTCTATATATGCTGGTTTTGCTTCCTACATTAATTTCAGAATTATAAAATCAGCTTAATTGCACAATGGCTTCTTATTTCATTTGGGAATTAAAAAAAAATTAACTCATATTCATTGCTCCCTACTTGACATTGACCTGTTTAATACTAGAAATTGGGCCTCCCCGGTGGCGCAGCGGTTGAGCACTGGGTTGCGAAGCTGCCCGCAGTCTCTGCAGCGCTGGTTCGATCCCCGGCTGCTCCCCAGCCACCAGAGGAGGGTCCCACATGACGCACAGACCTCTCCTGCCGCCCACTGCTCCCCTCAGCAGTGTACTTTGGTCCTTCTGCCTGCTCTGCTCCCTGCTCTGGCTCTGGTGAATTCTCTCACCCTCCTGAACTTCTGACTGTACCCAGTGCTTGTATGTATAAATAAATAAATAAAATCTTAAAAAAAAAAAAAAAGAAATAGTATCAACATGTCATTGAACAGTATCTCAGTAAATTTTCACTTTAGCACCTATTTCAAAACTTTTCATCTACTAATTATTATTAAGCTTGGCTGCAATGATATTTTATTCTACTTACATTACTAAATACCCATCAGCATAACTAATTCTTTGTACCTTTTAAATCCTCGTTCAAAGATGGCATTGGAAATGTTGAATTTAGCTTTTAAAGTCTAGTCATAAAGGTGGAACTTTCATGAATTGGTTATCAAGCTCAAGGACTTCTTAAGTCATTGTGGTGACCCCAGGTCCAGGACAATGAATGAATAGGACCATCTTCTTTCAGGACCATTGATGTGAGCATTTCTGGATGAGCAATGTGAGCACTGTCACTGATTATGAAATGAAAACACCTAGTTGGCTAGTTTTCAAATGTAGGATTTGGCTCTCATCTGGTCCTTGAGGACTCATTTGTCAGTTCATTGCCTGTAACTACTTAAACCCAGTAATCATCAGATAGGGCAAAAATATTAAGTTTGAATATTCCACCAAAGCCCTTCATGTTTTTATCCTTTGATTTGGAAGGGAACTTAGAACTCATGTAACCCAAATTCCTGTACAGGTCATGGAATGCTACAGGATCAAGAGGTAAGGATAAGTTAAAGGCATTTCTCTTTCTATTGCAAGGGTTAAGAGTGGTCTATCTTCATCATGGTCTTCAGGAAATATGACTAAATTTTAATATTTATGAAAATTTACTTGTGCCTAATTTTATGTCCTGAATTTTGAAGAAAGGAGTTTAGGTTCAACAACAATCAAATCTCTTATGATCTCTCTGTATTGCTTGAACCACAAATAATTACATTTTATAACAGAGATATAAAGAATACCCTGACTTATGAAATCACAATTTTTTTCTCTCCACTGCGATGAACATATGCAATCATACCACATCTTGAGAGTACAGAGACATTAATTACTAATATATTTAGTGCTAAAAGAATCAAATCAAAATGAATTTTCTGGGTTTACATCTCATTTACTTATGAGCCCTCATATTATCTCTATTTGGGATTATTTACTATTTATATATATATTCATTCTTTTGGCATTATTTAAACTCTATTGGCATTATTTTCTTGGAAACTCTTAGATATCACACCAAAATATTTTAGGCTTTCTGCTTTCTAAATTTGTCCATGGAACATATAGATTCATAAAGAGAGCAGGGACCTTGAGAGGGCTTTATTATTTTTCAGAAAAGAAAAAAGAGAATTGCTAACTCAGCCTTTACATTTAAAAGCATTTATTACATAGGCTGGCATCTCAGAATGCTAAATTCATAATGTTGATTTTATTTTTCCTTTCTTTCTGTGTCCTGGATGATCCTGGAGAGTTCTACTATTATATCTCTTGTTTACCTTCCCAGATTATGCAAAATCCATCAAAGCAGACTATTACATTTCTATATCAGAAATATTTTTATCCTCTTGTTTCTCTCCTGTGAAAAAAAACAGGGGTGTCATTTTGTCCTATTTATTCAATTGTCTAAATATATCTTAAATTTCCTTCTATCTTGGAAGCCATTCCAAAAAAGCTTGGAATTGCTCAAGTGCTCCAAGTCCTCTTGTGTCCACATACAGGGCTAGGTCATTTTCTTTGCCCAGAACACTCCTTATCATTCATCATTATATTTTTGCATCATTAACTCCCAGTCAGCTTCAAGGCTGTGTTCAGATTTCCTTCCTCTAGCGAAACATTTTTGACTTGCCTTACCCTCAAGGTGTATTGCTTGCCTCTTTTTTTTTATCTGCTGCCCTCCACACTCTGTACACAGTATTGTGATTATCAGTTCATTCATCTCTCATCTTCCTTAGATTATTTGGGGGCTAGAGATTTTGACTTTTATAATAAAATCTTGAGGAGGAACAGTGCCCAGAAAATAAGAGAACCACAGTAAAGTCTTGTTGAACAAATACCTGGTGATGTGTAGTTTAAATTTAGTTAGAGAAGGCTGACCTTTAGCTGAGCAGTGTGTCTATTTTTATGAGTCATTTTCCTTCTTATTTGATGAATGCAGTTTCTTTCTAGAGGTGAGAGTAATTATTATCTGCTTTCCTATAAAATCTCATCCTTCTAGATGACACAAATCTTCTCTGATGTCAATCAGAAAAGTGGCACCTGAATGCCTCGTGGATTGACAGAACTTCTCCAGTGCACATGTGCCTCGGGCCCTGCTTAGAAATACAAGCGGATCCTGATAGGTGCAAACTCAACGCGTGTCAGTCATTCGTTACACAAAACCTGGTTGTGGAGAAATATTTATTGAGCTTTATAAATTATTCATAATTGAATTTGTTTAAATGCTCAAGACTGATGCACTGAAAACATGATGCAACATACAAAGGTATCAATATTGAGGCGACTTTCAGTTATTTCTCTGTTATCTAAAATGAGGTACAGATGTAGAACTGGAGAAATGCCTTTGAATCTCACTGACCAACCTTAACAGAGTTAAAAGAAATGAGAGTAAACAGAGACTAGGTTAAGGAAAGAAGAGGACAGATTAAGGAAAGGACAGAAGCTTTATCAGAATTTTAAAACTTAAAACACCCATCAGTAGGAGCCTCCTAGAGAGGATCTGAGCGGTTTGCATATATAAGAAAGTGATCAGACTTCTGATTACTTGAATTTAAAGATACAAAGATGGGCCTCCCTGGTGGCCTGGGGGTTAAGTCTCAGAGCTATCATCACTACTATGGTCTGAGTTTGATCCCCCAGCCAGGGAGCTAACCAACATGGCACAGCAGACCTCTCTTGTCTTGCTCACTGCTCCTCTCAGCAGTGTATTTCAGTAGATCCACTTGTTCGGCTCCCCACTCTGTCTCTGGTGAATCCTCTCACCATCCTCACCCCCTCACCCCTATACCTCTGGCTTGCATCCCAGTTCTTCTATGCAAAATTAAATAAAATTTAAAAAACTAAAGTCTGTTGCCCACTAACAGTCAATTAAAAAAATAAAAATAAAGATATAAAGATACTTGGCATGCAGGATGAGGCGAGGGGAACCTAGACTCTAAATGACAGTATCAACCCAACCATGTCCTTGGCCTGGATTTGTTTAGTTTGCCACTTAGTGTATATTGCAGAAGAGTAAAGATGCTTATACTTTCTCAAGAAAATAAAGCACAGATTGCTATGACTTGAAGTGAAGTAAGCAGAGAGTTAGCACCTGAGGCGTCTAGAAACTTTTAATTATAGAAATATGGGGAGTTCTTTTATTGCTCTCTCACACCTCCCTGATGACCTTGTTCTGGAATTTGCCTCTGCAGTTTCTTTCCCCTGGATTCCCCCATCAGCTTACAAGTATTCTTAATATCATCCACTCCCTATCTCAGCTACTATTCCATATTTCACTCCTCTTCTTCAGCACAAGTCTGAAGATTTAGAAGCTTAAAAAGTCTACTTCTTCATTTTTTATTTTTCTCACCCAGCAGGCATTGGAACTCACCATCCACTGAAATAACTTTTATTAAATCAGTCAATGACCAAATATTGCTGAAACCCAAGGTCAGTTTTCATTCTACATGTGACTCACCCCCAAATGCCATTTGACATAGTGGTTCCCTCTCTCCTGAAACCCCTCTGTCCTCTGGGGTGCTCAATCCCATCAACCCGTTTTCTTCTTGCCTTCTCAGTTGATTCTTCTCTATCATTTTTCCAACTTTGAAATGTCCAGAGCACTGTTATGCCACTTCATCTCTTATCTACACTCCAGGATATTAAATTTAAGTTCCATCTATACCCTTTATTCTCCAGCTTGTACCTTGCCTATTTGACTGACTTCTTGGACAGATTTTCCCCTACTGGAAAGTAGAAAGTTTCTATTTGGTGTGATTTGTAGGTAATGTTTTGTATCTGGGCATGCTAGCACCATTAATTTATAAGACAAAATAACCTGAGCTTTCCTAGAACCGAAACATAATTTACCAAATCATACCAAATAGGAATGTTCTGTTTCTAGATGGTGAAAAAGTTTTATTTTCTTTTTGATTCCTGTTAGCTATCTGAAATTTAAAGAGTTCTAAGAGATTCAATGTGTCCTGTCCTTTACTGCCATTCCAGATATCTCTGGCAAATTCACATCCCTTAATTGAAATCCTCTCCAAGTCACCATGCAGGCACTATTGCCTATACTGATTGCTCAGTTCCAGGCTAAGAAATCAGCTTTTAATTTCTTTATTTCCTTCACATCATTCATTCATCACCAGAAAGTCCCATTCACTGTAAAATAAATCCTTAACTCAATTGCTTTCATCACCTCACTATTTACATAGCAAACCTCCATCAGCTGTACCTGGGCCAATGTGGCGATCACCTCACTAGTCTCCACTGCAATCTGTCCAGCCAAAGAATTCTGCACTGAGCAGGCAGAGGGATCTTTTGTAAAGACCTAAATTCACATCATCCCTTTGCTTAAAACACTTCAATAACTTCCTATTGCAGTGAAAGCAAAATGTAAGCCCTTTATTTTGTGCCCAAAATGATCTGGTTCTGCTGCTCCTTTTTTTCTCCCACCCAGGTGGTCTTAAAGCCACTAAACTCCTGCCTTGAGCTTGCTGCTCCTTCATTTTTAGGCAAAGTGGAAATGCTCTTCCCCAGAAGGATGATTCTTTATCATTATGCAGGCCCCAACTCAAATTTTTAGGGCTGTCTAACATTAGTAGGCTCCCCACTGTTTCATCCACCATCAAATCTACCATTTTCTTTAGAGAACATGATTCTTCTTTTTCAGAGCACTGGTCAATAATTGGAATTGCCTTATTTTTTGATGAGTATGCTAAATACTTTCTTACTACTAAAATGAAAGTTTCTAGGTCCAGATACTTGATTCTTACTCTATCTTTAGGGCCTAGAATAATGGTTAATGGCATTTGCTGGCTGACTAACTCAGAATGCCTTTCTATCACATATTAATACTTATTTCCCTACTGGAAACTTCAAAACCTTTTTTTTTTTTTTTTGTGAATAAGGCATTTGCTAGAAATTATCCCGGTGGCTTTATTTCAGGGTGGTTGACCTGTAGAAATCTTTGCTGCCCTTGTCTCATTCTAAGCTTTCCTGATGCTCTTACTGCCTCTACTTCTACTTCCGTTTCTATCTCCATCCTGATTTCTATCTTGATCTCAAAATTTCTTTATCTAAACATTCACCTCCTTTGTGGCTCTATTTCTAGCTTTCTCTCTGGTTTAAACACAAGGCAAAGGATTTCCTTTAAAAGGAGTCTAATAATGCAAGCAACTGTATTTGCTGGATGTTAGGAACCATTATATTCAAATAGTTTGCTGCTTTGGCTATTGTCTTAAAATGATGAGGCATTTTAGGTTTTTTTTTTTTTAAAAAAAAAAACACAACTTCATGACATAGCTCTTTACAGCAGAACTGGATAGCCTGTAGATCAAATCATGTTTTTTAAAATATTCTTGTACAGGAATTCCTGATAGTCTACCTTAATATAATGCTACAGAGAAACAATTTGATCCTTTGGTGTTTGAGGTCATATTCCAGAGTAACTCATGTTTCAAGGCAATATATTTTGATATATTTTAATTCAGATAATATTTGTTGAATTATTATTATGTGCCAGGCACTATAACATACTGTAGAATGCAATGGGAATGAACAAAATAGACAGGTCCTCTGTCTTCATGGAGCTTAGATTAATAAGGAGGAAACACATATTAATAATATAATATAATATAAAAAAATAGGTAACACTTATGGGATAAATACTTCGAGTATTCTAAGTGCTTTGCATTATTAATTCATTAGTACTTACAACAACTCTATAACCTATAATGTTGGAAGCACTTAACATCCCCATTTTACAGAGGAACAAACTTTAGTGTCACACTGTAAGAAGCCAAGATGGAATTCAAAATCAGGCTCTAGATGCCATACTTTAATCACTACACTTTACTACCTGGTGAGTACTGCTTTAAAAAAGACAGAGAAAGGCAAGAATTGTTCCAGGTAAATTCATGTTTATAATGATATATTCTATGAACCTTAAAGCAAAGACTATAAAGAGTGTAATACAGAGTGATTTAGTCTGGGAGTAAGGGAGGATTTTCTTGTGGAAGAGGTGTTCGAACTGAGATGAGAAGGGTTTAATTAATTTACATTTCATTTCCTCCAACCCTCTTCTGTCCTATTTAACACTATTAGAACCTTCTTTTCAAAGGAATATAGTGCTCCTCATTCATGATTTGGTAGTTGATTTATTCTTCTGACCTTTCTGCTTCCTGCAATATAATCAATCTCTGCTGTTGATTAATATAATGTAAAGTCAGAACAAATGACTATGGGTCAGATATATGTAAAAAACTCCCTGAGTGGCTGTGGTCTGCCTTAGGATGATTGTGAATTCAGGATGAATGTGACAACTTCATAATAATCCTAAGAAGTGAACAAAATTACCCTATTCTTTGGTGGCCCATTCTGGCAATGTGTAGATAAAACTTTAGTTTAGAGAGGAATTATTTAAGAGCATCAGCTATTAAGAACATAAACAGATCATGCAATTAGGATGCTGGAAAGATTGACATTACTGAATTTAATTTATGACACATTATATAGTAAACCATTTCAGGGAAATACCAGCTCTCCTTCGAATGCAGGTCATTAGGAAAACACTCCTCACTCTCCATGTGGTGTAAGAATGTGTTGCCAGAGGAGGTCATCATAGGTTCCTTTTAAGTAAAAGCTCATTTAATTCCCAGATAGGCCAGCAAGCTTCAATTTGTTCCTTGGACACCAATTTCATTCTTCACCCTAGCACTTATCTAAAAATGTAGAACACTGCACACAAGGGAGACCAAGAGAGAGAACGAGAATGAATGTGTTGCCAAATGACCAAGTTTTATAGTCTCCCAGGTCCAAAAGGATTGATCTTTTTTTTTTTTTTTCATTTGCAGATGAAAGTCAGATTTTGGAAAAGAAATCACAGACCTGTAATGAGGTGGTGAGACTAAATCAGCAAATGAGAAGCAAGAAACGTCCCAACAGCAATTACTCAACAGTCACTGAAATTTGCAAAAGATGCCAGTATTTCCCAGGAGAGCAAACAATCCTGATGTTGAAATGTCAACTGTGGAAATAGTATGTTAAAAATGCAGTATAAAATTTCCCAGCAGTATATTTTGTCTTATAGACTGTAGCATTATGCACAGCAGCCGGTAAGTAGTCCCAGGGTTGTGGCTGTATCAGCAGAATCTACTTCTCTGTCCATGGTAATCATAAGTGACCAAATAAGGGACACATTGACTAGCTTAATTATTATCACTTATCTTAGTTTATGTTTAATAAGATTTAACAATAGAATTCAAAACCTAAACCCTATATACACATTTGTCTGCTCTTCTTCATGCCTCATTTATTGGTCAGATATACCTGTCTTTCTTTGGTACAGCTAAGATAAGTCTTCCTTCTGGATGTCCTGGTGAAAGCTTACATCTTTAAAAATATTCCAAAGTGACAACTTCTCAGAAATAAGAAGTGGATATAGATAGGAATCATATTATTGAAAAAGTAAACTAGTTATTTATATACTCACATCTCTAGTTTAAGAAAACAATTTTTGGTTTGGTTTCGCTTTTTATAATTGTTCTCAGTTCTAAGAGATTCATTTCTAACACTACCTAACATGTCTACAGTCTTAAGACAATATCATGGCAAGTGTTTTCATCTTTAACTTTGGTGGAAAATCCATCATGAATATCTGAGATTGATAGATGGATAATTTTTCTCCCTTCTTGGAATACCGGAGGCCTCCTGGCAAATTTCAGGGTGGTTGACCTAATGTTCTACTCCTCTTCACATGAAACGTATCTGGAAAGGAGTATGCAAACAGAAGTTGCTTGTTTCTTTGGTAGTTCTCTGGCAAGGCTTTCCCCTTAATCTTAACCAACTGCTTACTGCTTATCAGGTGAGGAAGAGGGAGATTTTCAATGCAGACGTTTGGTCAGGGGAGACTGAGTATGTAAAATAGATATAGATAAAAAGAGAATGAGAACAATCTTACCATTTGGATGAAGAGTCTAAAATAAGTTGGCTGATAAGAGTAAAATATTTTTCATTCTAAAACAGTCTGAGGCCATATCAGTGATAGAGTGCTAATAGTCATCAATAGATCACTAAGTGACAAATGCAATCCCATTTTATGACCTGAATAGCTAATTGGATTTTATGATTTTCAGGGATTTGACATTATTTATTATGGGCAGTGGGTTGTCCAGTGGTTGGGAGACTGGCATATGTCGTTTAAACATCTTTTCAAACAAGATAACATGGTTCTTGTTATGGCTTTATAGACAGAGCCAATTAAAGCACATTTTGTTCCATTGATGCTAGAGGACTATGTGATAGTATTGCTGAGAGTAAGAACAGAGTGCTCTGTATGAAAGGAGAGATGGGTACTGTGGTTCAGCTCCCCAATGATCTCAAGGTCATAGATATTAATATGGTTTAGGAATTATCTATATGGTACCTACCATGATAGGGTTTTATTTTTAATTATAATTAATAGTGGATGAGTCATTTTGGTTTAGAGACCCTGAATTAAATTTATCATCTGTTGTTTCAAGGAATAAATCTTCAGAAATAATGGGTTAATGATTTGTCTTATGCATTTCTATGGTCGGTTTAATATTTTTGTACCAGATGAGTTAGCATCTAGCTCCAAAATTATAAGGTCTATGCCACTAGTGTCTCCCAGGTATTTATTAAAAGTCCTCAAAGTAACTCTGTAGACTCTCACATAAAATTTTGCAGTAAATCCTCAACATATGAATATGCCAGAGGACTTATTTTATGAATTCCACATAATAGTAGAAAGTTCAAGATTAAAATATTAACTGTTGTAAATGTTTTCAAAATCTTTGAAAGGAATTCAAAATGATCACAACACACAGGCAATTTCAAAATGCTCCCTATGACCTTTGGCAAAGGACTCACTCTTTTAACAGCACATTCCTATTTTCCCATCCATAACATGTATTGAAATTCTCTAAGTATTTTTTTTCTCCTTTGAAATGGTTTTTTCCTAGGAAGATTAGTAGCTAAGGATTTCTAGAGGTTGGACATGAGTAAGGGAAGTGAAGGGCAAATGTGTTAATATGTATTCAAGGTCAAATAGGTCTTAGAAAATTTAAATGATCTCTTTCAGAAAGAAACAAGATTTATTATTTATCCTTCTCCACAGCTTCAGATGACAATAGATAGCATTTTAAGATGTCAGGGGGCTAATCTGAAGGCCGTTTTAAACAATATACATTTACTGAAACAGAGCACAACTTCTGCTTATGGGTTCTTTTGGGAGACCATTCCTGGTTGAAGCAGCTGAGACTGGTGATTAAAGTAGGAGGAGGGGCCTCCCCGGTGGCGCAGTGGTTGAGCGCTGGGTTGCGAAGCTGCCCACGGCCTCTGCGGCGCCGGTTCGATCCCCGGCTGCTCCCCAGCCACCGGAGGAGGGTCCCACATGGCACGCAGACCTCTCCTGCCACCCGCTGCTCCCCTCAGCAGTGTACTTCAGTTTCTGCCTGTTCTGCTCCCCGCTCTGGCTCTAGTGAATTCTCTCACCCTCCCGGCTTTCTGACTGTACCCAGTGCTTGTATAAACAAACAAACAAACAAATAAATAAATAAATAAAACATGCCTTAAAAATAAAAAATAAAGTAGGAAGAGAAGAATCAGGACCTTAGGATTCTGCTGAAGTTGGTGTCACAGCAGCTCACACATTATATAAGTACTCAGAAGAAAAATCTCTGAATCTGCAGTGATTCAGAGGACAGAAGACTGCCCGCTAATTTTAAAATCAGAAAATTTCATTTTAATAATTACTTGGTAAAAGAGTCTACCTAGGGGGGTGGGGGGCAGGGAGGGGAGGGATTGGGGTCAAAATATGGGGGTTGCAATTATATGGGAAATATAAAAATAAAATTTATAAAAAAAAAAGAGTCTACCTGAGGCTCCGTTTTCTTATAACATCATTTGTCGCTTGAAGGAGTAATACCTCCCTATTAGAATTGTATATTGTTATGTGTATATGAGGTTATATGAACCAAAATTACTTTGCGAATTCTAAAATCATCAACAAATAAGAGAGATTGCTCTTATTATACAGATGAAGAGAAGGCTCATGCCCTGTACTCGAGACTCAAAGGAAGGAGATACTCAATCCAGTTACAAAAGGGTCTATTAAATATGTAAGAACAGTAGTTTTATGATCTATCAATGCAATGGTGTAGCAGGCTTTCATAAAGGCCCTAACTTTTTAAAACCTAAACTTTTTCTATATATAACCTGTCTCTTTTACTATCATTCTTCTAAATTATTTTTCATGGGACTCCTTGGTTTCAGAGAACTCTGAGGAAATCCCTATAATTTGGGGAGAGAAGTGGAAGAAGGAACTATGTGGAGATTATATTTGAAATATTGCAGTATCAATTATTTATAGAATTTATGGAATTATTTATAGAAAAATGATTATTGTGAGTTTGAGTAAAGTAGATTTGGAAGACTGGAAACTAGTGAGCTGAGATAATTGAGGGTCAAATCTCAACTCTCAAATTATCTCCAATGACAGATAATAATTTGTCTTCTAACCAAATTCTGTCTCAGAGAATTTTTATTTTTTGGTCTCAAGCATAAACACAAAAACATTAACTTCATTTATTATTGCATGGAGAATCTACAATATGTACAAATATTACTAAATAAAGGCTACAGTAAGGTATGGCTGATAATTGATGTCCCAAGTCTATTCTTAAAAGCAAGACTGTATTATATAAATAGAGATCTCCACTAATCTGGATATCTATACAGGCTGATAGTTCTACCCTGTTCCACACAATCACATTGCAACTCAGAGATTTATCAGAGATTTATTTATGGCAAAATTGTATAATACGTTTACCCAAATTACTTTCCTAAGGGAGAGTTTACTGAGAAGAGCTACCCTCTGGTGATGAGGTACAAGAGGAAGGAAGTTTGCCAAACATTTACAGTGATATTCTCTGGCATAGAGTCAACTGGCAACCAGGCAATGTTCCAGGCAATTTGAACGACAAAGTGGATGGCCAAAGCAAATAATTCACATTAATATATATTTTTCTCAACTTCAAATTGTCCGATTCAACTATCTGTTTAGTTCAGATGAATTGGAAATTTGCCCAGTCCCTGCAGCTCTCAGCAGTTATACACACATGCATAACAAGCTAAATGAAATGCTGTGAAATAATAATTTTATCGAGATAAAACAAAATCAAACAATGTTGAGCACAGAGACATTAATTACTCACAAATGCATCTCAGCCTTAGAAGAAACCATAACATGGAAGCTCTCCATTCGAGGAGGCAAGAAATGTGTAGAAGTTTTACACTGACTTTGATTCCTGGCTACTGTCTTACTGGTTGAGTGACCTTTAAACAAATAAGATCCTTAAGTAAGTGACTGTGAGCAAGTAACCCCTAATCTCTTCACCAATGAGAATAAAAATAGCTACATGAGAAGACTGAATAAAAAGTAAATGTGACAATACAAGATGCTGCCACATAGTAATAGCATAATGTATAGCAGTCATTCTACTATTTCTTTACTACATGGTTGACTCACTGTCTCAGCTATGGCTTTTGTGTCTCTCAGCTTCAATTCCAACTCTGCCTTAGATGCTAGAGCTAGTACACTGCAAGCCACATTTCTTCTTTGCCAAGGGAATTCTGGGAAGCTCTGCCAATAGAGGCCACTAGGGGGAGCCTGCAGGGAGGAAGAAAATAAACTTTTCCAGTTAGCCTTCTCCACAGGAGAAGGAACTGTCATTTGCAGTTCTTTTAAGCACTACCCCAGCAATGCCTCTTCATCCATTCAGTGGTCCTTTTCCAGAGCAGCAGCTAAATCCAGTGCAGTTTTTCCAACATGTGCAGAATCACCTTATCCTGCACTTTCACAGACACCAACACCAACTGGCTAGTTAGAAATCTGGATCCCAGCCCCTTAAATCCCCCCCTTGAGCTCAGAGACACCGTCACCGCTGAATGGCACCCCTTTTCCTCAGATGGCTGAGTTTCAGCTTCACAGGTCTCGTCCTCTAAGCTTCTACATGTTATATTTCCAGGCTCTTCTCATTCTTTTCTCAGCTCCAGGGAGGGTAACAACTTCCAGGATTTGCTATCTTCATGATACCATAGATTTCTCTTACTATCCTTCCATCTACTTAATAACTATGTGTACATGGTTAATAATTCATTAGATCAAATTTTCTTTCTTCAAATAACTGTTCTGGTTTTTATTTCCTGAGTGGTCCCCACTGATATACTCAATATCTGAAACTTTATTTACTTACTTGGATACTTTAGAAAGATCTTGGCTTTGAACCAAGTTCCTCCTAGTAACTATCACTCTCGGGGGACCTTTTGAACCACACACATAATTTTCTTCCTGGGCTTCACTAGTTTTTTTGGGTATTGGCATGTTTCAAACGATGCAACTGCTCCAAAATCACAGAACTAGGTAGAAGAAGAAATGAGGCAGAAAAGCATGGACAGAGATAAACTAGAATCATTGCAAATGGCATAAAAGCACGGACTGAACTTTTTATAGATATATCTCCACGAAAGAGGGAGAAGCACTGCAGTGCAGTGGACGTTCTTCATTTTCTCTGCCCCCACTTGCATGCTGCCACCTTGGAGTACAATTCCTAAGATGCCATGCTGAAGGGGGCAGCTGGAAAGGAGTGAGGTGAATATATATATATATATATATATATATATATATATATATATAGGAGGAAGAGAGAGTCATAGGGAGGAGAAACATGTGAAGGAAACACATGTAGAAGAGCGTGTGAGTGAGAGACTTGGGGTGGTGCTCTTGGTCCTTGGCAGAGACAATGGCAGCTGTTATCTTGACCTCATGATAGGTTATATGGTACATTTTGAATTTCATGTCTCCCTTTCTGTCCCACCTCTTTGCCTAACCAACTTCTTTTGGTTTCCTAATGGAAGGTGAATGATTAAGACTTTTAGCAAGCATTTGGGCTTCACCTGCCGTAGTTTGGGCCAAGCCTGTTTGATTGGGTGTTTGCCCACAAGGGCATGGGTAATTTTTGTAGTCTTACTGGAAATATTTGAAATTATTTCTCTTTCTCGCTCTCTTCTGCTCTCTTTCTCTTCACATCAATCAAAGATCTTTCACAGTAAGAGTCACTAAGAGTATGCTTTTTTTGGTCTTAGTGCATGTGGATCAACAAACCTTTTTAGAACATGCACCCTTAACATTTTGGGGTTCCTGGATATCCCTTAGTTGAACAGTTACAAAATGAAATAATTCAGTGCCTATTAAAACCAAGACCTCAGTGATGGATAACCATTCTAGAACTTATCCATAAAATCCCAATAAAATGCAGGAACTGATCTGATGCAGCATTCCCCAACTTACCAATAAAATATAAAAATGTGGACACTCAAAACTCTGAAAGGTTCTATTAACAATGAACTTAATGAACCTCCCTGGTGGCACAGCGGTTGAGAGCTGGACTGCACAGCTGCCCGCTGCCTCTGCAGCACCTGTTCGATCCCCAGCCACAGGCGAGGGTCCCACATGGCGCGCAGACCTCTCCTGCCACCCGCTGCTCCCCTCATCAGTGTATTTCGTCGTTCTGCCTGTTCTGTTCCCCGCTCTGGTTCTGGTGAATTCTCTCACCCTCCTGTGCTTCTGACTGTACCCAGTACTTGTATAAACAAATAAAGAAATCTTTTAAAAAAAAAAAAAGAAAAACAAAAACAAAAAACAATGAACTTATTGCTAGAATGGACATAATCTGCACAAACTATAAGTTATTGGAACCAGAAGAAAAAAAGGTGAAACACTGCATTTGAAAATAATAGTAGCTAATATTTCTTGATTGTGTAACATGTACCAGGCACAATCAATTCAAAAATAACCAAATACCTAGGAATTAACTTCACCAAGGAAGTGAAGGACCTATACAAGAACTAAA
The DNA here is from genome assembly GCF_014898055.3 of Talpa occidentalis. Classification (NCBI taxonomy): domain Eukaryota; kingdom Metazoa; phylum Chordata; class Mammalia; order Eulipotyphla; family Talpidae; genus Talpa; species Talpa occidentalis. Next base: position 56,181,459 of record NW_023605083.1, read on the forward strand.
AGATGTTATTAAAGGATTTAAATCATGACACAGGAAACAAAAAAAACATTCCATGCTTATGAATGGGGAAAAACAATATAATCAAAATGTTGTTTCTACCAAAAGTGATATGTAAATTTAATGCAGTCTCTAACAAAACACCAACATTATTCTCTAATCAATTTTGCAAAATTATTAAAATGTATACAGAACTATAAAAGGCCTTGAATAGCAAAACAATCTTGAGAAAAAAGGAGAGAAATGGAGGCATCATGTTGCTATAAACTATACAATAAAGTAACAGAACAAAAACAATCTGATATTAAAATGAAAATAGACACAATGATCAATGGAACAGAATCAAAAAGTCCAGAAATACATTTGTATGTATGTATATATGAAACTGGACAGCCACACATTAAAGAATGAAGTTGGATCACTCTCAACTCCACACATTATAAGAAATTCAAAGTGGATGAAAAACTTGGAAATGAGAACTGCAACAAAAAATATACCGAAGAAAACATTGGTGGTACATTTCATATAAGCAATGATAAAGATATATTTGGAGACTCAACACCTATGGCAAAGGAAATAAATGCAAAAATGGAAAATTGGGAGTAGCTCAAATCAAAAAGCTTTTACATGGAGAAAGAGAATATAAATTGACAATGGGTAAACAGCCAAGATATACAAAAAAGTTATTCACTTTAAAGAAAAAAAACAAATAACTCAATAAAGAAATGGGCACCAGATCTGAACAGACAGTTCACCAAAGAGGAGATCCATAAGGTCAACAGTTACATTGAAAAATGCTTATCATCACTTTCAATATGGGAGATGCAGATCAAAACAATGAGATAGCACCACCCATTTTTGAGAATGGCACATATTAAAAAGTCCCCCAACCACAAGTGGTGGAGTGGATTCAGAGAAAGAGAAACCTTCTTACACTGTTGGTGGGGCTATAAACTGTGTACCACTTTGGAAAGCAATCTGCATTTATTTATTTATTTATTTTTAAGGATTTTTTTACTTATTTAAACAAGCACTGGGTGCAGTCAAAAGTGCAGGAGGGTGAGAGAATTCACCAGAGCCAGAGCGTGGAACAGAACAGGCAGACTGATGAAGTACACTGCTAAGGGGAGCAGCGGGCGCGGCAGGGGAGGTCTGCGCCCCATGTGGGACCCTCACCGGAGGCCAGGGATCGAATTGGTGCTGCAGAGGCTGCGGGCAGCTTTACAGCCCAGCGCTCAACTGCTGTGCCACCTGGGAGGCCCAGCAATGTGCATTTAAAACTGAAAACGGAAATACCATATGATGCAGCAATGCCTCTTGGACATTCATTCAAGGAATATGCAACAATCAACTAAAAAAATTTTATGCTCTACAATGTTTATTTCAGCATTATTTACAATAGCTATAACCTGGAAAAACCTAAGTGCCCACTGATAGAAGACTGGATCAAGATGTGGCATATCCATACAATAGAATACTATTTAGATATAAGGAAAGACAAAATGTTGCCATTTACTGCAAACCTGAAGGACATGGAGGGAGTTATATGTAGTAAAACAAGCACCACAAATTGATGTGACAAAGTAAAATACTCAGAAAAAACTGGCAGATAGAATAAATGAAGTTTCTGGGGCTAAGAAGATGAGGAAGAGAGAAGGTGTCAGAAGATTATAAGGAACAGAGGTGGGAAAATTTTAAATAAAAACAAAGGGAAAAGGAAACACCAGGGAATTGTTTTAGATATGCAAACCTACTTCTCCTAAGATTTTGAGCAAGGAGGTCTAGGATAGATTCTAGGTGTGAGATTTGGAAAGACTGCCTGTGTTGAGGAACTGATTAAGAGCTTATGGTTCTGGGCCTCCCCGGTGGTGCAGCTGTTGAGCGCTGGGTTGCAAAACTGCCTGCAGCCTCTGCAGCACCGGTAGGATCCCAGGCTGCTCCCCGGCCACCAGAGGAGGGTCCCGCATGGCGCGCAGACCTCTCCTGCTGCCCGCTGCTCCCCTCAGCAGTGTACTTTGGTCCTTCTGCCTGCTCTGCTCCCTGCTCTGGCTCTGGTGAATTCTCTCACCCTCCCGCGCTTCTGACTGTACCCAGCGCTTGTATGTATGTATGTATGTATAAATAAATAAATAAATAAATAAATAAATCTTAAAAAAAAAAAAAAGAGCTTATGGTTCATACGATCAGACAGCAACTCAGCAAAGAAGAAGATTCCAGTTCAGTTCAACAGTCATCGCACATGTTTGAGGATTGCTAAAGATTGAGAGTTCCTTTCGGTAATGTGCACAACTTAGTGTCCAGCTGTATTTACTACAAGAAGATTTAGTCAAGATATAAGTGAATTCAAAGTAAGGCAGTTGCTATCTAATCAGCCTGTTTGTTTTCAAACAGAAGGTATGGATTTCTTATTGCTCTAGAATCAGAACTCATCCCCCAACAACAAAAAACAACCAACCTATACTCTACACAAATGCAATAAAACAGCCAAAGGAAAAGGAAAACATATTCTGAAAATGATTTATTTTAGAAGTCAAAAGAAAATTAGTTAAGAAAGCCCCACAAAACCCTTCGATTTAAGCAATAAGCATAACATGACCTTCGTGAAACATAATTCTCAAGAGGATAACATGTGAAATGAACACTTGGATGGAATGAAAAGGAAATAGTGTCATGTGGAAAGAAGCAGGAAAACTAAAAATCCGATAGCTTATTGTAAATATTCTTGGAAGCATAAAAAAATGGTGATAAGTAAGACAAAATTAAGAAAATCTTTCAGGATATGGAAAAAAGGATGAACTGTAAATAATAAAGACAGGGAGGGCTAATATGTATCTCAGCTTGTACTAAGACAGTGCCTATTATTCTTTATAATTTTTTATGGCTCCCTTTTTAACTTTCAAAATTGTCCTGCTTTGGATATAGACTATTTGTTTCCAACCTAAAACATATGCTGTACCTACAAAAGGAGCCATTACCACAGGAACAGAAGCACTAATCAAAGATATAGCTAAGGAAAAATTTTGTGGTTAATAAACTACCTCAACTTAATGAATTACCTATTCTTGGTGAAATGAATAAAAATGACTATACTTAGATATATCTGGCAAAATGTTTTAATAAAAAGCATTTAAGGACATAAAGAAAAAATTGACTTTCAAAGAGATAAATATAAGTTTCATGGACTTCTCATGTCTGCTACATTAAATGCTCAGACAATAAAATGACATCTAACCAAATTTGGGAAAGAACTTGATGCCCTGTCAATCTATCTTTTATTTGTAAGAAAAATAACACAGATGATCTCGGATATATAAAGATCTAGAAAATATACCACTCATATAAGCCATATGAAAAAGATCCATGGAGATATTGTTATTAACTAACATTTATTTTCCCCTTCACGAAATGTATGCTAAGAAAATAATCTGTAAAAAGCACAGATAAATGAATGACAATTCCAGAGACCTTGTCAACTTAGATAATAAAGATAATAAAGACTGCCTGCATTTCTGTGTGGAAAAAAAGGAAAAGAAAATACTTTGTAAAGTGAACAAAGAGTTCTATGAACAAAGATCTTTATCATAGAACATTTTATGAGAAAAATTGTGAAAACTTAAATGTCAACATTCTAGGAATATTCAATAACTTGAGATAATAAGCAGTTAATAAAATAATAGTGACATTGGGTTTCCCATAACAAAGGAAAACACGAACAATGCCACATTAAATGAAAGAATCTGAAATGTTCCATGTTTAAAGAAAAATATTTATATAATAAATATTAGGAGAACTATCTCAACAAATAAAGTGTTTTTGGATAGTGGAATAAGGCATTTTTTCTAAATTTTCTGTCTTTCTGATTTTACAAATAAAAAAATATGAACAAAATAGAGAAATATGATTTTTTTCACTCAAAGGGCTTGTTTTCTTTTTTCTTTTTATTAATTAACTAATTAAATTTTTCCCCTTACATTGTTGTAGTCCCCATAGTTCTGCCACTGTATCACCTGTGAACCATCACCATATTCCCTTGTGTTCATCCTTTCCTGTCTTGCCCCCACTCCTGCCCCCTCTTTTGCTGTTTGCCTCAGTTCGATGGTCAGCCTTCCAGTTTTGACTTTTTCTTGACCTTTTGTTTGATTTTAGAGAAGTGTGATTTGTCTGGAGTCTTGGATACTTATAAAATGAATGAGATAGCAGAAGTCAGCAAAGCAGAATACAAAACTGATGATACATTTATAAATTCTTTATTCATTCATTTCTTAAACAAATATGTGAAGGACTACTATGCAAAGCACTTTAATAGGCCCTAGGATTGTGATGGCAAGTAAAACAGAAAACACTCATGGAGATAAAAATGTATGCAAGAGGACAAGAATTGGAAGGGAGTATATGTTGAAATGATGCAATTATTAATCTTTTGAATTCTAAATAAATTTTGAAACATTACCATTACATTGCTCTCAGATAAAAATTACTTTTTAAATAAAAATGCCAAGGAATACTAGTACAACAAAGTGAAGACCACCCAGCACTAGAGCTTTATTAGCTTTCCAGAATTATCCACAAGAATTCACCAGACTATTTGTTAGCAACTTCTTTTACATAAAATTTAGAATCACTGAACCCAGAATAAAGGAAAGAAATCCCATGATGAGATGCACAGACAATTTTGTTTTGAAATGACATTTCTTACTGAGTGAGTTGACTTGCTCTGTCATCACTACCAGAACCTACTGAGTGACAATGTCGCTCATCCACTTGATATAAACTGTTCTACTTAACCAATAACTCAAACATTATGAGTATCTATCATCTCATTATCTCTATTTTATGAGATAGATTTCTAAGATTTATTTTGGGGTACATCTGGAATGGATTACTTTATCCTTTTAGTGCCTCACTCCCCTCCTCCGCCTAAAAACAAACACACCTGCTCTCTTGTTTTTAGATGAGGGAGCTGCCTGCCCTTTGCAGTATGTACTTATCCTGGTTCTTCCTAGCTGCACCTTAAAGCTGCTGTGCTTGTTGTGGTTACAGGTGTATGTCACCTTCCAGCTTTGCCAGTCCTTGAGACCTGGCAAATACTTGTCTATGACAAATGTATCGATATTCCTAGTTCAGAAGTGTCAGACTCTTAAGTGGGCCTGCAGATTCTTTTCTAAAAAAGGAGAATTAAATCACAATGGATTTGTATATCAAATCATCACACTGAATGCTTTCAATACTTTCAATTTTATCTGCCAATTATACCTTAAAAAAACAAGTTAGAGTCTGGCTTGTTTTGCAAATTCAGAATATCTGGCAACATCCCCATGTGTAACAGCTGGTTGCAGTTGAGTGGTGGCTGGCTGCCTCCTTTGGAAAGGTCAGGCACTTTTCAGTTACCTCCAATTTTTACTACTCCCTGTTGTATTATTTGGGGCTCCTTTTCACATTTCCATTACCTTCCTGGCCCCTGTGAGGCATCTGAGTTTGACACCTCTCCCCCAGGTCACTGATTCTCAAACTTGACTGTGCACAGATGAATCACCTGGGGGAGGTTTTGGGTTTTGTTTTTAATGCAGATACCAGACCATAGCATATGATTTAGTGGGACTTAGTGAGGCTGAGAATCTACACGTGAAAGAGTACCTAATGTGAACTGTGCAGGGGCTTCCCAGTCACAGTTTGAAAATCACTCTGGGAGAGGCTCTGAGGGTAACTTGGCCCCTAATTATGATAGTAAGAAACACTGTGAAGGGGCTTCCCTGGTGGTGCAGCGGTTGAGCGCTGGCTTGTGAAGCTGCCTGCAGCCTCTGCAGCGCCGGTTCGTTCCCCGGCCACCGGGTGAGGGTCCCGCATATGTGCAGACCTCTCCTGCCGCCCGCTGCTCCCCTCAGCAGTGTATTTCGTCAGTCTGCCTGTTCTGTTCCCTGCTCTGGCTCTGGTGAATTCTCTCACCCTCCCGGACTTCTGACTGTGCCCAGTGCTTATATAAATAAATAAATCTTTAAAAAAAAAAAAAAAAAAAAAGAAAGAAAAAGAAAAAGAAACACTGTGAAGTTGTCAGGTGAGTTTCTATGCTCCAACCCCAGGGACTGTGATTTGATAAATATGGGAATCTATATTTTGAAAAGTTACCTGGATGTTGCTAACATAAAGGCAGCCATGACTCCGGGGGACTGAAGGCCTGGGAATTATTGATACATACAGGGCGTCCTCATTTTAAATTCTTCACAGGTTTTTGGAAACTATAGTTTTAAGCCAAACAGTATATAACAAAAGCAGATCCTTGAGTAATGTTTCATTCCTCTTCGGCTGGGATTTTGTTTTTCTCATCAACCTTCTAATGAAATGACATCATTTGAAGACCTGTTATATATTTAATGACAGAAAGGCAGTGAGTATGATGGAAATTATCTGAACGCCTCTCCCCCAGAAATTATACGAATGCCTCTCCCCAGATCTGAACGCCTGTCTGACTTCCTGATACTTTGTTTGATGAGAGATAGCAGGATGAAATACAATTTCAGATTTTTTCTCTTTTTTTTTCTAAGACCATTTCTGGTTAACTTTACTTTTCAGCAGCTCTGACTTCCTTAATTTTATATGTCAAGAATCTCGGGCTACACAATACAGTGAAGTTGACTCTGGGTGGAGGTGAGAGTTTGGAAAACCAGTGGCTCAAAGACATGAGAACAATGTCACTTTTCTATCACTTGTGATCTGCAAGAAATTGAAAACTGATTTGAGGACAATGAAGGACATATGGAAAGTTTAATAGGGTAGCAGAAACCAGTTTCCTACTTCTTACAAAATCAATTTCTTCAAGGCCTCATTCTCACAGCTTTGTCATCTTATAATAAATTCTGGGTGGTCATGAACTTTATCCACCAGTGAATGAGGACTCTCTTTCATAGGTGGTGCAATCTCTTAAACTCACATCACCCCACCTTGACAGATGGAAGGTTTTCCACAGCAGTTACTTAGTTCTGTTATACCGGAAAGGAGGGAAATGGACCATTAATTCAGTTTAATCGATAGGCACTGAGTACCTATTATGAGCCACACACTGAGCTAGAAGCTTGGGGCTTAACCTAGTGGAGGAGAGAGACACATGCTAACAAATAATTATACCACTGTGTGATAGATCTAGAAAAAAAGAATGTACAAAAAAGCAGGAAGTTTGCACAGGCAGGAAAGTGATTAACTGTGACAGAAAAGGGGTGGGCAGCGAATATGCCCACCCAGTGATGTTTGAGCAAAGATGTGAAGGTACATGAGGAGTTTCAGGCGTACACAAGGGGAAAGAGCATTCCCAGCAGCGAGCTTCCCCTGGCAGGGCTGGGGACCTCAGTGTGCATTTAGGCCCAGCTGAGCAGAGTGCAAAGGGTGAGTATCGAGAAGGGGTTGTGACAATGAAAGGTCTTGAACGCCACTGTAAGCTGCTTAGCATTCAGCCTATAGATTAGGGTTTGGCAGAGGGTAGGTGGTTCATGAGAGGATTTTAGGTTGTTCGGGGACTTGACATTAAATAACACTGAATCACATAGTGAGAAAATTAATCCCTTTTCAATTAGTGTTTAATCCTTCTGTTAATTCAAGGAGAAAGCCTCAATTTGGTGTCAGCATGTCTTCAACACTTTCTTAAGACCTGGAAACTTTCCTTTTAAAAAGGGCCCAGGCAAGCTAGAACTGCTTTGTTTTCACTGTGTACTTATTTTAATAATTAATTTCTATTTATGGCAAGGGTGCTGGTTTTTTCATTAAGGTCATGCTGGGAAGATTTTTGAAAATAAATTTAAGTGAAAGAGTAAATTAACTTTTAAAATGCGGAGCAGGGGATGATGCAGCGATACAATAAAGATGATGAAGGTTGTGCATCAAATGCCTCAAGTTTGGGAAACAAAGCTGTCCCTTTTAGGGGCTAGTGGAAGGGGGTCCAGCAGTCCATTTAGTGAACTAGTCCTGTTTCTGACAGCAGCTTGGGAAATTCAGTAGAGCACAATCATGGAGGCAGAGAAGTCAGTTAGGAGGTCGTGAACTGGGCAGAGATGGGGTGGCCATGGTCAAGTCTGTTGGGTTCTCCTGGTCTTTCCCAGTGTTACTTTGTGCCAAGGGTATTCTACATGTTCTCTTGGCCCAGGCTGGGGCTGAATCCTGATGGAGATGTGACCTCTTAAGTGGCTGCTGCCTGACAAGTATTAAAGGCAAATTTGGAGTGAAGGTAGAATAAGACTTGGTTATTTTTCTAGTAGCCCAGCTTACTGTAGATTTTATTTAGAAAAAGATGCATTCTCAAAAAATTTAACAAATACATTCTCATTAATATAAGCAGGAAACCTTATCTTTAAATTTGATTTCCAGTGTCACTCATTCTAACCTGTGGCCCAGCTGTAGTGCTTCTATGCTGTTAGCTCCTCAAAATCCCTTGCTCTCCCCAGGTCTGAGATGGACACCTGACTGTAGAGGATGCAGGATAAACACTATTTTTTGTCCCTATTTGGGAAGTGTTGAAACACTGCTCTCCTCTCCTGCTTTTCTGGCTGTGGTTGGCCATTTAGGGGTTATAGTACAATACCCAGCTCAGTGCCGAATGGAACAAGGAAGGCGAAGGTTAGGTTAGCACAGAAGATATGAGCTGTCTGTCCTTAACAAGATCTAGGAATTTTTTCCTAAAGAAAACAATGTTTCAATAAAAACGCTCCTCATCGGGCCTCCCCTATGGCACAGTGGGTTGAGCGCAGAGCCGTGAAGCTGTCTGCTGTCTTTGCAGCACCGGTTTGATTCCCAGCCAGCCAGGGAGATTCCCACATGGCACGGCAGACCTCTCCTGCCGTACCCGCTGCTCCCCTCAGCAGTGTATTTTCGTCTGTCTGCCTGTTTTGCTCCCCACTCTGTCTCTGGTGAATCCTCTCACCCTCCTGCGCCTCTGGCCTGTACCCCAGCTCTTGTATAAAAATAAATAAATCTTTTAAAAAAATGCTCCTCATCTTTTTTTTTTTTTTTTTTTAAGATTTATTTATTTATATAAGCACTGGGTACAGTCAGAAGCGTGGGAGGGTGAGGGAATTCACCAGAGCCAGAGCGAGGAACAGAACAGGCGGACTGACGAAATACACTGCTGTGGGGAGCAGTGGGTGCGGCAGGAGAGGTCTGCGCACCATGTGGGATCCTCGCCAGTGGCTGGGGATCGAACCAGCGCTGCAGAGGCTGCAGGCAGCTTCGCAACCCAGTGCTCAACTGCTGCACCACCGGGGAGACCCAACTCCTCATCTTTTTTATTTGAGTTTATGAAGTATTTTTATGTATATCAACTCACCGAAACCGAAACCTGTATCAATAATTTAAAATAGCACAGTAGGTACTCAATAAATATTTGTTTAATGAATGACTATAATTTAACATGGAGAAAACTGAAACTCAAGGAGGTTTTGCAAGAATATACAGAATATTCTGGAGCTAGAATTTGAAACCAGAGCTTCTGTTTCTCCCTCTCAATCCATATCTGTCTGCTTGGTCTCAAACTGAAAATACATGATACAGATACCACTTGGTGTCTATAGAACTATTAATGCCATATTTCTGCTATATTATGGGCCAAATAGGCTTTTGTGGCCTGGCCTGAGGTCTTAACAGTCACAGATCACATTGTTTCAATGGAAAAATCAATTCTGAGTAGGAGCTTAGTTCATCAGCAAATCATGATAACTTAGCTGTATACTGTATTTCTGTATAGATATATGACAGATATTAAAACAAAGATTTAGTATTATCAATTTAAAAATCACACACACACATTTCAATTCTTAGAGTTCTTAGGCTTTCTGGGCAGCTGTATCTTAGCAGAATGTTACAAACCACGAAGTTATTTGCACATTTGTGGAAGGTCTTCAAAACCAGGTTCTGTAAGTTTGCTAATGATTATTGACCACTGTTTCTCTAGCTTCAGGGCAACCTGGAAGAATCAGGAGGATGGAGAATGGATGCTTCTTTGAATTATACTCACAAAACCTGGAGAATTTGATATTGTCTCTTAAGCATGGTGTATCATGCTTAAATTTTCAAATTCTTCTTATATTGAACCATTGCTATTTTTTAATATGTATGTTTTATCCTTCAGGAGTATTGGAGCAAAGAACAAGAACCATAATACTGCCAGAGTAAAACAACATGAAGCTAAGGTGATATTTTTGCTGAATGAATAAATGAAAGGATGAATACTTTAAGAAGAGTTACCGAGCAGCAGAGTGCAAAATGGTTGGGAGGAAAAAAACTAGAGCTGCAGTGGCCATTCAATACTATTGGTGGGGAAAGTTAATCCATTGTGAAAAAAAGAAGGAAAGATGGAGATACGAGAAACACGAGGGAGACAACACAATCTAATGAAAATAGGGAGAAGCTGAAGATGCGTTGAGAAATCTTGTTCTAAGTTAGAGGGGACGCCATTTTTGCCACATGCAAAGAGACAAATTCAGGAGTCGAAACCCTGGGAAATGCCTACAGTAGAATGTACTAGGTCTGGTTATTGCCTCGCTATTTACACCTCAGTCTCTGAAATTGTGCCCACTAACAAACAGTGTTATGGAGAGGACTAAGGGGAGTCCATTTATTAATTTATTCAACAAATATTCATTGCAATGCAATGCTCAACAAATATTCATTCCCACCTCAGGGATTTCATACTTTTGATTTCGTTCTTTGTAAATGTTGTTCCCTCTGAAATTTGCACAGTTCATTCCTTACTTCATTCTCTGCTCAAATGTCACCTCTTCTGACAGGCATTATTGACCAGTCATTCTCTAAGTCATTACCCTGCTTTTAACTTTCTCTAGTGAGAAAATATATTTGCCTCTTCTTAAAAAAACCACATTACATATTTTTTGCATGTGTTATTGTCTCACCTGATAAAATGTAAGTTCTTTAAGAACAAAGAACTTTGTTATTTACTGCTGTATTTAAAGATTACATTAAGCACTTAACTCAAAAATCCAGACTTTGCTGATTGGATAAAGTGAGGACAGAAATCTTGGAGTGGAGAGTGAGACAATGTATATGAGTTGATTCAATGAGATGTCTGGAGACTGAACTAAGAGATGTAAGGCGCATAGATGACTTGGTTAGAGTTGTAAAGTCATAAAGAGGTCATACTACATCTTGTCATGGTAAATCAAAACCACATTCACATAAAGGCTAAGGTAGTACAAAAGAAGACACTGATGTACAGAAAGAAGGTTGAAACAGATGGGAAGTGAGAGTTAAGAGATGAGCTACTTGATTTTAGGGGAAAGGAAAAAGAGTAGTTGCCCATAGTTTGCAGTGGTGGAGCTTATCACACCAACTGTGCCCATGCACATATGCCTCCTGTTCTTTACCTGTAATTTTTTAGCACAAATTCCTTGTTTTTGAGCTTCATGGAGTGAGTTTCTACTCCTTACAACTGCATGCCCTCTGACAGCAATAGAAATGACCAACAGAACTTTCTATGAAGAAGGAAAATATATATCTGTGCTGTCAAATACAGTAGTCACTTCCCACACGTGGCCACTGAACCCCTGAAATGGGGCTTGAGTGCTGAGAAACTGACGTTGGAACTTTACATCATTTAAATTAATTTTGGGGGTTCTTTCTGTTTTTGGTTCTTTCTTACTCCAGGAGTCAAAGGCAAGAAACACAATCAGCAAAAGAAAATGAAAGAGCATAAAAAGAAAAACACAATGGTGTCCTAAAATACAAGAAGAAGGTGTTCTACAGAACCAAAATCTATAAGAATATTAAGGAGGATGAGTTTGGTAAAGTCCCATTAGGAGCAGTGTTAATTTTTCTTATTACTTTAATGGGAAAAACCTGGATTCAGACAATGGGGTTAAACAAATGATGAAACAATCCATTCAAAGGCAAATTATCCAGCTATTAAAAACAATGGGAAATGTTAATGATACGGGGAGATATTTCTAATATATGGGTAAGTTAAAAAATTATAGGATGACACAAATTTTATAACATATATATATGCCTAGATCTCTGGGCTGTGGATTTAAGGGTGATTTTTTATTTTATTCTATGATATTTTATTAACTTTCAGAACTACCCACGATAAAATGGCTGCATCTTTTCACGTTGCATTGAGCTAAAAGGATAGTAAATACAGCTACTATTAGTAAATTTCTAATACTATATTACATTAGTAATTTCTAATAATACATTACATTAGTAATCTACATAGGAAGTCATTCACATTTTCTTTTCAACCCTTCTAGACACAGACTTTGATATCTTTATGGGTTTATAACTGCAATTATAGGTTGGTGGCAGAACTGCAGAGATTGCTAAGTCTTCTAAGACAAACATACATTTCCCACAGCCAAAAAAACCAAAAAAATAAAAAAAACCCACAAAACCACCACCCAGGAAATGGACTAAAAGTTGCTTGTAGTCTTGTGGATGGTTTCCTAGGATGCTGTAGCTGAAAGTTATATTTTAGACACCACTAGATGGCTCTGCGTGCCTGCAACCAGGTGAGGCACATGGGATGAATTCAAGTATGGATTTGTCATTCATTTTCAGGTGTACACTCAACATTTCCTTCCATGTGTAACACAATGTATGATGTAACTCAAATTAATTCCTCCTATAGCATCAACACAATAACTGCTCTCTATATGTACCTGTTAAATTCACAATAGATAAAAGTAAATTCCCTGTTTAATGGAATCCCTGTTTAAGTATCTCCGATTGGAAATGAACACAGAGAATTTCACAACTCAGCCAGATTGTGATTCTGTCAGATAAAGGCATGCTAAACATTTAGTTTTATTTATGGAAATAAACATTTTAAATCTTTAATCTGCAAATTATTGACTGGATATGAGTTGAGACCTTCCATACAAACCACCAAAGATTGTGTGCAGGAGTACAGTGAGAGAGTTCAGCTAATGGTCACTCTAACTGAAGAGAAGTGGCAACTCCTAAGTCATTCCCAAGAATACTACTGAAGGATCCAGATCAAGTTACTATTTGGAACTATCCAGACTCAACCACTGGCAGAGGATGAAAATATAAAAGTAGACAAATACAAAATCCCATCTTGTAATATTGAAATGCCATCAATTCCAAATGCCCAGATTTCAGAAATTAAGTTAACTTGGAGGTTTCAGGAAATTAAAATTTTTCTTTTTGTCTCTTCTTTTATGCCAATGCCCAGTTGGAGTGACAATAGTTTTCTTTAATTCTACCCAACTGTTCCTGAAAATTTTAAAGCATTAGCCTGGAGAAACAAAATACATCAAAATGTTACTCAAGGTCATCTGTGGACACCCATGGGGTAGTACTGCATATGCATCATTTTTATATTCAGAAAAGCAATATGCATTTTTAATATCCCTCAGAGTTGTGTGCATCAAACAATTCTGATATAGTCAGCATTCAATAAAACACGGAGTTTGCCTTATGGGTATCTTTTTCCTACAAGCCTTAGTATATCACAGTGCTGTTGTCCCTTAAGCTTTGAGCCATAAGTCAGTTACATTAGTAACTAAAAAACCTATAGGAAAAAGGGGGACATTTCTGAACCTTCCATCCATACCAAGTTAGATCCTATCCTTTCTAACAACCCCCTTCCTTCCAAGAACCCTAAAATATCATTTGGGTGATGGTAACAAGTTGGGGGGGAGGGTCACTGCATCTTAAAAGACCCAAGCTTTATCTCTCTTGAATTTTTTCAGTTGTTCAGCTGCAAAATGTGTTAAGCTGAACCAAAATCTGCCTCTTCAGGCTGGGTCAGGTCAACTTCTCTTTTTATCTCCTCCATGTATAAGTCTATACAAGTGTTATAATAATTAGTTCCTTATTGCCACCATAATAAATTGCAATCAACAGTGTTTTAAAACACAAACACATTCTCTTATTATTTGTAACTGGAAGTCAAAAATCTGAAATCAATTTCACTGGACTGAAGTCAAGGTGTTAGTAGGTCCTTCCAGAGCCTCTAAGGAAAGAAATCATTTTTTTTCTTCTTTTTTTTAGCTTGTAGTCTTCCATCTACAAAGAACATCACCCCAGTCTCTGCTTCCATCATCCCATAGTCACAGTACCTTCTCCCCTAAATTTCTGCGTCATTCTTATAAGGAGCATTGGATCCACCTGAATAATCCAGGATAACTTCCCTGTCTCATGCTGCTTAATGGACTCACAGCTGCAAAGTCCCCTTTACCATAGAAGGTAAAGTAATAACTGGTTCTGGGGATCTAGACAGGGGGAGTTTTGGGGCGCATTCTCCAGCCTAAATGTGCCAACTCGGTAGGCCCACCCCCACAATTTTTGCCACTTCCTTCTTTCATTTGCCCAGATGGAAGGTGGTAAATACCAAGAATGAGAACTGGGAAATGCTACCTAAACCTGAATCCCAACCCAGATGTTCCAATCCAATCTTTTCCTAATGAGCCAGGCACATGGGAACTGCACATAACGTATTGGAGAATCAAGTGTGAATGTCATTTACATTCTACTGTTCCTTATGTTTGGATCCTGGTAGTAGATAAGGTAAGACTTGTGAATTTCTCACTGATACTAACAGAAATAGAACACTGTTCTCTGTCAGAACTGCTCCAAAGATCCAGTCACTCTGAACCGACACAATGGAGCAACTAGTTGAAACTGGACCACAAAGTTCACATCACCACTAACCAACTTTACACACCTAACCTGAGTGCACTTCAGTGAACTGGAACTCTAAGCGGGGTTCCAAAACAGGAGGTCACTTCCTAAGCCTGAATATAATACACATATTAAATATGCACATAGTAGTACTCTGGATAGCAGGTTAAAGTATTTGAGTTCTAATCCTATTATTTTTTATTAATCTTGCCATGTCAACACTTTGTACCATCATTTTCATAATAAGAAAGCAGGTTCAGGTTCCGCGCTTAGAACTTTATGTTCATGATGTCATTCTCACCATAACTTTATGGTATAATCATACGGATCAAGAAATTGAGGTATGGAGTCATTAGAGCTGTTTCTCAAGGTAAGATGTTTAGAAAGTTGTAGTGTTAAGATTCAAACATAGGTTTGTGCTTCTCAAAAACTTATTCTCTTAACATCTATCTTTCCCTTCTCAGTTATTATTATCTCATTTGCAAAATAAAGATAATACTATTTGCCCCACTTTCCTCACGAAGTAATTGTGAAGATGAAATTAAGAATAGATGTGAAAGGGCCTTGATCAATTTGAACATACTCTCCAATTTATTTTTTCCTGAAATCTTTATTTTCATTTTGAATTATTAAAAGAACTGGTAAAGAAAATGTGAAGGTAATATTTTTCTTCACTTACTACTTTTAATTATCTAGGCAACACATTTATTTTTAGAAAAATAGAAGAATGGATAGGGGAAAATGTGTAGTTCAACTATCTAACTATAATTACTCTTAACAATTTTATAAATAAAATTCTAGACTTTATATTTTATAGATCATTTATATACATTTTATAATTTTTTTCTTTCTGTGTCAGCAATTGTTTTCATTTTAAATGGATGTATACTATTCCATTGTAAATGTAAAGAGATATAATTCATTTAATTAATTAAATTCCTGTTATTGGGCTTTTAGTGTGAAATAGGCTTTAACAATCAAACATAGAAGTAGACAGCTCTCTTTCATCCTTTTATTTTCTGTAATTCAAAAACAGTGGTGAATCCAATCTATCCTTGGAGTATAGACTAGCACGTTAAATTCAGAACAGCTACTAGTCTGTTTTCTTCTTAGTGACTTTTCAGTTCCTACAATACATACATCTTTCTAAAACTCTACATGTTGTCTACACATTGTTACCTACCTCACAGGTCAATTAGGGTTATATGAGCTCATCTGCTAGAAGCCTTGAAAAATCATAAATGTTTCAAAAATATATGATTGAATTTCCCCCCGAACTTATGTCTCAAATGAATACCAATGAATCATGATTCAGTCTAAATAAAAAGAAGTCCACCCACTTAATTCTTTATCACTTGAACCCAGGAAGGCTAATCCCTGGCCACCCCTGGCCTTTCAGAAGGCTAATCCCTGGCCACCCCTGGCCTTTCAGTGGCAAGGTTTATGCCAGCTGCTAAAATACCAATCCAGGGCAATATGATCACCTGCTCTCTTACTACAGATCAAACAATCTCCCCTGAAAGTGCCTGAATCTTACATATTCAGAGGGGGAATCTTACATATTGAGGTATTAGCCTAGGAGCAGGAGGGAGAGATCACACAACTGGTTTACTCCTGGCTCACTTTTCCCCCTTGGATTTTTTTCTCCCACCATCCCTAAGAGGAAAGATCTGAGAAAGAGAAATGTGTGGCTTGAAGATTTCTATTTATTTGTTTTTCTTGCATTTACTCAGCAGAGGCAGATATTGAGATGTTTTTTCTTCCTTTTTGCCTAGTTTTATAAGTCTAGCCTCACATTTCTGGTGCTGAGAGCTCCTCCACTCTTCTGTGTTATGAGCTGTATTATAGGTAGAGTGGGCAGAAGACAATGAGATTCTCATCTCTACATTTAGTGGTGCGACTGAAGTACCTTGCTATAAAGCCCACTGTCTTCTAGGGTAAAGGTACTCCAAGTAGCTGGTTTTTCTAAATGCTTGTTAGCTGTGCATGATGAGATAAGGAGCTCCTGCCACTATAAACCAGCATGCTGCTTTCTTCATCAGGAAAGACTTGCTGTGACTATAATGTCAATGAGCTAAACATTATGCTTCGTGGTATAGTGAATGGAGTGGGGGTGGTGGGATAAGACTGTGTGGCCATAGTCTCAGAAGTGATTTACTCTAAGTTTGATTACAGGAGAAACTTATGATCAACATGAGAGGCCAACGTTTCTGAAAAACTTTCTTACTGAACTTTCTATGGTAACACCAAAGACTCTACTATAAACAGTGTTAGATATGCCACAGGTTAAAAGTTGCCTTTGATACAGAAACAGTACCTATGGCATGTCTTCTACTCCCAGGTAAGTAACCTACTTGGGAACTAGTTGTTTTTGTTTTCTTTTGGGCTAAACCCAGTTGCTTTTTTTAAGAGAAGGGAGATAAGGAAGTAGAAGGCAAGGTAAAGATGAAGAAATGTTGTATTGAATCAATCCCAGTTGGGTTAATAACTATTAATGGAGAATTAGGATTGCATGATTCTTACCAGATCATCACCGATATCTCTTTACTAGTTATTTTGCTAACACTACAAGTTTTTTCAAAGAACTTTACTTTCTTATTTGATTCACAAAACAGCTGTCAGATTGGTAAGCTACCTTCTTTGGTCTGATAAACATAGATGCTCTGAGATAGAGGCACTTGGCCAAGATTAAATAATCAGTAAGAGAGAGAAGTGGACTGAGAGTCTTTGACTACTATTTAAAATACTTTGCATTATAGCATGCTCTTTTAACCAACATGGCTGGAAACTGACTGAAGGTATTCATGAAAGAAAATCCAATGACACAAAATCCATGGTGCCTTCTGCAACATGAAAAGACAAAACATTAAGGAATTATACTTTGAAATTGGTTTTCAGATAACTCAGATACTTAGTTCAGCCAATTCAATTATAAGTTAACTCGAAGATATAATAGTTGAAGAAGATCAAAGATCAAATATTCTCCATGGTTATACTGTGGCAGGCGCAAAGAAGTGTGGGTGACAAAGACTAATTGCCCAATGAATAATATCTGCTAGTCTCTTCTGCTCTACCTATTTGTTAACATTGTTAAAATTTCCCAAATCCAAACCACGAATCTCCAAATTAGTCCCAGATCTCTGTTCTTCCAGAGAAACCTGTGAACTATCACTGCTAAGGAAAGTTTTGCATCGCTTGACATTTAACTTGAAATCATTTATCTTCAAGTCAGCCACAATTAGGTGCTACTATCAGCCATTCATCATGAATTGTGGAAGAAAACATTTCCCACAGAAGACAGACGGTGCTTTGCATAGATCAAGTCAAGGAAAACCAACTCAGGTGAAAGCAGATGTTTAAAAAATAAATGCTCTTAACTTATCTCCTGATGAGTCACCTCAATTAAGTTATATATGGTGTCATTGTTTGTTCCCTGACCCACACAAAAGTTGTGCTAGCCAAATTCCGATTAATGAGCTACAGCACTTAGCCCTATCTTATCAAAGAATGTGGACCTTCTAAAACACTTATATTTCCATGGGAACAAATATATATTAGTTAGTTAGCATATATGGCTCACACGATAGGCAAATTGTGGTTGGCACATTCAACAAGTGCAGTCACTTTTTAATAGCCTGGGTTTGGATCTAAGTCAGAAGATTATTCCATCAACTCTGTTTCCTGGAACCAATATGGAATCATGAAATAAACAGTTTAGAAAGAAATGTGCATCTGTCACTACTTCAGCAGGTAAATTTAAGGAGTTGATGGGAAACTATACAAAACCACTGGGAGATAAATTAGTACAGGACAGGGGAAGAATAATAACTGCAGGAACTTAACGTAACTTAAAAAATAAATGTAACAGGGCCCATAGACATCATCTTCATTTAAAGGTCATAGGAAAAGAATTTAGAACTAAGAAGTGACCATTTTAATAAAATGAGGTAACTTCAAGCGAAGGTTTGAATGTGGTAATAAAGTCTGATTTTACTTTTGATGGAAATGTGATTTGACTCTATCTTAAGTACAAAGTTATACTGTTTATTATACAGAGAAAATACACATGATTTCCAAAAGTGGGTAAGTTAAGTATCTTCCTTTTAATGGATTTTCCTGTTCGAAAGAAGTTGGTTCTTTCCAAATTGATGCTCGCATGCATTTATGTTTGAATAAAGAGGGTACTGAAATAAAATTATTGTGCCTTTCTCAGGGGGTTTGATCATTTCAGGGGGTTGATCATTCAGGAATTATGGCAAGATGCTATCAAAACTGTTATGAATTAATTAAAGCCTTCATATGAAAGAAGTTAGTGACCCAAGAAAGTGAGAGAAAACATTATGTTGCTCCTGCTCTAAAAGTAATTTTGATTTGTCTGAACAAGAGACACACTTTGATTTCACTTGACTATGTGGACAAGTTCACTTTCTTCTTGAATCCTTTATTTAGACATTGGCACAATCAACAAATTAGATCACAGGGCAGTAGATACCAGTGAGGACAATGGCTAAATTAAATCAATTTTCTTTAATGTATAAAATGACTTTGACATGCTTTTATATTTAGGAAGTAAAAACATAAAAAAAAATCCCATGAGTATATTAGAGAATGGTTCTCTTTTCAAATAAAGGGAAATATCAGTTATTTTTGATGAAAGCAGACTGTGGTCATATCCTAAAATTATATATTACAATGACTTGGCTTTTTACTTATTATAGAATATTAGAAGATGACATTTAAGTGATACACTAAAAGTAAGGTAAGTTAGAAATGCTTGAATTTAATATATAAAGAGACATGAAAGAAAATGTCCTCAGTTGGACAACTAGATCTGAGTTAATAAAATCATTGCTCCCTTTCAAGATGTGTGTCATGAAAGGAAAGTAAACAAGTGATTCAAATGCATTTCTGAATTGAATTACAGAAGTTAACATTCTTGGCAGAGTATTTATTTTATTGTCAGCTTGCAAGGGTTGTCCTTGAGGACTTGGCCCCCATCCCCAGCAGTCCTCTTAAAGCTTTGAAGTCTAGATGCTGCTTCATGGTTTCTTTGGTCTCTTTGTTGCATTGCTCTGTGTAATGCACAATTTCCCTTCCAACTAAGAAACACTAATTTTGGGGAAAATTCTTTCTATTTAAGATTCTTGACAACCATCTACATATAAGTGGAAAGGAATCTGGAGACTGTGAATACTATTGGCAACTTATGAAGTATTAGGTAATAAAGACGCAATGATGAGAAGCAAGTGATGCTGACTCTTGCATTTTGTTGGCTATGATTCTGCATACATATTAATAATGATGCACCCTATGGAAGCAATTTCATGTTTATAACACTTTGGCCACTGGCAGCATCGTGCACCTGTGTTTTCCGTGTCTTCCCATCTGCTGCCTCCAGTCATTCGGATTCAGGTGAGGGAAATATTTTATATAAAAGTTAATTAGCCTGCACTCTGTAGATCAAATCTCAACAGATCAGCATTAAATAGAAATCATTTGGGCAAGGGCTGAAAGGAACTTGTGCCTGCCTTTCCCAAGATAAAGAATGTTAAGATTCAGTTTTCTAGAGGAAGTTATCTTTAGTGCTCCCTTGGTTTTTTGTGCATAGATTCTATCTAAGTTTTCACTTGCATATGCCTTATTCATTATAGTTTTTTACCCCTGTATATATATAAAAAATGGAAGAGAGGATTTTTTTTTTTTTTTTTTTACAGCAGAGGACAGAGTGAAAATTAGAAGGAGTTGGAAATTCTTCAGTGTCTGGGCACTTTTACTAGTACATGGTGAACTTTGATCAAGTTCTAGAACTTTCTTTAGTTTCTCATCTTTAAAATGGGTCCAACGCCAGTGACCTTTTTCATAAATACCTTATGCAAGGCTTAATGAAGCTTACTATTTTTATCAAAAATGCACAAAACGCAGGATACTCCTACTACTAGGAGTTCTGCCCTCTCCTTAATATTTATCCCATCATTATTGACAACTGCTTAGTGCACAAATTGCTTCTTTCATTGAAAAGACATTTAATATTTTTAATCCATAGTAAAATAAATCACTAGATTCTTCTCCCTTTAGTAATAAACTGGAACATAAACAGGGTGAAAACAGCAACAGCAAACAGCCAGCCTCTGGGTCCACGTCACATAAAAAGAAGGGGCAAAGAAACAATCCCAAACAAGTCTCCCCATCCACCCATTTTTGACGCTAGCAGTTATTTCTAAGGCTCTCCATACCCAAGACTAATTAACCACTCTTCTTTAACCAATTGCTCCTGTGCTAGTGGCAGCGAGCCTATTTACTCAAAGGAATTCAGAGGATGTGATTTCTTACACAATCGCCTTTGGCAACCTTTTTCAAGAAGTCAAAGACAGCAGATGCTGCTCCTTCTGCCACATGCTTTCAGAGTACCTCCAGGGACTGAACCACTGGAAGAATCAGGATCCTCCATCTCCATCACACGTGAGTCTTCAGAATCTCGATTGCTCTCCACTACCCTGAACTTGCGACTTTTACTTCCGCCGAACATCCACTAAGTTTCTCCCAACTGGTCAAACATGAAGATTTTTTTTCACTTATATGCCTCACTTCTTCTGTCTGCAACCTCTAGCCCTCGTTTCATTTCCATTAGCCCTTGAAATGTTTTGTTTTACTTCCACTGAGATCCTTCTACTACCTAAGTTGTGATCCGACCCTCAAAACTATCACGGCTGCAAGTCCCTGTGGTCACGACCCCCAGCAGCGCCCATCTCCACGCGCCAGACTCCTCTCACCTGACTCTCCCGCGGAAACTCATAGCGCACGATGCTGATCACTGGAATGTGCAGGACCGAGCTGACCAAGTCGAGCTCCATCATCTCGCCTTGACTCTGAGGAAAGGCGAGCAGCGCCGATACCCCTTGCACCACCACAGTGTGACACACGCTCTGCAGAAAGGAGAAAGGGTCACTGCTCCACGGCGAGCTAGGGGAGGAGAAGGGCAGCAGTGGCAGATCGCCCAGGCCCGCCTCGATGGCCATCACTACTTCCAAAGACAGATTGTAGGGCAGCAGTCCTCCGACGCGGTTCAAGTTGTCCACGGCAAAAAGGAGAGCGTCCCGTGGCCACAGGGTCTCGGTTCCTGAGCCCTCCTCGGGCTTCCGAGCGCCAGGGGGCCCCCGGCCATGCAGGGCGCTCCCCAGCCAGCGTGCGCCGGGAGAAGGCGCCGGGGGCCGCCAAGTCCCCGGCTCCGGCTCATCCCGCTGGGTCCCTGCCGGGTTGCCGTCTGGAACTCGGCTGGTCGAGCTGGGGGCCGTGGTCCAGGGCTGCAAGTGCACCGCGCCCACCCTCACCGCGTGCCCGATGCGCTTGAGGATCTGGCAGGGCTGCGGGTGCGAGGAGGAGCCAGGCACCCCGGCCAGCACCAGTGCGCAGGGCGGCGGCAGCAGCAGACAGACCCTGCTCAGCAGCCACCACAAACTCAGTCTCCTCATTACTGAGACCCGCAGGGAGAAAGCGCGCCCCCTCCTGCGCCCAGCTTGCCCCGCTGCAGCCGCCGCCTAAGGTCTCCGCCCCCAGGTCCCGCGCGCAGCTCACTCGACGCGGCGTAGCGGTCCCAGAAGCCGGAGCGGTCTCCGCGCCATCCAAGTTGGAGCCTAGCAAGCCCTCGGCAATCTCAGAGCCCGCTCCCAGATTCCTCTGCCGGGCATTCTCTGCCCGCCCGCTCCCTGCGCCGAGCCGGGCAGGCGGGCAGGCCAGCACCTGTCACCCGCGGCTAGGGTGCCCGCTCCCTGCCCGCCCCATCTGCAGGGCGGCTCCGGCACTGCGTCCGGTCCCGCGGGGAGGCTGGGCTGAGAAACAGCCTGAGTTTCGAGGGGGCAACGGTGAGAGAAGAGGCAACGCGCTCACTTGGATTCTTTTCTCTTCCTTTTCCGCCCAGGCGAGACCTGCTTATTTCCTGGGGGTCGTGCAGAAAAAGCTGATCACACCCGTGGTGCGGGAAAGAAGCAGCTCACTGCGCCCTGCTCCCCCGTCGGCCACGCTCTCGCGGGCTCCCCCAGCGCCGGCTTCATTTTGCTTCTTCCCTGGCTACTTCCTCTCTTCCTTTCTTTCCGTCCTCTTTCCGCCCAGTCGCCGCCGCCGCTTGCTTCCTCCAAGAAGCGACGCGACTGGCCAGCAAAGGGTGGTGGTTCGGCTCGGAGCGCAAAGTTCTCCCCGCCTCAGCCGGCGCCTCCCTGTTGCTGAGCCCTGGCGCCAGCCTGTCGCTTGGCTGCGCTAAACGCCCACTGATGGGTAGATTCCCGGGTGGCACTTCCCGCGCCCCTGGAAAGTCCTCTCCCCTCGCAGGCTGCAAGTCGTAGTTGGCGAAATTCCCTGCGTCCTAAGAGGGCAAAGACTTCCAGCTACGGAGAATTGTGACTTGGAGCTGCGCCCGAGGAATTAAAATCCAGAGGTTCAGCGGGACAGGTTCAAAGTGGCTGGGACTTTAACCAGCTTCTCTTCGTGGTGTCGCTTTAAAGGATTTTCTAGCTAAGGGTATTAAAGCAAGAATCATTGGCACACTTCCTTCCCCCAGATTCCTTCTCTCGGGTATTTAAGGATCCCGATGCTTTAAGGTTCGCAGGATTAAACCTGAATTCCAAGCAATTATTTGGTCAAGAAAATAGATACCAAGTCTTTAAAAGAGTTTCAAGTCGTCAACAGCAGCTCCCAATTCAAACCAATAGTCCTTCGGATCGCTGTTTCTAGTAAATTCTGTCATTTGTATGCTAATATAGCAAGGTCAGTAGGTTTGATTTGACCTTTTCTTCCAGGATCTGAATAATCTGGAATTAGAAGGAAAGGAGAGGGTTAAGGGCAGGCCTGTGATTTCCACACATACAGTAGATTTTATTTATTTATTTATTTATTTATTTTGGTCACAGTATCATTTAGAAAGAGTAGGAGATATCCAAGGGGCAGAGCAAGTACCGGGATCAGCAATTCTGAATTTCAATACCACTTCAGAGAACCATGACCTTGGCAATTTATTTCACCTGACCTTGCCCTCCAGTTTGGATTTGCTAAATTGTTATGCAAATACAGTTAGCTTTTAGCTCTGAAGAGTTGTTTTAATTCGTGAGCTGAAGTTTGCATCTGGCTTTAAATCCTTGGGATGAAGAGGTAATAGCTAAATAAAATTCCCAAGAAGGCTGCAAACTGAATGTTGTTTTCCTCAGCACAGACCTTTAAAAGCATCTCAGAGCAAAACTTACCTAACACTCCAAACAACTCTTGCAAGGCTGGGATGCCAGAGAGGAAAAGGCCAGGAAGGAAAAGTGAAAATCCTAGTGGAGGCCCAACCAGAAGGAAAGGGGCCCTTCTGGGGTCCTTGAGAGCCTCCCAGACTTGGAAACCAAACTACCTTTTTTGCCTGCTCAAAACTCACTCTTGCTCCAGGGGCTGCCACAGATTGGAATCTGAATAAGGAAGGTGCAGAATTTCCCTCTGCTTGCAATGCAGGAAGGCCAAGAAGCTGTTAAAAATCCTGTAATAATTTAACAGTGTGATATCCATAGAAAGAGATTGTTTCAGGTTTCCTGCCCCACCCAAGGAAGGGTGTAGCTGAGCAGTGAGGAGAAGCTAAAAGAGACTGGGAAAAGGACTTGGGGGGAGAAAAAGGAAGGAGAGAAGGCTTGGAGGAGCCACTTAGAGCAGAGAGAGATGTGACGAAGCCATGCTAGCTTTTTGGCCTTGGACTTCTACCGGGGACTTGGGGCACATGGAAGGAGACACTTGGAAGAGACATGGTGAGAGACCTGTGGGGATGCTGACAATGGCAACCTTTATCTTGTATTTTGATTTTGCTGTTTTCCTTCCAGATTTGCCTGGAGGAATCTTTCCTATGGATCTCCACTAGAAGGTGTCTCAGATTTGTAGCAAGCTTTCAGGCCTCAGTGGCCCCGCTTTGGGTCAACCCTATTTGGCTGGGCATTTACCCACAAGGGGATGGGTAACTTTGAGAATTTCATGGAGATGCTCTTTTAAGTATATTCATTCTCTTTTCTCTATTGCACACCAATTGTCTCTTTACTGCATGCTAATTGTATTCAAGTTCTTTTCTATTGAAGGTTTTACCTGCTAAGAGTATGTTTTGTATCTATGTGGTGGATGGCAAAACCTATTTAGAGCAGACAGGTTTTGGGGTCCTGGGATGCCCCTCATTCTCCCCACTAATAGTAAGGGGATGTATTTGTCCTTTTTGAGTATGTGTGCATTGAGGAGTATCATATTCGGGTTATGTGTGAGTGATCTTATTTCTTGACATTACATATATATTCAAATCAGGTTCCTAAGAAAATAAATGGTGAAGAATAGATGGATCTAATCCTTAATAGCATCCTAAAGTCACTGTATGTGTGTTAGTGCTCTCGTTCTCTGTGCTTACCTTGAGGGAGCAGGTTGATCTGGTCGCTCACAGAAGTGAGGCTGCTTCCTACTCTTGGGGAGATAGTGCTGGCTGATCTGGTCGCTCACAGAAGTGAGGCTGCTTCCTACTGTTGTAGAGATGGTGCTGTGCCAGGTCAACATAAAACTGTCCTTACACTTGTGAATGCTGAATGAACAGTGAAGGTGAAGTGTAGCTTTCCCTTCTGATGTTTCATTTCTTTCCTGGGTTTTTCAACTATGATACATTAATTTCCTTTCTTAGATTATTTATGACTGCAATCTGAACCTCTTTTTCATGACACTTTCCTATTTCTCCCCATCTTCTTCCCCCCCCCCCTTTTCCATGCTTCAATGACCATCATTTTGTATCTCTTTTAGAGTCAGTCATCAGTTTGACAACCATTTGTTAAGCTCCTACTATGTGCCGGACATTATTGTAGAACTGTCCTGGAGATAGATTGTCTCTAGTTTAGAGAGGTTGAATTTTACCCCCCACCCCTAAGTCTCATATATGAGTGAACAAAATGCTAACGATGAGCTTATATTCTTGTGGAAAGACAAATAAAACAAACAAATAAGTAAATAAGGGCTATATTAGTTGACGCTAAAGAGGAAAATGAAGGTGCAAGGGTGAAGTATTAGAAGAGAAGGTTGTAATTTCATCTGGGGAAGCCAGGGAAAACCTCTCTGGGAAGAAACTTTAGAGACCTAAAAAGAGGTGAGGGGAGGAAGTGATTCATATGGATACTCAAAGCAAAAATCTCCAAGCAGAGGAAAGGGCAGTGCAAAGGCCCTGAGGTGGGTATATTTCAGTAACAGGGATTGTATATTTCAGTAGCAGGGATGGGTCCAGAGTTTCTGGAGCAAAAAGGTCTAGGATGAAAGTGGTGGCAGGTGAGGTCACAGAGCCAATGAGGAGGTAAGCCAATGAATAATTTTGAATTGCACTCTGAAAAGAATGAGAAGTCTTTAGGGAAGGAGACAGTAGACAGAAGAGTGCCTGGACTTAGGTTTTAGCAGATCCTTCTAGCTGCTCTGTCAATAATAGGTGAAAGATTGGCCAGGGTGGAAGTCAGGAAACTGCCTGTGAGACCATTGAACTAATAAGGGGAAAGATCATATTTTTGTTAAATAACAATATCGCTAGGCCAGTGTTACCATTCCCATTCTATAAAATAAGAAATTGTATTTCAGAAAAGTTGATTCAATTTGTACAGTCATCACCTAGTGTGTGGCCACGTGGATTTGAAATTCTAAGTTTGTCGCAGCTGCGTTGTTGGTAGAAAGAATCAGCCAAATTTCAAAATTGGCTCACCCAGAGAAGATGAAGCTCTTTTTATTATGGATTCGAAATGAGAACTACTGATCTAAGAACCCATGTTGGAGAGTCAAAACAAAATCAAATCCAAATGCTCACAATTTAAAATGTGCTTTGTGCACATCTGTGTTTTCTGGTACCAACAACGGGTAGATTAAAAGTTGAGATATTCTGGAGTCAGCCCGGGAGAGACTGCAGTGAAGGATGCTGTGGGAATCAGGAATCAGGATTCTATTCTCTGCAGCATCTCCTGATGGGTGTGACATTTAACCTCCAAAAGCTCCAATTTCCCCTTTGTGTTGGGTTGTCTACATGCTGCTGGTGGATTCCTGTGAACCCTTTCAACTTCTGTGGTAATTGGGGGGTTTCTTGTAGGGCTGTTCCTTCAGTCACATATTCATAAAGGTTTAAAATTATCTTTTTTTTTTTTTAAATGATTTAGTTATTTATGCATACAAGAGCTGGGGTATGGGCCAGAGATGAGAGGATTCACCAGAGACAGGGTGGGGAACAGAACATGCAGACTGAAATACACTGCTGAGGGGAGCATCGGGCCATATAGAAGAGGTCTGCTGTGCCATGTGGGTCACCTCCCTGGCTGGGGATTGAACTTGTGCTTTAAGTGGCTGCGGATTGCTTCATAGTGCTGCGGATTGCTTCATAGTGCTGTGTCTTTACCCCTTGTGCCACCAAGGAAGCCCTCTGCAAATGATCTTTTGCTGTTGTTTTTGCCTATTCCCTGCTTGACATATTCCATATGTCATCAACCCATATCTAGCTTTGCTTGTATAAATGGTGTTAATATTAAATGGCATATTCCAATGGTGGGTCAACCTTTCATGCAATTATAGCAAAGAAGGATTTTATCAATGTCCATTTGGAAAATGTGCTCACCTCAGGCTAATACACATCCAGAAACCCACACTAACTAATGTGCTTACTTCAGGCTAACACACACCCAGAAACCCTGTGCACCCATTTCTTTTTCTCCATTGCTAGAGACTCTGTTGTTCTAAGAAAGTTTCTGGGTAAAAACAACAAATATGTGAGTTGGTAGAGACTCTATTTTAGCAGAACTTGAGGAAGGAATGGATCTAGAAAAATATCAGGCCAGTTTAGAGGAGCAGACTCCGTGGGCTCATTTATCTAAAGCCTAATTATTTTCCCCTCATTCCCCCAATTAAAAAAAAAGCCCATATTGACTTGATGCCTTGTAACACTGTCCTATATTCTACTAATTAGGCATTAATTTTGGCAGCAGTGATCCTCTTTTAAAAATGCAAATAGGTCTCAGGATTATGGGACTATCCATCACATTTAGTATAAATTATTTTACTCTGATTGCTGTAAAATTAATATCCTGTTGGGAATTTGGGGGGAGGAGAAAGGAAAGGAGAGTTTATTTTTGCATTATCAAGGAATTTGGGGATGTAGGAAAGGACCAGGTGGGGGTCTCATGGAGTTTTGGGCAGCCCGTGGGACTATAGACAGGCAAAAAGGACTGTAGGATCTAATAAAATGTGGTGAATAAAAGGAAGCAAAAACTTAGTCCAATCTGTCTATTTTCAATAGTGCTCAGATTTTGCCTTTACACTAGAAGATGTAAAGGGAAATGTCTTTTTTTGCAACACATGATCACCGATAGGCAGGAAACCAAATGCAGGCCAGGACTATCACCTATCTATAAATTAGAAACTGCCAATAGTTGTTCGCCTTTCAGCTATGAAATAGAACACTGTGGTGTCTTCATTCTAGTTTTTGTCAGGAGAGTAAGTTATCAGTGGTGACAAGTGCTTGGCCTTTTCAACATCCACCAGGGTTATTAGCTGAGTGTTTGGAGCTCCTGTTTCCTCTCTGAAACCGGGCACTGCAGGAAACTCAAATAGGGCTTAGAGAAGCCAATATGGCAGTCCCTCACAATCTTCCGCTCTCGCTCTGTCTCTCTCTCTCTTTGTAATAATCATTCCAATTTAGTGTTTATCCAAATGAGTTATGGAATAAAACTTGGCCCATCACACACCGTGTGACATTTTAAAAAGATTTTTTTGGTGCCCAATTTTTAGCACGAGTTTTATCATTATAGCCAAAAATATGTGGGCATTTTCTAAAGACTGTTTGCCTTTATAGATCTTATGCTTTACATCTGAAAAAGCATTTTGTTTAAAAAATAGTTTTTGTTTCTTTAGAAGAGACTTTAAGGAATATTTTCAGAGGGTGTACAGGAATTGTGAGACCTTGAAATCTTCCTTATTCTAGAGTATTTGTCCTGTCTTCTACAGGCCAGGCTATTTGCATACACAGATCTCCTGTTTCCATGAATCAACTGTGTTATCCTGATGATGAAACTGCAGTTTGATGAGATTGAGTCATTTGCTAATAAATGGGAGGCAAAGACAGATGGTAGCCCATGCTCTTTTCATTTCTACTTCCAGTGTGAAGAGAAGAATTGTGACCAGGTCCAGCTGACTCTAGGGCCATTTTCTAACCACAACAAATGTACAGGACTGAGAACTATCATCAAGCTATTTGAAAATGTGTTACTTGTATATAAGTACATGAAACATATAAATAAAGACTCTAAAAGTGAGAATATTAAGAAGATTTTGGAAAATGGCTTCCTTAATATTTAATATTACACATACATAGATAGGAATCATCACGATTTTTTGTTCTCTTATTGGGTCACAATTTTCAGCAAAAATAGTTTGTTTTATATGTGAAATGATTGCCCTTGACTGCAGTTTTAAATGTCATTGGAAATATTTTGTAACACATTATTCTTTTTAGGGTTTCTGTTCAGTAACCACATGCATAGACTAAGAATGTTTTAGTATGTGAGAAGCTGGATGATTTGGGATGGGGCTTCTGAAATGTTCTCTGTGCGAGAAGTTTGATTCAAGGGGAATCTTTGTTCTTTATGAGGAAGATAAGAGTCTTTGTTACATACCTAACTGTCCAGACTTCTATCTTGATCAAAGGATGGAAGAGTTTGCATGGTATATGCTAGCTCACTCAAAAATGAGCCTGATTACACCTCAGATTATGATGTGTGAGCTTTTGCTAAGCAGTTGTGTTCTGTGCCATTTCCAGGTAACACAGGCAGAAAAAAAACATCTCATGGTTAGGCTTACAGAGAATCTTTTGGAAGTGGGACTTCTGTGTGAAATGAGGGCTACTCATCTTAAAGGGGAATGACCTCTTCCTGAATTTGAAATCCCCTAAAAAATCACTCCCTTTTTTGGGGGGGTGGGGATGCCATCACTAGGTTGAAAAAATCAATTTCCCCTCTCTTCCAATGAGACAGGACTGCTGTGTCTGCAGTGGTACTCCCTGGAGGGAAGACTGAGACAGTAGCAGTGTGATTAGCTTATGATCACATGGAACTGGACACTCAATGGGAAGACATTTCATTCATTAAAATTGCTGGTATAATGAGACAGAATAGGATGCTACTGTATTCTGGACTGGGATAACACTTCTATTTTTTTTTTTTTAAGCACTAAACGCATTTTGCAGAGTTTTTCTCATTCCCACTAAATTAAGAACAGGGTAAACATACTACTATATTTATATAGTTTTAAATCAATTATGAATAACTGATGCCTGGAGTAGTCAATAAACAAGTAGCCCAAGGTTCCACAGCTTAGGGCAGATGCAGAATTAAAATCCCTTTCTAATTTCTGGTAAGGAAACACTTGCAGCCCTCTTGTTTATAATGGCCATAGCTACCTTAATCTTCATTCATGTTTTTAAACTGGAAAATTTGCAATTTCCTCTTGCCAGAGTATGACTTCTTTCTGAAGTCCTTCATCTGGTTGGTGCCACAGTCATGTTTCTGTGGAGTTTCAAAAATGGTCTTTGCAAAAGCAATCTTCCTTTTCTATTGTACCAGCTATTCAATCTTCCTCTTTAAGTTTCCCTACTAGTTCCCTGCTGCTTTCTAAATCAAGTTGTGATTTTCCTGGCTTATCAGCCTCTCCATCATGGGGTTTAAATTTGCTATTAAAGATTTTTTTTTAACTGGTATTGTATCTTCTCCAGTGCCAAAATACATCATCTTCACTCCAGAAGCAAGTGACCAGGAACTTAATCCTGGCAGTGCCCACAATTAGTAGTGAGGTGCAGGCATTGATGTGTGTATGCGGCGTGCAGGGGAGATTGCCTGAAATGTTTTTGGTTTTGCATTCACAGTTTTCAAGTGACTACAGTGTTTATAACTTGCCCATTCAATTTGATTCTGACTCTGCTAATGCCAGCAAGTCTTATTTGTCTACATAGTCAGGGGATATGGTTTGAAGAAAAGAAGCTAGCCAATATAATCTTTGACTTTATTTTTCATAAGTTCAGAAAATAGAATAGTGAGAATACACTGAATCTTACAAGTATATTAAGAAAGATTGTAGCAATGTATTCATAATCGAATATAGAATGCAGTGATGTGATTTCATGCTAGGTGGAGTGTCTATCCCTACTCTTCGACTTGGGATTTGATAAACCCTTTGCTTTGATCAGTTGGATTTTATTGACATGATACAAATAAAGACTTGAAATGTGCTTGCACATTTGAGCTTGTGTTCATGAGCTCCCACCTTTTACCCAAGTGTGTACATTCTCTGGATAGCCACTGATGCAAAGACCACAAGAGGCAGGTAAAACAGCACCCAGCTGTGGCTTGGAGTCAAGTCCAACTGATCTCAGCCTGCATCAGCCCATTCCCAAAGAGCAATAGTCTGGAGAGTGAGAGATAAATGTTATATTTTATACCATTGAGATGATTTAGCTATCTTTTATTCAACATTTATACACATACATAAATCTTTGAGAAAAAAGTTAATTAGATGCCTCTTGTTCTCTTTTAGAAGTATTCCAAAGGTAAACCAGAGATTTGTGGGTTAATAAAAAAACTTCAAACATCTCTTCTCCAAAGTGTATCCTGTGAATAACCCACATTCAGTACCAACATTTATATTTATTCCTACAACCTCAGAGAGTGAAGATTCACACTGTGTATGACCCAACACAATGAAGACCTTCAACCAACCAACATGAAATTGAAAATACTCAGGAAAAAGAACTCCTTACCTTCATACAGTGTCTTGATTAAGTGATATCAAGGTTAAAATAAACACATCTACTTACAAAATAATCTTAAAATAACCAATGCTATATTTGCATTTTTCAAATAGTACCAAGAGCTCTATATAAATATACACCAGAATAATGTTTTAAAATTTTCCTCATGTTCCCTATTCATTTATTTTCTTCATTGCAAGTGCTTCCTCATTGCTTTCATCTTAAATTGTCCCTAAAATCTTAAAACCTTTCCTTGTTTGAAGGCTTCCCCAGTCATAGCCCATGGCAGTCTAGTCCCTCTCTGCCTCTAGCTCTCATCCTCAGTCTTCTTAACAAATTCCGAGAAAACCAGGCCATCCAGTTGTCAGGAAACAGAGGACTTCAAACCAGCATTTTCTTTAGTGACCAGAGTTAGGATAAAGGCTGGGACACTCATAATTTAATAACTGTTGACACATCACTTGCACAGATTGAATTGGCTTTGTGTTAGGGACATTATAGATGTTTGGTCTAGAACACAGACACAAATAGCAAGGCCTCCACCTTTAGATCTCACTAGTGCTGGAGAATTTTGTCATTCCAATGAAGCACTGGAAAAAGATGAAGAATAAAGCTTGAAATGGATATTACTTCCTGAATTGCAATTGGGTTCTTTGTATGGATATCAAACACGAAGGAAGAAACAGGAAAATATTAGATAACAGAAAATATAATAAATGCCAAAAATAGAAAGTGGGGCTGAGAGGACAAAATAAAACCCAAGTAGACTATTAATAGATGTATAGACATAAACGTATATTTGTGTCATAGTAAATATTGTGATTTCCAAATTTTATGGTCCCCAAATAGGTGGAATTCTGGGTTGCAAAAATGTAATTGTATTTTTCCATAACCAAAATTTAATTTAACTTTCAAATTTCTATTCCCACTAATAGTACAAAATGTAAGTAGGCCAATTTAGTGATATTTAGCATGCTTAGACATAACATTGTCTGTTAGGGTTCTTTCTCTCCTACTACCTTCCCTTTTCCTGGAGTAGAAATGGGCTTATGGGTTGTCCTGGTATCACTGGAGGGAAATGAACTTCATGGGCACTTCTCTCTCTGCTCTGGCTTCCATGATGTGGGTCTACATCTTCTGTGGAAGCCTCAAGAGCCCTGTCTTCTGTGTCCTGATGCAATTTCAGACTTTTTTTGGGACATTGATTGACTGGAGTAGCATGGCATCACCATTGCCATACAATGTAGCCTATTCATGGGAGTGACAGCTTGTTAACTTGTTATATTGTATGGGCTGGAATCAAGTCACAATACTGCTTTTGCTCAAGAAAAATCAAAGGTGCTGGGAACAAGGACATGGGGATTGTGGGGGCCACCCTGAAGTCTGTTCTTCACAAATCCTAAAAATGAGGTAAAATCTGGGCACTTTCAGAGGTTCACTACAAAAAGGTTCTAGTTATATTCCCTTTAATTCTCCTAACATCACCTCAACTCACTCTTATATATGTGCTTTTTCTAATACATCATTGAATAAAATGTGTAACATTTGTGTTGGTCTCTAGACCTTTCAGGTTTTTAAAATTTCAAAGCAAATCTAAATTTTTTTTTCTCAGAAGGCTGGCTTTTAAAAATACGGCCTTCAAGAATGATCATCTGTACTCTAATTTTGCAAATGTCTACTGAGTAGCTGATTAGCCAGAATGCAGTTTCATGCTCTCTGTTCTCTGCTAAATTAATTAATAAACCTTACTTTCTCTGTCTAGGACTAATGTGGGATGTATGCAAAATTTAAAAATTAATTATCAAGAAGGAAACATATATCAGGTCATATTTCAAAATACAATTCTTGCCCAGAGGCATAAAAGCAGTGGGGAATGCTATTATAAAATGGCTGCCTCTGGCAAGTTTGCATGTCAACATCTAGAAAATGCACTTTTTACCCAGTATACTTCAGTTAGATTAAAGCATTAAATATAATCACATAGGAAAAGTAAAATACATAGATCAGAGTACCTAAGGCTAACTTTTTAATGCTTTGAAGAAACAGGAATCATCCCATGCTCATAATAAAAACTATGCTAATAGTAACATGTGAGGGTCACACAATTGTTGATTCTTTTAGATAAAATGGAAATTAATACAGAAAACAAAGAAAAAGGAAGGAAGGAAAGGAAAGAAGGAGTAAGAGGAAGGGAAAAAGGAAGGATGGAAGAGAAAAAAACAGAAGTAGTGAAAAAGGAAGCAGAAAGGTATTTTGCAGGAAGGTATTTGCTATAACATTGTAGAGACCTGGAAACAATATCAACATTTAGCAATAGGGGAATGATTAAGTTAATTTGGGATTATTAATTCAATGTTATATCACTCAGTCAGTAAAAATGATGAACCTAAAAATTTATCTTTAGGTAAATCTTCTAAAATATGAAAAAAAAAAAAATTTGAAAAAAACATGTATTGCATAAACTTTGATTATAATTATGTATATAAAATCTTCATTTACAAATAGATAGAAATTGGAGATCAGAGAAATATTAATATAAAAATAATGGTTATTATTTCTTTTAAATTAGTAGCACCTCATTTACACATTTTAATGTGAAAAATTGATATGCAAATGAAAGTTATAACTACTCTAGCAAGTAATTACCCAGTTACTTCTCATATTTGAAACATATTTACAATCCAGAAAATAAGCAAACACATATCCAAGGAGCCA
Source organism: Talpa occidentalis (assembly GCF_014898055.3). Lineage (NCBI taxonomy): Eukaryota > Metazoa > Chordata > Mammalia > Eulipotyphla > Talpidae > Talpa > Talpa occidentalis. The sequence continues at coordinate 56,215,603 of NW_023605083.1, forward strand.
AAAAAAAAAAAAAAGCATTAGATTGCCAATGCTTTCAAGTTCACACATTTTATTTATGGAAAAAACACCTTCAGCTTTTACTCAGAGCATTCTAACAAGTCTGATTCCATAGCAAATCTGAAAAGATAATCAGAAAAGAGGGAATAAACCTCAGATAATTGCTGATAATAGTAAGATCCACACCTTATTCTTATAATACATGAAGTGCGTTTGCATGCATTATTTTATTTGATTCATACAAAGACTTCTGATATTATATTTTTATTATGTCCATAAAAATATAATATATTTTTATGGACATAATAAAAATATAATATCGCACTATCTTGTGACGTAGTGGTTAAATGTCTTTGCCTTGTCCAGCAACTTAAACTTGGGTGTTCTAAATCCAAATTCCTTGATCTTTTTACCTTTCCTGTCTACTGTCTTTCAATTGTGAAAAGTGACATCTGACTATCTGCCAACCTGGATCGGTAGCATCCAGGTTCCACAACACTTAGACTTGGGTTTGCCTCTTGGTTTACCTGCTATGTGACATATCTTAGTTTCATTTATGAAATGTGGAGAACATCTATAGGGCTGTTGTGATGAGTAAATGAGGTGCAGGACCTGGCACACTGTATATTCACTTTAAGATTTGACTTTTTTTTAAAAAAGATTTATTTATTTATACAAGATCTGGGGTATAGACCAGAGGTGCGGGAGGGTGAGAAGATTCACTAGAGACAGAGTGGGGAACAGAACAGGCAGACTGACTGAAAGCACTGCTGAGGGGAGCAGTGGGTGAGACAGGAGAGGTCTGCCGCGCCATTTGGGTTTCTCCCTGGCCAGCTCTGAATCAAACCCATGCTGCAGAGGCTGTAGACAGCTTCACAGCGCTGTGCTCAACCCGCTGTGCCACCTGGGAGGCTAGGATTTGATTTTTTTTTAAAGACAAAATAGTTTCAGTGGCCATACATTTGTATAAATATTGGTTTCTTCTAGAACCTTGTGAATCATAGTTCTCAGCCTCCATGGTTTTCATTATAATCCTACAATAAAAAAAATTAGGAACTTTGGGCATTTTTCATAGACAGGTGCCATTTTCATTGCAGAACAGCTTAGTGAATGGAAATACTGGTATGTAGGCTTCTAGTTGGTATTGTTTTATATCATGAATTTTCGAAAGAAGATAAACTCCTGAAAAAAATGGACATCGTGAACAACAAAGACTTCTGTGAGCTATAGAAACTTGAATCAAAAGGCAGTGTTTTGAAGTGAGCTTGAGGCAGAATGCATTTCCCCCCTCATGTTGTCTTTTGGCTGCATGAAGTATTTAATACCTTCTGAAGTCTTTTCTCCTAGAATAATTAATATTTTCTAGACTATTTGTAGGAACATTTTCTGGGGAATAGTTTGGGTTCATGCAATTTTTGAACACACACAAGCATATTCACACACACATCGCACCACACATTCTTGGCACTTACTGTCTTGGATGTATTCTATTGCATTTCTATCATGTCTTTGTTTTTGAATAAGTGAGTCTTTGAATCCAGTAAAAGTGGAGACTGGTCTAAACGTGTATATATATAAAATGATAATTGCATCCACTCTTTATTGGATGATACATATGAACTTAGTTCAGTTCTTTGTTTCCTCCCCAAACTTGCTCATGATACCAAATAGTGGCAGATCCAGACTTGCCTACTTCTAGCAGACTAGGTACTAGTTGAATTAACCACATTGTAATTGTTTTCTTGCCATCAGAGGAATAAGTGTGTCATACACACTTGGGATGATGAATGAGTAGAGGCATGGGCCCATGGAGGTTTCTGCTCTATCCCTTTCCACCTTCCATTTCCAGCCTACAGTAATATGAAAATGTTTCATAACAAAAGTGAAAGGAAAAAAGATAATAAAACAACAAACAAAAATACTCCCTCATAACTAAATAAGTAAGACAAAAAAGCTCCTAGCAGAAATTGCTGGGACCAGAGCCGACACATGCAGACAAACTCTAAAATGCCAACCTGTCTTCTCTTTTGTGATATATTGATGAGATTATGACTGTGGCTAAATAAACAATAAGCCACAGCTGGGAGATAATCTCAGACTGAAATATTTTAACATATATTTCTTTGTTAAGGTGATATGTGATAGAAGTTTGGAGTGTTATTTACTTGTGATTTTGGAAAACTCATAAAGGGAAAGTGAACTAAAGTGCTGCTAGAGAGAAAGGAATGTGTCAAATAGCAACATACGGCCTAGAATCTGAGAAGGAAAGTTCAGATTTTGAATGGAGAAACCTCTATGAACTCCTGAATTGTCATATTGCCATAGAATAAGCACTTAACATTAATTAAATATAATTATTATTATTATTAGAAACAAATTCTCTTGATATAGACTTTAGTATATAGGCAAAGGCTGAATTATTTCAAAAGTCTTTGAGAGCATCTCTATAATCAACAGCATGCAATAAAAAGCAAAGATCAGTTTATTCCCCTGTCCATTTTGATTGAATTACTCCAAACTTGTACCCTTGGCTTATGTTAGTTTATTCCTTTAAAGAATTACATGTAATAAATTATATTTAATATTTAGCTGTCTTTTGTTTTAATTGCTACAACAGATTTTGCTAAAGTATTTGTTAGAAATAAGGTGAAGATTTTCTCTACTACCTAAATCATGCTTGTATGAAATTCTATGAACAAGTCCTTTATAAATAATTTATCGGAAATTCTTTAACAACTGATACTCCCTCCTTTCTAGAAATAAAAGAGTGTAATTAGTTTTAATTACATCTTTCACTGTTTTAGGAAGCTCAGTGCCAGTTAGAAATAAAACATTGTGGGAATTTTTTGTCTTTTTTTATGTTTCTCAATTTTATATGTTAGGTCCATTTATATTCCACTGGTAAATCTTATGGTGTTTTTTTGAGGCCAGTTGTCCTAAATTCTTTGTGGAAAACATTAACTCAAAATTCAACCATCTGATCAATTAGTAATTGATCAATTCTCCAATGTTATGTGTATTCTATTTGAATTAAAAGGGAAGTGTGCAAATGGCACATTATACCTTTAAAAATGACATATCGTACATGTATCTAAATTTATTCAATTTGACAACCTGTATGCAAAGAACTTTTAGATATTAGACTCTTAGAAGTAAAAGGGCTTCTAACATAACTCACTTACATATTTAACCTTCGCTTTTGCATTCTTGTTGAGATCAGATTTTCTGAAGATTTTATAAAGTTTAGTGCATAATTCTTCAATTTTTAAAAATCTCATGACAGGGGTCTCCCTGTGGCCCAAGGGGTTAAGCGCCACACTATGAAGCAATCCACGGCCTCTGCAGCACGAGTTCAATCCCCGGCCGGCCATAGAGCACCCCACGTTGCGCAGCAGACCTCTCCTGTCTCGCCCGCTGCTCCACTCAGCAGTGTATTTCAGTCACTCTGCCTGTCTCTGGTGGATCCTCTCACCCCCTGCATCTCTGGCCTGTACTCTAGCTCTTGGGTGCATAAATAAATAAATCTTTAAAAAAAATCTCATGACAAATAAGCATGTTAAAAGCATACTCACATTAAGGTAGGACTACTCAATATAGATAATATACATTGCAGCATATCAAATAATTTGAACTAAAAGTGAATGTATTTTGACCCATTTTATTTTATTTTTCTCATAATTTATGCATTTATAAATGTACTGAGGTTAATTCAGACCACTTGTTTTTGAGTTATTTACATTCATCTGAATGCTGATGGGTAGGAGCTATTTGCTTTCTAAAAATAACATCTCAATTGTGCCTTTACAAACTTTTCTAAGATCTGAAAATAAGGTAAAGCATTTTATTTCATTATTTAAGTTTGAGTTTGGCTTAAAAAAGTAGTGAGTTTAAAAAGCTTAGAGATTTGGTAGCTAATCCCAAATGCAGGGACCTGCCTATCCTCAAAAGGTAAAAATAACAAAGCACAACATAGAGCGATTTGCTACATCCCACCACCCTGTCAAGTTGCAGACAATATGGGAAGATTGTTTAGCTGCTCTGGACCACCTGACTGAGGAACGGGGACATCTGAATCATAAAAGTAGCTGCCAATGGAAGTAAAGCTGCTAGTTATGGTCAGCTCTGTGTAGGAATGGGCAGTCAGCGCACCTGGGGTTGCTGGACTGTGTTGAGAGAAGAGGCTCCTGTTAGTTGCTGTGGTAGAATCCTGTCCATTGGTCCATCTGCTTTCCTGATCCAGTGAGACTCTAGAAGCACTGTCTTGGGGAAGCACTTCCTTCTGAGAAACCTAGAGTCAGGTGTGAATTGCTGTGATACCCCTGTTCCTGATAAGGAAGCTCACTCCTTTATTTTGGGTAGACTTACACTCCTGTGGACAGAGCTTCTGTTGGGTACTTAGCAAAGACATCTTTAGATATGAGGCATCTTAGTTTATTAGGGCCGCATAACAAAATATCACAAACACGGTATCTGGTAAATCACAAATATATTTTGCACAGTTCTAGAGATAAAAGTCCAAATTTTAGGGTGCCAGCATGGTGGGTGAGGCCTTCGCCTAGGTTACAGGAGCCCTCTGAGGTTCATGGACGTTCAAGGTCCTACCTGGTAATATCATTATTTGGTGGGGGCGGGGTTAGGGTTTCAACATGTGAATGGCAGAATACAAATATTCAGATCAAAATGCAAAATACTCCTGGAATCTCCTAGTTTAAATGTCTACCAATGCCAAAAATAGGCTGGAAGTGCATGGGCATTTCTTCACTGGCAAGTGTCTGCCACATTTCCGCGGACGACTGCAGTCTTAGGGAGACAGCTTGTGTTTGCTCTTTTCTCTCTCTCGTGTTTGTGTTTTGTTAGTATCATTTCACCATATCACATGTTTAGTTGGCCAATTAGTGTAAAATTACTTTATAATTCTATGTAGAAGAGCTTGAAGATAGATATAAATAGGTGGGCATTTTATTTTCAGAATGATGTCAATATGTTGGTCACTCAAATATTAATATTCTAATCAGACTTAGGGGAACAATATCACTTGTCAGAGTATGGCAAGTCATTGTCATAATTCTTCTGTAAGATTACTATATTCATAAATTGGGCCTCCCCAGTGGCGCAGAGGTTGAGCGCTGGGTTGCGAAGCTGCCCGCAGCCTCTGCAGCGTCGGTTTGATCCCCGGCTGCTCCCCGGCCACCGGAGGAGGGTCCCACATGGCGTGCAGACCTCTCCTGCCGCCCGCTGCTCTCCTCAGCAGTGTACTTCGGTCCTTCTGCCTGCTCTGCTCCCCGCTCTGGCTCTGATGAGTTCTCTCACCCTCCCGCGCTTCTGACTGTACCCAGTGCTTGTATGTATAAATCAATCAATCAATCAATCAATAGATAAATCTTTAAAAAAAACAAAAACAAAAACAAAAACAAAAAAAAAGATTACTATATTCATAAATTAATTCAAGTTTTCATACTTACGTATTGAAGAATCATGGACATTTCTTTGCCCAATCCCCCTTTTTCTAGTAAATTCCACTAACTTTGACATGACTCTTTGCATAACCTGTCAAGTTTGGAGATTGCTACACCCAAGTCAGAGAAGCTCAACTCAGTCAAACCAGAACGTATCAGATGGCAGCTTCACTTGGGATCCATGAAGGGGTAATCTGAGATTGAGATTCTGCTTTTGCAATACAATTTTGGAAGTTAACAACTTACATTTTTAATTTACAAACATGAAAGCTGATACTTGTGTGTTCAAAATCAAAACTACTTTGAGGACAACACCCAATTTAGGCACCCCAAATAAGAATCAAATGTAACGACATTTTAAATTGGATTTAGTTTCAGATGTCCTTGGAAACTAATTTGGGCAGGCATGTTTTAATTATTTTCATTATAACACATTAATTTAGTCTATATTTTAAGTGATTTTATATGCTTTTATCATCAACTTTTATCATCAACTTTTCAATGGGAAAATTTGTAGCAGTTTCAGGACAGAACTAGGAGGATGGAAAAAGTTGTATATTGGGAAAAGTGGTTGGATAGGAATGTAACAGACAAGGAAAGATGATGACAGAAACAGGGCTCATCACAGCAGTGTTCCCTGGCCTGTGGTTTCTAAGATCTCAGTTTCAATTCTCTGTGGGAAACCAAGATCTTGTGGAGCATCCTGTGACTTTGGAAGCTGTGAGGCCCTGTGAAGTCTTCTCATTTCTTAGGCCAGATTCTCTAGAAACAAACTCTGACAGAAAGATTTGCATGCAGTAACTTTGCTGGAGAATGTGTTTGGGAACAGCACACATAGGGAGATGGGGTGGTGAGATAAAGATCATGCTGTGGGAGAAGGTGATAAAGTTACAAGAGAGATCGTAGAAGACCTTACAGGTACCTCCAGAGCAGGGGTGCCTTTTCCAAGTTGTCCTAAATTGAGGTAAGGGGACAGGGTCTTTGTTCTGTCTCCCTGCAGACTTCTGTTATCAATAGGGAATTGGAAGAGGCTGCCTTGGAAAGGTGTAAATCTTGGGAGAGGTTGCTCTCTTTATCAGAAGGCATTTGACTTGGTCCTAAGACATAAGTTATCAATACTCCTGGCTGCCGGGACTATCAGTTCTCTGTTTTGAAGGATTAGGATGGGGTGACCGTACTCTTTAAATGCAGAGTATGTGATTATTGTATTATTGTCATTGTTAATGATCAGAGCTAACAGTTACCAGGACTTGTTTATGCATCAGACACTGTGCTTAATGCTTTATGAGACTGGCCACTTTAAGTTTTACCATTCTATGAGGAAATATATAGAGCACTGGTTACAAACACAGGCTTTGGAGTCAAAGTGCTTGGGTCAAATGTCAGTTCAGTTTCCTGCTTCCTAACTGTAAAATTTGAATAAAATCCTTAAACTTACAGACTATCTCATAGGTGCCTGTGAATATTCAGTGAGCTTAATTCTATAAAGCATTTAGATCAGCGCCTGTTTATATAATTTTTACTAAAGAAATGTTAAGACAATTATTGTTTTACCCATTTTACAGATGAACACATTAGGTATTGGAGAGATGAGGCAAATGAGCATGACTTCAGGCAATTTGACTACTGAATCTATCCACTTGGAAGATTTTCTGTAATAAAAGTGCTGAGCTTATTTGATAGGGAGAAGTCCAGGAAATCTATGTTAGCCAAATCCATGCTGAGCTTATTTGATAGGGAGAAGTCCAGGAAATCTAAAAGATTGTGCTGTTCTTGCCATCTGGATGGAAGGTCAAGTTCAGCGAAGATTAAATCCATAAACTAACATGGGTTCTTCTGACAATGCAGCGATATTTTAACTTTAAAGAGAACATAATCATTTATGTGTTTATTCATTCATCGTTTAATAAAATTTTTCTTTTCAGTCGGGCCAATGTGTTCCAGTTATTCTGCTGGAATCAGATGAAGTGGTTGGCAGGACAGTCATTATTCTTGCCCTGGGGGATTTGTGGTGAAATAAAAGTAGGATGTTAGATTTTAAAAAAGATAAGCTAAACAGATATAAGAGGAAGACTCTTTAAGTACTTACTATAGTTATGGCCAAAACTGCCACTCTCATAAGCTACATGAATTATTAATGATGATTAATACCCTATCTCTCCCTGACCCTAGCTGTGGTCGTGCAGTGGTAATATAAAAGTAAAATTCAGTAGGACAGGTGAGCCATTTCATTCAATGACTATATGCCCTGGAGATAGCGTGAAATGGGAAATATTACTTTGCTATTCAGTCAGTTAGTTTCAGTTTCCATTTGCTTCTTCTAATATGAACACTTTATTGAACTGGGCATGATTCTTATGTTAAAGATACTTACTTTTCAAAAACATGGCCTCTAAACATAAACTATTTCATCTGTATTGACTCGAAGAAGCAGCAATCTCTTTTAATCCTGAAGGAAAAAATTTCTGATGTTGAACTTACTGGTCTCCAATGTAGTATAGAATATGTCCATGCATGGTGCTTGATCTGTGATTAAAGGGATTTTTAGTGGCATTTTGATTATATTCTATTTTTGCTTTATATACTGACTTTAGACCCTAACCTCTGAATAAGATGTAATTCCATAGAATATTGTGCTTAAGTAAATGAACCCTGGAGTCAGGTAAACTTGGGTTCAAGTCACAGTTCCCACACAACTAGCTGTGTAGTATTTGGGTATTTAATTAACTTCTCTATGCTTCATTTTCCTTCTCTGTAAAGTGGGGATAATTCTATAGCATAGGATTATTATTAGGATTAGATGAAAATATTTCTAAAACACCGGCACAATATTTTTTTGAGTGGTAAGTGGTCTACTAAGAAAAAAAAATAGCCAAACATAGAACTCTGGAGAGTCAAAATTGGCATAACAGCTAAAAGTTATTTTACGCTGATATGTGTATCAGGAGGTAATAAAACATAGAAGAATATAGTATATAAAACAGTGATTAATTTTAATTTTAGAGTTGGTGCTGAGCTTGAAAGCCTATCCATTTAGAAGTTTGTAACTTTGGGCAAGTTATTTTATTTGACTTCTCTAAGCTATTCATCTGTAAAATGATACAACTAATAATTCCTAACTCACAGGGTTGTTGTGAGGATTAAATGAAATGATGCATATAATGCACTGAGCTGAGTTCCTGGCACATAGTATGCACTCAAAAGTGTTAGCTATTATTATGGGAAAATTTCACACACATTAGCTTTCCTGTAATAAAAGTGAACACTTCTGAGTGCATGCTTTGTGCCAGGAACTCAGCTAACAGCTTCTATTTAGGCAGAAAAAGACCATCTATGATCAAGGCAGATTACCCTTGAAAGCTTCTTGGTGTTTGTGCATCATCTCAAGGCAAAATGGACTTTGATGGGGATGTGGAGAGAACAATCATTGAGCATAATTCATTAGAATTTTCCAACCCCAAGCCCTTGTGTTCTTATCTCCATCACTCAGTTACTCAATATTGCAGCCAATTAGAGGTCACCCCTTTCCCCTTTCTGGATGGCTCAGCTGGGTCTCAAATAGACCTTTGGACTTCAGGTGTTCCAATGAGCTCTTTAGTGTCTCTCAATAATTCTTCTGAAGGGTCCATTGGCAGATCCTCTGACCATACCTGATAATGAATGTCTGATCGCAGGCCAAGCCATGACCCTAAAGGGGCTCAGGCAGGCTTTGAATACTGTCAACTTCCAAAAACTACTATGAAGGTCTTTAATTCCTTGGAATAGGGGTGGTAGTCAACTGAAACCAAGTACTGCAGGTCAGTATGTGAGAAGCAATCATTATATTTTGGTCCCCAATTAGGCAAAGTTAGGGATAATATTGTGTTTTCTAAGACACACCTGTTTCCTGTGTTGGTGTTTGTGGGGGAAAGCTATAAATATGGTGAGTATATTGAGCTAGAACTTGGATGATGGGAACATCATAAATGTATATAGTAATTGCAAACATGGGGCATAGTTGCTAGTGACCTGACTCATTCTACTAAATGACACACTTTTCCTAAACCAGGGGTGGTCATGACATACTACTTTATAGAAATGGTCTAGAATCTTTCATTGCTATTCCATTAAGTTCTCCATCAGTTGCTCTCCTCTCCTCACCCCACCTTTTCTCAATATGATGTCCAGTTTTTTACCTTGGTGGTAGCAGGATTGTCCTGCTGAAAGCATCATAGGTCAACAGGCCTGCTCTCCAGTTCTGTAGGCTCTGGAATCTGTCCACTTCTTCTGGAGATCAGTATTAGGGAAGCAGAAACAAGAAGTGACAGCAACTTCCTGCTGGACTTGCTGTAAAAGGAGCAGAAAAAGCATTGACTATAATAGGAATGAGATTGCAGAAACTGTTTTTCTCTTAATACCCAAAAGTATTTTGCAAAATCCTGGACTGCTTAACTTTCCTGAAGATATTGACAAGAAGAGTTATTTATCATCTATTCCTGAGCCACACTGAGCATTAATGGGAGGACAGGACAGTCTTCAAGGGTTGGTCTGGTGGCTGTAGGACTCTAAGGGTGAAATTCAAGAGGGTAAAAGTTGGAGCTTAAGAGAACCTAGTTGGAAACTCTCAGTCCTGTTTGGATATTCTTTTTCCAGAGGTAAACTTTGAAGTTTCTGGGCTTAGTTCAGAAGATTTTCAGGTGTAGCTATCTTTAGCAGCAGTAATTTCCTAGCCCTTGGGGTGTTGAGATGGAGGTAGGATGATTGTTCCTCGGGCTTGTCATAGAAAAGATTCAGGAAGTACACAAAATAGGAAGCCCGGATAATAACACAAGGAAGCTTACAATCTTGGGGTTTAGAATTATTGAATTCTCAGTGTTAGTCAAACATCATGTGGAGTCATGAAATATAATGTAGTATCTTTAGAATTTTTGGAAAAGGCAGTGCAAAAGTCACTTTACCTTTAATTTAGGTTGTGAACCCTAAAATTAATCATTTAAGTGACTGTATTATTATCCTAAAGGCCCCCAAACAAATTCAATAGAGACAAGCATTTTTTCTATAAGGCATCTTCCTAATTGTGACTATCTTATTCTTACAAACGATGTTTTCTTTAGATTAGCAGGCACACAGACAGCCTACAAAGACATTCTCTATACTTTTCAGAATCAATAATATAGAATGAAATTGTAGAGAATATCTTCAGATTATTTGTCTGTATGATCTTTAAAATAACCCAAAGTGTATAAAACCAGGGCATTCACAATATTTGGTTTTCTAGCTATAGTCAGTGAACTCTGCTTTTTTTTCTCATCTAGATTTATAAGATTTGGCTCAATACCCAAGTCTCTGGGTGCACATGTTAACACGACTTGCAGGCAATAGAGTGCTTAGAAACCATAGTGATTTGTGTTGTTAAAAGAGATTTTTAAAGTAATAACAACTCTTGAACTTAAGCTACACTCTGGCAAAAGCATGATTAAAAAGAAGGCATTTGCAGTTTGAAAATCAACTTATTATTTGTACTCTAAGGATAATGAAAAGAAGCGCTCAGCATAACCAACCAACAATCTTCCAAACTTAATAGAATGCAATGAAACACCAGTTATGTAATGTATCACATTCCTAGGAATTTAATCACAACTAACACTCATTGTTCTCACAAAATATAACTCATTTGATCATCCCTTCTTTGTCCTTATTGTTTGTATCATATATTTTCAAAGACAATCAGGGGAATAAAAATGCATTTTTATCTTCCACTAGGAGACACCTCATTTTAGCCCTGATTCAATTATAATGCAAGTCAAATAATTTGCTCTTTATATATAGTTCATGTTGCAGTTTTCTTAACATAAATGCTTGGCTTGGTTCTTCACTGTAATGACATATTTGCAGCCCAGAGACAACGACAACGACAATAACAACAACAACAATAATAGTAATATTGTGACTAACACTGAGCATTTGTTAAGTACCTGTTACTTCCGTGTGTGTGTGTGTGTGTGTGTGTGTGTGTATACATAAAATCTGTTAAAAACCCTCTTTTCTGGGCCTACCCTGGTGGTGCAGCGGTTGAGCGCTGGGCTGCGAGGCTGCCCGCAGCCTCTGCAGCACCGATTCGATCCCTGGCCGCAGGTGAGGGTCCCACCTGGCCACAGGTGAGGGTCCCACATGGCCTGTAGGCCTCTCCTGCTGCCTGCTGCTCCCCTCAGCGGGCGGCAGGAGCGACCCAAATAAATAAATTAAAACACACACACACACTTACATTCTTTTCTGGGCCTCCCCTGGTGGTGCAGTGGTTGAGCGCTGGGCTACTAAGTTGCTCACAACCTCTGCAGCACCGGTTCGAGCCCCGCCCACCAGTGAGGGGCCCACATGGCATGCAGACCTCAGCTGCGGTGCCCGCTGCTCCCTTCAGCAGCCACGCCTCAGCAGTGTATTTCATCAGTGCTCCCCTCAGCAGTGTATTTCATCAGTCTGCCTGTTCTGTTCCCCGTTCTGGCTCTGGTGAATCCTCTCACCCTCCCCTGCTTATGACTGTACCCAGTGCTTGTATAAATAAAATAAATAAATCTTTAAAAAGAGACAGCCCCAAAAAACCCACTTTTTACTAAGCATACACTATGAATAATTTATGCTGAATCGATAACCCATTGACAGCAATGTTTTTTAATTAATTATATATATATATATAAATACATTTACATAATACATGCACCCACACACATCCGCAACTGATCTTTGGCCATGGCTCTCTAATTTGGCAAAAATATTCTTCATTAGAGTTCTTCCTCTCCAGATTGGATGATATCCTTTTCCTAGCTGGGTCCCAGAAGGCTGAACCAACGAAATGTGTATTCTTTCCTCTGTAGGTGGCAGGTTCTATGTTATCCACTGGGAGGGATGATGATAAAAATGGCACATGCTCACTGGCTTCCCATGAATACTTCCTTAAATGCTGTGTATTAAGGAGGACAAATGAAACTCTTGTATGTTTTTCAGTGTTTATAGCTATAGCTGTTTATTTGTGTTTCTTCTTGTTATACAATAAGAATCTTGATTTCAGAGGTTATTCTATGTTGTCCAGTGTTGCATATTAAATTCTTAGCACAGTGCCTGGTTCAAGAGATAGGTGATGAATCTACTGGAGGAGAGAGAGAGATAAACATAAAGTAAATGATACAGGAATATGAAGGTGAGCTTCGAGATTCGAGATCACAGATATTACTCTTCTTCCTTCTATATTATAGCAATGTGATGGAATTCTGTTATTTTATATTGAATTTAATGATGTTCATATAATCTTCAGATATGTTTTTTCGTAGTACTTCAGATATAATAATGCCTGAACCACAGTAGATGATTTTTTAAAAAAGATTTATTTATTTATGCGTACAAGAACTGGGGTACAGGCCAGAGGTATAGCAGGGGTGGTGAGAGGATTCATCAGAGTCAGAGTAGGGAGCAGAACAGGTGGGTTGACTGAAATACACTGCTGAGGGGAGCAGCCAAGGCGAGTCAGGAGAGGTCTGCTGCACCATGTGGGTAGCTTCCTGGCAGGGGATTGAACTTGTGCTCAGTGGCTGCAGATAGCTTCACAGTGCTGTGTCTTAACCCATTGTGCCACCAGGAAGGTCCGGGCATAACTTTTTTTTTTTTTAGATTTATTTATTTATGCATATAAGACCTGGGGTACAGGCTAGAGATGAGGGGGGTGAGAGGATTCACCAGAGACAGAGTGGGGAACAGAACAGGCAGATTGACTGAAGTACACTGCTGAGGGGAGCAGCGGGCAAGTCAGGAGCGGTCTGCTGCGCCATGTGGGTTTCTCCCTGGCTGGCTAGGGATCGAACTCGTGCTGCAGAAGCTGAGGATTGCTTCATAGTGCAGTGCTTAACTCCTTGTACCACCAGGGAGGCCCCGGACATAACTTTTTATAGTGATTTTATAACCCTGGTCCTATAATGATAACCAATCAATTTTTGAAGTAAGTAAAGGTGTCATTGCTTTCATTTCATAAATAAGAAGATTGAGGTAGAAAGGTTTTAACTAGTACAGTTTTTTTCAAAGCATCCACACAATGGATAATCTATGCTGAAGAGACAACCCCTTGCAGCAAAGATTTTTACTTTATTTATTCTTCCAACCTTATGGAGACATAATTGATCCATAGTAATGTTTAAGTTTATTCTAGAGCTTTTTCATCTCCTAACTGGAAGTTTGTACGCTTTGACTGACTTCTCTCCATTTCACTCACTCCTCAGCCCCTGAAAACCACCATTTTAGTTGCTATGAGTTTGATTTTTCAGATTCCACATGTCAATATAATCATCTGGTATTTGTTTTTTTCTATGTGACTTATTTCACCTAGTACAATGCCCTAAGTTCCATCCATGTTGTCACAAATGGCAGGATTTGTTTGTTTCTTGTGGCTAAATAATGTTCCATGTAGGTATTATACACTGTTACAAATCTCCATTCATCAACAGACACTAAGTTTGTTTCCATATTTTGGTTATTATGATTATACTGCTAATGAAGATACTATATTATGAATGATACTATATTTTTGTGGTAATGAGTTGATTTATTTTATCTATCTATCTATCTATCTATCTATCTATCTATCTATCTATCTATCTATCTATCTATCTATCTATATATATTTACCCAGAAATAGGATTACTGGATCATATGATAGTTCTATCTTTAATTTTTGGAGGAACCTCCACAATATTTACCATACATTCCCGCCAAGAGTGCACTTTCTCTCCACATCCTCTACAACACTTGTTACCTCTTGTCTTTTTGATGATAGTCATTCTAGCAAGTGTGAGGTGATATATTATTGTAGTTTTGATTTTGCATTTCTCTGATAATTAGTGATGTTGAAAATCTTTTCAAGTAACTGGCTGTTGGTATGTCTTTGGCAAAATGCCTACTCAATTCTTCTGCCCATTTTTTAAATTTTTTATTAAGTTGTATGAGTAGTTATGTATTTTGAATATCAACTTCTTATGAGATACATGATTTGCAAATATTTTCTCCCATTCCATAGGTTGTTCTTGCATTTTGTTGTTTCTCTTCTGTTCCCTTTAGTTTGATGTAGTGCCACATTTATTTTTGCTTGCTTTGCTTATGCTGTTGGTGTCAAATCCAAGAAATTATTGCCAAGACCAATGTCAAGGACTTTCCCCCTATATTTTAGGAGTTTTATATTTTGGGGTCAAATGTTTAAATGATTTCAGCTCACTTTTGTATTACAAGTGAGGGCTGCAATTTTATTTTTCTGCTTGTGATTATCCAGTTTTCTCAGCACCATTTATTGAAGAGAGGATATTTTCCTTTTTCCACTGAGTATTTTTGACTCCCTTGTCAAATACCAGTTTACTGTATAGATGAAGATTTACTTCTTGGCTCATAATTCTGTTTCATGTCCGTTGTGTTTATTTTTATGCAGTATCTTAATGTTTGATTTGCTACAACAGTGTGTAATTTTAAATCAGGAAAGGAAACAGTGTTTTTGACATTAGTTTTATGTCTTCTGGACATATGCCATCTGAATGGTGGGATTAATGAATGACACTGGTCCAAGCTTAACCAATCAATAAGCTGGTCTGATGCAAAGAGACAAATTGAGAGGATTAGATACTATCGCTAGGGAGTACAGAAAGTAAATAGCAGAATCATAGAGAGCAAAAATTATGAAGGAGGACCTCCCTGGTGGTCCAGGGGTTAAAGTCTCAGTGCTATCAAGCTATTGCCAGCCACTGTAGCATGAGTTCCATCGCTGGCCAGGGAACTAACCCACATGGCACAGCAGACCTCTCCTGTCTCACCTGCTGCTCCCCTCAGCGGTGTATTTCAGTAGATCTGCCTGTTCATCTCCCCACTCTGTTTCTGGTGAATCTTCTCACCCCCACTAACCCCTACATCTCTATTCTACATCCCAGTTTTTTATGTATAAATAGAAATAAATATTAAAAAAATGTTATGAAGGAGCAAAAATGAGTAGAGACACAAGGACAGCAAAGTTGGTAGAGATACAGGAAGAAAGGTAGCTATTAAGTGGGTGAGCATTTGAGGGCAGAGGTGTGAAGTCCCCAGAGCTACCAAAATAAGTCTCCAGTTCTGCTGTTCCCTAAACCATCAGATGTCCAGGTTTTCATATGCCACCCCTATTATCTTTGGAAACTTCAATGAGTTACTGTTTTTTGTAACCTTCGCATGAAGTAGACACTAGAGAGTGCTCAGGCATGGTGCTGGGGTTTGATGATCAAATCTGGGGTATTTAAAGCACTTGCTGGATCACAAACCAAGCAGAACTGGGTGCATTGATGGTAGCCCTAAATATGACTGGGGCAAGTAAAATGGCACATGACTCATTATTCAGATGAGGATATAAGTTTGGACTAGTGTCCAGGAGCATGTGAGTAGAGTGAGTGCAACAGTGAGGTTACACCACCAGTCAGTGGAATAGTGAATCTGCTTTGGAGCTCCTGGCTCTTCCAGGCCAAGACTTCTGAACTTCAGCCATGATTGAGATGGTTGATGAGATATACAAGGATCCAAATGTATTTCTACAGCCTTATCTCTTCCTTTTTGCCCTTATTCATCACTTTCCAGTCATATTGGCCTTTTTCACTTTCTTAAATGTTGTTATAATGTTTCCCTTTAAAGACTTTTCTTTTAAAAGATTTTTATATATTTACTTTCGCATGGAAGAACTAGGGTGTAGGCCAGAGGTGCAGGGGATGAGAGGATTCACCAGAGACAGAGTGGGGAGAACAGGCAAACCTACTGAAATACACTGCTGAGGGGAGCAGTGGCTGAGACAGGAGAGGTCTGCGGTGCCATGTAGGTCAGCTCCCTGGACCGAGTTCGAACTCAGGCCATTGCATTGGTAGCACTGAGACTTAACCCACAGGCCACCAGGGAGGCCCTTAAAGACTTTATTTTCTCCTCATCATTGATAAACACTTATTCTTCAGGTTTTGGGTTCAATATTCCTTCCTCTGAATGTCTTTCTTGACTAATAATTCTAAAATATACTATCTTTCTACATTATCTTTCTACATGATCTACTACATTATCTTTCTACATTATCTTTCTACATTATCTACTACAATTTGTAGTTTTTCCTCAGAAAATTTGTAATTATATATTTGCTTGCATGTTTAGATGTTAAATGGTATGTTTTCCCTATTAGATCTTACCTTTCACAAGAGTAGGGCATATGTTAGTGGCAATAATATCTCTGTACCTAACATTTAACCTTGCTGGCACAAACTTATTTTTTAGTAGCATCTGACTAAGGAGTAAGTAAATGCATGGACATTAAAACTAAGTAGGAGTAGGAAGTTGGACTGTCCATTGTGGAATCAAGTTTTGCTTCCCTTTAATATTAGATCATTATGGTTAATGATAATTTCCTCCTTACTACAAAATTGTATTCTATTTCCAGTGATTTTAGGCTCTCTGAATGCCTTTTAAAAGCTTTTAATCAAGGAATTTCTTTGCTTGGGTGAGTTTTCTTGGTGTTATATGACTTACATATACTGAGCAGTATTATTAATGCCATTCTTAAATAGTTGCCTTTTAAATACGGTTTTTTCAAAAAGCTTTCCAAAAGAAAGTCACAGAACACACAATGTCATTTTTAAATGATGTCACCCTTTCCTTGAAAAATTCAGTATTCTTGATTTCAATTAGAAATCTGAGTATCATGAGCAAGAGTGACTCAGAAGTTCTTCTTCTTTTGGAATGAGAGTTTAATCCTGATCGTCTAGTTTACGCTAACCCATAGATTTCAGTGTGTCAAGAACAATTTTCTCTGTTTTTCTCATCAGATTCTATGACAAATTTACAGTTGGATCCAGCAGAAGGGAAGGCAGGAATGTCAAAGAAACAGATGTTGGCATTGTAAAAGCAGATGCTCTATGTTTAATTTTACATGTTGGAAAAAGTCTATTATTAAAATTCAGCATCTGCCTTTTTAGAGAAATTACTCACTTTCAACCAGGTTGAAAGTAAGCCCTAGTATTCAATTACAGGAAATTTGGGGGATTCAGAATGTGATACATTTGAAAATCAAGTCAATAAAGCAGATGCAAACCTCTTCCAGTATTAAAAGGCTTTCACGGTGATATGTGCAAAAAGCTCCAGACAGAAAATTTCCTGTATGAATCACATTTAATTTCTGCCTCCTGAATACTCTTTCCTCCCTTGAAGAATCTGGCAATGACAAGAATGTTGGTAAAAGAGTACCCGATAGAAGGAAGCACGGCAGGCAGCTTGGTTTCTGAGGAGCTTAAGTATGAGCCCAGGAGTGTTCCTGGGGAGACTTTTGATCAGTAATGAAGGGAGACCTATCTCTCCCTGTGCTTTGAAATCCTGCACCCTTGATAAGGTCAAAGATACAGAGCTAGCTGCCCTAGGAGCCTAATTAAAGCCCTGCCTCTCCAAGAGAAATTAAACATTGGCAGCAAGGAAGGTACCAGCAGCTGTCAGGAAGCCATTTCTTCAAGGACAGCCGCACCTTGACAGCACTTTAAAAGTGTTTTCCTCATCTGCTTTGTGAACTCCTAAAAATCAGTCCTTTCATCTCTGATTTGACAGCTGGCCCCGAACAATGTAGTGAGTCTGTGTTTCTTTCCCCATGTAGGGAGCAGTGTTCATACAAAGGAGTGCTCATTTGTGGCAACTCAAAGTTGCAATGACTGAACAAGGAGATGATGCAAGGCCCATTCATTAGGAGAGAGATAAGGGGAGGCATCAAGTTAGTCGAGGGGCCTGAGTTTCTTCTGTATTGCATCTATTTCTATGTTAGATTTTGGAATTTCCGTGCAGCTTTCCACTAGGTTTTTAAGGGAGAGAGATTGGAGGTTCCTATCAACCTCAGAGAGGCTGGATGGCAGAAAGGCACACAGATTCAACATGTGTGGTCTGTTTTCAGACATTCTGAAAGCTTGGAGGGCAGGGTGCTACGCTTTGTAGGATTCCATAATACTTCCCAACTTGGGTTCTGTGAGTCTACTGTAATTCCCAACAGGAAACTTTGGAAGGAAATCGCTTTTCACCTATGGGCTTGGCATCTAGATACTGATACTTACGAAGATGAGGGATGAGAAAATCCACAAGGGACTATTCTGAAGACAAAAGAGAAAAACAGAAAAATGGATAAGGAAGCCAGAGAGGGCGTCCCTGGTGGCACAACAGCCCTCTCCTGTCTTACCTGCTGCTCCCCTCAGCAGTGTATTTCAGTAGATCTGCCTGTTCTGCTCCCTACTCTCTCTCTGGTGAATCCTCTCTCACTCCTTGCACCTCTGTCCTACACCCCAGCTCTTGTATGCATGAATAAATAAATCTTTTTGTTTTAAAGAAAGTCAGAGAAAAATATATTTCTCCTTCAAGAAACCATCAAATATACTTCTCTTATTGATGAGGATTAACTTTGAAAATTAAGAAGCACACACTTTATACATATATAAGATTCTGATATACTTGAAAGAAACCCACTTGGTAATGACTATTGTTGGAGGGACTTCTCTCTCAGGACTACCGGGAGGGGTTGTTAAGATATCTGTAACTGCCCAGGAGTGTCTGTTACATAGTGCTGAGATCAGCATTCAAAACAATGAACAAACACAAGCATAAAATGTTATCACACAGGCATTTCTTTTCATGCTCGATGTTGTAAAGCTCTCCTTTCCATTTATATGGGCTGAGTTTTAGTATATTTGTTCTAACATGTTAGTTTTACCTAAAAACGACCATGACCCCTTTAAAAGCATAGCTGATTCTTTTATCCAGCTTCTACTTGAGGAACTGGAGTAAATTGAGACAGAGTGGCAGAACCAACATTTTCTCTAGTATATAAAGAAAAATAACACAGACACCAGACATGCACATAATTTCCTGATCTTCCCAAAGGACTGTGTACTAACACTTTGATCTCCTTTGATGCAACGAAATCCTGGAGGAAGCTTTCCCTCTCTTGAAGGGAGAGGGAAAGGCTCTTTCCCTCTGGCCCTCTGGGATCTTGAAATGGTCAAACAAAGCAATTAACATCAGATTAATAAAAGATATAGCAACATACATTTGGAGAATCTGCATGGAGGTTGAGTGTAAAGCAAATGGAACAAAATAAGAATATTTGCATGTTGAGCAAAGGAATGGGATTGGGGCCTGGGGTTTCAAGAAGAGAGGAGGAGGATGACATGACAAGGAGAGGGTGACTCAGATGACAAAGATTAGCTGCTCTGTCATTAGATGTTTGGGCTGCTATAGATAATTTTCTCTGGTAGAAAGGTTTTTTCTGATTAAACTCTTAATTCTGGGTAGGACCCTCAATTTTCATTCTTCTAGGCAGTTAAGGGAGCAGTAAAAAGTTTCTCATGAGCCTGCAGGACCTTGATTGATCTTAATTTTGAAATAATCCACATGCCAAAGTGACACATCTTGGAAAGGCTGTTCTTGTCATCTTGGGGAGGCCCATCCTTCAAGGGAGCACTCATACCTTCCTGGGTGAATGAGAGAAGGCTTTACAGAGGACGTAATATTTTCTTTTTTTTTTTTTAATTTTTTTTTTTTTTGTGGGACCCTCGCCGTTGGCCGGGGAATGAACTGGTGCTGCAGAGGCGGCGGGCAGCCTCTCATCCCAGCGCTCAACCGCTGCGCCACCAGGGGAGGTCTGGACGTAATATTTTCACTGAGATCTGGAAGATAAAAGTTCACTGAAATTGTAAGGAGATGTGGGCAAGTGTGGTACGCCCAGGAACATGTGAATTCTTCTCCTAACTTCATTCCCTGTAGTTCACTCATTCATTATCCAATAGGCAAAATATTCTTTGTAACACAAAAATCTGGTTTTGTCACTCCCCTTTCAGTAACCTCTTTTGACTTCCCAATGCCAAACCTCTGTGTATCCTTGATTACTCTCTCTCCATGCCTGTGTTTCCTCAGACTCATTGGTCTTTTTTTCTTGAAATTGCCAACCTTCTTTCTCCTATATTTATTCTTTTCCCTCTCTTAGAAAGTTCTTCCTCCAGATTCTCAAAAGTTGGCTTTTATTCAGGTCTTTACTGATTACCTTGCTGATTTAGCCACTCCCATAATATCTTTGATTTATTTTATTAGCAGCATTTATCCTTGTCTGAATTTATCAATATTGCTACTAATTCTCTCACTAAAGGGAACATAAGTACATTGGGAACAGGGGCATTATCTGGCTTCCATATATTTCTTATTGTTAAAATAGAATTGCCACATGTGGTAGGCACGCCACAAAAGCTTCTTGAATGAATAAGTGAATGAAGGAATGAATACTTCTGTAAAACTGAAAATTAGTGGAAGTGTCTGAAAAATAATGTTTGAAAGGTAGGCACCAGGTAATTAGGACTGTATGCTGTGTTAGGAACTTTAAACTTTATTTTGGAAGCATGTGAAAGTCCTTCTTTGAGAAGAAGGAAAACATTCAATATTCCTATTTAGAGAATATTATTTGGGAGATAGCTCTAAGATGGTGATAGCTTAGGTTCCTTGCTGCATTCCCAAGAGGACCATTTGGCATTGACCAGAGGGCACTGCACCAAGAAATCCCATGGCTCAAGGGAAGGCTGAAGCACCCAGGGCATGCCA
This sequence comes from Talpa occidentalis, assembly GCF_014898055.3. Classification (NCBI taxonomy): domain Eukaryota; kingdom Metazoa; phylum Chordata; class Mammalia; order Eulipotyphla; family Talpidae; genus Talpa; species Talpa occidentalis. Next base: position 56,236,674 of record NW_023605083.1, read on the forward strand.
GAGACTACACATAAGGAAAGTGGAGGAGATTCACTTCATGCTTCATTAGACAGATGATGGGTGGAGAAAAAGACATGGAGGCTAAGACTTCGGGGGAGGGATGCAGCTGGTAGAACTACCAGCTAAGCTAGGAACTCTGGGGAGGGGAGAGTGGAAAGAATATGGAGGAACACACAGGGTAAGCCTATAAGGCGGAGGTGGAGAAGGAAAGGAGGGTAGAAGAAAAGGTGGCCTTAGTATACCCCCTCCTCTCCCCGCCCCCCATACCGTGGGACTAGTAGACTAGTACTAACCTCATGAAATGCACTGACAGTAGACAGATGAGTCTTAGATCGGGGCCTCCATAGAGAAGGGACATTGACGATACCACAAACACAAACAAGGCTTCCCTCTCCCCAGCACATTTGTGTCAGTGGTCCCATTCCTCTGCGCTCCTCACTTACCCGACTGATACAGCCAAAGCAAATGCCTCAGCACCTCTGGACTCTAGCGCAGAGGGGGAAAAAAAAAAAGCCCAAATCAAACTGAATAAAACCATAGCGCCACCTGCTGGAACAGTAAAAGTGGTTTAACTTTAAGTTGAGGGTACAGATTTTTTTTTTTTTAATATGAAAATTTAAGTGCAAAATGGGCAGACAACATATTTTAACAAAAGGGCATATATCATCATAAAAAGAGAACAGTTCTTCAGAATATAATCACAAAGACATGGAAGATTATATATCCCTATCGAGTAGAGGTAAAATTGTTATAATAAAGAAATTCAAAAAGATAGGAGAAAGTTCAGAAAGGCAAGTCAAAGTGATACAAAAGAACTCAGAAAAAATAATCAGAGATGCAACAAAATTCAGAAAAACAAATCAATGAGTTCAGAAATAGCATTAGGTAAAAGTAGAAGCTGAAGGTTTAAATAAGAAAATAATAGAGCTCTAGAATGTAAAGAACCCAAAAAAGAGCTCTAGGGAAAGTTATGGGATCAGAATAGAACAAATGGAGGATTGAATTAGTGATCTTGAAGATAATAATGACAAAAGGTGCCTGTGGGAGGGGAGAAATAAGATATCAAAATATTATCAAACAGAATTCAATGATAATTTGATATACTCATACTCCTTTAATAAAGTGGGATTTATTCCAGGGATAAGAGTATAGTTCACCAGATACAAATCAGTAAATGTGATATACCACATCAGAAAAAAAGAGAAGGAAAGAAAAAAGGACAAAGCCATTGGATCATCTCAGTAGACACAGAAAAATCATTTGACTAGATTCAACATCATTTTACAAGAGCCTTCCGAAAAATGGGTATAGAGGAGACTAACTCAACATAATAAAGACCAGGTAGGACAACGTCACAATGGCAAAAAAGTGAAAGCTTGTCCTCTAAGATCGGGATTGAGACTGGATGTCCACTCTCACCGTTAATATCAAGACAGTGTTGGGTGTCCTAGCAAGAGCAATGAGACAATAAAAAAATATATAAAAGATATCCAAATTGGAAAGAAAAAAGATAATAACTATTTGTAGATGATACAATAATATCTATAGGAAACTCAAAGACTTCCAATAAAAAACTTAGAAATAATAAGTACAGTGAATTTATAGGCTGCAAAATTAATGTACAAAAATTGGTCACATTTCTACATGCAAGTAATGAACTGGGCCCCTGAACTGACAGATACTCTTTCACACTTAATTGCAAACTGCTCTTGTTTTTATTATTTGAATGGCAATTTTAGAGAGAAAAAATAGAGGTTTGTGATTTCCTGGATATTTATAGTAGAGAAGTATATACCCAAGTTTTTCATCACTTAATCTTAAGTAGTTGTGAGAAAGGTGCTGTCTTCCATAGAGATAAGGAATATAGAAATAGAAATATATTTAAGGAAAAAAGGAAATAAAATGGATTCTATTTGAACATGTTACTGTTGATGCTAGAACATCTTGAATAAATGTCCAGTAGGTTATTTAACCCATGAACCTGGAGGAAAAAAATCACCTAGAGATTGTGAGGTAGGTGTGATAAGTAAGGTGTGAATAATGACCAAGCCATAGAAATGGATGAGGACACAAACAATGAACAAGAAGACCCAGGAGACAGCTGCAGGAAATAGCAATTTTTATTTATTTAATTATTTTTAAAAGATTTATTTATGTACGCAAGAACTGGGGTATAGGCCAGAGGTGCGGGAGGGTGAGAGGATTCACCAGAGACAGAGCGGGGAGCAGAGCAGGCAGACAGACCAAAAACACTGCTGAGGGGAGCAGCAGGCAAGACAGGGGAGGTCTGCCACACCACGTGGGTATCTCCCTGCCCAGCTGAGGATTGAGCTGGTGCTGCAGAGGCTACAAACAGCTTCATAGCGCTGTGCTCAACCTCCTGTGCCACCAGGAAGGTCCTGAACAGCAATTTTTAAAGTGTTCCACATGGAAGAGGAGTTAGCAAAAGAGAAAGGGAAGAGCAGGTAATTAAGGTAAAATTAAGTTAAAGAATAGCAATGCAGATCAATCCAGTAACACAGAAATCTCAGGAAAAGACCTTGTGTGTATATGTAACCTCAGTATGTGTGTAAATAAATAAATAAGAATAAAAATCAGTGCCACCCAAATCCTAGATTATTATCTATCCAGTTTTGATTAGATGTTAGTAGAATTATTAAATTTTGGAGAGTTGATACTTTTCTATATATTACATGGAAAAATATCATCAGAGTCAACTATACAAGCATTTGTTAATATTAAATGAATACAATTAAAACAAAATTTAGAAATATTTGTGTAATGTGAATTACAAGTGAACAAAATATTTATGCTAACATTATTCTTCGAAGTATTAAAAATTCAATAAATAAATTGGCAAAACATACACTCACAAAAATGAGAGCTACAACTGTAAATAAGCATATGGAAACTTTCTCCCTCATTAGTGATGGAAACATATGGAAGAGTGTTCAATCTCTTTATTCATCCAGGTATAAAAATAAACCCAAATATATGTAAGGTACAATAATAAAGAATAACTTGACAATCATGGATATTTTTTTGGTTTGGTTCTTTCACTTCTCATATTGCTCATATTGTCTCAATCATTAAATTTATACACTACTTAACTATTCATTAAAATATTCTCTGCTTATGTTAGAGACTGTTCTAGGTATTAGATAAATAATGAAAAGGATTGATTAGGTCTTCTGTAACATCATTTATTGGAATTTCCTTTCCTATTTTTCCTCACTAGTCTTGTTTGAATTTAAGGTTCAGTTCAGTCTTTGTTTCTTGATTATGATAGCAATAATCTTCAATCAGTACTTTACCTTTTAGCAGGGTGATTTTTTAAAAATAAGTTTTTGTAAAATTCATTACACATATTGAGGAGTCCATAACATATGTAGTTGAGAATTGCGATTTTTCACTTGTTAGTTTTAATGTAAAAGAGTATATTCTCATATGATTATGAATCATTTGTGCTTTCTTTTATATGAAATGCTGTTCAAGTCTTCCTTTCTGTCAATTTACTATCTTTTTCAAAATGCTTTGGAAATCTTTATAATCTATACCTAGTAATACTTGTGTGTGTGTCTATGTGTGTTTATACATACAAATATGCATTTGTACCCTCTCTGATTAGTAGTTCTTAATTTGCTTAAATTTACCAGTCTTTTCATTAATGGTTTGTACTTTTTGAATCTTCCATGAAATTTTTTTATATGTTCCTAAAGAGTTTCTACAAGATTGCTTTTTAATTATTTGATGAGTTTGCTTTGCACCTTTAATTTTAATCCTCTAGGAATTGATTTTTATGTAGGTATTTTGTGGTGGAAATCCAATTTCATCTTTTCCTTGTGGATAAGAAATTGTTCTAGCACAATTTATTAAATATTCTATCCTTTTCCTGATGCTCTGTAATACTGTCTCTGTGATAAATCAGTTTCCAAATATATATGTCTATTAGGGGCTCTGTATGACATTGTATTCCATCAGTCTATTTCTCTAACCCGGATGAAGCACCAAGCTAATTTAATATCCATAGCTTTAAAATCAACTATTAATAGTCAGGCAAATCCTCCAAACTTGTTTTTTTCTATAGGAATATTTGTGTAATTTTGATTCTTCATTCTCCATATGAATTTTAAAATTAGCTTGCCAAGTTCCATGAGAAACAAGTCCTGTAGCGGTCGTGAGTGGAATTGCATTGAATCTATAGATCGAGTTGAGAGAGTTGACATCTTCATAATTTTGAAACTTTCTAGCATCCCATTTATTGGAGTTGTCTTTATTAGCTTTTAATAAAGTTTTATAGTTCTATTAAGGTCCTGCACATCTTTTGTTAGATTTAGTGTTAGGTACCTTAATTTTTGCTGTTATGATAGTTATATTATTAAAAGCTACATTTTCAAACTGTCTTTAGAAATGCAATTGATTTTTGTGTATTGATTTTATATTCAGCACCATCATTAAAATGTTTTAGTATTTATAAAAATTTGTTTATAGACCTTTTTAAGATTTTCTACAAAGCCAACTGTCACATTTGTAAATACAATTATCAATTTGGTTTATTTCTTTGTAACTTTAATTTAGTTCCTCTTTAGCCCTCACTGCAGAACATCTAATATAACTCTGCATAGAATCAGTGATAATAGATATTGTTTTTGATTTTACAGTATTGGAAGGATTAACACTTCAACATTTGTTTTGATGTTTATGATAGGTGCTTTGTAATTACTCTTGATCAGGTTAAGGAAGATTACTTCTACCCTTGTTTTCTGTGTTTATTTAATGTCAGGAAAGGATAGTGATATTTAACAAAAATGATTTTCTAATCTATAGAGATTATCATATGATCTTTCTGGTGCATTCACAATGCATTACAGTTTTTGGCTTCTAATAATTAAATAGCAGTTTTGAGATATACTGTTATCATTCTAAAATATTGTTTAATTTGATCTACTAAATTTATTAGTCTATGTTCATGCATAAAATTAACTGTTATTTAATTTTCTGGTTCTTTGTTAGGTTTTGGCATCAAGGTTATACAAGTGAGTTGGGAAATTCTCCCTTTCTGTTCTCTGGAAGAATTTTTTGTAGATTGGAAAATATGTGTTTGAATGTTGGTGGAAGTCACAAGAATTTCTATATAAACTTCTTGTTTTATTGATAGGAAGATTTTAGCTAGTTCAATTTTGTTACCTATAATAGGACTATTAGGATATTCTACTTCTGCAATCATTCTTGTATTTTTTTTTTTTTTGGATTTTGTTTATTCCATCTGTGTTTTAGAAACAGCTGTTCTCTATGTGTTATCTGTTCAGTCTCTGCTACATCTGTGTTTTCTCTCCATTTTCATCCTTACTTTTTTTAAATTATTTTTTTCTTACATTTTCTCTGGATTAATCTTGCACCTCTGTTTGTTTTTGTTTTTAAAAAAACAAACAGGCTTTTTGATATCTCTTGTTCAGGTTTTGCTGCCATTTTGAGATAAGAAGGGTCCCTGAACAAGGATAGAATTTTGCAGGTTCCCACAGGTACTTGGTTAAACAAAAGGATTAAAGAAATTGTCATAAATTCCTTGATCCACTGTTTTTCTCACTAGTTTTATTTATTTATTTCTAGTTTTTCACAACCTGTACATTCTAAGCTCTAGCCTGTACATTAGGGCTTATTGAGTCCTCTGGCTGTTGCAAAAGAAGGGAGTTATATACCCTGAGACCAGACTGGTTCAAATGGGAGCTGTGGACATAAACATTTGTGTAACTTCCAGGAGATATTCAGGAGCCCTGCACAACCACCAAATTGCAGCTGATTGGTGTCCACAATCACCAACAATAAATGGACTTTGATCAAGCCCATCTTCCTTGCTTTCTCAGACAATAAATTTTAATGCCTTTGTTCTCACACTCCAGCCCTAAAATCTATATATACCCCAAGTCCTGGCAATTCAGGGTTTCCAAAGAGGTCTCCTAGGAGCTCTCTATCCCTAATCAAAGAACACCGACTCTTTGCTTTCCCTCATTGGGGTCTGTGAAGTTCTCTTCTATCTTGACAAGAGGGTCTCAAGAAACTCCTCTAAACCACCTCCACACTATTCTCACCTTCCCACCTCTCCCCAGCCCCAAGGACCCCTTGGTCCATCTCTCTATCCCTCTGATTCCCAGCAGGTGGAGCAGAGCTTGATGCGCTCAGGGCTTATTCATTTGCTTTGTTGGAGGGTGAAATCAACCTGAGGAACCTCTGGGTCCCTTCCCTTGTCCAATGACACTCTCATTATTTTCTGCTTTACCTACATTTCTTTCTTTAGTTTTCTTTGGTTTTAAGTAATAATCTAAATTCTTAGATTATTCATTTAAAATATTTTTCCTAATGAAAACATTAAAGGTTCCATATTTCACTCTAATAACTATTTGCATAACAAGCTGTACAAAGTCATATTTTTTATTTTTTAATTATAAATATTTTTAGATTTCCATTATGATTCTTTCTTTGACCTATGAGTCATACAGAGAAAAGCTTTTAATTTTCCATGGCTGTAGGATTGCCTAGCCATATTTTATAATTAATTTAAAAAAGTTATTGCAACATATTGTTTATATTTTTGTGATTAATTTTTTAGAAGTTATTACATTGTAGTATGATTGATAAAATTCTCTGAATTTTATTGAAGTTATATTTATGGCCTAGTAGTTCAGTCTTTATAAATATTTCTTCCATGCCTAAAAGGATGCAATTGTTGGTTATGATGCTCCTTTAGAAAAAGCTCCTTTAAGCTACCATACGACCCAGCAATTTGACTTCTAGGGATCTATCCAAAGGACACAAAAACATTGATTCAAAAGAACACCTGTACACCTATGTTTATTGCAGCACTATTTACAATAGGTAAAACCTGGAAACAACCCAAATGCCTAAAAATAGATGACTGGATCAAGAAAATGTGTTATATATATACACAATGGAATATTATTCAGCAATCAAAAAAAAGATAAAGTCATGCCATTTGCAGCAACGTGGATGGAGCTAGAAGGGATTATGCTCAGTGAAATAAGCCAGAAGGAAAAAGAAAAATATAGGATCATTTCACTTATAACAGGAATATAGGGGAACCAAATAAGACATCAGCGTAAAAAAAAAGTAATAACAGTACAAAACACAACAAAACAAAACCAGACAATTATAAACCAGAGACATACTGCAGGGGAGGAGGAGGGAGAGGGATCGGAGGGAGGGAGGGAGGAGCACAGGGGACTGTGGTGATGGTGCACGGGTGCCTTGGGGAAGGAAATTCTATGGGGACTACACCTGAGGGGGTGGGGGGAAGCAAATATTGTTTAAAAATAAAAAAAATAAAAAGAATTTTATATTATTTCCCATATTCTAGATGCTAAAGCTCTCAAAGAAGGTACCTGGGCATGTATTTACTATTCTTTGTCTCACATAAATAATTTATCATAAAGATAGAAGAACTGTTTTAAATTAAACATCTGATTTCCTTAAAAACAAATCTGGGGCCTCCCTGGTGGCTCAAGGGGTTAAGGCGTAACCTATGAAGCTATCCACAGCCACTACAGCACAAGTTCGATCCCCGGCCAGGGAGCTACCCACATGGCACAGCAGACCTCTCCTGACTCACCCGCTGCTCCCCTCAGCAGTGTATTTCAGTCAGTCTGCCTGTTCTGTTCTCCACTCTGTCTCTGGTGAATCCTCTCACTCCCTACACCTCTGGCCAGTTCTGGTGAATCCTCTCACTCCCTACACCTCTGTACCCCAGTTCTTGTATGAATAAATAAATAATCTTTGAAAAAAAAGAGAAAAAGCTCCTTTAGTTTACTGTTCACATCTATAAAGGGCAGGAAGGACCACAGTGCAGGTTTTCTGATCCCATGCAGACCGGATAAAGGAGGAGTCAGAGTCCTCAGTGGTTTTATGCAGGTCTTTTATTGGGATTTACCCAATACACAGCAGGCAGGGATGCTGGGGGGCCAGGAGGCTGGCAGGCTCCCAGCCCCCAGCAAGTCTTCACTCTATCTGGGCTCTCTGGCCTTCTCTGCTTCTCTCTCGGCTTCTCTTTCTGCTTCTACTGGCGTCCCTGTGACGCTGCCCTTAAAAAGCCCAGTCTCAGCCCAGGTGAATCCCATCTACCTATGCCCACACCCTACTCCAGGTGCCTGCCATCAGGCATGCATTCAGGACTGCAAGGATCCATCATCTATCCTGATGGTGGGAGGGCAGAAAAGCCTGACATTTTTCCTTACCCTACAACATCTTTCATATCCTTATTGATTTTTAATTTCTGTTTCAATAATTGAAATATAGTCTCCCACTAAGCTTACATATATGATTGATTTCATGGCTAGGGTAAGAAAATATGATATGAACTTGGAACATCTTATAGTGGCAAAGTAAGAAGTACTCAAAAAAGAAGATGATGGGGCTTGTCAAAGGTCAAAACCAGAGCAAAAATGTAAATCATACAGTTTTTGATTATACTCTAAAGTGTGAAATATTCACACCAGTACAAACTGATAGAAATAAATGATTGAAATAGATTAGTAGACAAATCTTCCTTAAAGAATTCTAGATAGCTTATAGAAATAGGGTGAAAGTCAACCTTTCACATTCTTGCCCCCCTCCCTACCCCCTTCAGCCCCCAACCCCTGCATTTAGCAAACTTCTTCCAAATTATGGAGAATGAAAAGGAAGACAAAGAACTTTAAGTGGAGAAACCTGGATATCAGGTGCTCAAAGTTAACATCACCAGTGAGAAGGAATGCAGCTAGCTTGCACATCTTAATATGCGCCAAGCACCGTTAATGGCATCAGGGAAGACTCAATGAACAAAAATAGAAAGAAATTTCTGCTTCCATTCTGGTATAAGGAGAGAGAATTTTAAAATTAAGAAAATTACACAGACTGTTAGGAAGTGAAAGCATCTAGATTGATAAGGAAAACTGGGAAGATGGAAGGAAATGCTATTGTAGTTTGAAATACAATAGACATCATATAAGAGTGACTTTGAGCAGACATAAGGAGGGAGTCAAAGAACTAGGCAAACATCTAGGGAAGAATATTCCAGGCAGAAGAAACAGAAAATAGAAAGACTGAGCAGGAGCATGCCTCAGTATTCAAGGACTAACAAGGAGGTTGCAGACGGGAGTAGAATGAGCAAGGGAAGGAGTAGAAAGAGATGTGATTAAAGAAGTGTATTCGTTTCCTAGACTGCTGTAACAAAATACCATAAGGTGTATAATTTATTCTCTATAGATCTAGAGGCTAGAAATAGAGGAAGACTGAAATATAGGTGTTGACAGGTTGTTTCTTTCTGGGGAACTAAGGGAGAATCTGTTTCCTGCTTCTCAGCTCCTGATGGTTGCTGTAATAATTGGGATTCTTTGATTTGTAGATGCACCACTCCCATGATTTTCTCTTCCCTCCACCTTTTCTCTTATAAAGACACTCAACATTGATTAGGACACATCCTAATCCAGTATGACCTCATCTTAACTAATTACATCTGCAAAGGCTAAATCCTAATAAGGTCAGACTCTGAGATTCTAGGTAGATATATATTTTTGGGGAATAATACACAGCTCAGTGTAAGAAGTAATGGGGAGCCAAATCACTTAGGTCATTATAGACTATAGTAGTATATTTGGCCTTTACACTGAGAAGATGGGACACCATAGTAGGGTTTTTTTTTTTAAGATTTATTTATTTATGCATACAAGAACTGGGGTACAGTCCAGAAGCACAGGGTTGGGGGTGAGAGGATTCACCAGAGACAGAGTGGGGAGAAGAACAGGCAGACTGACTGAAATACACTGCTGAGGGGAGCAGCGGGCAAGTCAGGAGAGGTTTGCTGTGCCATGTGGGTAGCTTCCTGTCTGGGGATGGAATTCATGTTGCAGTGGCTGCAAATGGCTTCATAGGTTGTGTCTTAACCCCTTGTGCCACCAGGGAGGCCCCATAGGAGAGTTTTGGATGGAGAAGTGACTTGATCTAAATTTTAAAAGGATTACTCTGGCTACTGCAGTTAGAATAGCCTGTAGGGGCAGAGATGGGAGGAAGGGAAGGCAAGATGGGGAAACTTGTCTCCTATTATTAATCAAATAATTCAAATGCCAGAAGATTTTGGATTAGGGCGGGATCATGAAATAGAAATGGTTATATTCTGATATTCTGAAAGTAGAACCAACCGGGTGTTCTGATGGATTGGAGGTAGCACTGAAGAAAAGGAGAGGAGTAAAGATTAATCAAGAATTTTGAACTCAGCCATTGGGAGAAAGGAACTGCCATCAACTGAGACAAGAAGGCTGAGGCTGGGACATATTTAGAGGAAATATTAAGTGATTCATTTTTCACATACTTTCAGATGCCAATTAGATATGGAATTGAATATGTCAATTTAGTAACTGGTTCTATGAGTCTCAGTGCAGTGGAGAAAACCTGAATTGAGAAATAAAAATGGGATACCACAAATGGCATTTAATCTATGGTATCTATAAGATCAGGTGAGCTCACCAAAAGAGCACATTTGGTAATGTCTGGAGACATTTTAAATTGTTAAAGGTTTTTGTTACCTATTACTGCCAGCCATCCATAAACTGAGCAGTCTACTCTCTGACCATACCCTTTTATTTCCAGTCTACTTGATTTTTCTGATTTCACTTATGTAATTCAGTGTGGTCCCATGTGCTCACTCTTCCTTTTACCTAGCCAAATCACTATAACTATTCCATTCCACACAGTTTAGCCTTCCTTGTCTCTATACCAAATTCTCTCTCTCTTTTTTAAACTTTTCTAAAACTCCACTCTCCCTGCCTATTTATACTGTCTTCTTTTACTTCAGAAACTGATGGGCTCACTTATAATTCATGACCACAAATCTCAAGATGATTAATGTTACCAGCAATCATATCATAACATCTTTGTACTTCACTTATCTTTCAACTCTTCTAACAATCATTTCACACTTTCTCGAACTCCCAAGCCCTCATGCAGTATCCACCTTGCTTTGCATTGATTGTCTTGGTTTCCATTCATGAAGAATGTGGTTTTCAGGTTAAAACTTCTCTACAAGCTCCCTCTATTATATCTGCCCACCAGCCAACACTTACACTCATGTACTTGGCCTTCCATTCTGGCCCAAGAGCTGAATTTTCTGAACCCCTCAAACTAAGGCCAGCTTTTCCATTTGAGGATTATCCTCTTCTATTTCTGATTGGTTTATAATTTCTCTTTTAGAGGCGTTTTTACTTTATATCTACTTGTGGATTAAAGCAATTTTTCTTTAGATTTAGTATGCTTTTGATCTGTCGATAATATAGATAATATCCATTATCTAGACAACCTAAAACTTTGTTTGGATGATGATTAGCATTTATACTTCTGTTCTCCAGGTTATTTAATGGTACTATAATATCTTTTTCTTTCTGTACCACAATCAGGCAAATTTCTTAAAATCGGTCTTTCTGTACAGTAATTCTCTTTTTACTTCTATTCTACTGCTTAATACTTAAGCTTTAAATATCCATTTGCTAAAATTTTATTTTCTGTAATTCTATTTTGTTCTTCCTTATAACTTTTTAACCATTCTGAGTCTTTCACTGATTTCAATTTCTTTTTTCTTAAAATAATAATATAAGAAAATAATTATTAATGTAATCCTTTAGATAGGAATTCTATATTATTACATATGACTGTTGTTTCTATTTCTTTTGCTCATTGTGATTTGTATCTTTGTGTATTTCTTGACTTTTTTATTGTGAGAAATTATTATTTCAGTTATTTGTTATAATTGTCTATACGGAAAGTCTATGAACTTGAAATATGGGTCCTTCTGCTGGAAATGATTTGTACCTCTGCTCAGTACCTGATTCAGACTTGTAATTTAAAAATATTAGCTTGCAATTTTAAGAACCATCTGATGAGCTGTAGTCAGCCCCTAGCCCCCCTTTGTTCAGGCAGATGTGTACAAATTCCCAGGGAAAACTTTTAGTTATTGTTTCCACACAGCCCAGGCCTTAAAATGCAGTCTCTCACTCTGCCTTTCTCTTCCCTAGGTCCCCACTTCGCTAAAAGTCTAACCTTTGTTGTCAGTTTTATGTGGGTGTCTACCATGTGTAGGGCCAAAGCACTGTGCTCAGTTTTCCTCATAATTTAAAGTTCTTGACACCCAGGACTCTATTTTTCTTCAGGTAACTCAGTGATTTGCTTTTTCCTTTGTAAGGGTTTCCACTGTTTTCCTACTTCACCAGCTTTCCTTACTTCCTGGTAGGCTCATTCAATTATTTAAAACATTTCCCACCCTCACTCCTTTTAAATTTTAGCAAGCATTTTTAGATATTCATATCAGAATATTTTCAGCATCTCTCTTTTACCCTATCACCAGAAACAAAATCTCGTAATTCTTTTGAACAATTAATTTTTAACAAAAATCCTCAAAATTCAGTAGGAAAAAAAGATGGTAATGCTAATAACACTCCAAGGCAGGGACAGCAAGTGAGGGCCCCTGGGCCAATAGAGCTCACTGCCTTGTGAGTTAAGAATGATTTTTTAACATTTTACAAGCGTGAAAACCAAGGAAGAATACTACCTTATGATATGTGAAATTTGCATGAAATTCAAATTTCAATATCTATAAATAAAAGCTTTGCTGGAATACATTCAGTCCCACTTGCTATATGTTGTTTATGGAGGCTCTCACACTGCAGGGGCAGTGGTGAGTTGTTGTGACATGGACAGTATGGCCCACAAACCCGAGTTTAATTTCACAGAATAACTTTATAGATCTCTGCTATAAAGCAATATCCTTCAGGTCTACCCAATAAAGGAAGCTGAGAAATAAAATTGCTAAGGAAGGGGTAGTTCCTTTGTAATTCATAGTATAGATGTTTATTTACTCCAAGTTATTTCTTGTTCCAACACTCCTCCAATTCTCTTTGGCACCGATGATCACATGTTCATGACACAAATCTCATTATTTTTAATGCTCTGCTTGCCTCGATATGTGATACTCAGATTATCACATATAATCTGAGTATGGCATATGGCAACCAACAGAGGTCTGAAATCTCTAACTCTGTTGCTTCTCCCATTTACATTTGCCATTTTTTAAAAACAGAAAATGTCCAAATTCCATATAGTGTAGGGGTTTTTCATTTACTCTGCAGAAGCCTGTTACAGGAGGAGGAAATAAAGTCTACAGCTGGCATGTATTAAAACAACTTGCTTTATTTCTGGGAGTTAAAACCTTTTTGTCAAGTAACTTAAAATAACCTTGCACATTCGGCAGAAATTGGACTTCCAGCAACTGATGGAGGTGGGAATGATCTGTGCATTTACTGCATAATATTCACAATCATCAACCCTGTTACAAAAGTGCCTGAAATCATCTTCCATAGGATTTTTAAATCTTTCGGTCTAGTGGGTTATCTAAGTTAATCTATGTGGAGACACTTAAATTAGAGAAATTAAATAACCTCTTTCTCCCCTCACACATTTGATTTTGAATTAAACAATAGCAGTGGTCATTTAATAAGCTACTTCTGTGCAAAGAAAAGGCCCTGGAAGGATTTTGAACCACTGATATTTAATAAGGACTCCACATTCTTTTGTAATTTGACTTAGGATCACATGAGAAAATTAAGCTGGAAGAGGTTTATTTCAGGAATGAGTTTGTGGTAAATAAGCATTGGACCAAAGCAAATGTAGGAAGGAAGAGTCAAAGACTGGATGAATTTGCAGGAAGGATAGCAACATGCAGATCCAAGATAAGGAAGGCAAACAAAGCCATTTTAAAGATGAAGAATAAAATAACCATGTGGCTATTCACAGGAAGAAATGCAGGCAAAAGTTCTATCTATGGTGCTGATAGTGGATATTTTGTGCTAGTGTAGGATCCATTTTTCTGCTTTTGTTAACATCTAATTTAAGTAAGATTTACTCCTATTACTAAATATAATATTTTGCAAATTATTAAAATGGAAAGTGAATTCTAAGGAGATTTCTGTTAAAATTATTCCTCTTTCAGCACAATTAGAGAGGGAGGAGAGAGGGCAGGAATCCTTCTGGCAAAATCCCAGTTAGAATTTCCTCTCATGGTAACCACTTCTTTTAAAAAACTTGTTAGCTGGTTTTGGGGTTTCAAACTATACTACAAAGCCATAATCATCAAAACTGCATGGTATTGGAACAAGAACAGACATACAGACCAATGGAATCGAATAGAAAATCCAGAAATAAACCCACAGATTTATGGTCAACTAATCTTTGACAAAGGAGCAAAGACTATGCATTGGAGCAAAGAAAGTTTGTTCAATAAATGGTGCTGGGAAAACTGGGTCGCTACATGCAAAAGAATGAAGCTTGACCACCACCTCACACCATACACAAAAATCAACTCAAAATGGATTAAAGAACTAGACATAAGACCTGAAACCATAAAATATATAGAAGGAAATATAGGCGAAACACTACGTGATTTGCACATCAAAGACATCTTTACAGACACATCACCCAAAGCAGTGATAGTGAAGGCAAAGATAAACAGCTGGGACTATATCAAATTAAAGAGCTTTTGCACAGCAAAAGAGACAATAACAAAAACAAAGAGAAACCCCACCAACTGGGAGAACATTTTTGCACCCAACACTAATGATAAAGGACTGATCACAAAAATCTGCAAAGAGCTGATGAGACTCAACAACAACAAAGAAAATAATCCAGTCAAAAAATGGGCAGAAGAGCTTAAAAGAAACTTCTCTGAAGAGGAAATGCAAATGGCCAACAGGCATATGAAAAAATGTTCAACATCACTTGTCATCAGGGAAATGCAAATCAAAACTACCATGAGATACCATCTTACACCAGTGAGAATGGCACATATTAAAAAAACTAGCAACAACAAATGTTGGCGAGGGTGTGGAGAAAAAGGAACTCTTCTGCACTGTTGGTGGGAGTGCAAACTGGTCCAACCACTGTGGAAAGCTGTGTGGAGATTTCTGGACCTACTAAACATAGAGCTTCCATATGACCCAGCAATTCCACTCCTAGGTATTTACCCAAAGGACACAGAAACATCAATTCCAAAGAACACCTGCACCCCTATGTTTATAGCAGCACTGTTTACAATAGCTAAGCTTTGGAAACAACCCAAATGCCCAAAAATAGATGACTGGATCAAGAAGATGTGGTACATATATACCATGGAATATTACTCAGCATTCAAAAAAGATAAACACATGCAATTTGCTGCAACATGGATGGCGCTGGAAGGGATCATGCTCAGCGAAATAAGCCAAAAAGAAAAAGAAAAATACCGGATGGTCTCACTCATAGCAGGAATCTAGAAAACTTAAATAATGGACCAGGAAAATGAAAAACTATAAGAAAGTGAAAATCAAAATCCACAAAAAACTATGAACCAGAGACACTTTTAGGGGGGCGGGGGCGGGAGGGGAGGGATTGGGGTCAGAATGGGGGGCGGCAATTGTATGGGGAATATAACAATAAAATTTATAAAAAAAAAAAAAAAAAAAAAACTTGTTAGCTTCATCTAAACTAGTGGTTCACATTAGACTTACCGGTGGAATTGGCATGCGCATACACACACACACGCACACACACTCCCCCCCCCCCCTTATCTAGGACTGCCACAGACCTCTCAGGCCCTAATTTCTGGGAGAGGGGAGTCCAAGCAGCACTGTTACTTTGAAAAGTTCCCTAGGTAATTCTAATGTACAGCCTGGGTTGAGAACTATTGATCTAGACAAGAGTTTCTCAACCTCATTGCTGTTGACACTTTGGGCTGGGTCATTCTTTGTGCGGGGCTGTCCTGTGCATCCTAGGATGTTTAGCAGCTATCCTGTAATCTATCCACCAGATGCCAGTAGCATCCTTCCTCCTATCTATCAAGTTGTGACAACCAAAAATGTCTCCAGGCAGTGCCAAATTCTACTACAAGCGAAACTGCCTCCCAGTTGAGAAGCACTAATTTAGACCAAATGAAACCAGAACAATCAGGTAGATGTTCTGAGGCATATTCTAATTCCTTTGAAGAGGAGAGGATACCTTAAATAGAATGTTTTAATAAATGCAAATACATTGAAAATTGGCACAGCCACTATGAAAAACAGTTTGGTATCTCAAAAAATTAAAAATAGAGCTATCATATGATCCAGTAATACCACTTCTGGATATTTATCTGAAGAAAACAAAAACACTAACTCAAAAAGACAGAATCCCTCTCATGTTCATTGCAACATTATTTACAATAGCCAAGATAAGGGGCAACCTACGTTGTCTATTGATGGATGAATAAAGAAAACGTAGTCTATATAAATAACTACCTGGCAATACACAAATAAACATTAGATTTCTCTCTCTTACTAAGTGCTGACTGTTCTAGTACATTTTTCCCATTAATCCTCACAACAGCTGCATTAGTTAAGCATTATTATTTCATTTTATTATACAAGAAGAAACCAAGACATGGGGGGATTATATAACTTGTCCAGTGATGAATGTTGTCACAGAATCAGGATTTGAATCCCAGCAAACCCCTGGACTAAGAAATTGAGATAGGAAACTATCTACCTATTAGGGAAATAAATTTAAGACCCCTTTAAACAAACAAATGCATACTTTTTGTTTGGAAGATCATTATGGGTTACTTGTACAAAGAAAAATAGAAGGATGAGAATTCAAGATATTTCAAAAGTCTATCCTTTAACTAGTTATGGACTCCAAAAAAATACCAGGATTGAGTTTTTCATAACTTCCTTCTTATGAGAAATCATGGCAATTAACAATAGACTCCATGCTCAAAGTTCACTTTTCCTTAATTTTTTTGCAAAATATAGACTTAGGTCAGTTGGGTCAATAAGTGTCAGATCAGTGAACAAATGACTCTAAGTCTTGAGAATAAGTCAAAATGCCATCTAAAGACAGAGTGCTTTTCAAATAGATAATCATATCTCATTATGATTAGAGCTCATTAACTGGATTTCACAGAACAAAAAGAAAGACAGTTAAAGGGTCTCACAAAAAATCTCCCAAAAAACCCAAATGAAAGCAATTTGCTAGGAACCAGAAAGAAGCAGGCAGATGAAAAGAATTAAGGGAAAAGATAAAAGATACCATGTTTTAAAAGACAATCTCTTTACTATTTTATTAATTATAATTTTTATAATTTTAAATTTTAAATTATAAATTTTATAATTTTATTAATTATTATTTTTATTAATATTAATTTTATTAATTATAATCAGGAAAATGGATAAGCTGTCGCTGTACACTTCTCTTTTTTTTAATCAATGATCTGGGCAATTTATTCGATTATCATAGAATTTCCCTGTACTTTTGTAACAGGGTTGTACCCAGGAAAATGTGGGCCCCAGGCAGTTTTGGGGGTATTGGGATGCACCTTTTCCTGTCCTATAACACTTTCTTCACCTGACCCAGTCATGTGATTCCACTGGGCCACATGCATCTTCAATTTTCTCTATTTTACTAATAGGTCAAATTTCAAAGTAAGCTCACATATTAGTATTTGTGTTCCTCAGCTGATATATCCTGTCTGCATATTTTGAAGCTATTGCTGATGGAGGACAAGAATAGAAAGACTGGAAAGGAAGAGCCCCAAGACCAGAACCTGACTCACAAAGAGGTAGGGGTCGAGGGGAATAACATGACCATTAACCCAGCTGTAGAGGTCGTGACCCTCAGGCACCAGCGCCTTATCACAAGGCATGAGACCCAAGCAGGATCAGATGCTATAGGGAGTGGAGCACAGACCTGAGGGTAAAGATATGGGGATTGGGCCCACCCTGGAATCTCTGGTCCCTTCCTGGTTTTGCCTAGTTATCCCAAATCAGTAACAAGCAGGCCACTCCATGGATGAGTGAGCCCTCCCAAAGAGAAGACTATATCAGTGCAGTCTCTGCACAGGCTCGGGGCAGCACTCCCACTGCCCACCTGTGACTATGCAGGTGCTTCTTTTCACCAACTCTCTCCCTCTGCAGGGCGGCAGCCTCCTGCCTGCCTGCCCGTGACCTGTACATGCCGGGACTTCTCTGTACTCCCTCAGCAGAGGCCGCTCTCCTCAAGGTCGCCCGCCTGCAACCATGCAGGCCTCCTTAGCAAACCGGTCTCTTTTCCTTTCCCTAATAAACCTGTTCTTTAAATATAACTAATGTCTCTGTCTCATGGAGAAACTCGCCTGGGAAACTCGCCGCAGGCCGCTGAAAGGGGAGCTCTGGTGACACCTTTCCCAGAGTGAGCCCAAGGACCCCGCAACTCTACAAAACTCCATCATTTTACCATGGAAAATAATTGAAATAGATTGATTTATGGTAGAAACTAGAATATCATGGTAACAATAGGTTAAGTATAATGTGTTATATTTCTATGAAAACTGATTATCATGGTAATATAATGAAACTAGAATATCAAATATGAAAATGAGGCTATCATGGTAACAATTGTGGCAGTGTAACATTCGTGGAGCTGTGCTGATTTTTCTGGTCATGGTGGTGGGATTTATGGCTCAGTTCTTTTCAAGAACTGAAAAAAAGTTCTTTTCAAGAACTGAAAAAAAGTTCTTTTCAAGAACTTGCCTGCTGGGCAAGGAGTGAGGGCTTAGTTTTTAACCTTATCAAATGATACCCTGACAATAATCTCTTTAAAAAGTCTTAAAAATAATGAAAATATTTTCAACAGATTTTTAAGAAAAAAGTTTCTGTATATTTATGTATTTATTCATTTTTTTTTTTTTGGAAAGTAGACACAACAAAAACTAATCCTAATTACTCTTGGGGAGAAGTCCTGAAGAGGTGAAGATTTTTGGATGAGAGGAGAAATGTTTAATTTTTTAAAACCATTCTTTACAATTTGAATTTTTTTTTTTTTTAGATTTTTATTTATTTATACAAGCACTGGGTACAGTCAGAGGTGCGGGAGGGTGAGAGAATTCACCAGCGCCAGAGCGGAGAGTAGAACAGAGAGAGTGACAAAGTACACTGCTGAGGGGAGCAGCGGGTGGCAGGAGAGTTCTGCGCGCCTTGTGGGACCCTCTCCGGTGGCCGGTGGTAGCTGGGGATCAAACCGGTGCTGCAGAGGCTGCGGGCAGCTTCGCAACCCAGTGCTCAACCACTGCGCCATCGGGGAGGCCCCACAGTTTGAATTTTTATCCCACATAAATGGATTAGTTTTATTTTTAAGTCAACAGGACAAGAGAACTATGGGAACTCTTTTCTTTTAGAGTTGTTGGCATTAAAATAAATAAGTATCAAGAGTAAACATTGGCTTTAGAAATCTTACAATTGTGACAAAATCTGTTAGAATTTTACTTAAATTCAGAACATGTCTTAAGTATGTTTCTATGAAAACTGATTTTACAATAACTACTATTAAATAAGAAAAATATAACCCAGTTAATTTTAAAGATATAATTGTCTTTATTAAATTAAGTGATTTATGAATTAGGCAGGACCCCACCTGGCAAGTAGAAAGGCACTGCAAAAAGTTATACAAAATGGAAGATTTTTGTAGTGAGAAAGAGGGTGGGACAAGGTCATTAGCAAAAGAAAAGAACAAGAGGAATTGTCATGTAGATTACCTCACTGGAGCAGACCTGGAGACCTCAGATTGATTGGTTTAAAATTCTACTTTTGGGAGAGGCTGAAATTGCAGTTGAGTTCTCTAGTAAGTCCTGGGGCCCAGACATGAATGGTTCTATTTTGGATCTGTTGTTGCTTCTCTTTAAATTACCCGACCGACTGGAGAAACATACATGGGTTATTTGGCACACGGCAGCACACATGGCCCTTGCTCCTTAGTGCTCATCTTGTTCTGTTGCAGTTAATTACCAGCTTCATGAAATCGATCTTACCTTTATGTTTTGCACTATTGAAGCTGGAGCTCATGTTATCCATTGACATGTCAAGAATGGTATCAGCAAATCTGCTTTGCTCTGAGAAGAGTAAACATCATTAAGCTTATTATATGCCACTTGTGACAAGACTTTGAGCTTAAAAATCTCATACTGAAATCCACACTTTCTGAACATATCCATAGAAATGACTTTCTGATTTTAATAATTAGAAAGTCTAAGCCAATTTCATTCAGTTCAAAGCCTTTGAGTCTCAGAAGCAAGATTTTTTGCTTAGAAGAGATATGACAGTAATGTACAAAGTTTAAGAAACAGCTCTGGGGTGGACAGATCTTGTCTTTGTTCTGTGCCGCTTGGGAACTGCTTAACCTTGAACAATTTATTTAACCTCTCTGGGCCTCAAATTCCTCATCCATAAAGTGCAAATAACATTACCTTACTTTATAGTGTTGAGCTGAAATTAAATGGATAATTAATTTAAAGCACTTAGCACTCAGTTATTATTGCTATTAATATTTTCATTGCTTCACCTTTTCTTCATGTTTATGAAAACTTAGTTCTACAATGAGGTTTGCTTTAAAGTTTTAATGTTTTAAAACTCTGACGATAGTAATAATAAGAGCTAACATTTATTGGACTCTTTCCAAGAACTTCTCCATCATCTTATTAGGTTTTTTACAATATGGAACTTTTTTTCTGGCCAGGATGAACTATCAAGGACAAAATTTACCCTTCTTTCTGAAATAGCTAAAAAAAAGTCATAATATAAAAAGTTTTTAATACATTGGACACAATGTAGGAGAGAAATTCCTGAAAGATAGGAAATAATTGAGGTTTGAGCCCAGCAATTTCCTCAGTCCACTGACTTGAGAGCATTTCCATGTCATAGTACATGGAAGGGGAAATCCAGGTGTACCCAGGAGACTTTGTGAGTTGAGAAGGTAAATATAAAGGTCTGGTGAAGTCAAGGAAGGCCGGAAGGAAACTGAAAGAACTCAAGCTAGGGATGAAACTGTATAGGCTCATGGTTGAGGCCATATTTGAGTCAAAAACGCACCCACAAGGGCTGTATGCACAGGGAAAAAACAGACTTTTCAGGACTTGAGACAATATTACACTGTGAGTCCTGCAGAACTAGTGCGCTTATGGTGACCAACGCAAGGAATGTTACTTTGGGCTGGTCAACCGCGGGTGTAAATTGGAAACCATGCTGGGTGCCAAACTGTTATAGGGCAGCCCCGATACAAAACAGGGTGCCTTACTGTGGGTCCTTACCAGCGCGCTTAAAAGGATTTATCAATACTCTACTGTAGGCACACGCGAAAGGTTAATAAAAGGTTTATTTACAAGGGAAGGGGAAATGAGGAAATGTACAGCTCAGGGAGAAAAGTGGGAGACAATGTTTTAAATAAGTTCTACCTGATCCACCGATCAGGAATCCCAAAATGGCACTCTAAGAGCTGACCGCGAGCCAGGAGCCGGGAAGCCAGGAGGCGAGCGATAGCGAGCCAGCCCAAGGCCCACGTGTTTGGTTTTTATATCCAACCTGGCTGCTTAACTCCACCCTCAGGTCCCAGCCACCTTCCCTTTGGTGGTGATGGGATTTGTCTTTCCCAATGTCTTGATGGCTTTAGTCTGGACTGGGGGTGGGGTCCACAAAGCCTGTATGAGATTAGCGCAGGACATCCTTTCCCCCTAACAAAGGTAGCTGGTGTCTATAGGGCAGAGTATCAGAGAGGATGGACCTTCACAGAGAACTGAAGATCTGTGGACACTCTCTGCTGAGTGTTCAACAGAGAACCGCATAGGAAGAACTGCTTAGGTACAGAAGGAACAGATGGAAAGGCTGAGAGGAAGTAGCAGCTGGCACTCACACAAGACCAGTAATGGTTCCGGTTCCCACTAACCTGACTGGAAACCTCACAATTCATGAGGCATTGGATACTCTCAGAGGAATCTTGTCTTTACAGTGTGGAGTCATTAACCTTAGACTAAATGCTGCTCTGGTTCTGCCTAGCAAATGTTAAAAGGAAGACCCCAAAGGCTCACACTGTTTCCAAATGCCTCCTGGAATAAGCTTCAAGAATATTTAGCTCCAGATAAGATAAAACTCACAAACTTTGGCATCCAAAAGGAAGTTATCAGGCATCTAGTAGAAAAATATAATCCATAGTAAAGAGAAAATTAATTTAATTTAATTTTTTTAAAGATTTATTTATTTATACAAGCACTGGGGTACAGGCCAGAGGTGCAGGAGGGTGAGAGAATTCACCAGAGACAGAGCAGGGAGCAGAACAGCCAGAAGGGCCAAAAACTCTGCTGAGGGGAGCAGCGGGAGAGCCAGGAGAGCTCTGCTGTGCCAAGTGGGAATCTCCCTGGCCAGCAGGGAATCGAACTGGTGCTGCAGAGGCTGTGGACAGCTTCACAGCGCTGGGCTCAACCCGCTGCTCCACTGGAGAGACCCGAAAATTAATTTTATTTCACATTAAATCTTATAGATGGAATAAGCTAAGGCTCAGAAAGGGCAGATCACTTGCACAGGGACACATGGTTAGTAGGTGGCAGACCTGAGATTCAAACACAGAGGGGCTATCTCTGGAAAAGAGACTCTCAATCCGTGTGCTAAACGAGAGCTGCACATACTACAATACAGAATTGTCCCCTCCTCTGACACAAACTCTATTTGGCCAAAACCATCTTTTAGATGATGTATGAATAGATCTTCACTGGGTCTCTGTGCATTGCACATTTGAAGTCTAATTGTCATTTCTTAGATTAAATTAGATCAGGTTCTCCTATTGTAAGAAGAATACTATAAGACTTTTATGTTTTCTTCAGTATTATTCTATGCTTAATCCATGGATAATTTATGGTGATAAAAAATATCTTACATTCATTATGTGTCTATTACAAACAGATACAATTTACCCATGTATTATATGATTTAATCTTAGAACACAGTAGGTGTTCTACAAACATTATTTCCATTATAAAATTATGTACTAAATGTTATGAGTGAATGGTCACATTATTACTGAAAAATATTCCTTTTGATGTATTGTATTTAAAGAGTCTCTTATGTATTTATTTTATTAATAAAATTATATGTACTTAAATTATACAGCATGATGATTTGATATAGATATACATAGTTAAATGATTATTATAGTTAAGCTAATAGATATTTACAGCAACCCCTCACCCCTTTATTGTGATAAAACTCATAAACTCTGGCATCTACTCAGAGTAAATTTCAAGTATTCAGTATGTAACAGGGTGGTCCCCAGGAAAGGGGGAGTTTCCAGGTTCCCTGCCCCACCCAAGGGAGGGTGGAGCTGAGCAGGGAGAGAAGAGGCTGCAAAGGAGACTGAGGAAGGAAGGAAGCAGGATGGAGCCAGAAGGAGACCTGGAGGAGGCGCATGGAGCCTAGAGACATGTGAAGAAACTGTGCTTGCCTTTTGGTCGTGGACTGGGTGACACAGATGTGGGTGAGAGACCCGAGGGGAGGTGACAATGGCAGCTTTTATCTTGATTTTGATTTTGCTCTTTTCCTTCCGGGCTTGTCTGGTTGTTTCTGACCCTTTTCTGTGGGTCCCCACTGGAAGATGATTTAGACTTGTGGCAGGCTTTGGGGCCTTGCTCTCGGCCATTCCCATATGGAT
Organism: Talpa occidentalis; assembly: GCF_014898055.3. Classification (NCBI taxonomy): domain Eukaryota; kingdom Metazoa; phylum Chordata; class Mammalia; order Eulipotyphla; family Talpidae; genus Talpa; species Talpa occidentalis. Next base: position 56,260,218 of record NW_023605083.1, read on the forward strand.
GGAGTTTTACCCACGAGGGGGTAGGTAACTTTGGGTGCTTCATTTAGAAACTAGACTCTTTGCCTTTCCTGTATTGTTTCCTAGTTTTATTAAAGTTCCTTCCCATTAAAGTCTCATGTTTTGTGTTGATGCGGCGGATGGAAGAACCCTATATAGAATAGGCAGGTTTGCGGGGTTTGGGCTGCCCTTCTCCCTGCCCTGTAACAAATACAGTATTATTAATTATAGATATCATGATACACATTAGATCTCTCAATTGCATTAGATCTTATTCATTATAAATAATTGCAACTTTGTATCATTTAACTAATATATCCCCATTTTCACTTCCCCACCATCATAGCCACAATTCTACTCTCTGCTTTTGTTTGACTTCTGTAGATTTTGAATATAAATGTTATCATGCACATCTTTTAATTTCTGAGCTTGGCTTATTCACTTAGCATAATGTCTTCCAGGTTCATTCATGTTGTTGCAAATGGCAGAATCTCCTTTTTCAAGGATGATTAATACTGGATTATATGTAGTATGTCTATCTGTGCAATAGCTAGCTATATGGCAGTTTCTCTATACATTCATCTGTCCATGTCAATGGACACTTTTTTGTATATTTAAATTTTTTTCTTTGTATTTATTTAAAGAGTAAAATAACTTAATATTTTCAGTCATACCTCATAAACATGTAAGTTATAAGAATGTAATTTTGTTTTTCTCAACCACAATTGCCTGAGTTTTCCTATGTGCAGTAAAATTCATAGAGTAAGCACAATGCATATCTTTTATGGGATTGAGCTTCAAATAGTTAAATGGCAAATATCCTGAGCTAATTCATGCAAAGCAAATGTTTAATACCGAGCTGCACAGAAAGAATAGTGGTGACCTTATTTCTTCTCAATGTATTACCCATTTTCAGCTCAGAGCCAAACTTGAAGATCGTCTTCCTGCCAAAAAGAAGTGGGATAACCCCCTGTCCATTACACAGCAGATCAGAATACTGATGCTGTAGAACACAGGCAGCCAGCCAGAGAATAGAGAAACAGAGAAAAGAGCCTGTTCAGCTCTGCCAGGAGAAAGCAGAAAAAATTCCTGTGGACAAAAGTAATCATTTGCAGACATTTATTAGGTGGAGCTGGAAGGTTTATAAGAATGCTTATACTTAGAGGTATCAGGTGGAGAATGAAGCTGAAGATTTTCGGCAATTAAGTAGTAATTGGTATCACATGCAAGGAAGCAATCATTCCATTACAGGACTGGTCAGTGATGGGGTAGAACACAAAGACCAGAATCAGCAAAAAGCAAATGAAGGAGCAAAATCCAGAGGCGACTAGAATAGAAAATGTTGTCTTAGTCAAACAAGTGAAGAATTTTTCTAGGAAAAAAATGTGTCAGTTACTCTTCATTTCTTTAATATTTTCTCACCACCTACTCTGTGTCAGCTCCTGCACTGGATGCTGCAGGGAAAAATAGAGCAGAGCAGGTGTGAGCCTTACCTGTCTCAAGTTTCCAGCCTAATGAAGGAGACAGATTTAAAAAGCAATCAAAATATAAATGTGAAATCACAACTGTGGAAAGTCATCTCATCCTAAGACTTTTTGTCTTGTCCCCTTTTCCTGGGAACACATTTCCCTTAATTATCTATTTAATTTCCTCGCTTTTATCAAGTGGGTTGCTTAAACTCTGTCTTCCCAGGGAAGCTTGTCTGATCACCCTATTGTTACCACAGCCTTCACCCACCTCATTCACTGGCATTTTCAATTCATCTGTCCTACACTGACTTTTCCCACAGAATTTGTCATCTCCTAACATGTCATTTCCTAATTTACATGTTTATTCAGACTGTCTCTTTACTAGAATGTAAGCCTCCTGAAGACAAGGACTTCTGTTGGCTCTTTTAATTCGTTCATAGCTCAGTTACTTAGAATAGTATCTGACACAGGAGATGCTCAGTATTTATCAAATGGGAGAAAACACGAGACTCTGGGAGTCTGTCGAATCTTCTTTAGTGGTCAATCTGGTTGTGTTATTATAATTTATTATACTTGACTAACTCCACTATACAGTAGATATTGTTTTCCTTTTCTAGAATTGACTCACTTGTCTAAGTTTACCCAACTAATTTTTTTCACAAACACCCAAGAATTATTAAAAAATAGAAAACAAGTCCTTTCACTCTTTATTCTAATTTTGATACTCTGATTGTGCCACTCTGCAAAGTGACTGCTTTGCAAAATGTTGCCTTATTTATTTATGATTTTTTTCTTGGCCTCTAATTTATTAAATTTTTCTTTTGTATTTTAACGTGTATAATTTTATTGTAATGCTTACTTAACTTGATTGTTGTCCCCATGACTTTTTCAGAAAAAGTGTACTTTGTGAAATAAAAATTGTACTTTGTGAAATATTTCTATGATTTACAAAGAAGAACATAATGGAATCACAGTTGTCCTGGAGAATATAGGTTACATGAACACAGTGCCTGCAAGGGATCTTCAGCATATAGTTAAGCATTGATTATGTGCCAGCATTAGGGGATTTAAAAATGAGAGGACATAGAGGATCTTCAAGGAGTTGCTTGGCTCTATTAGCCTTGGAATTGAGCCATTAGAGATGGTTCACTGCAGCCTAAACTCTGGGCCAATCATGTATAAGTGTTGTCATAATTTAAAGAGCCTGGTGGAACTAAATTTTTCTTCGTAATGTTGTTGTTTTTTCTCTCTCTTGGATCCCTTAGCATTTACCAGAATTCTCCGCAGAAATAAAATCTAAATGTTACTGGCTATCTTTATTCATAAATCTGGGGTTCAATGATGTAGGTTTCCTTAGAAACCCAGATGCTCGACCCTTAGATATTAATAAGGAAGTCTTCTAACCTTAGATACAAGGAGATTTGTAATTGTTCCAAGAAACTTGACATTATCTTATCCTGAAGTGTGCCACCCAGTGGTTCAGCATGGTTGGAATATGGTAAGTAGAGGTGAGAAGAATGACCGATAAGGCTGGTAAGTTAAGGAGGAGACAGATAAGAAGAGGATGTGATGCAACATTGGGGAGTTTGAATTTTGTCCTGGCTGTAGAAAGGTTTTATTGAAGTGTTTTACTTTATTTTTTTAGTCAAGAAGATAGTGTAGTGAGATTTGCATATCTGGACAATCAAATTGTGGACAAAGTAACTGGAGGGATGGCAGGATGAAAACAAAGCATAATCTACTTGAAGGATGATGGTGATCTGAATTAGAAAAATGGCAATAGAAAAGAAAGATGTATAGTTGGTTTGTAGAGGACCTGGAGAGAGACCCACAAAAGAGGAAACATCTATTTCTGTCTTGAACAATGAGCTGTAATTTTCAGGATAAGTAGCTCATTTGGGGAAAAGATGATGAATTCATCTGTGGACCTAACTGAATTTAGATGTTTTGGGCTATCAAAAAAAGAATATCTGTATGTCTATTTATGTCTATTTAAGTGGTTTGGTATGAATCTCTGGAACTCAATTGAAGCTGCAATTGTAGATTATATTTGCTTGGGAGAGGGTATGGAGTGAGAAGATGAGAGAACCAAGATTGTGATTTACTAAAACAGGAATACATAAGATCCTGTAAATGAGAATGAGGTGGAGATGCCAGAGAACAAGAATTAAACAGAAGAAAATCATATACTCATAAGCAAAGGACCCATGAGAGCTTCCATCATCTATATTGATCTTGAAGTAGCCCAGGACAAGAGCGGAGTGAGGAGGAAGATAGTCATTCCAGTCTTTAATGAAAGTGGAGAATGATCAGGTAACAGCAGGTGATGGTGACCAAAGGTGACTAGGACAAAAGAGAGTAACTAGAGGACCAGAAGGCATATGCATCACAGTAGTAAGAACAAAATGTTTGGGGTGTGAGGAAATGAGAAAGTTTCCCTTTGAGAAGGTTGCAGGAAAAATGAGACTATGACAGGAGTGCTATTGACTGGATGTTTGTGTCCCTCAAAATTCACATGTTGAAACCTAACTTCCAATATGTTAATAGGAGGTAGTACCTTTGGGAGATGTTAGGTCTGAAGGTAGAGCCCTTATGAATGGATTTAATGCCCCTATAAAGGGATGTCAGAGCGCTTACTCACCTATTCTGCCATGTGAGGACACAGAGAGGAGATGGCCATCATGGAACCAGGAAAAAGGCCTTCACCAGACACTGAATCTGACAACATCTTGCGTTAGACTCCCAGCCTCCAGACTGTAAGAAATAAATTTGTGTAGTTTATAAACCACCCAGTGTATGATATTCTATTATTATAATAGCCTGAAGTAAGACAAGTTTGACTTAAGACATGAGAAGGATGAAGGAAACAATTAAAAGATGATGAATATGGAAGGATTTTGTAACTTAAGACTTGGGATTCCAGAGGGCAGAGTGTGAAATTTGGGGGCCCAGGGGAGCAATAGGTGGCAGTGTTTAGAAGGAAACAGAGAACTGTGCGGTGGTGATATGGTGCCTGAGAGCAAACAAGAAGGCTTTCCTTGGTGCTATCTAAAGACAGCAGGAGTTGAGGTGGGTGGATTTAACTGTCAGTTAATTTGCTAGTTAATCAACTCCACCCTGTATGTGGTTGGAGTTCTTGGGTTTCTTCAGAGTCATATTTGGCCAACGGAGTGCTAACTTTGGTAGATGAATGGATCTAGAAGTAGAATAAGTAACCCAAGGTTTGGATTGATGGCATGAGCTATGTGAGTGACCCATTTTCTGGAAAGTGGCCAAGCAATGTTGAGTTCTTTGCACTACGTGGAACACCCCTCGCTCTCATTTTCAGATCACAATTTGAGATGAGAGGTTTTCTTTGTCCTCTGCATCATAGTTATTTACCCCCTTTTAAATGTTCTTATAACATTATATAATTTCCTGGTGATAGTCTACATCAAAATTTATTATTGACAGTTTATATAGCTATACGTCATTACATCATATTCTCTAAAGGACAAAAATTTCTAATCTACAGATGTATTATCACAAACTGGCATAGTGAGTTAAGTATTTTCTTCCTCTTTCTCTTCTCTTCACTCATTCTCTCATATGCACATGTACAGTGGGTGGGAGGGGCTGGTATATCCTGTGGGTATTGTACCTTCTGTCTGGGGAGCTGGTATGTGTCCAGGGGAATGTTCTACATTATGGTAGAGTTTTTTTTATTTTTTTAAAAAATTATTTTATATATTTTTACGTCATTTTTCATTTTTGTACAATGTATGCATTTTCATCTTGGTTATAGTCCCTGTAAATTTGCCACCACCCATTCACCCATAAACTATCATTATGGTCCCTTGTGCTCTTCCCACCCTTGTTTTGATCCTACTCTCTTTTCTCCCACTGTAGTATGTCTGATTTATAGTTGCCTGTTGATTTTGATTTTTACTTTATTATAATTAGTTTTTTTCCTTGATCCCTTATTTGGATCCTCTACATTCCTGCTACAAGTGAGACCATCTGGTATTTTTCTTTTTCTTTCTGGCTTATTTCACTGAGCATAATCCCTTCCTGATCCATCCATGTTGCTGCAAAGGACATGAGTTCATGTGGTACATATACGGTAGAGTTTTCCAACCATCATAGTCTGCAGGGATGTGTGGAGCAGAGAGGTTGAGTTGCTCCTCATCAGCTCACATTGATCACGACCAAAAGAGGGCAGCAGAGGGTCACAGACCAACAGTGATTCGAAGTGTCTAGAGAACACAGGAGGGTTGAACATGGGAGAGAACACAAATGTGGAGTTCTGGGTGTCAGGGACGGGGATGCTATACATTACTAGAACTATAGAGGAAGGGACATTTAGCATGGAAAAAGTTGGGAAATTTCAACTTTCTAAAGTTTGAAGGATATTTTGAAACTACAATCTCAAAGCCAGAGGATGAAACAGAATATAGTAAGATATTTGCTCCTTGGTTAGGAGGTAAGTTGTGTATTTATGAAGAATATCCCTTGAAACTCAGATCAAGTCTCTACTCTCTTTCTAATGTAACAGATAAACAAATATAAACAGATATCAAAATATGGCCTGTCAGTCATAGGAAGTAGAAGTGAAATGTTGGGGACATTTAGCTGAGTGAAGGGCAGCCACAGACATAGAAGAGAGATGCTTCAAGTAAATGCTGGAAGGCTGCCTCTTAGAGGCAGATCAGGTATGTCTGTTCTAAATGGCCCTAAAAGGTGAAAACTGAGACTAATTAGTGGGAATGACAGGGCGAGTGATTTCAGTTCAAGCCAAGAACTTCCTTCTTCTCTAGCTTCATCTCATGCCACTCTCCCACTTGTCCATCAGGCCAGAGCCTTACTGGTTTCTTTTCAGTTCCTTAGCCATACCAAAAAGCTTCCTGCTGCTTCTCTATTATTGGATTTTCACCATCCTGTAGCTCCTGACTTAGCTGTAATTCTTTTTTAAAGAGATCTGAGAGATCTGACTATTCTCTGCTCTTCTCTATCGCATCATCATATGCACTTTCTTTAGAACACCCATTAGTGTTTATCATTGAGCGTTCCTTTGTTTCTCTCTTGTTTGTTGTCTGGCTTCCTCTGATGGGTGGTTTACTCCCCATTGGACACCCAGCATTGACTTGTGATAAGTGGTTTAGCAAGCACTTGTTGGACAAAGTTACTAAATAGGTTGCCTTTGGAGGGAGGGACTTGCCCATCATGGAAGGTGTTTAATATGAACTGAATATACTGTTTACCAACACACGGTATACAGGATTCAAGATTAGATTAATTTCTACATAAAATTGCATTTGCAGTACCTCCCTGTCATTCAATTCTATTATTCCAAGATGTGATGAGTGTAAAACTAATGCTCTAAAATGGAGATAATAATGAGTCCATTGCTCATCAATATGAAAAGAAATGTGTCTGATTAGATAGAGTGTAATGAAGATCTCGCCAAACCATTAATAAAAGTAGAAAATGTGATTTGTAGGAAATATGGACTTTAAATAAGTCAGCAGGTGGGGGTCAGTTCCTAAGGAAACATTTAAGGACTAAACAGATCTGCAAATAACTACTTTATTCTCTCTTGGTATCTTTAATGACTAGTATAGTATCTGGCACATAGTAAATGATCAATAATATTTGCAGAGTAAATAAGTGAACTTTTAAGAATCCAGCTACAGAGTCTGCATTGGATCATCTCCTTTGCTCAGTATCATTTGCTGATTTACAGTTTAACATCTTACTACAGATAACATACTTCTTTAAAATGGAGATAAAATGATGCATCCATGAAGACAGGGACATTTTACAATGTGCCAGAGGGACCTTAAAGTCTTTGTACTTTGTCACTGGGTAATTTCTCCTCTAGGACTCTGTTCTTAGATTATTTAAAAAGATCTGCTGGAGGGTATTATATATAGGAATCTGTGCTGAGGCAAGATTTATATTATGGAAATATTAAAAACAAACTAAATGTCTGCAAATTGAATATTGTGCAATTATTAAAGTCAGTTTAATAATATTTAATGACATATTTAAATAGTATAAGAAATATTATTAAATGAAAAATACAAGGTAGGAAAGAATACAATTTATTCAATTTTAATTAACAATTATCTACTTTTTTATAGAAAAGAGACCAAAGAATATTATTAGTACTGTAGAGTTTTTGTGGTCGTCATTTGAGAAATTACAAATACTATCTATTTTGTTATCATTTCCAAATTTAGCAAAATATACAAACATATTAATTATGTGTATAGAAAATCAGAAAGTATTTGATAAGAAAATGCTCAGAAAAAAATGTTGACTTTCAACATAAAATTATGAGCAATAAAGAGGGTAAGTATGAGATGTTAGTGAGAACACTTTAGTATTTCATTATTAACTGTATTCTGAAAATTTTGACTGTATATTAGTTATGTCTGTTATTTACTATAGAATCACATTTGGTGATGAGCTATGAATTGGAAATGTCACAAGCCATAATTGCACAGTGCCTTTTCAACATGGATTTTTTTGGAAGGTCCTATGTTTATTCTTCAGTTATTTTCCTAGTTCGGTGCCTTAGATAATCTTACACTGTCAGAGATAGGAGGAATCTTGGCTCATTTGGTTCCATTATTTTCATTACACATCTGGGGTCATGGGCATTATATGCTCTCATCCTGAAGTAAAGCTAGAAGGCAGTAGTCTTTTTTTTTTTTTTTAACTCTTCTCCTATTCTCTTCTCCTTTTATTCTTTCTTATGTAAGGTACTGTTTATATATACCTATGTTGATTCTGCAAATTTGTGCAATAACTCTTCCAGTTGAAGTTTTCTAAGGTGGGGAGGTAAATTACCTGTAGTTAGAAAGATTATTAGGCATACTTTTTGCCTAATGGGTTATACAAAAATTGCAAGTGTATAACATATGCACAGCCACTTACTCAGAACCTTTCCATATGATATGCAGGTATACCTGGGCAAAGACATGTTTTGGAGGGTGAGAAGACATTACATCTTTCATATTGTACTAATTATAGAGAATTGGGTCTTCATCTGTAATTTTTCAGTCATGAGTTTTTGAGTGTAGTCCTCATCCATCAATTCTTTATTTACCTCCTTATCTCTTTTAATAAAAATCTGTGGCCATTCATTTTCTGTGACACAAACTTTGAAAAATTCTTGCTGCAACCACCTTTGCCCCAGAATGACTTCTGTTTTCTCCTATACTAGTATCACAAGATTGCAGAGAGTGGGCTAGTTTTTGGTGCGATGAAACTGACTTCTAGGTTGAGTACTGGAAAATGTGTTTTGCACAGGATGCAAAGGGTATTGGCTTCATGCTCTTCCTGTTTTATGTTCTTTTTTTTTTTTAAGATTTATTTATTTATATATACAAGAACTGGGGTACAGGCCAGAGGTGCGGGGGGTGAGAGGATTCACCAGAGACAGAGTGGGGAATAGAACAGGCAGACTGACTGAAATACACTGCTGAGGGGAGCAGTGGGTAAGACAGGAGAGGTCTGCTGCGCCATGTGGGTTGCTCCCTGGCCAGCCAGGGACCGAACTTGTGCTGCAGAGACTGTGGATAGCTTCACAGTGCTGTGCTTAGCCCTTTGTGCCACCAAAGAGGCCCTATTTTATGTTCTTAAATATCACCCTCAGAAATCTTTGGAATTTATCTCAAATCATGCATGCATATAAACAACTCTTTCATGTAAGCTATTCATTATGAATAAGCTACATATACCCTCTAATTGCTAATGTGTTGAACATCCTTTAGGAAATACACCTAACAAAAATATTAAGAAAACAAACAAAAGAATTCACATGAAATTCAGAGAGCTAGGGTGCTGGTTTCCCAGGGTTATAATGTTGTGATGCACGCTAAGTGCTCTAGCTGTCGCATAGGGGTGTCATTTGGGAACATAGTCCAGCAGTTGAGTCATCACATTCCAAGATCTAGTCTTCAGCCTTGCAAAGCCAGCAATTTGGTCTTGTCAGAACTCTGAGACAATTAGGCCCTAGGAAATTGCTTCATTTCAATAAAATGAGAAAGATATATAAATTAGAATATCAATTTACTCACTTGTAATGAGAAATATAGCTGTAGCTAGGACTGAATTACTCTTGTTAGCAGATCAGCATATTTTTTCCCCGTGGGCAAAAGACAAAGGCTACAACATTTAATCAGAAGCGTCATACGATGAAAACAGATTTGTTTAATTTTAGGGAGTGTCTCTTCTAAATTAAGGAAATACTCAATTAAGACAATAAAGATAATTTTACCCCTGAGATGACAGATGCCTAGTGAATCTATTGGCCTACAACCTCCATCCTCTGGATATGCACTGACTGTATTTTCTGCCTAGTCTTTATCAGCTATCACACTGCTGTACTCAACATCATATTTTTAAATGCCTTTTAATTTACTTTTTAATCAAATTGTATTGATTTGCCATTTATTTACATAACTTAAATGCCTTTTAAAAACATTTCTAACATGACTTTGATGTTCCACACTGTAGCACAAGATTTACTTGCACAATCTCATTTCTTGACTGCTTATAATTGTACAAGCTGTTGCCTTAAGTAAATATTTGAACTCAATCTTATGAGCTATTTCACCATGTACTTTATGTAAACTCACTACAAAACAAATTGTTTTCTAGGTCAAACCAGACTAGAGGTCAAACTAGAAACCTAAATATGATGATGACTACATTTTTAGGTTTCCTTGCACTCACTACTGAGCCTTCCTTCTTACTTAAATCTCCTTGCATTGATTTCTTGAAGTCCCTGGAGGGTGTTTGCAGTTTTTATGCCCACAAAGGAAGAGCTGTATATCTGCCATGCCCCATCAGTGTGGACATGGCAGCTGCCCTGCCTGATTCACAGGCACTGGTTCTGTTACAGGGCAGGGAGAGGGAAACCTCAGAATCCCCAAACCTGCACATTCTAAATAGGTTCTGCCAGCCACCACACCAAGACAAAACACGTTGTAGTGAGTAAGACCTTCAATGGGCAGGAATTTTAATATAATTAGTGCAATATAGAAAAGGGAAAGAATAAAAGTTTCCAAATCAAGTGCTCCAAGTTATCCATACCCTCGTGGGTAAATGCCAGCCAAACAGGGTGGGACCAATGTAGGGCCTCTGAGGCCCAAAAGCCTGCCACAATTCTACAGAACCTTCTGGTGGGGACCCATAGAAAAGGGGCAGAAGGGGCCCAGCATGTCTGGAAAGAAAAGAACAAAATCAAAATCAAGATAGAAGCTGCCATTGTTAACCTCCTCGCAGGTCTCTTATCACATCTGTTTCAACCAGTCCAGGACTAAAAAGCAAGTGCAGCTTCTTCTCCCTGTTCCATGTGCCTCCTCCAGGCCTCATGGCTCCCCATCCTTCTTCCCTCCTTCTCCAGCCTCCTCTCTAGCGTCTTCCTTCCTTCTTTCTCTAGTCTCCTCTCCAGCTTCTTTTTCTCCCTGCTCTGCTCCACCCTTCCTTGGGACCTCCCTTTTTCCTGGGGACCACCCATTACAGTTGACCTGAGAATGCAGTCTCCTCTCTGCATATGTGCATAGTCCCCTTGCATTGCTGGCAGGACTATGTCCCATTGTTGCAAGAGCTCTTGCTAATAAACCCTGTTGCCACAGAAGCAGCAGCAAAAATAACAGGCATAAGATATGTCCTGATAAAGGGCAATGCCTATGGAATCTTCTGGGTAAAGGCTTACCCTGAGGAAATCAGCCAGCAGGGGTGAAAAATATAGATGACAACCAAAAGAGTTTGCCATAGGAAACTTATTTTTCTCTTATTCTTATTCTTCATGGGCATGGGCATAAAGGAAAAACCAAAAAATAAGAGAAGTTAGAGAATGGAAACTGGACAGGCCAGATCTGATGTTAGCCACAGGATGCCTGTCGGTGAATTAAAACAAAGTTCCTCTCCTTCCTGGCAGATGCAGCCCTTCTCCAGGGAGCAAGACTTAAAGGGAGCGAGGACTGGATTTCCTGTTTTGACATCCCTTTGGCCAAGTGCTTTCATCCAGGGCACACGCTATGTACTAGAGGTGTGATACAGTGGGGGTGCCCTGGAGGGAAGGTGGCAATGGAAGAATTTTAATGTAGATACATGCAAACATTAAAGAATTGGTGACACTAACAAAATATTGGAAAGTGATATAATTAAGAGGGACTGGATGTTTTTAAGAACAAACTTTTTTAATATTTACTGTTAAATACAATATTTATCCAGTAGCAAGAAATTCTTCTCAGTTGCTGATAAAAAAAAAAAGTGTGTTTTCAGTACTAAATGTAAATTAGATTAGTGTTAGTTATCCAGTTTATGTTATATTAATCTAGGCCTCCCACTCCCAAGTGAATCATACAAGTAGAATAGGGAATAGACTTAGAGCATTTCTTTCTATATTGGGCTCTAACTTTCCCCAACTCAACACCCCTACCTCCTTTATTGGTCATTTTTTAAAATTGTTAATGAATTAATTTTTATTTACTTATATATTTTTTACACTTATTTGTCAATTTTTTTAAAAGATTTATTTATTTATACAAGAACCAGGGTACAGGCCAGATGTGCGGGAGGGTGAGAGGATGCACCAGAGACAGAGTGGGTAACAGAACAGGCAGACTGACAAAATACACTGCAGAGGGGAGCAGTGGGTAAAACAGGAGAGACAGGTCTGCTGAGCCATGTGGAATTCTTACCAGTCAGCTGGGATGGAACCCACGCTACAGAAGTTGGGACAGCTTCACGGTGCAGCGCTCAACCACCTGCGCCACCAGGGAGGCCCCCCATTTATTGGTCAATTTTAAGTATGCTTGCCAACCATCCAAGAGGCTACCTTTAAACAAAGTCAATAATGCTTGGTTTTTGTTCAAATATTTTGGGACAACATTGCTTTTCCAGTATTTGTGACAGGTACTATGTTCAGATCATGACAAAAATAGTACACTTCCTCCCCCCAAAACCATTTGAAATGGAACACCTGGATTTTATTTCCCCTAGTTTTCAGCTCCCTAATGTACTATGGAGGGCTTTGGATTTGATCTTATGTAGAGGTGGGATAAACGGCTTAGGAAAATTCTGCAAACTTGATTCTGTCACTTTGAAATTTTCTACAGTATACATGTAAGTGTGAATGTATAGTACACATATATGTGTATACATATACACTGTGCACATATGCATGCATGTATGTGGGTATATATGTATATGCACATATATTGTATACATGTAGGTATGCATGTGTGTGTATTTATATGCTATATTTGCTATATAAATTTCAGAAGCTTAAACAATATGATGTTTCTCACTTCTCTATGGGTGCCTTGGAGAGAATTAGTATCTCAGCTTTGCAAATTCAAACTGTGAACATTTTCATGTGAGGTGAAACCCCAAGTTTGCTTTCAACAGTGTGTATTAGAGGTGTGATGTAGTGGGGAATCCCTGGAGGGAAGGTGGCAATAGAAGAATTTTCATGTAGATACATGCAAACAATAAAGTTGTAAACTTTACCAGAATAACTTCCTCACTTTTCTGGCTAACTGATTTTCTGGATTTATCTCAAATCAACTTCTAAAAACTGCTGTGGCCATTATTAGGCTATTCAAACTCCCCTGATCATTCTCTTCCCTCCACTTTTCTCCAACTTCACCCTCATCTTCTTAGATTTGGACCTATGCCTCGCCTCTTTTTCTTCTTTGTAGCTGACTTGTCCACTCTACCTCTTGGATAGCCAGTATTGGCTCCTTTTCCTAGTAGATCTCTCCATTCAACTTATTTTCTTATCATCCACCAAGATGGCAACTACAATTTACTGTTTTAATGTCTTAGCTGCTAATCTTAGAGAAAAAGGGAAAAGATGGTACACCTTTGAAGAAGACATAAATTTCTGAAATATGAAAAAATTTCTTATAGGAAGAGCCTTTCATCTAGACATGGTCCCTGTGGGCCTATGTGAATATCCGAAGTCTCATTCCGGAACATTGGGCTGCTAAGAGCACTCCACCTTCCTGCCACCAGCTATAATAATTTTTTGGCTAACTTTCCCCTTAATGTCAACAAGAACAACAATATATGAATAGAAGCCATTATTTTTCAATGTAATCAAATGGATTTTATTGCTTATAAATCGTTATCTTATTTCTTTAGACTTAGGCAAAAAATAGATGATCCTTTCCCTGTATTGATTTATTATTGTTCTTTCTTTTTTTTTCCTACTTCTAGGACTGGGCTTTATATGCGGTGGCTTTGGTTTTGAATAGGAGAGTGGAAACAACCTCTGAGTTTGGATCTGAAACCCTGGGAAACATCTTTTAATATCCATGAACCAAAGTGGTGATTTCCTGCTTGATTCTGTTTTTTGTATTCTCAATCCATTTTAATAATAGATGATAATACAAATTAGAGTTCTTAGTTGCTTATTTTTATAGGACTGAACTACTCAAATTCCACAGCACACATTGAAATATAATGTTGAACATTTTCCTGACTCTTGATCATCAAATATCATTCTACTGGGCTGTACTAATCTATATCATTCAGTAGCAATTTATGAAAGGATAGCTTTGTTACATAACTGTCAGCAACACGGTAACATTTGAAAAATATTTTACTATTTCATTATTGATGAGGGTAATTTGTCCTTGTAAGAACTGTGATTTTATAACAAATCACAGTCATTATATAATAGTATTTGAAGTATAAAATGTTCTTTTTCTATTTCTTGCCTCCAAGCAATTAAAATGAATACTTGAGATTTAAAAACCACATGTGGAATATAGAGAAACCAAACAAAGGATGGAGACAAAGATAAACTTTTAAACCAATCCCTGAAACCTGACCATAGATCTAGGCAGAGGGGGACAGAAGAGGGGAAGGGGAAAGCACACTGGGCTATGGTGGGCTATGGGTGCTTGGTGGGTGTACTACGGTGACTACACCTGAGGTGAGAAATCCTATATTGTCAAAAAACTAATGAGGATGTAAAACAATGATATTTCATTAAAATAAATTAAAAATACCCCAAACTATACAGTAAACAAACAAGTTAAAAAAACAAACATGTCATCATGGGAATCAAATAAAAGGTAGTTTTGAAAAACTCATGAAATACCAGGGCATTAAATAACTTAGGAAAATTAGCATAGAGGATAAATTAAAGCATGATGGAAATTAGGCAGGATAACAGTGAGGTTTACTCTATGGTTTCCCAACATTCACAGGCAGAAAGACCAATAAGAGCAAATAGCAGAGGGGACTTGTGGATCACATATTCCAACCACAACAGGGGAGTTTACATGTCTTTTCTAAGGCTCATTGGTGGCATATGGGAATACAGTTCCCATTTCTTCTAAGGTCTAGTCTTTAGGCAGTTTATTAAGCCATGATTAATCATTATCCCTCCAAATTTTGACATCCTTTTCAATTTCATAATCATTACCACAATATATGTCTGGTGACAGAGAACTGATTAACTAAAAATACACTTTTTACATGAATATATTAAAAATTTTTTAATAGTAAATCTTATTTCCTTGTGGCCTTTTCCAATTTTCATATGTACAAATGCTCATTATTACAACTTTTGAGGTCTTAGAAAATGTCTTAGTGACATGCTGTTGCATATTCTGTCTGGAATTGTTATTCTGCAGTGAAGTTATTCTTGCTGGTAAATATCATGTAAATCGTTTTTAAAGATTTATTTGATTTATTTATGCATACAAGAACTGGGGTGTAGGTCAGAGGTGCCAGGAGTGAGATGATTCCCCAGAGACAGAGTGGGGAGCAGAACAGGCAGATTTACAGAAATACAATGCTGAGGGGAGTAGCAGGCAAGACAGGAGAGGTCTGCCTTGCCATGTGGGTTAGCTCCCTGGCTGGGGATTGAAACCCTGCCATAGCGGCTGGCAAGAGATTGATAGCCCTGAGACTTCAACCTCCGTGCCACTAGGGAGGCCCAATTTCATGTTAATGTTGTTGGAAAAAGGGAGGGTTGTTTATTGTCAATAAGGAAAAAGATTTTTCTTAGTGGTTGCATTTGGGGTTTCCAGAGAAACAGAACCATATACGTGAGAAGATTTATTATAGATATTGGCTCACTTGCTTTCAGAGGCTGAGAAGTCCCAGTATCTGCCACCAGCAAGTTGGGGAACTAGTAAGCTTGATGGTGTAATTCAACCTCAGAGTCCAAATGAGGATCTCTGATGTTCAAGAGCAAGAAAAAAAATGGACATCTCAGCTCAAGAAAAGAAAGTATTTTTTTCCTCTCTACCTTATTGTTCTCCAAAGGATTGTCAGATGCTGTCCCCCATTGGTGAAGGTGAATCTACTACATGTACTGATTCAAATGCTATACTTTTCCAGAAACACTTTCACAGACATAACCAGAATAATATTTTATCAGCCATGTGGGTACCCTTAGCCCAGCCAAGTTGACACATCAAATTAACCATCACAGTGATTATGCTTTCTATTTGCAGAAATTGACAAAGATTGAGACTAACTCTGAATTCAAAATTCCAGTGTCTGCAATGTCCTATTGTTGAAATACAATCTGCCAATGAATCCACTGCGTACCTGAAATTTTGTACAGCAGTTTGGTTTGCATATCACTTTTGGTCCATGTTTCCACATCTGTAACAATTCAGCCGAGGTCATTCTAAGCCTGAAGGAAATAGCATTATCCTCAAGCATTATTGCAATGAGTTTCTGAAAGTGTAGGCCTATTTATTGTGATATGAAGCATTATCACACGTATAGTTACTTAGTTGTTGCTTGAATAGTGAACCAAATCATTTTGGGAGGCTGACAAATTCAGAGGTTTTACAATGAATTATCATGTTATCCTCTTATGTTTCCAGATGGTGACTCAAATCTAGAAAAAGGGGCAACATGACTTATCCATAAACAAAAATATTGCACAAGACCTCACATTATTTATATTGCTATCCTTTCCAGGTCTCATAAAGTTATTGAATAAAAAGTCTATAAGGATTGAGAGTGACTTGAACTCAGTTCTCTCTCAGAGTGCAGTAAAGAAAATTTGGATTTGATTTTTGTAATGGAGAAGTGAGTACCTCATTGAACTCAACATTTGTGATGGCTGTTACACGGAATAAAAGACTTAGTTCCTCAATTAGCTCTTGACACCACAGCTAATTTTCAATTCTGAGGTAGAGAAAAATATAAGGGAGATATTCACATAATAGCTAGAATGAAGAGTTTGCAAGTAAAACACCAATGTATTCCTTTTCTCTTATGTGAGCACAGCTAGAAATCACCTCTTATTTTCACTCAATCAGATCAATTTTGATTTCTCTTTTTAATTTTAATTTCTCCTACAGAGAACTTAAGCAGATATGTTATTTCAGTTTTATCAACCAAGTGGCAAACCTATAGCCTGTATTAGCACTGTGTAAGGCATTGGTAAGAATAAAACATATAGAATATGTAGAATATGGGGATTCTGTGTGGAAGGAGATGGCAATTTATCTGGAGGGATAAGCTGTATATGCTCAAAATTTCAATAACAACTTGATAATTAAAAATTATAGAGATTTGTGTGAACAAATAGGATTTGTATTTATCCAATTTACAAAAAGGTACCTAATGTGATTAACATCCTTAAAAAATAACTAAGGTATTATAGTAATATGAAATTATTCTATTTTTTTCAGAGATAATACATTCGGCTTATATGAATGTAACTGAATTGAGCAGACATGGCTGGAGGTAAGATTATATTTGTTGTCAGAAGACCTGAGCTTTTGACTCATTCACATGGCTGATCTTCTTGGTCAAATTATCTAAACCCTTTGAGTCTTGATTTCTTTATATGCAAAATAATGAAAATAATGGCACACGCTTGTGGCATATTGACCACATCAAGGTCATAATCAACATCATCCTTGTAGTAACAGTTTTTCCCTCATACTATATATAACTCTGGGGCCACCATGTGACTTTTCTTTCATCATTGCAACAGTAGCCATTGCAACAGATGCAACTGAGGTGACAAAGTGCATCTGCTCTTTCTCTTGCTCCTCTACATTTATCATGAGAAGAGTTTCAAACTAGGAGATGAGCCATGTGGAGCAGAGTACATTCAGCTCACTTTATTCAGCTAAAGTCCAAGACACGTGAAAGAATTCAGCTAAGGTAACTGAAGCTGCCAAGGTGGCCTGCAACTGATTGCAGACGCATGAATGAGTCCCACTGAATTTAGCTGAACTGTGCAGTCAGTGCCACAAATGCATGAACAAAGATAAATGATTATGACTTTATACCACTGAGGTTTTATAGTTCCTTATGCAGCAATAGCTAACTGATAAAATGCATCACTGTTATTGTAGGAATTAAATAACATAATGTATGAATGAGATTGGCAAATTTTGAAGTAATATGAGTTAAAAAAAATCCTTAATGGTCCTCCCACCGGGTTAAAGTCTCAGTGCTATCAAGCTATCGCCAGCCACTGAAGCATGAGTTCGATCCCTGGCCAGGGGCTAACCCACAAGTCATAGCAGGCCTCTCCTGTCTTGCCCACTGCTCCCCTGAGCAGTGTATTTCAGTAGATCTGCCTGTTCTGCTCCCCACTCTGTCTATGGAAAATCCTCTCACTCCCACACCTCTGGCCTATACCCCAGTTCTTGTATGCATAAATAAATAAAATAAATATTAAAAAAATCCTTAAGATTAATGGGTTATTGGAGATGAGGACACAGAAGAGTGACAAGATGTAGATTCTAGTTATTTCTATCATCTATCCAAATGCCAAGTTATTCTATAAATTTTTTTTGTTGCTGTTGTTCATAGTTATATATGTGTGACTTATTTCACTTCTGACTTATTTCACTTAGCATGCTCCCCTGCAGTTCCATCCATGTTGCTGCGAATGACAAGTTTATTATTTTTTATAACTCAGTAGTATTTCTTTCTGTATATATACACCACATCTTCCTGATCCACTCATCTGTTTGGGGGCACTTAGTTTGTTTTCTAACAATGGTTTATTGAAGAGGCTTTCCTTTCTCCAAAGTATATTCTTGTCTCCTTGTCATAGATCAACTGTCCACTTAGGTGTGAGTTTATTTATGGGCTCTCAATTCTGTTCCATTAAGCTCTGTGTTTTTCTCTCCCCCACCAATTCCATACTGTTATTTTAATCGTTATAGCTTTGTAATATAGTTTGAAGCCTGGGAGTATGATACCACCATTGTTCTTTGTGTTTGTCAGGTTAGCTTTGGCTGTTCAGGGTGTTTTGTGGTTCCATATGAATTTCAGTAATGTTTGTTATATATCTTTGAAAAATGTTACTGAAACAGGACCTCCCTGGTGGTGCAGGCAGCTGAGTGCTGCACTGTGAAACTGTCTGCAGTATCTGCAGCGTGGGTTCTATCCCGGCCTGCCGCAAAGATCCCCATATGGTGCAGCAGATCTCTCCTGTCTCGCCCACTGCTCCCCTCAGCAGTGTATTTCATCAGTCTGCCTGTTCTGTTCCCTGCTCTGTCTCTGATGAATCCTTTCACTTTCCCGTGCATCTGGCCTGTAACCCGGTTCTTGTATAAATAAATAAAATCTTTAAAAAAAAATGTTACTGAAACATTGAAGAGAGTCAAGGAAAGGGATTACATTAATTCTGTATATTGCTTTGCATAAGATGAAGGCCACGGTTTTCAGGTAGGATTTATTGAGATTAAAAAAATGAGGTGGGAATAGATGAGGAGGGCACAATTGCTCATACAAGATTGCTGAGGAGAAAGTGGCAGAAAGAGGAGACAGAAATGTAAGGCAATGTTTACTCTGTGATGGCTGCTCACATCAGGGTAAAGCACAGGCAAAAATCCTCAATTTTTCTATCTAATAATGTATTTTTATATATCAATGTCTTTTCCTCTTTCACAGAATGCATTACTCAAATTTGGGGAATATGTGTGTGCTAGGAGAAAATTTGGAGGGTTACTACTTAGCTGGAGTGAGAACCTTGAAAGTATTATCTCATATAAGGTGACAGAACATTTAATCGTGGGTGTCTACTGCTATGTTTGAATTTTAAGACTCTTGTTCACAGTGTTCAGTACAGTACTTAAGGTTGTCATTGTAAATGTTAATTTATTGAATTGAACAATGATTTTATATTGCTCAGTTTTTGAGAAGTGTGGAAGATGTCTTCCAAAAACTGAGGGAGAATAAACTATATAGTGTTTTTTTTTTTTTTTTTTAACGTTGATTGTTTCACTTTAAGCAGCCTATGTTATTTCCCCAAAGCTATTTCTCTTCATTGCAGATATGCTTGACTGACCAACTGGACAAGAGCTGTAAAAATCACAGGGAGAGAAATTGCTTTAGTAGATTCGAAGCAAGAAAGAAAGTTTCCTCTATTGTGAGACACTAAGCTACAGGTACTGAGGGCTGCTGCTTGTTGGAGATCCCTGAACAAATCTGATAGCCCATAAAGACAAGGCAGGCTTAAGGCCAAGCTACAGGGTAGAACTGTCAGAAGAGTTTTAAAAGTGAGTCACGCAGTGTTGATTTTAATTCAATGTTGTGCTTAGGTATGGAAAAAACCATTCATCATTATTTCACTGATAAAAACTTGCTCAGTGCTCAGCTGGAGAACAGTTTTATGAGGCTCATGGAAAACTTAACTTGGTTTCTGTATGTATTGGTTAATACCACTTAAAGAAAGGTAGGTAGAGATTAAAAAAATAATTTAAGAACAAGCTTGACAAACATGTCTGAGAGCAAAATGTGACTGAAAGCTCATGGCTGTCTAGAGCTAGGGGTGAATCTTCCCTGTGTACTGTGACAATTCTTTATCTAGTGAGTCAGGAAGAATTTTTAGAGTGTAACATGTCTACATTTCCAGGCAAGATCAAAAGTCCTGTTCCAGGGAACTAAAGGGAAATTTGTATTTTTTAAAAGCCCTTTCTAGATGGGTCAGAAATTATGGTGATGAAAGATGAAACACGAAGTTAGCCTCTTTTATTAAACTTTTTTTTTTTTTTTTTAAATCAGCAGGGCAACTTGGAGAATGGACAAGTTGGCAATTTAGGAGCAATTTAGAGGCTATCCTCAAATGGATGGACAAATTGGTTTGTCCATTTATCTGATTAAAAGAAAACAAAAGTGTAGGGCCTCCCTGGTGGTGCAGGGTTCAAGTCTCAACACTATGAATCTATCCGTAGCCACTGCAGCACAGGTTTGATCCCCAGCCAGGGAGCTGACCCACATGGCGCAGCAGACCTCTCCTGTCTCGCCTGCTGCTCCCCTCAGCAGTGATCCAGTAGATCTGCCTGTTCTGTTCCCCACTCTGTCTCTGGTGAGTCCTCTCACCCCCTGCACCTCTGGCCTGCACCCTACCTTTTGTTTGCATAAATAAATCTTCAAAAAAAAAAAGGGTGTCATAGTGAGGCATGTGACATCTTTGGGATGGCCTGAGTTGAAAGTCTTGAAACTTAACCTTAAGAGAGTCTGCGATCTAAAAAGGTATAAAAAGGTGAGGAACTGACACCTGTCTTTAACTGAAGAGTTTCCTTCCTGCATACTGCCTTCCCTACTGATTATGAAATGTATCCCCCAGGTTTGGTGTAGTGATGTTGTGGCTGTCACTGAGAACCACAGTTTTCTTTTACCAGTTGGTTTTGACTGGATACTGTTGAGAAAGGGAACTAGAAGGAAACTGGAAGGTTGAAGGAGGGAAAGGGACATGTTTCTTCCTTTGTCTTCCTGATTCTGTCAAGTCCACTCTAGTGATGGTTCTTCATTTTGAACACAACAATTGGTTCCCATAGCAACAGGTGGCTCTCCATTCCCTTTTTAAGATTTTCCATGTCAGCCTCACTGAATTTTTCCAGATTACCAACACTGGTGCCCTCCTCAGAAGTCTGAGTTCCAATTAAACAAACTAAAAAGTCTCTGTACAGTGAAAGAAACTGTCAGTAAGAGAAAAGTATACTCCACTTAACGGGAGAAAATATTTGCTTACCATACATCTCACAAGGGATTAATATCCAAGATCTATAAGGAATTCATACAACTCAACAAAAAGAAAACAAGTAATGCAATCAAAAACTGGGTGGAAGAGTTAAATAGGCCCTTCTCCAAAGAAGACATATAGATGGTCAACAGGCACATAAAAAAAAAAAAAAGCTCACTATCATTTATCAACAGGGAAATGTAAATCAAAACCACCATTTTGCTTCTGACTTGTATTCTCATATTAACTTAGAGACCACTTATTTGAAGGCAGTAGTCATCTCTTTGATTCATCTCTATATGAATTGGAGGAAATATGTCCTTACTCTTTTGCCATCACAGTAAAATCAAATGGTAAAGTTATGACATGGGCTTGGCCATTAGGTATTGTCTTGTAGGACTTTGAATCTTGAGCAAGTGATGGCACAATACAGGGACTGATCTGTGTGGCCTTCCTCAGTTACCTTCTGTGCAGTCCTCCTGTGCTCACTTGATATTTGTCAAGTTTTTAAGTCTGGGGCTCTAGTCACCCAATATCGTCCCAGTAAATTTTCATTTGGTTCAGATTATCTTGTTTATAAACAAATGTCGAGATGATATAGATGGTATTGTTAAAGATGCAGGAAAATATATTACTTTTTACCCTAGTTCAAAACAGATTGCTGGAAAGAAGTATAAATACTAAAAAGTGGAATTTTGACCCACAAAAGGAGAATGTCTGTCTTTAACATCAAACATCTGTGAACAAGTTTCCCGCTGGATACAAAGGTTTTTTGACAGGTATTGGGAATGTCTGCAAGTGACATGCACAGTTTTGGATGGAGATTTCAGGGTTTCCCCAGTGAATGTGATGAGCTGTCCAGATGGTGTCCTGATAGCCACTCAGCACAGTCCTTTAAAGATAAAGATTAACAGCTAATTACATTTAATGCCTTGAAAGGAGTCCAGTAGCATTCATCTGATCAGAAATTCATCCCTGGGTAGATGCAGAAGAGAGAAAAGACTTCCAGGATAGCCATCTGGATGCTTTCCCCCTGCTCTTGCCACTGAAGAGGGTTTAGTGATGTCCATGTCTCCTTTTGGAGCATATATTCTGTTTCTGGAAGCCGCTTAAATAGTGGCCCTGCTGAATTTAAAAGAGAAAAATTGGCTTTGTCCCATCAAACAATAATCTTCTGTTTGGATGGGAAGACAAGAGAGAAAACATGGAAAACCTATACCAGACGTTTCCAGTGCTTCTAGAAGCTGGGACATATGGATAACTGTGCTAAACTAAATTTAGAACAAAATTCTTCAACTGATTATTTTTAAGATTACTCAAAGAAAATCAAAGATTATTTCAAACAAACATACATTATTTTTCCTCTTTTCTTCATAAACACAATTTCTCTTTAGATGTTATTTAATCAACAAATTTTCATATAAAGTAAAACTTGATCCATTTATAGACTTAATTTAGAATTCATAACAATTCTGATAGCAACTGGCCTGCAACATATAGTGTTCAATGTATGTTACTTTCCTATTTAATGGTAGCCCTGTCCATCAGTCTTGTATAATTGACGCCATGTATTTCCTCAGTGGGAGTCAACTGAACACCATGGAGAGATTTTCCATCTAGCACTATGTCTTGGTGCCACTGTTTCTCAGAGTCCAGAATCTAGACATGGCATCATTGTAGGCATCAGATGCCAAGGGTGAAATGGAATTAAATCACAACTTTTCCCCTCAAGAAAGGCTTCAAAACACAGTGCAGGGTTGCAAAAGCCTAAGAGAGCATGTCTGTGTTGTTAAATTCCATACTTTTGGTTATATAACTGATCCAAGTAGGGCCAATGAGATTTTATTTCCCAGAAATGTGAATTTCCTGGAACTGTGAATTTTGGTGGAAAGACTGTTTTTCAAAATTGGGAGGCAATAATGGCAATACACTAGAGGAAGTCTCTTCTTTTATATTTTTATGTGTACTTACAAGTATAATACACTCATTTAATATATATCACATCTATATTTAAAAGTATGGTTCCATAGGTTCTAATATGTAGTATTTTCATTTTTGGGGGGAAGATATTCTAAAATTTCAATTTGGAATTTTTTTGATCCAAGTGTCTGTATCAGGAAAGATTGGTAGGAGCAGCACATTCATTAGGGTCAGTTGGAGGTTGTGCTCCATGATGCTGACTCAGAACCCCTGGGGAGGGATGGAAAATGGCACCTCACATACTTGTGCTCATATTTTATAGGTTAATTCCAGTCTGATCACTCTGCCCAAATTCAAACACTATGGTATTGTGTCTGATGGGTCCATGGAGCAATATGAATAAGGACTACTGGTATAACATTAGTTGGAGAAAGTTTTGTTCTCAGTTTTGTTACAATCAGAGAATGTTGCCTTTCCTCTCTCTAAATCTTGGAATTCATTGAAGTTTGCTCACTGGAGGAACATATGATCAAATTTTGTCACTTTCATAAACACTTAAAGAAGGTATATCATCTATCTTTTTTCAAGGTGTAGGAAGACTTTGTACATATCAATTATATATGCTTTTCATTTATGAAATTTAGTTTGAAAATTTGTTTTCTGTCAATTTGATTTATCATGGACTGAGAGAAGAAAATGAAAACCCATTTAAAAATATTTCTACTGATCTTTGTATCTTGGGTGATTTTTGCTTTATAAATATTACTTGGTGTATATATTAATAACTGTTATTCCTTCTTTATAAATTTTTAATTATTTTAATTATGAAGCACTCCCATGACTTCAAATTTATTGGACATTAAAAATCATAATTTTTGATATCCTTTAAACACATCAATCATTTTTCCCTACCACTGATAGATTATTGATGACCTCCACTTTGCCTACACTGGTCACTCTCTCTTCCTTGAAAGACTTTTTGTATGTCTTCTAGAGTATCACATCATCTAATTTTTTGTCTGCCTCACTAGTTGCTCATTTTCTCTTGTCGTTGTTATTTTAATCTCATCTTCTGAAGCCTCTAAATTAGTTCCAGTGCTCCAGAGATCACTTCTTGGAACTCTTGGTTTCTCTCACTATACTCGTTCTTGAAGATGTCATTTAACCTCATGGCTTAAACACCATCTATATGGTATCAGAGTCCATCCAGCAGAGAGTTATCACACCAGTCATTTCAAAGACAGAATTTAACATAAATTTATATTGGTACAACATACATATAATATTATAAACATTTTTTGATGATATTACCAACAATTATTCTGAGGTACTGTAGAGTAAATGGTTTTCAGGCTTTTCTGTCCTCCCACCATTAGGATTGCCCTGCCTGATGAGGCACCTGCAGTTGTTACATGTTCTCTTGTTTACTTCTGTGGGTCATGGAGGAGTATTGAGATAGTCACCAAGAGAAGCAGAAGCAGGAGCAGGACAAGAGGCAGGAGAGAGAAAGTGAGAAAGAAGGCAAGAGAAGCCCAGAGTGAAGACTTGCTGGGGGCCTCGAGACCTGCCGGTCTCCTGGGCCCCTGCACCCCTGCCTGCCGTGTATCTGTAAATAAAAGCCTGAGAAAGCCACCGAGGCTCAAGGACTCTCCTTTACCTGGTCTGCGGGATCAGAAAACCTGCACTGTGGCCCATCCTGCCCCTACAGATACCCTGTACGAAAACATAATCAGCTAGTAGAGTTTTTAAAGGGTAATAAGGGCTGAGCACTTTTAGCTGTCATTTCTCAATATAATTTTTTTCACAACACGTAAGTTACATTTCAGCCAGTGAAAGCTCTTGTATGTCTGAGTCTGTAGACTATGCCAGCTGAAATCTAGGTACTGGCACAAATTCTTAAACTCCTCTATTTATTTTCTCTTCTTCATATGTTATTTATTGATTTTTTACGCATATTGGAGAAGAAGCTAAGCACACAGACCACTGATACAGAATTAAAAAAGAAGAAGGTAGGGCCTCCCCGGTGGCACAGTGGTTGAGCGCTGGGTTGCGATGCTGCCCACGGCCCCTGTGGTGCCGGTTCGATCCCCAGCTGCTCCCTGGCCACCGGAGGAGGGTCCCACATGGTGCGCAGACCTCTCCTGCCACCCGCTGCTCCCCTCAGCAGTGTACTTCGGTCCTTCTGCCTGCTCTGCTCCCCGCTCTGGCTCTGGTGAATTCTCTCACCCTCCTGCGCTTCTGACTGTACCCAGTGCATGTATAAACAAAAACAAACAAACAAACAAATAAATAAATAAAAAGAAGAAGGTACAGATGGCCATAATTTTGGTTACATTTTCTCTTGCTCAGGAGTGGGATTTTCTGATGTGCTCTTTAAAAAAATATTATGTAACCATTTTGTCCATTTTTATTAATAGTTTTGCTCTTTGTGTTATCAAAATGGGATCATTTGCAAATATATACTCATGGAAGTATGTTTAAATAAAAGAAAATACTGGCCCAAAACTATAATGAGCATAATTAATAATGATTTAATAACGCTTTTCTTCTCAAGTGCTTTGTTACACATGTTAATTTATTTTGGTAGCATTATAGTTTATGAAGTATGCTGGGCAAGTGGTATCCTTGATTTTCCATTGGCGGACACAGAAGTCTAGAAATAGTAAATGATTTGTTCAAGGTCACAGTTTGGTTTTTGTTTTACCCTACACTGTTGTGAGACCTTAGCACACCATGCTTTCCACTAACGATTTCCATATTTTCATTCAAGTGGATGGTAAGAATCTTTCACAGGAGAGACTGTTTTAATTTCTACAACAACAGAACAGAGTTTGACCTACAGAACTGGCCTTTATGAAAGCTAATGAGGAATTAAGTTGCCTTAGAGACTTGAGATGAAAGATTTTCCCGGGTCTTTTGTATATTATAGATATACAAAGGAGGGGCCAGAACTTGCCTTTGTACATTGTGAGGGATTGTACAGGGGAGGGACTAATAAATATGGTGGAATTAATTCTCTGTTGGGTACTTTAAATGTTTAAAAGCTTCAAGAAACGGTCACACTTCTGTCCTTACTTCAGTCAGGTACCTAGTGAACATTTCAGTCTCTAATCATCCTCTGTCTGTGAGAACACACTGTGGTCTCAGGGTTACACTTAACCAACCAGGGAAGAAGAGAAAAATCACACACTGTATTGGGCTCAGAGCTTCCTTATTATTTCAACTCATAAATGCCTCAGCTTCACATTTTCTGAGCTCTTGGTTTCTGTACATACCTTGACCTGCAAGATTCTGTTGACCTCTCCAGCCTTGCCTAAAACCATGGACTTAGCCCTTTCTGCTGTCTTCACACTTCTGTTTTATGAGTTCTAATGTGCAGGGCTTGTTAGATCCTGACCCATTGCCTCTTCTGACCTCAGATTTAGTTCTGCTCAAATCTGTTTGCAACTTAAAGTTCCTCATTTTTCTTTTGTTTGATGACTGCTGTCCTTATCAACACAGGCATGCTACCTTATGCTTGATTCGGCTACTCTATAGTTTTCCTAATAATTTTTCATTGTTCACTCCTAGAGATTCTAGGCTATCACCAGAGAATGAATGTGAAATATATAGTAAAAAACAAAGTGATTTCAGCCACAGGAAGGATGTGAGGTTGTTTCTGAAGAAGAAATTGTATAAAAATGTCAGTCTCTGGGAAGTGAACTTTTCAGGTTGAGTTTTTACCATATTTAAACCTGGGAAACATGTCTATCAAAATTAAGAGTGAAGTTATGAATCTTTTCCCATTACTCACTCAATAGCTGTAGTGAGAGGAAAATCACAAAGAACTTGGATCTGAGAAACAAAAAATTAAAGTAGTACTTCACTCTCATTGAGCAGCAAGGGCAGCCTTTTATAAATATCAATTTCCCAAACCAGGCCAAGATTCTGATCAAGGGGTGAAGATCTTACTAAACTACAGTTTCTTTGGACCTCACTTAGAATATTTTATGGAAGCAAAATCTGGCAATCTGAAATCTTAGCAAATTCCCTAGTGATTCTGATGCACCTGACTAAAAGATTGGTATTTGAAAATGTTTGCTCTTAACAGCAAGGGGTAACAATTATGCAGATTATAATTGAAAGAAAGAAAAATCTTAGAAAGATGCTGTTGATGAAGACTCTATATTTAAGTCTGACAAAAGAGCAATTGCGAGGAGACAGAGAATTCTCTACAGTTATTATTAAAGTCCTTGATACAAGAAGCTGAGCAACTTCCAAATTAATTATTAGAATTTGAAATGTGGAAGAAGATTGGTGAATCATTATGATGAACTTAAAATAGTAGATAGACTAAAAGAGACACATTTCTCATTAAATGGTTTTAACAGATGAGTTAGATGGGTTGGGAGCTGATGCTACCTCACAGTGCTTTGTAGTTTTTGTTATGTTCTCTTAGTTTTGTTATCATTGCATGAAGTGCCTCCCTTGGAATACAGAAACTACTAAAGTGAGTTAAGCTACATGACAACAACTTCTAATGGACCATCTGCTATGTATTTGGCATTGACCTATGTGTTTAAAGTTGTAGAAAGAAACATACACGACTGTCCCCTTTCCTATGCCCATAAATGACTGCAAACAAAGTATACTTAGAATAGTAGTAGGCTTAGAGTTTCATGAGAATTGCTGTGTGTGCTTTGGAAATGAATGTGCAAAATTACATTGATTTGATAAAAGAAAAAAATGTGTAAGTCAACAAGAGTTCACTTAAAAGATGGATAGAGCATGTTTCAAAAATATTTTTTTATATAAAAATAAATGTGCACTTAAAAAAAAACCTTCCAAAATGTAAAAAGAAAATAAAAAGTAATCTCATTACTTTTTGGTGACCATAACATTTTCATCTATTTCCTGTTGTCTTATGTTTCACATACTTTACATATAACCCTTTAATTTGCATTTTCCATAATTTCTAAGCATTTCTAGGATATATGGATTCCATAAATTACGTGTACTAAAACTTAAATAATTCCTCCCTCAGACAATGTGAAATCTCTAAATTTATAGGGATAAATTAATCAAAATGTGAGATTACAATTTTAGTGCTCTTAGTGTATAGCCAAATGCTATCTTACAGGGCTTTAAAATTTAAGACCCACAATTAAGAAATGTGTTTTACCATAGACGTGGCATTATTATCATAATTTTTAATTTTTACTAATTTATGGATTAAAAATATATCATTATTTAAATTGAATTCATCTGGTTGACTATCCATATATTTTCCAATTAGCTGAAAATATTTATGTGAAATGCATTTTTGATATTTTATACAATTACTTAATGTAATCTACGTGTTTCTTACCATTTGTATTAATTTTTTAATTCTGGTTGTTAACCCAGCAATAATATATTCTTTTTGTGCTCGTCTTACACATTTTCCCAATTTCTTGTGTAATCTTCAAACAGTTGAATATTTTAATCAATTTATTTTTTATTCAGTTTAGAAATCATCTTGGATACAAGAATTTTATTATGCATAGGTATATTGTAGAAATTACCTTTTAAGAAGTAAGTGGGAGCAAAGACTACACATTGGCAAAATCCTACTCTCGTCAAAATAAAGAGCCAGTTAATTAATTGGTTTAATTTAGTACTGATGCCTAAGTTTGGCAAGGTGGTTGGTGATAGCATTCTGGGCTCACTGACTTCTACTTTTGTAAAAATGTCATTGGAATTTGGATAGGGATTGAGTTGAATCTGTAGATTTCTTTGGACAGTTTTGACATTTTAATATTATTAAGCCTTTTAATTTTTGAACTTAGAATGTCTTTTCACTTGTTTGTATCTTGTCTAATTTCTTTAATCAGTGTATTAAAACACTCTTTTACCTCCTTGGTCAAATTTATTACTAATTACTTAGTCTTTCGGTACTATTGCAAATGAAATTGTTTTCTTAATTTCCTTTTCAGTTAGTTCATTGTTAGTGTATAGAAATGCAAATGATTTTTATATTCTGCAACTTTACTAAATTCATTTATTAAACAGAGATGAATGATGCTTAGGCTATTTTTGTTCTTATTCTGTTGACTTTTTATTATTTAGTCATTTTTTCAGAGTATGAGGCTTTTTCACAAACATGACAGGTGATTTGAATGAGTTTATTCATTGCAATTCACAGAGGAAATTCATCTAAAATGGCCATTTTATATTAAAAAAAACTCAACCAAATAAATTTCCAATTCATGTACAATGCAGCATGTAAGCTCTGAGTAACTTTTGGTTGCTCCATTTCTTTCCTTCCCTTTAGTCAAAAATCTATCTCTATTAACACAATATTAAAACCTAAAAGTAGAGTTAGCTTGGTCTCATGTTAGAAAGTTTCACCTGAAGTTCAAGAGAAAGTGTGATGAAGTTGCCGAATTATAAGATGGTGGTATAAGACAATATTCAAAATCCAGACTCCAGAATTTTTATTTTATGACAAAGTTACTGCTATTACACCATACTACTTAAAGTTTAAATCACTAGTAATTTCTATTTTTTATGCTTCAATTGGTTGCAATGGTATTTTGTAATTATACGTCATAGTATATCAAAATATGGAACAGAAAGGGTTAAACTTTTGATTTTCTAGTAGGCACGCCTGTCCCTAACACAGGGCTGTTAAAATTAATAATTTGTGGGCCTTCCTGGTGGCCCAGGGGTTAAGTTTCAGCAGTATCACCACTAATGCCTGAGTTCCATCCCTGGCAAGGGAGCTAACCCACATATGGGGCAGCAGACCTCTTCTGTCTCACCTGCTGCTCCCCTCAGCAGTGTATTTCAGTAGATCTGCCTATTCTACTCCCCACTCTGTCTCTGGTGAATCCTCTCACCCCCTGCACCTCTGGCCTACATCCCAGTTCTTCTATGCAAAATTTAACACAGATCTACCTACCCACCAAAATAAAGGGACAAACTCAGTATTTGTTATCAAAAATAGGAAAACGTTAATTATGTTGATCAGAGCAGACATTTCAGGTTAGTTGGACTCTGACTTTCCTTGTCTGCCCTTGATATCCAGGGTGCCTGGGTCCAAAATGAGCCTTGCTGGTTGAGTGACACATTACTGATTAAAAATATTTTTCCAGATCTAGCTTTGTAGTCTTGTAAATTTGAGAGCTGACATTTAAAGCTGCTAGACTGATGTTGGGATAGGGCCAAACCATTAATTACAAGATGTATGAGAAGGGGGTGATAGTCAAGTTTGGGTGAAAACAGGCATATGAATCTAGGACTGGCAACCTTCTCTTTGAAGAAGCAGCAAGGGGACATACGGCTTAAAGAGGTGGGCATAAAAGAACATTCATGATTCCTTATTGGTGAATACTTTCCAGGACAGATATTTGGTCACAGAAGGATAATTAGCTGACTAGTGAGGAACTGAGAAATGAGATTATATCTAATATCTTTCTGCCTTTATCTCTTTGCCTCATTTTCTCTTCGTCTAAAATATAGGCAGTTCCCAGTGACTGGGTTTCAAATATAAGAGAAAAATACTGAATGTAAATGTCATAACAGACCTTCAGAAGTGTGTGTATGTGTGTGTGTGACTTAAACCTTGAAACTTGACTCTTGAATTACTATAACATGTTGCACTCTTCACAGAAAAGACAGATTTCACATTGTGTCACTTACTGTAAATGTACCAACACTGCAAAGTTCAAAAGTACAAACGTCACAGCCAGAAACAATGGGCTTCTTGGAAATGTGCTTGGAAAATCTTTTGAGATTGTAACTGTATAAAACTCTGCCTGTAAGGATTTTTTAATAGGATATCATACCCTATAAAAGACTAACTCATCATAAATGGAGGAACAATCTTTCTGATATCTGTTGCCTTTCAACACTCAATGTGAGAGCAGGCATGAACAGGTAAGGAACTAGCAAATCTCCCAGAGAACAATGCTTTATTTCTACAAATACTCACCCTAGGCTAACTTCACCCTAAATCACTGAAGTAAATGACTGCAGAAAGTCAAAAGGAACAAAAACTTAGTGAACAATTCGACACCTATAACTGAGATAATATTTTAACCAACCGGAGGCTGAAGGGTGATGAAGTGTAATAGTGACAGCTTTGACAACTTTGCTAACCCACAAATTCCACTCAGGTAAATACAGACCTGCTATATGAAATGAAATATGTGGCAATTCCACTGTGGCAAATACAGTAAGACAACAATAAAGCGATAAACTGTAGTGAGGAATGGGAAGCAGAAGGAACTTTGGAAAAATCCAACTGGTATTAAGAAGTGATTCTGAGGAGTCAGAACAATCTAGGAAGGCATGAAGTAAAATGACAGTGATGAAATAGTTGTTCGGGTGTGGCTGGTAACTCTAACACCATGTCTGTGTAATTAAGAAGGTGGTTTTAGTGCTTGCAGAAACAGGAACCAATAATCCATTTGCAATTAAGCTCAGGTCAAATTCATGATCCTTTTTAAGATTCTCTCTATATGAAAAAGTTCTAAATTTTTGCAAGATTAAACAAATGCCTTACCTTCCCATTAAGAAAAAGGAATTAAATTAATGGTCATGCTGTCTATTCTTGTTTATACCTCATGTGCTTAAAAGCCACACAAAAAATAATTTTTGTCAATTGAAATTGATTAGGAGTTCTTATTGTTTGTGTTAGACATGATTAAAGCTATCTGGGGATTTTGTATAATTTCCTGGGAAAATTTTTATACTATTGGTGGGAATGTAAATTATTGTAGCCACTATGGGACAAAGTATGGAGATTTGTCAGAAAATTAAAAACAAATACCAGTTAGTCCAGTTTTTCTACTTGTGGGTATTTATTTAAAAAATACTAAAGACCAATTCAAAAAGACATGCACCTCTCTATTCATTGCAACATTGTTTATAATAGTCAAGATATGGGAACAGTCTAAATGCCCACTGACAGTTGAATGGATGAAGATGTGTTATATATACACCATAGTATAGTACTTGGTGATAAAAAAAACAAAGCCTTGCTATTTACAACATAAACTTAGTTTAAAAACCAGGAAAAACTCCATTCTGCCTCAATGGACAGAACTTGAGAGGATTATGGTAAGTAAGTATGCAAGAAGGAGAAAGACAAATACTGTGTGATTCTACTGGTACATGGAAGATAAGGAAACAAAACAAATGAACAAACAAAACAAAACAAAATCAAACTTTTAAATGCAGAGAACAGATCTGATTTTACCAGTGGGGAAGGTTAAATGGGTATGGAGATCAAATGCATGGTGATGGACAGAGCTAGACTTTCAGAGCTGACCATGATGTACTATAAACAGATGTTGAATTATAATGATATACACTTGAAATTTGCATAAATTTATAAATCTAGGTTACTCAAAAATTGTTTAAAATATCTTTATTTCCAACATGTTCAGGATGGAGAACGGAGGAGAAAGAAAGTAGGGAAAAAGGGAGTCTCAAGTATGTCTGAATCTTACCGGCCCAAAGTTTTTGATTTTTTTTTAAAAGATTAATTTATTTATACAAGCACTGGGTACAGTCAGAAGTGTGGGAGGGTGAGAGAATTCACCAGAAACAGAGCAGAGAGCAGAACAGGCAGACTGATGAAGTACACTGCTGAGGGGAGCAGCGGGTGGCAGGAGAGGTCTGCGCACAATGTGGGACCCTCGCCCAGAGGCCGGGGATTGAACCGGCGCTTCGCAACCCAGCGCTCAACCGCTGCGCCACTGGGGAGGCCCAGGTTTTGATTTTTTTTTTAAAGATTTATTTATGCATACAAGAACTGGGGTACAGGCCAGAGGTGCAGGGGTTGAAAGGATTCACCAGAGACAGAGTGGGCAGCAGAACAGGTGGACTGACTGAAATACACTGCTGAAGGAAGCAGGGGGCGAGACAGGAGAGATCTGCTATGCCATGTGGGTAGCTCTCTGGCCAAGGATTGAACTCTTACTGAAGTGGCTACAGATAGCTTCATAGTGCTGCATCTTTACCCCTTGCACCACCAGGGAGGCCCCAGTTTTTGATTAAATATAAATATAGTCACAAATTCCAATTAAATATTACTGTAGTCACAGAAATGTATGCATTTAAAATAACACACAGAATTAGGAATATTAACCAATTTGTCCTATTCCAGAGAAATATCAGGTTACCTTAGCATCATGGAGAGCTAACAATGGTAAATCAGACAAGAGAATTGGGAGAAAGAGTCTCCTTATTAAATGCATCTAATGACAAAGATATAAGCTCTTAACCTACCAAATGGCAAAAGCACCTGGAAATACATGTCACATGGCCTTTCCAATGTTCCTCTTTTTTATTCCTTGATAAAAATTCCTAGTAATGTGTCATTGGTTAGGTGCAAAAAAAAAGAGCCTAACTTATGTTTTTCTTTCTGAGATCTGCAGGTATCAGTAAGAAAGGATGACCATGTGCAAATTGCCCTTTGTTAGCTTTGACTTTTCCTCCCACACTGATTGTTTAGGAAATGCGTCCATCTGCACATTGGTTATCTAGGTAGAAGGACAGTAGTTCCCTCTTTAATCCAACAGAGATATTAAGTAATTGATTGCTAAGTGCTAGAAAACTGCCAGGGAGATGTGCAGGTGAACCAGGAAATTCAGATTAATATTTGAGTTGGAGCTTTTAAGAATATACTGTTTCATATTGGGGAAATCATGAAAAATTCCTGGTCCTACTTCAGTTATATACAGATACCGCATCTGATCTGAGATATGAGTAAAGAGGAAAATGATGTATACTAACAAGATCCAGGAACAGATTTTGTGGCACAAAAGGAGAATATTTAAAATGCAGGTATAAATATACGATAATGCAGTGGAGTTCATGGAGAGAAATTTTAAAAGCTGTTGGTTTGTTGTTTTAATAATTCAAAACATGAACGCTAAAAGAAGAGAACAAAGGAAATACGGCAAAAGATTGAGATGAAAACAGTCAAACATGGTAAATATTAGGATGATACTAAAAACTGCCACATGAGCAGTAAAATATTCATTAGAAATAAAAAAAGATCAAAACTGACACCACAGAAAAGGGAATCAGTGATGTGAGACACATATTCAAAAAACTTTCTAGAATGCAGGGTAAAAGGATTAAGAAATGAAGATGATGACAGTGAAGATGAAACATGAAGATTAAGGAGGACTGACATAATAGATAAATGAACAAGATAACAAAGATAAAAATCAGTAATCAAAGTTGTGACTATAGAAAAGTTTCCTAAACTGAAGACAGCATTGAGTGTGCAGAATGGTCTCACTGAGAAGCAGTCAGTGTTAGTGAAATGAAGCCAATATTTAGGTACATCCTGCTGAGATATCTGAATTTCAAAAGATAAGGAAAAAAAAAATCTTGCAAACATCCAAGTAGGAAAAAATCATATTATCTGTGCAGAAAAAAAAATGTGGATCTCAGATGCTTTCACTGCTAGATGGCAAAGCTAGCAGCAATATTTAAAATGGTGAAGGAGACAAAAACAATATTATGACTAAAGATTCCAAATACAGGCATATTGTCCCTTTAAGTGGAGTGACAACTGAATATAAAATGTGCATAACCATGAGAGGCAGTATACAGATTCCACTCCTTATATTACTCAGAGATATTCTCTAACAAAGACATGCATCATAATAAAGAACCATGGGAAATGTTTAAGTTATATTACAGAAACACTTGAAATAGTAAAATCAGTTCAATGAAAAATAGAATTATAATGATTACAATGCCAAAACATATGTTTCAAAATGAAATTTTTTTTTTTTTTTTTATAGAGGCATGCTTTATTTATTTGTTTGCTGGTTTGTTTGTTTTGTTTATACATGCACTGGGTACAGTCAGAAGCGCGGGAGGGTGAGAGAATTCACCAGAGCCAGAGCGGGGAGCAGAGCAGGCAGAAGGACCGAAGTACACTGCTGAGGGGAGCAGCGGGCGGCAGGAGAAGTCTGCACGCCATGTGGGACCCTCCTCCGGTGGCCGGGGAGCAGCCGGGGATCGAACCGGCGCCGCAGAGGCCGCGGGCAGCTTCGCAACCCAGCGCTCAACCGCTGCGCCACCGGGGAGGCCCTCAAAATGAATTTTTTAAGAGAAGATTAATAATACAGATTACTTAAATGTAATAATAAAAACCTGGGTATAAAATTCTAGATCAGGCTGTGAGGAGTGGGGGGGCAGTCTGTAGAAACAAGTATTAACATTAGAAGGGTACTAATTTTTGTATCTAATCACCTAGGTGATTATCTTGTAAATTTCATTTACTTGGGATTTTACATGCACAATCATTTAATTTACAATTTTTCACAATACCTATTCTTTTGCAGTTTTGTCTCATTTCTGCTTTTGTATGGGTTTTACAGATATAAGCATGAAAATCTACAGCTGCTCCTGAAAACAACCAGCAAACCCTACATTTTAGAACTCCCAGTTACCAAGATTGGCTTATTCTTTCCTTTGTTGTTAGACCCAGTCAGTCTATTTTAATTATCACTGGCAAGGCTGTTTCTGGCCTGAAGGATCCAGAACAGCTTCCTAATGCTTGATTTCCTAGGAAGGCCAAGGTATTCAGATGCATTCAGCTTCAGGTGGCTCTGTGTGGTACAATAGTCCCTTTGACTGCTAATTAGTTCTTTGATCTATATTAACAATGTCAGTCTAGAAATTGTCAATGTCATCTCAGAAATGCAGCTTTATTCTTTCACACACACACTTGTTGATCGTTTTAGAAGCTATAATGGTCACTGTTAGTCTTGTATGTGAATGACACAAGGTTCTAATTAGGAACCAGACTCTGCATTTAAAACAGCAAGAATAAAACTCAAGCTGGTCCCCAAGGCAATTTTGCAATGGAGGCAAGTTGCCTTCCTGGTTCCAGCCTGTCCTCTCTTATCAGAGGGTGACAGTCTCCACCTTCCCGTGGGACGCAGCACTTCTGCTCTATCCACACTACTCCATGTCCGCCTCTCTGACCTCATTAGGGTCTTTCCTGTCTCCACTGGACCCAGACTGATGGTCCGAACTTTCTCCTTTCATTGGCTGTATGATTTCCCCATCCGCTCCCCTAGTTTAGAGTCCCATGGTTGGGACCACATCACTTACAATCTGCCGTGTCAGTCTTGCTCCTACCCATAATGCCTAGAACTAACTCTAACTGAAATCGTTCTACCTCTGAAAGCATCACACATAGCCCAAGCTCTCTTACCTGGGTCCGGGACTTGCGACTGGGGTTCTGTTTTGAAGGTCCCTTGTGCTTCTCAGGGCCTGGGCTGCTGCTGTGTTCACCCAGGTTTTTATTTATATCCCATTCTGGTGATGGAGCCCTAACTTTCCTAACACTAATGGGTTACCGGTGCCCCAGAAACCCCACTTCTGTGCTCTGCCATGGCGAGAAGCACAGATTTTTGTGTTCTGGTTTTTGTTGATAATGTAGAATAGTTTCTCTTAGTTTCACTTGTTATTAATTATATTATGTACATTTTTATTTTTTAAAAAAATATTCATTTTTATTTATGTATGGATACAAGAACTGGGGTGTAGGCCAGAGATGTGGAGGTGAGAGGGTTCACCAGAGATAGATTGGAGAGCAGTACTGTCGGAACTACTGAAATATACTGCTGAGGGAGCAGCAGGCAAGTCAGGAGAGGTCTGCTGTGCCATGTGGGTTAGCTCCCTGGCTGGGGATCGAACTCATGCTGCAGGGGCTGGCGATTGCATGATAGAGTGAGACTTTAATCTCTGCACCATCATAGGGTACATAGGGAGGCCCCTATGTTCATTTAGTGGGAGACCACTAAGTAGCTAGGTCTCCAAAGAGAACATGCTCCTCCTCTAATTTTGCCAGACAAGAAGCAAAGTGGAAGGAAAGACAGAGTGCAGAGACAGTCTGAACTGACTACTCTTAAAATGTCAAACTTTGGAAAATTGTACAAAATGGAAGAGCATGTAAATACCTGCTTCCTTCACCCACTTTGGAAGGGATTTGTGCAAAAGAAGGGCCGTAAGATTGCATTTGTTTCATAGTAAATCAGTTTCTTTTGCCATCAAGCGATCAAGGATTTCTGCCTTTGCTACTTGCAGTGTATGCAGATCCACCCTCAGGCCAGACCCTGAATCTTGAACTTTCCTGATTCAAAAAATGAATTATTTTTCTGGATTTTTAGGATACTATGTTATTCCAGTTTCTAACCATAATTCAGACAGATATTAAAATGTCTTCCAAATGTCCTAACCCTTTCTGATGAATTTATTCTTGGATTCAACTAATACAAATAGTTCTCTGAATCCAGATACAACAGAATAGGAAAGTTTTGCACAATTGCTCAGAACCCACAGATGTAAAAAGTGAAAAATACTGTGTTGAAGTCCACAGAATATTTTCATTAAAAAGGATTTTAGGATGTATTATATAGACAGAGATTACACATCCTGAAAAACACTCCCTTACCAATATTAAATAATTTTGACACATTTTTGACACTTACTTGTGAGTCTAGAGTTAGTTACTCAAACTTATTTGATTTGAGAAATTAAATATAACTTCTGGGATTAAAACCCAAAGATGGTAAATGTTGAAATTAAAAAGTAGCTCTGTCCATTCATCATTTAGTACAAAGACTGTCATATGAAGATACTTTTCAAGATGAGAAGATAGTATATGTAGACACACATAAGCATTTTCTTGTACATATTATAAGGTCAGTAAGGTATAATGGTCTGATGCAGGTTTTATTTCCTTGGGTTAGTTAATGAAGGACTTCCTATGATGAAATGAAATATACTTTATATTCAAAATGAAATATACTATAGCCTACTTATCTGAAGAGGAAATGCAAATGGCCAACAGGCATATGAAAAAATGTTCAACATCACTTGTAATCAGGGATATGCAAATCAAAACTACCATGAGATACCATCTTACACCAGTGAGAATGGCACATATTTAAAAAACTAGCAACAACAAATGTTGGCGAGGTTGTGGAGAAAAAGGAACTCTCCTGCACTGTTGGTGGGAGTGCAAACTGGCCCAACCACTATGGAGAGCTGTGTGGAGATTTCTCGACCTACTAAACATAGAGCTTCCATATGATCCAGCAATTCCACTCCTAGGTATTTACCCAAAGGACACAGAAACATCCATTCCAAAGAGCACCTGCACCCCTATGTTTATAGCAGCACTGTTTACAATAGCTAAGCTTTGGAAACAACC
Organism: Talpa occidentalis; assembly: GCF_014898055.3. Taxonomy (NCBI): domain Eukaryota; kingdom Metazoa; phylum Chordata; class Mammalia; order Eulipotyphla; family Talpidae; genus Talpa; species Talpa occidentalis. The sequence goes on from NW_023605083.1 coordinate 56,298,796, forward strand.
CAAATGCCCAAAAATAGATGACTGGATCAAGAAGATGTGGTACATATACACCATGGAATATTACTCAGCATTCAAAAAAGATAAACACATGCAATTTGCAGCAACATGGATGGCGCTGGAAGGGATCATGCTCAGCACAATAAGCCAGAAAGAAAAAGAAAAATACCGGATGGTCTCACTCATAGCAAGAATTTAGAAAACTTAAATAAGGGACCAGGAAAATGAATAACTATAAGAAAGTGAAAATCAAAATCAACAAACAACAAACAACTATGAACCAGAGACACTCAATGGGGGGTGGGGGCGGGGAGGGGAGGGATTGGGGTCAAAATAAGGGGGCTGCAATTGTACGGGGAATATAAAAATAAAATTTATTAAAAAAATGAAATACATATTACAGCCTGCTTAAAAAAACATAGATTTAGGAATTCTACCTTTAATAGAAGATGCTGAAAGATAATTAAATTTAAAAGATACTAATTTGTAGAAAACCTATTGCTTATATAAGAAAGATAGGTCAGAGGGATTTAAATATTCTTTTAGTTCCCTGATAGAAATTCAGATTTATGGTGATTATTTTTAAACATATGGGCAAACCTTTCATGTATCATACTTGTTTGTACATCAGAAAAAGTCTTTGGGGTGCCACATGAAAAGCTAATTAGAACAGTAGGAAATCCCTCTTTATTTCAGTAAATATGCTTATAATAATTTTTAAAAATGAAAATGAAAATTTGACATTCCCAGAGGAATGGACTTAGTTAAACCGCCTTAGAGCTATACTTTATTCTTGTGAAATGATAGTTCTTATTCTGGGTCTTTATAACCCATGAAATCTTTTAGTAAAAAGTCCATAATGGGAATTTGACCTTGTCTGGTTGCAATGGATCTCTTCATTCATGGGAAAATATCCACTTTTCATCTTTCTAGGAAAACTTTTGAAAAAGACTCCCTCTCTCATTTTTCCCATGTGATTCAGAGGGATTAGCCACTGAAGATTTGAGGTATGTCTGCTGTCACACTAACCAAAAGACTACTAAGCTAAAAGACTGAGATTACTAAAAGACTTAATTTTGTTCGTTTTCGAACAGATGGAAATGGACGATAATCTCCGTAGAATTTATATTTGGATAAGAGGAAAATATTATATCAATAAGCTTCTGAAAAGTCCAATTTAGCAGGGAAATCATATCTTTGTATAGGTGAGTGAATTTCATTATAGAATTCACATTTTACCCCTGACTCAATGACTCATCTATTTTATTCATATGCTACAATTTTGTCATGCATTTATGTAAAAGTTCAGATCCATAAAAGTTAGTTGTTTAACATGTAAGTTTAATTAATCATAGAAGGGATCTACCTTCATGCTTGCTCAGACTCTCATAGTTCTTATCATTTCTATCATTCATGCTGATGCTGCCTTGTAATTTAAAAGTGCTTATATTATGTCTCAATTTCACTATCTTGTGCACAAAGATTTTTTTATTGTATTTTGTTTGTAATTATTTTCTATATATGATTAAATTAACAAGCATATAATAATTGCAAAGGTAATTAATGGGCACACAATGTATAAAAGATGAAGTTTCTTTCTTTTTTATTTTATATATTTGTAGCACTTGCTTTGCTCCTCGGTAACCCAAAACAAATTCTAGTTGAATATATGTCTTGCAATTGAGAAGAAAAAGGTATAGGTATATATACTCTTATCTCCTCATAGGATTTCATTAACATATGTTAGTAAATTGTCTTGCCTTATAATTATTGTCAGAAAAATGGCTTAAGATCAACTGTTTTAAAACCTAAGTTATTCCTGCTGTTAGAATAGACATTCTTTTACAATTATTTGGCTACCAGTCAGCAATTATATATATCAGGCCAAGCCATTCCATTACTCACAAGTACATTTTGCAACTCATGTATCTTGAAGGATCATCATTGCCAAAATTAGATATTCTTCATATAATAAATTAAATAAGCAATATGACTAGAAGAATCAAATTAATGAATTGCCCTTCCACTGCTAAACTTTTCCAAAGAGGTCTCTAAGCACTGTGTTAGCTGCTTTTCATTTGTCAACTGTGCTCCAATCTGGCTTCTGTCTCCAGTATGTCCCCAAAACCATCCTTGTTAAGATCTCTGACACATCCATGTTGTAAAATCTACTATATGTTTTTTTTGCCCTCCTTTTACCTGATCTTTTATCATATTTGACATTGAGTATCTTCCTGAAACATTTATTTATTTTTTTATTTCTTAATTATTATTGAAATACTGTTGTTTTACATCCTTGCTAGTGTTTGGACAGTAGAGGATTTCCACACCCACCCCCCACCCCCAGGTGTAGTCACTAGCGGTCCCACCACCAAAATACCCCTATTCCTCCACCATAGTCCATTGTGCTCTTCCCCACCATATTTCCACCCTGTATCTTACTCCTCCCCTTCCCACTTCTCCTCTGCAAGCTACAGCTCTATGGTCAGCTTTCAAGATTGGTTAGTTTTAAAGTTTGTTTTTAACTGACTCTTTGGTTTTTGTATAGTCCACAGATAAATGACACCACCTGGTATTTATCTTTCTTTTGGTTTATTTTGCTTAGCATTATCCCTTCTAGTTCCATCGATATTGCTGTAAATGGCATGAGTTTATCTTTTTTGATGACTGAGTAGTATTCCATTATGTATATAGACCACATCATTTGCATATTTTATAGACATCCAGATTCAGTGTCAGTCTATGTCAGTCTAATCCTGTTCCATGTATAGTTTTTTTTTAAATCTCAGTAAATAAGTATAATTTTTCTCTCCATCTGCTTATTCCAGAAACATGGAGAAAATACTCTATCCTTTCTTACACAATCCTTCCACTTCCAATCTATTTGCAAGTCCTTCACAGTTTACCCACAAATTACATGTCACCACTCTCCACATTCATCACCAGCACTCTGATTTAGACCCTATAATTTAGTGGTGTTTGGAACTACTTCAGTGGTCTCCTGGATTTCCCTACTCCCTTTACAGATTTCCTCCCTGCAATATATTCTCCCTGTAGCTTCCAGAATGATCTTTTAAAAATAGTTTTTGCGGGCCTCCCTGGTGGCGCAAGCGGTTGAGCACAGCGCTGTGAAGCTGCGCAGCCTCTGCAGCGCCGGTTTGATCCTGGCCAGCTGGCGAGAATCCCACATGGCTCAGCAGACCTCTCCTGTCTTGCTTGCTGCTCCCCTCAGCAGTGTATCTTTGTCAGTCTGCCTGTTCTGTTCCCTGCTCTGTCTCTGGTGAATCCTGTCCCCATCCCGCGCGTCTGACCTGTTATCCCGGTTCTTGTCTGTACGAATAAATAAAATCTTAAAAAAAAAGTTTTAAAAATAGTTTTTGCTACTTGCCTGCTTGAAAGTATTTTAATAGATTTTCATTCCATTTTGAATGAAATCCAAACTTCATTTATTATCGTAGAATATAGTATGGATGGCCCTTACCTTGACCTTCACAATCTCAACTCACATATTTCACTATGGTCACATCGTCTTTTACTTTCCCTTGCATGATTTCACCCATGTTAGAATATCTGTACATTTTAGTCACTCCTCATGGAATGTTCTTTCTCTGGAAGTTTACATGACTATCTCCTAGGCTTAATTATTATATCTTAAGGGTCACATGAGGATGTTTCTCTTTCTAAATAGGTTATTCTCTGTTGTATAATACTGTATGAGACTCTTTAATTGCATTTTGTATTTAATTTTTAATTTATTATTTAGTATATTTATTATTTATTTCTATTTATTAATGGGACTTACTTGCTAATTATTTTATCTCCCCCCTACATATAAACTCTGAAGTGTTTTGTCCAATTCTTAGCAGACAGTAAATCTTTTAAATGTTCTAAAATATATATTGAACAAATATATGAGTAAGTGAATCTTTGACTTTCCAACATCTGGTACATCTGTATGCAATATAAACATCTTATGTCTCAACATAGCATTAAGTAATTCTTAAGCAATCCTCACCAACATCCAGATCTGCTTGTTTGAATGGATATTTGACAAGCACTGTTTGATGTGTGAACAGTAATGTGAAGTTTTTCTCCTTGTATAACCAGCCTAAATGACCAAAATAAAATGATAGGCTGCCCAAGTTCAATGGCTAATAATTGGAGATTGACAACTTATATTAAAAAAAATACTGAAGTATGAAGTATGAACTTCATTCTTGACCTGGATTTCTCAGATATACAATAAATCATATTTAGTATGATTTCAGTTACTCAGCTGCTCCCTGTTTAAAGCTGAGTTAATAATATTTATCCTTATTCACCTTCTAGACTTCTAGAATGAAATAAATGATAGCTCTTTGAGGAAAGGGACCTGGTAAGGCTAAGTATGTCCTGGGATAATATTAAGTAGATAAAAGTGCACCCTCTACCTGCTCCACATTTATTATTGAAGGTTTGTCTTATGAAAATTGAAGTGATATCTACCTTTATGGTTCTTTAAAATTCAATTCACCAAACAAATATTGAGCACTTGCTGTGCAGAAGGCAACATATAAGGACCTAAGCAGCATGATGGCGTTTGTTTCTTAAGGTGTTTGCAGCTAGTATGGGGACTAACAGATGCAAAAATAACTAAACTAAAAAGTATGTGGTAAATACTACAAAAAGTTTTAGAAAGTATTTTTTTTAAAGATTTATTTATTTATTTATACAAGCACTGGGTACAGTCAGAAGCACGGGAGGGTGAGAGAATCCACCAGAGCCAGAGCGGGGAGCAGAGCAGGCAGAAGGACCGAAGTACACTGCTGAGGGGAGCAGCGGGCGGCAGGAGAGGTCTGCGCGCCATGTGGGACCCTTGCCTGTTGGCCAGGGGATCGACTGGCACTGCAGAGGCTGCGGGCAGCTTCGCAGCCCAGCGCTCAACCGCTGCTCCTCCAGGGAGGTCCAGTTTTAGAAAGTATTATAGGAACCTAGAAGAAGGTTGGCTAGAAGGAGGGGTTAAAAATTTTTAACTGTAGGGCCTCCCCAGTGGCGCAGCGGTTGAGCTCCGGGTTGCGAAGCTGCCGGCAGCCTCTGCAGCGCTAGTCGATCCCCGGCTGCTCCCTGGCCGCTGGAGGAGGGTCCCACATGGCGCGCAGACCTCTCCTGCCGCCCGCTGTTCCCCTCAGCATTGTACTTCGGTCCTTCTGCCTGTTCTGCTCCCCGCTCTGGCTCTGGTGAATTCTGTCACCCTCCCGCGCTTCTGACTGTACCCAGTGCTTGTATAAATAAATAAAAATAAATCTTTAAAAAAAAAAGAAAATTTTTAACTATATAATTTTCTGCTTCATTAATGGAGCCAATAAAGACATACCTCATACTTCACTGGACCTAGAATAGCTAGACACACAGTAATGCCTTAATAAATATTTGTTGAAAGAAAAAAAAAGTGATGAAAAAGTAAACAGGACTTTTTACCAGACAGAGAAATCCTTTGATTCCTGGGGAAGGCTCACACCTCATTACCTTGTACGTTTCTTCAAGTCTTGTTTCCTGGTTTACCCTCTTTTCCTACTTTTTAAAGTTTATAATCCTAATTGAACAAGATCTATGAAAAATCTTGACAGTGACGAATCAGAAACTGTGTTGAAAAAAAAAAAACAAAACTTCCCTCTTTAAAATCTGAACTGAAGCTAAAGTCAAAACTTATTCTTACAGTTCTCCTGGCCCCAGCCCTGGCTTCCAGCTTGTAAGTTCTTCTTTCTTTTCCCATTGCTTGATGTAGTTTGCTAGTCCCCTTCTGTTTTATTTGTTTCATAGCTTATTAGATCACTGAAAGAGCCAAATCCATTCTTTCGTCTCTATTAACCCCTTTCACTTTTGTGAATTACTCCAACTTCCTGGTTGTCTGTACTAAAATTATGTTTGTCTAGAAGTCAAATGAAGTTAAAGAGAAAAATGACTGATTGACCTACTCTATAAATCTTAATTAAATTACAGCAATAATTTCAACAGTAGAACCCCTCATTCCCTGTGGACTTCCCCTAACATAGCTTTTAGGTGGAAAGCTCATCTCTAAAACATACAAAAATAGTGTCACTGGTGGAAAGCACGGGGAGACTTGGGATCTCCATGTCCTCGATTCTGCTACAGCAGCTGTCGTTTGGTGTTGGGACTTCACAGAACCCGACACCTTCTCTCAACAGTTTGAAAACCATTGCAGTCAACCACTGAACAGCTATTCTGACATTCTGGGGGCTTATCAGTGGGAACATAACCTATGGCAGAGCTAGAAAAAAAAAAAAAAACAGGGAAAATTCCAGGGAATTTTATTCCCAAGACAATCTCAGAAATGATTTAATTATTTCTGTAACTCTCTTTTCTTTTCTTCTAAAAAATAGAACTTAAAATTTAGACCATAATGCCAGTATTCATTAATTTTTCTCTACAGACTATAAAAACTATAGAACTTATAAAAATTATCTAGCAGTCATATTTATTGGTTATTAACTCACTTTTGTTACTGGGTATAAACATTAATTTCTACTTAAAGGTTGTTACAGTATATTTCTATTTCACACCCCCAACTGGTTACAGTTTACCTTCAGATGCTATGTAGAATGTAGTGGTGACATAAACAAATTTAAAGTTCATAATTAAATATTGGAAATGTTCAAAGTGGCAGTGACATAAACAGCCCTGAGACAGGTTTTCTCAAGAACATGGCTCTTATTTTGCATCTAGTAATGGAAGCTCTTGGCTATGGCTGAGACAGTGAATATTTACTTCTATCTGGCATCACACTTTAACTCCAATTTTTTTAACTCAGTAATTTACTTTGAAGGAAGACATTATGTTGCCTTTGTTTTTCTCTAATCACAGTGCTTCCAGAAAAAAAAATAACCCTAAGAAGAATTTATAATGGTAAACATTCACAAAATACTTATTTTTTCTTAAGTCTTGCTATGTAGTGAGATTAGATTAAATAAAAAGAATTCTTTTTATCAACTCTGTGCTGAATAGGTTACCCATCACTCTTGCAAGGTGACTTTTATCTTTAAAAATCAATATCTCACTCAGTGAAAATGTTATGGAATGAGACATGATAATTAGCATAAATAGATTACTTCTGTAATGCAATCCAAAGTACACAAACTCTTCCCATAATCATCAATCTTTCATTTTAGGGAAAGTGGTTGTTTGATTTAACAAACTATAAAGCATTAGGCACACCCCCTGTCCAACCTGTGAAGACATCAATTAATATTTGAGCATTATCTGGGTATAGAGCCCACACTAAGAACCAACCAAGACATAGTTTCTGTTATCAAGGAATTAATATTCTAGAAAACAGATGAGAATTACAAGAATAGACTGTCTTGGTGACAATACAAAGAGAGATGCCCAAATAATCACTGGGCATCTGTGCACCTTAGTCCAACTGGGCAGGCATAGTTGGGACAGGTGCTGTAGGGTACATGTAATTCTCTTGTTCTCAGAAAGGTGGTATTAATCCAAAGTCCAAACCTGACACCATTCTTGGGATTCATATTGGGTCTAGCCTGCAGAAGCCATAAGAAAACTGCCCCCAGAAGGCAGAAGGCCATGTGCCAGTTATTGGTCACTCTGCCAGAAAGTGTGTTGCACAGCTTAATTTGCTGAATGTCTCTAAAGAAGCCACAGAGTAAAAGAAACTCAAGTCTCAGCAGCTCACATGTAGGGGCTGCTGGGGAAGTGTCTTGCTATTGCTGTCAGCAAAAGATGTGCTGTTTTCTACATAAAATTCTGATTTTTGGAAAATCAAGCAAAATGAGAAGATGCTATACATAACCATTCCAGAAGAAATATTTTAAAAGAAAAATGATATTGCACAGATGTATTTATGGTGACATTATTTATAATAGTAGAGGAATATAAAAGAAACAAAAAAAATCAACCAGGGTGCTGAAGTACATTATGATTTATCACCCCAGGGTACACCTGCTGGGCTGCCAATACAATGATAGTTGGGAAAAATATTGGTAACAAGAGAAAGTATGCTTGAGTTACATTCAATGAGTAAAGTAGGATGCAGTTCATGTAGAGCATATGTTTTGTTTAAACTATATTGAAAAATGTAAATGTCAATAGAGGCAGGTACAAACAAACATAAACAAGTATGGAACTTGGAGTCACAAGGTCTGCATTTATAGTCTGGATTTGTCATTTATGATCTGCACTTGGGTAAATTAATCCGGGTTCTTGAACTTCAACATTGGGGAAAGTGCATAATACTATCAACCTTATTCAGGCCTGTGAATATCAATGTGGATAACATGTCTAGTGTCTATTTAGTGCGGTGAAGAGGACGGATTCAGCACCAGGCAGCACTTTCAAATTGCCTCTGCCACACACCATTTAAGGCAGAAGTTAATGAATTAGGGATGCCTCAGTTTCCTCAGTGGCAAGTAGGACATTTGGTTCAGGGATTAGAAGCCAATTGCTTGTGTTGGAATCAATTATTGACTGGCTTTGGGAAGTTACTTAACTTCTCTGAGCTTCAATTTCCTCATGGAAATGAAGATAAAAAAAGTACTTACTTCATGAGCTGTTGTTAAGACATGATTTAGTTCGTTTAAGTGTTTCTGGGCCAATGGCTGGCACACAGCAAGCACTTAATAAATGTTAGCTATTATTATTCAGAAAAAATGTAAACCATTTTAGTTGAAGCTGTTTCTGAATTTAGATAGGAGCAGAAAGGGAACCTAGATATGGAAACCTTAATACGTTACTGTAATAAAATCATCAGGGGAATTCAGTCCTTGTTTTGGATTTATTTATTGTAGTTGCAATTTTTGTTTGTACAATAAATCATTATCTAAGATGGGAAAAATTAACAAATTTACCCTATGTACTATTCCCTGAGGCAATGCCTACTCAGTGACTGACTGATAAATTAATTTGTGTTGTAGTATAAATGGCTGGAAATGGACTAATATGTTACTCCTCCAAGGTAATATATTTGCATTTTAAACAGTCAGCTGATGCTAATTGACAGCCTGGTGTGGGTTTATCAGAGCCTTGATCACATTGGTGTGAGAAAGTTTTTGATTGAAAAATCAACAACTTTGGGCCCTGCTGCAGTTACCACATCTCGATATTTGAGAACTACACAAAGAAAAGCTACATTCTGAAGGGCCTGCAGCTACCCACAGTCATTACTTGATCCATGAGGCCGAGCACATTCAGGGGAGAACCACAGCATTCTTCACATATAAAAACAGATGCCCTACCTGGACCCACTGGATTTACCACTGCAGAAATCCTGACCATCTGCTACCTGATGTCTCTCCTCCATCCTTATCCAATAGAGAAAAGCCTCTTTCAAAGAATGAGCTAAACTAAATCAATCTGCCCTCAAAATAAATACAACTCAGTGCTCTCAGTCTACAAAATTGCCACAAATATTTAAACAACAAAAGGATGCTGACCCAAGTACTTGCTGAAATAATGATTGAATATCCTCCTGAAAAGCACCTTGAGTCTATTCACAACAAATATTTATTGAGCACCCATTAGATGGGGGGCACTGAGTCGAGAACAAAATCCAAGTTCTTGACCCAAAAGAGCTTTCTGATGGGAGTTATTTTGAGAGTTTGGGACTCAGTAGCTATAGTAGGTTGGTTGCAGTTACCTTGGCCAACAAACATGCATTCTGCATTTCATTTCCTTGCAGCTGTCACCCACTAGACAACCTGCCTCAGAGAATGCACACTTTCGTTGGTTGGCTGAGACCTTATTGTCCCTTCTAAGGACACCAACTCTACTTGTTTTTAAGATATCCAATTCTGAGACCTCCCTGGTGGCGCAGCAGGTTGAACGCAGCGCTATGAAGCTGTCCGCAGCCCCTGCAATGCAGGTTTGATTCCCGGCTGGCCAGGGAGATTCCCACATGGCGCAGCAGACCTCTCCTGTCGCACCTGTTCTGCTCCCCACTCTGTCTCTGGTGAATTCTCTCACCCTCCTGTGCCTCTGGCCTGTACCCCAGCTATTGTATAAATAAAAAATAAATTAAAAAAAAGATATCCATTCCTGGGGCCTCCCTGGTGGCACAAGAGGTTAAGACGCAGCACTATGAAGCTATCCGCAGCCACTGCATCACGAGTTCCTTCCCTGGCCAGGGAGGTGACCCACATGGTGCAACAGACCTCTCCTGTCTCACCTGCTTCTCCCCTCAGCAGTGTATTTCAGTCAATCTGCCTGTTCTGTTCTATACTCTGTCTCTGGTGAATCCTCTCACCACCACCCCCACACCTCTGGTCTGTACCCCAGTTCTTGTATGCATAAATAAATAAATCTTTTTTTTAAAGCTATCCAGTCCTCAGGGAACCAGGTTTGTTCTCATTTCCATGCAGATGGATGTTACAAGGTCTATTTGCTCCTTAATTATAACCCATGTTGTCACCCCCAAACTCAAAGCAGCAATTCTGTGTCTCCAAAAGTCTTATTTAAGTGGGTAAATGAAATGCTGGGCATCCATCTTGATGAAAACCTTACACAGACAGGTTTGTGGCTGTCGGTCCTTCAATACTCTGACAGCAGATCTCAAACACTGGACCATGAGTCTCACAGGGACTTGCTGCTTCCCTGGCCATTCTCTCAGCACTTCTTTCTGGAGGAGACACCGACATCCTCCAGTTACAAAACCAAAATTTCCCTCATGTTTTAGTAGGAATAATACACTGACAGAAAGGAAGTGATGATGGTAACAAGGTTTCATTTCAGTCATCCTAAATAATGTATTATATAAGGGGGAAAAAAAGAAAGAAACTAGAGAAACATAGATGAGAAAAATGAAGTTGATATGACTGGGAGAGCTGCAGTCCTGGCATGACAGCCAAGACTGTCTTGATGTGGAATCAACTGCCTCTTGTTTTCTTTAGAACATACCTTCATAGTCCATCTAAGGTGCCACCCAGCCCATTCCCTGAGGGACATAGTCTGACACAGCAGAAGGAGGAACTGGATCTTCTGATCTCATGAGACATCAGGTATGTTAAATGAAATTTAACAAAAATTTGGGTAAATTTATTCACTTTTCATTTAAATATTTTCTCTTAACTCAAATGAATAGATAGATAATCTTAGTAGTTCAAGTGAGTTGCATAAACATTTGTAGTTCTAAGTTTAGATGAGAGCTTCATCCATTTCAGAGCTTAGCCACTGCCTCTGAGTGCACTACTATTCCTGATGTTACAGCCAAGTGATTATATTTAGAATTTACATCCTCTTCATGAACAAAGAACTGGAAACTTGATTAGTCCTCTGAATTTTCCTGTTGTTTTCCAGAAATCAGTTCAACGGAAGGCAAGGAGATAATGAACTGCTCAAGTGTGAATGAATCATACAGCAGCCAAACTTACATCTCTGGAACTTGATTGAATGCCAGAGAAAGAATCTTACCAAGTGATTATTTCATAACCCACATCAGCCTGCAAATATAACTGTAGAACAATCTTACATGAAAAACAGCACATCTCTGGAGCTTTCTACAATTGCAATGGCAACCTCAGTCTTGTTCCCAGTCTTGGAGAGCTGGTGGTGTCATTGAACTTGCACCCCTGGCTTATGTTTTCTGCCATCTCCTTGTCTCCTTTTCTGTCTACAGATTCCCAGAGCAGTGACTGCTGTTGAGGATATTTCTTCCTGAAGCCATGCTGAGCTGAGCTTTTCAATGCAAATGAAGCATCTGTAAGCTTCCTGTCAAGCAAATGGAATTTGAATAATCCTGTAGACACCAATTTTTATTTTCAATATTTTAAAGAGTGTGGTGATATTGGTTCTTCTGTTTTGGCTTGTCCCTAGAATTCATGCTTTGGACCATCAAGATTGAAATGGAAAACAATTTCAGGGATAGGCACAGTTGAGGGCTTAGAAACCCATCTCTTCTTTGTTCAGTCTCCTGCACTGACTGGTTAATCCTGGATCCAACCTGTATGCCATGGTAACTCTCTCTATTTTGAAGAGAGAGTCTTAAGAAAGGGACTTCTATGTCCTTCACATAAACTGGCCCCTTAACATAAGCCTTCCATATCTTAAGAAGCACTGAACATATTCTATACGGGGAATGGCGTTGATGTGATCACATGGGTCTTTTAAGGAACTCTGACTCCATAAATTCCCACCTCAGCTTGGGCTCCATGACCTCTCTCTCTTCTGTACCCCAAGTCTCCATGAACTTAAGCCCTGAAGGAAATAACAGCTAATCAAATCTTAGGAAGAAGAATTAATAGTACATATTAAATCTATGATTTTGGGGCCTCCCCGGTGGCGCAGCGGTTGAGCGCTGGGTTGCGAAGCTGCCCGCGGCCTCTGCGGCGCCGGTTCGATCCCCGGCTGCTCCCCGGCCACTGGAGGAGGGTCCCACATGGCGTGCAGACCTCTCCTGCCGCCCGCTGCTCCCCTCAGCAGTGTACTTCGGTCCTTCTGCCTGCTCTGCTCCCTGCTCTGGCTCTGGTGAATTCTCTCACCCTCCCGCGCTTCTGACTGTACCCAGTGCATGTATAAACAAAACAAACAAACCAGCAAACAAATAAATAAAGCATGCCTCTATAAAATAAATAAATAAATAAATAAATAAATCCATGATTTTGAAGAAAGAGGTTGACCAGTGGGAAAAGGTGGAGTTTTTTTCTCTAAAATGTAGAAATGCTCATGCATTCTTGTGGGGATAAACATTTGTGTGTGTGTGTGTGTGTGTTTTTTTAAGCAAGCAGGGAGATTTCTAAGTTTCTACTAGGTGTAATCCCATTGACTAATCAAAATGATACTTAACATATTTTTGGTTGAATTATTCACTTTTTCTGTAAATATTTTCTCTTAGTGTAAGTGAACAGACAGATAATCTTGGTAGTTCTAGTGAGTTGCACAAACATTTCTAAGTTTAGAATTAATCTTCCTCTATTTCAAAGAAAATTATTCTAATTAACATGATCTTCTTCAGGATGTTACCTTATAAATATAATCAAACTTTACTCCTTTATCACATCCTCAACATCTTTTTATGCATTTGTGCTATACTGTTACTAAACCTTGAGGCTAATATCATTCTCCTTAATTCATATTATTTGTTTCAACATGGCCTAAATAAATGTGGGATGCACAAATTTTTAAAGAATCCTCACTTACAAAGAAGTAGGAATAAAAACAGGTAGTCTACTGTATCAAAAATATCCATTTTAGTTTAAACAATGCGTTCTTTAGGTAGACTGCCTTGTTACTATGGCATTTACAGATCCTGGAATTTTCCTATGTGATTTACCTTCCCACTACTCTGTAATTGATGGAGAATATTAAAAGACATTCTTTCAAATGGGGAAAAATATAAAGAGAAACCAACAATAGCCAATTATTCTGCTGTTTGAAACCAAGAGGCAGCCCGAGTCTTTAGAAGCAGAAGTCATATTCTTTTAAGGAATATTATAAAATGTTTCCACTTTCATCTCCAAAAGGTATCCATCTATAAGTTTTTCATTTCATATGACCCTGTTCATTTCTGCTTTGCATTTAAACCTTTGTTCATAGCTGTGGGAAATCAAGCCAAAATCAAAGTCTCTCAGGAGAGGAAAGGAAAGATGAATGTGTTAATATGTGCTGGGTAACCATACCCAGTGACCTGCAGTTCTGCTAATGAGCCCGCTTTTATATCTCCTGTCTTTCGACAGTGCTGCTTCCTCTCATGTCACGTTCTTGCTGTCATTCCCTAGACGATTCCTATTTCTTTTTCAGAACTCAGCTCAGGTATTGCTTCACAGGCAGCAGTTCCCTGTCCTCTCCAGCCTGACCTGTGCCCCTGTGATCCTGCGCTCTGGGTTCCTCCATCACAGCAGATTTCTCTGTGCTGCAGGTGTGTCTATATCTCTGTCTTCTTTACTAAAAAGGTAACATTCTGATGTTCCGATGCTGCTCATCTCAGGGATTCCAGGGAAAGGTGAACGTCTCCTTAATTTGAGTAGAATTGGGGCAAATGAACAATTGCTCTTGGAAGGGAGGAAAGGACACCCTGAAAGTGAGAACTGCATGTCTGACTTCTGGAACATCTTTCTGTTACGGTAACCAATCATAACAGAAAACCTTTTAGTGACCACTCAGCCTCTTCCTATGACATGTGCCACATAGGTGCTGGGAGAACATTCTCCTGATTTCCTCCTTTCACGCTGTGGCACAAGCACCAGGAACGTGTTTTATGTAGTTGACAGCAACAGAGCTCCAAGAGCACAGTATGGTCAGGTTGCAAGCTGGTAAGGTGTGGGTGAAGGTGAGGGAGACCTCTGAGTTTCTTGTGGAACTAGTGCTAAGCTGAGGGGCAATGATTGGCCTGTCCCAGGGTGTGTATGGCCAGGATGAAAGGAATGTTGGAACAAAGGCCTCCAAGGGCTGCAAGGCATGATTGGGTGGCTGAAGGCATGGCGGGGCTGAGCCTTTCAGTGACTGATACCAGGCGTCACCAAGTGGAAAGAATCAGATCAAGATCAAGAGTTATACCAGTTGCTGAGAATGCCAGAAGCTCCTGTCAGAACGTGAGAGTCAGTGCAAGCCAACGACAAACATGCATGGTCAGGGGCTCTGCTGTCTTCCTCTCCCTGCCGTATGCCTCTTTCCTATGCAGTGATGTCATCTTGGGAAGACAAACTGGGAACTAAAGAAGAAACTACCCAAGAAATTAAACACATTTTACTTAGAAAATACTAGACATGGGGCCTCCCTGGTGGCACAAGGCATTAAGACGCAGCACTATGAAGTTATCCGCAGCCTCTGCAGCATGAGTTCGGTCCCCGGCCAGGGAGAAACCCACATGGTGCAGCAGGCCTCTCCTGACTCGCCCGCTGCTCCCCTCAGCAGTGTACTTCAGTAGGTCTACCTGTTCTGTTCCCCACTTTGTCTCTGGTGAATCCTCACACACTCTGGCCTGTACCCCAGTTCTTGCATGCGTAAATAAATAAATCTTTAAAGAAAAGGAAATACTAAAAATAAAGAAAAAGAAATACTACATATTACCCAAAGGGAATATTTAGAATACTGGCTTACTTTAAAGTTTAAATTAGAGAGGAATAAAAGTTATTTTTATTGATGAGATTAGGGTTTTAGATAAATATCAGATTATTTAAAAATATATATATTTCTCCATAACCAAGTCGAAATGTGAGCTAATTTGCAAAATTATTACTGTTTTTGCCCAATTTAATTATAATTTGGTATGGTGATGTAGGATTTATCTTTTGCAATCCCAAATCTAAGTAGGTGCCTTACAGGTAATCTCTGCTCCATGAACATTGCTTTGACTTTGATATTTGATACAAGGTAATAAAAACTATACATGGAACAAGACAATCTATGGCTGTTTTATTCTCTTGAGATTCTTTTAGTTTGCTTGCAAATGAAATCATCACATTCATGTGAGCTTTGTAGATGTACAGTTGCCAACATCTTTCCTTTACATCTGAGAAAGTGAAGGAAAAAAGTAATATGATAGCATTTGTATAGATCACAAAACTTTCACTTATACCAACAGAGTAAAAAGGAGAATTGTTTCAATTGTCTTGATTATTCAGGAAAACTGTTATTTTGCTCAATTTATACACAATTTTCTTTTAAAAAACATGCACGTTCGACACAACGGGCAACAGCTGTCTTCTTCCCACCTGTGACCCATTGAAAATTTCATGGACTTATTATGCCAGTGTAATTTCCCCAGACAATGCATATTCCCATTTTTTTAAACTGAAATTCTCCAAATGTAAAATGGAGTGTGAATGAGGAAAGGGAGAATAGATGTGTTTTCAGGAGACCTGAATTAAATTACTCTGCTGATTATTTCCTTCCTCATTTACAAAAGCAGAGTGAAATAGAAAATTGAAGCAATTATCTGAATAATCCAGACTCTTTGTCTCAGGCCCTTATGTCTCTCCAAAAGGGGATGGCTAAAAGTTCTTTGTTTAGGATCCTTTAGGCCTCTTGGATTTTTTTAGCTTCTGGTAGAAACACAGGATTGGCTTCTCATGATGAAAAGAATCCTATAGAGAATGACAGTGTTTCATCTGAAATTCTGGATGATCTGGAAAGGGGTCATGGTTTCTATATCTCTTAGGACTGGAGCAGAACTTGGCTTTAAACTTCTAAGAGCTCCTTCCAGGTTCTCATCTGGAACTTGCACATACTGGTGTTCTGCAACTCAAGGAAACATTGAGCTGTCAGTAGTGACTTGTGTCTTTAGTAAAGATCTCTCTAAAAGCTGTTGTCTACTTATCAATTATAAACTAGAGGTATCCTGCAGGGGAGGAGGTGGGAGAGGGATCAGAGGGAGGTAGGGAGGAGCACAGGGGACTGAGGTGATGGTGCACAGGTGCACTGGTGAAGGAAATTCTATGGGGACTATACTTTAGGGGATAGGGGAAGGTAAATATTGTTTAAAAATGAACAATAATGTAAACAATTAAAAAAAAGCTGTTGTCTACTTATATCACACCTTGGAACTTATGAAAGGTCTTGTCATGTGAGCCAATACCTACTTTTCCATCTCAATGTATGATCCCATCTCCCCTGCCCTGCTAATTACTCAGGAGATGCTTCTTTTATACTTCTAGAAGTGTTTGAATTAGGGAATATCTTTTCCTGTTGTATCATCATGTTTTCACTTATCCTAGGACATAAACCTGTCAGAGTATATATAAAAAGTGGTTGCTTTCTGGTCTCTCCACTCTAGTTTCTAAATTCCTTGAGGGAAATGATTTCAACCCACTCACCTTTGCACAATCACATCTAGTAGCTGCCTGGAATATATTAGGGTGTGGGATTTATTTTTGAAGTAATGAACTAGACAGGATAAATCTTAATATCCTTATTGTCACACTATGAATTGGAGGCCTGAGAATTTAAAAGATGTACTCAAGACTAGAAAGCCCTCCAAGGGAGGAGCGGGAACTTGGAGTGTCCTGATCTGACTTCAAGTAGGTCTTTCCATGGTGGGGGGGTCTGCCCATTGCTGACAGTAATGCTTTTTTCCTCGTCCCATCTTTCTGAAATTGAAGGGGCAATGTGTTTTCACTGATTTCTGCCAGTTGGATATTACAAATGGGACAGAGCCAGTGTCAAGGTTAAGAGTATTGACTCTGGAGCTAACTTGTTTTGCTCAACTCTCAGCTCTCACCTGCTGCCTAACTTTTCTGTGCCTCCCACGTAAAATGGAGATAACAGTCCTATGGTGTCAAGAAGTTTAAAAAGTTAATTATGTAAATCATTAGGACAACACTTGAAAATCTTTATGCATTTGCTATGATTACACACACACACACAATTTGCCATTCCTAAAAATGAAGAACTAAAGAATAAAGAATGCATGCCAAGTTTGGCAGAAGAAATATTTCACCTCAAGGAGTGAAATAATAAAAGTATCCTTAGTTATGAAAAGGTTGTGAGTCGTTGGATGTGCTGTTTGTCCTTCTGGGTGAACTTTAAAGATCATCAAGAAAAATCAAATACTTCATGCAGTACACAAGCAGGGGGAAGATAGAAAATGTCTCCTGTCCAGGGAGGATACTGATGGAGAGGTACAAGCAGATTTCCTAGTTGCTGGGAGCAATTTGGCAAAGAAATAATATAAGCAGACATCATTCGAGTAAATACTCCCTTTACAATAGTCACTGAAAAGCTATTAAACATGCCTCCGGATCAAAATTTACAACAGAATCCACAGAAAAGATTCACAGCTTTTTGGTTTGAAAGGGGCCTCCTGAGGTAGCACAGACGATATTTAGAGAATTCTTACTTTGCCTCGCTATGTCTTATTTAAGTGATATTACACATGCTAAGGATTATTTTGAAATGCAATAGAAATAAAACATAAGGGTGATAAAATAAAATTCAAGTAAACTGCAACAATATGCCAGTTTGGGGACTCACCATCACATCTTGGAATCACACTGGTAAAATAACATGTCCGGATCAGACAATTAAGTCGGGGTCTTCATTAGAGAATGTGGAAATACATACAGGGAGCGCTGGTACTGAATGCCACTAAATGGGGCGCTGCTAAGTCCTGCTGTGCATTTGTGGGATCCCTGAGTGAAAAAAATAATAATAAAGCAAGTACTTCTGGTATCAAGGAAGAAATCGAGTGTCCATTGCTGCCAGTTAAAAGGCAACATTGAAGAAGAGAAACAGCATCTGACTAAAGTCAGAAAATCTGGGTTTTGTCTCTTTTCTGTTTCTTCTTAGCAACACAAATTTAAGCTGTTAGATGATCTCTGAATGCTAGTCTATAAGTTGTGGATTATAATACCTGTCTACTTTGCAGGTTTGTGGAGAGAATCAAATTGAACAATGGATCTGAAGGCATATTTGAAAATTTGAAGTGTCAAAAAAATTCAAGTTGTTTTCAAAGATAATTTTTAAAGCAAACTCCCAAACCACATATTTCCTATACCTACTGCCTGTATTTCTTATTTCAGGGAAGATAGAAAATGGACTGCTTATTTGAATAAAAGGGCTAAAGTAAGAAAAACTAATGGAACTAGGAACAAAGTAGTGTTTAACAAGTGAACAAAAACAATTGTGTTTTGTTTTTTGCTAAAATGTATCCTGGGAGGCTATATAATTGAAAATTTCTGACTCTCAAATGAGCACAGACCATAATTTTTGAAGAGGCTTTGCTTAGTGTGAGTTCTTGGGATTGCACTCTTCAGGCCTTAAGGGAAAATTGAATGGCGAGCTTAGGGTTCCATTAGGAAGCAATTTTCCTCTGGCTGAGTAACTCAGGATAATACCAGCTGTGACGGGAGAAGCTTTGCCAGCCACCCTGGTGGCTCTGTGAAGGATAACCTGAACGGCAAACCTTGTTTTTCAGACACTGTGTCCCTGACTTAATTGGGAATAGGGCCAGAAAACCCACAATCTGTGATAGACAGTAGTTATTTTTCACTTCCAAGCAGAAGCTTAAATCCCTAACCCATGAAGTCTGACAGACTGCATTTTGGGGAGTGGTGTGGGGTAAGAGATGGTTGATGGGTCCTAGATGTAAATTATAGATTTTTCTAATTTGAATTTGCCAATGCAGAATGCATAAATAATTAATAACATGGATTTCTCCATTTTTATAAGCCTGGAAACTATGGGGAAAGAATAGTGGGTAGAAGCAAGTTTAGAAACTCTCACACTGTAATATAATAATATGACCAAAAAGAACCAAAGACAGAATACGCTTGCAACCCTGAAATTAGAGATGTTGCCAATCTTAAACATTTTAAGACTATTTGTCGTATGTCAAATGTGACACCAGGAGGCAGATCAGAATTTACCTTTTTTTGTGGATGCTGTTGGTGCCCTGCCCTGCCCTCCACTGAGTTGAGTGCAAATCTCCATTTGCTGTGAATGTTGACTGCTAAGGACTCCCAGCTTCCCTCTTCACATCTCCCATGGGCCCCAGCTTCCTCCAGGATAGCCTGTGACCCTTGACTAACAGACACAGGGCACAGCAGGCTGGGATCCTTACCTAAAGATGGAAACAGTTCTGAGGTGCAGTCCCTGCTCAAGAGATTGCTCAGAGATTAGGATTAAATCGTCGGTAGCTGAGAAAGTGTCTCTTCCTTAGCTTTCTTCTTGCCCTCTCTGCCACTTCACACACTCTCCTCTTGCAAACACTATTTCAATAAAAGACTTTCCTGGGCCTCCCTGGCAGTGCAAGTGGTTAAGCACAGCACTGTGAAGCTATCTGCAGCCTCTGCAGCATGAGTTCAATCCCCAGCCAGCCAGGGAGCTACCCACATGGTGCATCAGACCTCTCCTATCTTGCCCGCTGCTCCCTTTCAGCAGTGTATTTCAGTCAATCTGCCTCTTCTGTTCCCTGTTCTGTCTCTGGTGAATCTTTTCACCCCCTGCACCTCTGGCCTGTACCCCAGTTCTTGTATTCATAAATAAATAAATAAATAAATATTTTCCTAAGAATTCCCTTTAAACGTCTGCTCCTAAGGAACCGAATGTTTCAAAGACACCTTACAAGAGCACATTGTTGTGAAATGTAGGTGGAATCAATTCTAAAAAATTCTCCTAATTTGGAGGGTTCAGTATCTCCTAAGAGTCCAGGTTTTAGGAGTATTGATAGGCTGTGGAAGGATGAAAATATTCATTTTGGAGTTCTTTCCCTATATAGGACTATTATATTCCAAAACAGAAGTTGTGCAGTCAAAATGACTTGTGCTTCTTTAAAATTGCTTCTTCAGTGGCAATATTCTGATTTGAGAAGAAAACCCACTGTAGCATTTATCTATGACTGAGAAATGAATTGCCACACATGTAGTGACTTAGCACACGTTCTGTGGGCCAGGAACATGAGTGTGACTCAGCTGGGCCTACTGATTCAAGGTCTTGCACAGTTATCACTCAAGATTTTGTCTGGGTCTGGGGTCTCATCAGAGGCTCATCTGGGGAAGGATCCATTTCCAAGCTCACATGGTTGTTGGCAGGATTTATCTCCTGTGGGCTGTCAGCTCCTGGCTGGATCCTCTTCTCCTGTTTCTTGCAGGTTTATGCCTTTTAAACATTTACTACTCTCATGAAAGAGTCTGAAAAGGGAGAGGAAGATCTGTCCTCTAGCTTCAGAAATAGTACAGTCTTATTTTTGTGGGTGAGCAATATTCCATTTTGGATGCATTATATTTTATTTATTTAATGAGTGCTCTGTAGTTGGAATTCACTTTTTCCTCAAATTTTTATTACCATGATAATTATACAATTAACAACAATAGAATAAAACCTTGGTGTAAATACTTTGTGATAAAATCCTACAAATATAACTGTAGGTTAATTTAGGTACTATTAAAAAAATGTGATGATTAATCCCCCCCTCCTCTCAACACAAACCGCTTCTATTTATGGCACCCATTCCCCAGTGCTCTCTCCCAACACATAGTAAAAAAATTATTTCCTTAATTTGGTTTTTTAGTTTGTATGTTAAAGATTTTCTTTCATCTTAATATTATCTGTTTGAAGAGCTTTTCTTACATAAGTGTTATTCCCTTTGTGTGAACCAGTTGCTTGCTATAATTTTACCTATTAAATCATCCTAACTAAACTGATTTATTAGTCCCTCCCACTCCTTTTAAGCTACAGGAGATCAGGGTATTTATCTTCATTGACTTACTTTATGAATTTAGGTAATATTCCATGTATCTTCACATGGTCTTTCCTTGAATGTACTTGTCTATGTCTTAATCTCCTCTCCTTACAAAGACCTTGCAGTCATACTGGATTAAGTCTCCCCCTAATGGACTCATTTTAATTTAATTACTTCTCTAAAGACCCAATCTCATAAATTACTGGGCAGTGTAGATGTACAACAAATATTTTCTTGGTAAACAACGTGGGGAAAAACAATCTTTTTTTTTTTAGATTTATTTATTTATTTATACAAGCACTGGGTACAGTCAGAAGAGCAGGTGGGTGAGAGAATTCACCAGAGCCAGAGCAGGGAGCAGAACAGGCAGAGTGATGAAGTACAATGCTGAAGGGAGCAGCGGGGGCAGGAGAGGTCTGCAAGCCATGTGGAACCCTCGCAGGTGGCCAGGAATTGAAGTGGCGCTGCAGAGGCTGCGGGCAGCTTCGCAATCCAGTGCTCAACCGACCGGCCACTGGGGAGGCCCAGGAAAAACATTCTTGAAAATATTTCAATATATACCTTCGTCTATTATAAATGCCTCAATTTTTAAATATTTAATTTTGTTATAATTTTAAGAACTTCTCTACAACCTAGGCTTTAAGTATGTATGTATAGATAGATAGATAGATAGATAGATAGATAGATAGATAGAGAGTTATAAATACAATCAAAACACCAGAGGACTTACTAAATAAGGAAATCTTTCCTTCTTACCCATGGAAGTGTAGAGGACTCTGGTAATTATTGTGTGTATCCTAAATTTATCCTGATAGCACTGCTTTCATTGCAAGAATATTCATATTTAATTACCTTTTGTTTTTATTTTAAGTTCTTTAACCCAGTAGTAATCCTAGAACTTCTCTTCCTGTGATTTTTTTTTTAAGATTTATTTATTTATTCATACAAGCACTGGGTACAGTCAGAATTGCGGGAGGGTGAGAGAATTCACCAGAGCGAGAGGGGAGAGCAGAGCAGGCAGAGGGAAGAAGTACACTGCTGAGGGGAGCAGCGGGCGGCAGGAGAGGTCTGCGCGCCATGTGGGACCCTCCTCTGGTGGCCGGGGAGCAGCCAGGGATCAAACCAGTGCTGCAGAGGCTGCGGGCAGCTTTGCAACCCAGCGCTCAACCACTGCGCCACCTGGGAGGCCCTCTTCCTGTGATTTTAATGGTAAGAAATGGACTACCAATTTCATACAGATGTTGGAGAACCCGCCTTGCAGACAGCTGGAAGAAACAGGTGTACAGAATTCCAGGGACTATTAACATATCTAATTGAATAAGTGTTGGTAGTTACAAAAGTAATTAAGAATAAAAGAAAGCCTTGTGAAGCTGCTAACAAAAACATTGCTGGTAATCACTGCCAACTTAAAACTCATTTTGTGGAGCTTTCTGAAAAAAAAATGGAAGCATTTTATATTGAATATTACCTTTTGTCTTGTAATTTACAGAGGTATCTTTAATGAACAGCTCGTTTATAGTTCCACTGAGTCTTTCCTATGTGTGTTGCAGGCGTCTTGGAAACAGCAGTATCAGCAATTTAGAGTTGCAGGTTTCCTCTTGAATATTTATAGAAAGATTTCAAAAGTTTACTTACCAATTTTCTTGAAGTTGTCTTTTTAAAAATTACCATGTTTTCTCTTATTTTAGAAATGCATCTTCTTGTAGAATAAGAAAATGGGACACCTTCTATGATAGCTTCTTTCTTAGGACTTCAGATGGAATCCTGTGAATGGTTCCCATAACATTTCATAACTATTTTTATAATTATAAAAGAAGCTCATGGGAAAAAACCCAAACAATCATTTAGATAGAAAATAAGGCACTTATGCCACATCCATATGGAGAAATATTGCCATGTACAGTGGAATAATCTCTTGATGGGTGTATTGTCAGGTTGCCATAATAAAGTATCACAAGCTGGTTGATTTAAACTATAAAAAATTATTTTTTCAGTTCTGGAGGCTAGAAGTTGGAGTTCAGTGTGTTGGGAAGGTTATTTCTTTTTTCTTTACATTTATTTATTTATGTATATTTTACATCATTGTTCATTTTTAAACAATGTTTACTTTTTTCCCCCTCCTCAGGTGTAGTCCCCATAGAATTTCCTCCACAAATGCACCTGTGCATCATCACCACAGTCCCCTGTGCTCCTCCCGCCCTCCCTCCCTCCCTCCTTCCTATTCCTCTCCATTTCAGTTGTAGATCTTTTCCTTGTGTTTCACAGACTCTCTATATCTATACATGACTGTTTAAAGGCCCTATCTCCAAATATAGTCACTTGTCAGCTACTCGGGGCTAGGCCTTTAACATAGAATTTTAGGGAAGACAATTCCATCCATAAATAGGTTTAAAAAATGTGTGTTTTTTTGGTGTGGGAGTTTAATAGCTTTATACAGGTGTAACTAACATATAATAGACTAAGCTTGAATAATGGGTATTATGGTTTACATTTTGACATATGTTTGTCACCATGAAACTTTGACCATAATAATTAAGATATTAAAGTCATCTTCAAAAGTTTCCTTGTGCTCTGTAATTTTTCCCTTTCTTTCTGATCTGCTTCAATCCCCAGACAACTACCAATATGCTATATGTTAATTTGCATTTCCGAGAATTTTGTAGAATGGAATCCTTCAGTATGTTCTTTTTGTCTGACTGTTCACTCAGCAGAATTATTTTGAAATTCATTAAAGTTGTGCTGTGGATCACAGCGTCTTGACTAGTAACATAAGGCAGTTACCTTAATTATTAATTCAGTGAATAAACAGAAGTATAAATTGATGAGTATCTTGAAAGTTAAGGAGTTTGGACATTATATGAAGTTGAAAGACACAGCTTTGGAGTTCTTTCGGAAGCATTTCATGCAGGTGAGTAAATGAGTCATATTTATATTGCAGAAAATATCTCTAGTATCAGCTGGAAGGATAAATTTGTATCAGGAAAAAGTTAAAGACAGGAGGCTGGTTATTAAAAATTCTTATGTAATGGTTTGTATAAGTTGGATATTAACATCATATTAACATATCCAGTAAGCAACTGAAACTGTGAACCAGTAGGAACAATTGCTTGGGACAGAGATGGGAGAATGGGTAGAGGATGAATAGAAAAATGAAGATAAGGGAAATAATTTCCTAAATCTATTTCTAAAATTGTAAAGCAATATAGAGAGATCATTATACAGAAGAAAGAAAATGGGTACCAGAAAAAAAATCTATGGTCTCAAATACCATTTCTCTTCTAACCCTAAGATTTTAACCAAGTAACAAAATGCCTCTGTGCCTGTTTGCTCTTGTTTTTAGGACTTTTCTATTATTTGCACTTCCAAATTTCACAATAACGGAACTTAAAGTTCCTATACTTGAGGGACTTTCATCATGAAGACTGGTAGGAAGTCAGCATGGAGGAATTCCTGACCATTATTATAATTTTTTTCTTTCTATGTTATCTATTTCTGTTCTCTGTAATCCATTTTTTGAAATTCTACTATCTGTGTAGAGATACTGATATTTTTGGCTTGATATGTCTTTACATTTGCTCTTATATTTTTCATTTCTTTCCAGTCTTGGTGAGGTTTCCTTAATCTTATTTCCCAACTTGTCTATTGAATTTATATGTCTTTAATCTTATTTTATAATTTCCCAGTAACTCTTTCCGGTTTCTTTTATTTAAATATTTTTTTCCCAGCTGGCTGCTCATGATTTATGGATGCCACATTGCTCAGTCTATTTCTTAGAATACTAATTAAAACATTTTAACTTTTTTCTTTCCCTTGATTTAGCTGCATTTACTCTGGGGTCATCCCCTCTCTTTTTCAATCCTTCACATTTTCCCCTTAAAAATCTATTCATTCTCTGGGCCTCCCTGGTGGCGCAGCGGTTGAGCGCTGGGTTGCTAGGCTGCTTGCAGCCTCTGCAGCGCCGGTTTGATTCCCTGGCTGCTTCCCGGCCACCAGAGGAGGGTCCCACATGGCGCGCAAACCTCTCCCGCCGCCCGCTGCTCCCCTCAGCAGTGTACTTTGGTCCTTCTGCCTGCTCTGCTCCCTGCTCTGGCTCTGGTGAATTCCCTCAACCTCCCACGCTTCTGACTGTACCTAGTGCTTGTATAAATAAAGATAAATTTTTTTTAAAAAAAGTCTATTCATTCTCAGGTGTCTTTGTTACAGTGGTCTTTTTAGTTCTCTGTAACCATTTCATTTAAAATTCATTTCAAAAGAAATCTGCTTCTATTCCTTTGTCTTTATGCGGTAAGTGCTGGCCTACAGGATATTATATGTGGTTATACATACTGGTAAACAGGATTAAAAATGGTAGAAATGGTAGAAATGACAGTTCTCTATATGAAGTATCACTTAATCTTTTCAGTTCTATTTCTGATTCTTGCTTTACATTGTATTGAGAATTTTAAGATAATTTCTCAGGACATTTGTTGTTAAATGCCTTCTTTTCATTCTCTTCACATTTTTTTTTAAAGATTTTTTATTTATTTATTTATACAAGCACTGGGTACAGTCAGAAGAACGGGAGCGTGAGAGGATTCACCAGAGCCAGAGCGGGGAACAGAACAGGCAGAATGACGAAACACACTGCTGAGGGGAGCAGCGGGCGGCAGGAGAGGTCTGCGTGCCCTGTGGGACCCTCGCCGGTGGCCGGGGATCGAACCAGTGCTGCAGAGGCTGCGGGCAGCTTCGCAGCCCAGCGCTCAACTGCTGCGCCACTATGGGAGGCCCTCTTCACATTTTTTTGATGTTGCAGCATTTATTCTTCTACTTCACTTGTCAGTGTTCCAATATTCACCTTCCAGAAATGTGACAATAATATGGCAGTGCAGATTATCTTTTTGAGATAGTGATTTTATTTCCTTTGGGTATATTCCCAGAGTGGGATTGCTGGATTATATAGTAGTTCTGTTTGCAGAATCTCCATACTGTCTTCCATAATGGTCAAAGAGGATAGAGGACTGCAGGTACTATAGGAAACCCAACTGTAGTATAATCAAACAATTTTCTCCATCACAGAGCAGGGACTCTCTGATCTTTTCACAAAGGTTTTAAATTTGCTGGAAACAATGCTGTGGTCAGTCTTCTCCTTTCCAATGAAAGTGTTTGCATTTTCTTGGGCTTTTTACCTTTATTGTCTATTGGGTGTGTAGGTTGCAAATAACTGGTGCTTTTTTTTTTTTTTTTTTTACTTCATGGTTCTCTGGATCAAGAGAGGCAACAATAGATTTTTTTCTTTTTTTTTTTAAGATTTATTTATTTATGAATATGAGAACTGGGGTACAGGCCAGAGGTGCAGGGAGTGAAAGGATTTACTGAGACAGAGTGGGGAGCAGAACAGGCAGACTCACTAAAATACATTGCTGAGGGGAGCAGTGGGAGGAGAGCAAGACAGGAGAGACCTGGAGCACATGTGGGTTGCTCCCTGACTGGGCCCGGGATCTAACTCATGCTGCAGAGGCTGCAGATAGCGTCACAGTTTAACCCCTTGTGCCACCAGTGGCCCGCAACAATAGATTTTAATGAAAAGTTTATCACAAAATCTTGACTGTTAAATATATGTTATGATTGGATAGATTTCATGGTGTGATCCCTTGAGTAGACTTAGCCCTGCCAATGTATGGCCCATTGAATGTATATGGAAGTGAGATAAATAATTTCAAGCAGAAGCTTTAAAAGTCATTGCATGGTACTATTATCCTTTCCATTTACTGTGAAAATTGGTAGTGTCAATGATTTTCAATTTGTATCCAAAGAAGATATAAAGCAGAGCTATTATTCATATTCCCATAGTGAATTCATATTCCCATAGCATATTCCCATAGTGAATATGTAACACGAGCTAGAAATAAATACAACTCTCTGAGATTTTATGACTCCTCCTTCTTCCTTCCCTCTTACTCTCCCTTCTGCTTCCTCCACATCCTGCACTTCTTTACCCTTTACCTTCGCCTCCCTTCTCCCCCCTCCATAGTCTTCTTTGCACTGGTAATACTAATGTTGCACCAGCATAGCTGACATAAGTGGTGATCCATTTACATAAATAAAAATAATTAAATATCACACACACATAAACTAAACATAAAAGTTCTGCTGAGCAATAGGAAGTCTTTTCATTTAATTAGGTCAATTTCTTATTTTTTTTATAAGAGCTGATGAAATTGACCTCAAGCTTATCTTTCAGCAAAGTATATTTAATGGATGAAACAGTCTCTGGGGTATCTGGAACATATGTTGGGAGAGATAAAATTCTGTTTCAATAGGTCAGGAAGATGAGAAAACTGAAGAATGAAGCAGAAGCTACAACGTGTACTGCCTGAATTTTATGACTACATAGTACTTTTCATCTATTTCCTAGTTTGAGAGGTTACTGACCAACTGCAATTAGTATTGAGGATGGAACTTACCTGAAGCCATAGTTCTATTCCTAATACTTAAACAGAGTACTCTCAAAGATCTGAGTAACTTATAAAATCTAAAGAACTTAATCTTTTTAAAAAAGCAAAAAATAATAAAAATGTATAGTTTTATCTCATATAAGAAAGTTGCCCTTCTGCCCTTATGCACCAAACCTGAATTTTGCATAAAATAGGATAAGTTGACCCTCATGCATAAAATATCACTTTGGACAGGCTTTGATGGATTGAAGACCGTACTATATAGCAGATATGTATATGTTGCTACCCAGAGAAAGCAAAACTGCAAGGTTTGAGGGCACAGTTCATAAGACTTCCCTTATTTCTGACAATGACTGCAGTTTGGAAGGTTTCCCAACCCTTCTTAGATTAGATAACTTTTTAGAAGTACTCACAAAACCCACGGAAGTCTATTATACTCAGAGTTAAGGTTTATTATAGGAAAAAGATACATTAGAAAAGCAGTCCAAAGGAAATGGGAGCTAAGTAAAATGATGGATGAGTTAATTAAACTTGTTGGGGTAATCATTCTGATATTTATATCAAGTCATTATGTTGTACCCTTTAAAATTACAAATGTTATAATTTGTCAATTATATCTGAATAAAACTGGGGAGGAATCAAAGGAATAGACACATAGAGCAGAGTCTGGGCGAATTCCAACTGAAGTGTCCATAGAATTGGAACTGGGAATTTTGCATTGTTCTCTCTCAGCCTTTACGTGTGATAACATTTATGGAGTATTGCCAGCCAGGGAAGCTCACTTGAACTTTGGTCTAGAGTTCTCATTTGGGTGTCATTAAGTATGCATGATTGATTGCTCACCTGGTCAAATTCAATCTCTAGGTCTGCCAATCCTGAATGACTTAAAGTCCCTACCTTAAATCATGTGGTTGGTCTTTCTGGCCTAGCCACACCCCTCCTAAGACTAGTGAGTATGACTGGCCACACCCTAAAATCCAATGTGGCCAATTCCCATCTAAACAAAGTCACTCCTATCAGTTATGACATAAGTTACCTCCCAGAAGTCAAGGAAAAAAGCCAAATCTGTCTCTGGGCAAAGTTAATTTTTTTTTACTACACACTTGCCCACAAGTGTGTATTCTGGGACACTGAAAATATCTGTGATACTCCCTAAGTGCCTGAGAGAACACAAGGAGACAGAATTGTTGAAGATTATCTTGCTTTAGTCCAGTCCCATGATGTGAAATCAGGAGTCTGTGCTCCAAAGACTGGTGTGCCACTAAAGATATCTTGGAATCATTTGCCTCACAGTATTCATTCCACCACTCTCCAACTCTACCTTCTTGCCCCAAATTAGATGGCAGACCTCTGGCCAAATTTGTTCCATTTATGGTCCAAATGGGCTCTTTGTGCATCTGGAATGTGCCCATCAATGTATCTGCTATCCTTCCAAGCTCTTTTCCCCTACTCACATTTATATGAGTGTGCTTTCCAATTACCTTATAGACAATACTTAAGAGAGAACAGATCATGGACTGTGTTATTGCACTGAAATGTATTTATATGCAAAAGTTACTCAGCCATTTCTTATTTCATCTTCTTTGAAATAATAACAGAATTGGAGAGAGAACAGGAAAAGTAGTTGTATTCCTAGGGATTGTTTCAGGTCCCAGTCTATCACCAAAGATTCATAGCCATAAGTATATGACCCTGAAATTTTTTATAATTTTATTCTTTATAGTAAGATCTTGGGACTACACTCTTGTTCCCTTCAGATTTTAGTGGCAGCCAAAGGCATAAACAAGATTCTTGGTCTCATTTATTGTTTGCATTAGTGGAATCATAAAAATAGCTCTAAATGGATTTATTAAACCCACTTGGCTCTCTAAAATTGCCTTAATTTGTATTATGTAAAACCCCTCTAGCCATTCATCAGAGGGGTTGAAAGATAACCGATGTTTTTGATTTTGTTTAATTTGCTATCATAGTAATAAAGAGTGTTGACAAAAGAAAATTCCCAATACAAACAAAACAAATCCCTTTAGACTTTTTCAATTCATTGCTTATTCATTGAATACCTTTGTCCTAGAAAAAAATAACCTCTATCTATCACAAGACCACATTAATATATCTATTAGGCCAGTTAGTATTGAGCTTGAGGTATCTTGCCTAGATGTTTATATCTGATATTTAGAAGGTTTCCAACACATAGGAGCTGACAGGGCTATCGTCACAATGTGAATTAAAACAGCTTGACTATATTATACAACTATTGCAATAACAAAAATTAATCGTCAAGATGAAATCCAATGCTGATAGTACTTTAGGCAATATATTCACTACTGGTGGCCCTGTTAGAATATTTAGTCTTACCATCAACTAAATGTTATCCCCAAAGAGTTAATATTTGTCCACATTCTTTGACTAAGAATTTACTCAAAAGGAAAAATAAATGCAATTTTAAGTCACTTGATGAACTGAAGTTTTTTTAATATTGAAAAATTGGTAATAACAGTTAATTAAGTTATAATAGACAAAGATCATGTGGATTCTGAATATTTAAGAAAGTGTTTGAGGGTAGCTTTCATTCTTTCCCCATTATGATGGTGGGTCATAATCACCAAGGAAATCTTTATTTCTTGACTGATTCACCTTCTGCATAAACAGCATATTTATCTGGAATTCATGGTATACTGATGATAAATGGGATGGGGAATAAAAGTAGGACCGTTGGCAATATTTGTCCTCATGAGTTTTGTGGATAATTGCACATAAATGATCATTGTCTGGTTTATAAAACTGCTTACCGTACTTCAGTCCATAATTATTCTCACATGAATGTGTGTCCTTGTTATAGTATACTATAGAGGGTAGTGGGCTCTTTTGTAGAGCCAAAGGAAGTAGACATCCTGGCTGTCCACTCTAACAGCCTGTTTCTCCCACTCTACAGTAGCTGAGTTAATAGAACTTAGCCCAAAAAGTGTGAACGGTGTTAGTGTGTCTTGTATTGTTAAATAACAAAGGAAGAAGTATTAAGGACCTTTCTAGAACTGAAACCACAGAACTAGACAATTCAGATTCTCTGTAAGAAGTCATAACTCAATGACAGGAACTACAAGCCCATCCCCCTCCTCATATGCGTGGTGGTTGACATGGTTTACCTAGTACTATCTGGTAGACTGGTTGGCGAAAACTTTGACTAGTGGACTTCCTAGTTAGAGGAAAATGACTAAATAGTTCTTTGCTTTCTGACCCTGATTTCATGTACCCATATATCTGTGCAGGACAGGAAACTAAAAGTATCCAGGCCAGAGATATCTCTGGGATGTTCGCTAGGCACAGGCTAGATCCTGAATCAAGCTGACTATTTATGGTGTGAGTCTTCCAACAGTTTTCTTTAACTGCATTTGAATCACCTGTTACTGGAGGGCACTTAGTAGAGAAGCCGTGGGTAAAGCCCTAGCACTGAACACTAGCCATCAAGGGCCACAGGTCGAAGGTGACAATGTATTAGGAGGTTATGGAGGGCCAGAAACTGAAGCTAGAAGGAATGAAAGCTTCAAGCACATTCTTTTCTAGGGTTAATGATGTCTGCAGGTCCTCTACATGCCACCATTTCTGAATGGAGCTGATGTTGAGCATGGTGGTCAGAGATGCTGTTGTGTGAATATCAGTTAATGGGGAAATTCTTGTAATCTTCCATTGTTTGAAAATAGCAGCTCCAACCTATATCTGAGGCAATGATAGAAGGCTCCATGGTGGGGACAGGATTCTAACCTAGGCAGGGGTCTCAAGAACTGTATTTCATCACAGGTAGAGATGGGAGGTTCATGATGAGAGGAATTGTTGTGAAAGTCAGTTACCATGGGACAACTCTTTCCATTCGTATGAGTGAAGTACAGAGACTGGAATCAAAGTGAAAGAACTGCAGCAGCGGTCAAGCAAAAGGAAAGCTGAGGGGAATCTTTGAAGTAAGAGTTTGATGAAGAGACCTATTTAATGGCTTCTAATTAAAATGAACTTACATTCTTGGTGAGAAACTAAATGGAAGAGGTTTTTTTTTTTTAAGTTAGAAAGGAAGAAAACTGTATGTTTATTTTCAAACTTTAAGCATTTTCTGTTTTTCTAAGGTTAGAGGCTTACATTTAACTTTGGTGCAAATGATGCCTTCATTTTGAAGGAAACAAAGTAATTTTGCATGTGTGTGCTAAATGTAAAATGGATTTATTTCTAGTTTGATGCCTTCGTGGTCAGAAAAGATGGTTGGTATGATTTCAATCTTGGTGTATCTGTTGATGTTTGTCTTGTGCCCCAGTATGTGATCGATCCTGGAGAATGATCCGTGTGTGCTTGAGAAAAATGTGTACTCCGTTTTTTTGGGGTTCAGTGTTCTATAGATGTCTGTTAAGCCCAAATGCTCTAGGTCCTTATTTAGAGCTTTAGTTTCTTTACTTATTTTTTGTCTTGTTGATCTATCCATTGTTGATAGTGGTGTGTTGAAGTCTCCCACTACATATGTGTTTTCTCTGATGTCTGTTTTCAGAGAGGACAACAGTTGTCTGATATATTTTGGTGCTCTTTCGTTTGGTGAGTATATGTTAATGAGTGTTATTTCTTCTTGAAGTATTGTCCCCTTAATCATAATGTAGTGACCATTGGGGTCTCTTTTTATTTTTTTGAGTTTGAAGTCTGTTTTATCTGATATAAGTATAGCTGTTCCTGCTTTCTTTTTTGGCCCATTTGCTTGTAGGATTGTTTTCCATCCTTTGACTTTGAGCCTATTTTTATCTTTTGTAGCTAAATGTGTTTCCTGGAGACAGCAAAAGGTTGGGTTTTGTTTCTTAATCCAGGCTGCAACTCTGTGTCTTTTTATTGAAGAGTTTAGTCCATAAATGTAAAATGGAGACTCTCCAGACCTGAAGATTTTGTGAGACACTATGATTTGAAGGAAGTGAACTACTCTGTGATAATATTAAAGATGACCTGCATGATAGGTTGACCTATGTGGTTGTATCCTTGAAAGAATTATGTTTGTTTAAATATGTACCTTGAATGAACTATGACTCAAAAACTTGTGGCTTCATCATATGGAAAGAGATTCTGCAGGAAGGATGTATAGCAAGTCTAATCTTTGACCTTGAATTATAGAAAATAATTAGACTTATTTTGGATAAGTTTGAGCTGAACGGACATGTCAATATCCCCAAACTGTGTAGTTTAACCTGTAGTGATGTTGGATTGTTGGATTCTAGTGTAGCTCAGGCTCAATGGGGTGACCCTCATGCACTTAGTTGAGAAGACCTTGGGGTTATATTTTTATTTTTAAAGGTAATTCATTTGTGTTATTAATAATTTTCAAAAGATGATCCTCAGATAGGAAATGAGAAGCGAGGGTAAGGGCAGGATAGATTAATGGTAATTTGTCCTCTTTGTCTCGATGATACTGTCCAGGATGGTCTTGGCCAGTGTGGGACTGTCCATAACCAAGGATAAGTCTGGTCCTGTGAACTCTAAGAAAAGCCATATTCAGTAACGGTTATAAGTTACTCTCTGGGTTGTACTTTTTTATTTCCCTTAAGCTTATAGTCAAGTCCTGTTGAAATTGTAGTCAGTTTTAGCAGTGCTGCTCATATTGGGGGCAGAGCGCTATAGGAGAGAGTAGTTGTTAGTGAAGAGAGATAGCAATTCCAGCACTCAGGCAACGATCTGCAGCACAACAGGGGTTCAAGGAACATTTAATTGTTGTCCAGGGATTCTTGGTCATATGTGGGCAACATGTTAAGAGGGTATTTCCAAGCAGGGTGCAGGCTTTGAGTCATGACAACTGAAATAATTAAACCTGTCCATGGCCTCACTATGGAGTTAAAATAAAATTCAAACCCTTATCAAAGCATAAAACTTAATTATTCCAACCACAAAAAAGAAAGGATAATTATGCAACATGATAGAGATGCTAATTATTACTACCAAGGCAATCATTTTATAAAATATAAATGATAAATGTATCAAATTAGCATCTTGTACATCTTATATTTACACAAGGTTAGAAGTCAAATATTACCAATTAAACAAAAGCCTCCAAGATCCTCTCCACCTTCATCTCAGGTTATTCCTTTTCATTATGTTTCAGCTACCCTGACTTCTTTCTGTCTCTTAATCAAGACAATCTCTCTCTTTAGTTTCAGGGACTTGACCATGCTCTTGGCTCTGTATAGGAGGCTCGTGGACTCACTCAAGTTTTCTTTTCTTCATGCTTCAGATCTCAGTTTAATTGGCAACTTCTTTGAGAGGATCTTCCTGGCAACAGCATTTTAGTATTTTCTCTCTTCTCCTTCTCGGCTTTTCTCTCGCCTTTCTTGTTCATTTAATTTACAGTGCATCACAATTATAAAAATATATTATTTGTTTACTTATTATCTATAATCCCCACCAGATTACTAAATCCATGAAGGCAAGGTCTACGACTACTGAAAATAAGCAATGCCAAATGAAGTGCTAACTGCAGTTCTTTGATCATAGTACATTTTAGTTTCAAAATTTTAACTACATGAGTAGTGTGCTTATTAATGAAAGTGTTATTTCACTCTAGCTGTCAGACTTCCATGACCCAAGGACAACTAGGTCACATAAAGCTTATTTGCAGAAGCCTTTATACGCAGTATAATGCTGGTGCATTTCCAGTTAGCCATACTTTTAAGAACACCTATCTATCCATTTGCTGCATGTCTAATGGCATATAAAGATAAGTCCCATATTTTTGCACTTTTCAAACAATTGCAATGGGTTCTGCTTACTTCACTTCTGTTCTGCTTTGGCCTCACTTTTGTTTCTTCCAGTTTTAGTCTTGGGTTTCATCAACCAACTTTGAATCCACTTGTGACCCTAGCTTTGGTGTTTACTTCTGGTTTTCTCAACTTCAACTTTTAGTACTCTCTAAGGATTTTGGCTTGCACTCAACCTTTGACTGTTTCTATTTCTGGCTGTCTCAGGTTTATTACCCGGCTTAGCTGTGGGTCAGGACCTGAACTCCAGTACATCTTTTCTGATCCCTGTTTGATCCCTAAATATATTGATTGCCCAGCTGGGGAGGGCCAGAGTGTTTCCTGTACAAGATTTGTGGTGTCTTCAAATAGGTATGTATCATAATTATGTCCTACGATTTGTCTTGCAATCATAATATTGTTCTCCTCCTCACACTGCCTCTTTTTTTCTTTTCTCCCCCCACCTTTTTTTAAAAAGATTTATTTATTTATTTTATACAAGAACTGGGGTACAGGCCAGATATGTGGTAGGCTGAGAGGATTCATCAGAGACAGAGCGGGGTACAGAACAGGCAGACTGACGAAATATACTGCTGCGGGGAGCAGCTGGTGAGACAGGAGAGGTCTACCACACCATGTGGGACCCTCTCTGGGTGGCTGGGATTGAACCAGCACTGCAGAGGCTTTGGACGGTTTCACAGTGCTGTGCTCAACCACCTGTGCCACCAGGGGAGGCTCTCTTTTCTCTCTTGAGGAGCACTCCACTTTCACTAGATCACCCCAGCATTTTTGGTCTTGGAAAAAGTACCATACTATGAGGAAAGAGTCTGGCTTTCTGAGTTTTTACAGGGATTATGGATAATGGAACCTCAAAATGCAGGAAGTTGGCTCTTCATAGTGAATATGTGAAATAGGAGGAGTCAGACAAGCTTATCTTCTTGTTTTCTGTACACTGCTCCAAGACTTACTCCTTCTTTGAATTCCTACTGGAGAAATCCTGGATGTTGAATAGACATATCTGTTAAATTACATCGTGTGTTTACAGGTTATTAAGTCAAGAAGGCAGATGTGTAATACATGACAACACAGTTCCATATTATGTTCATTTTTTCTGTTTCACTTTTCCCCTTTTTGTTCCATGTCATCCTGTGCTTCCACCTGCCCAATAAAATATTAACTCCTTAATCTTTTCTTCTTTCAAGTTTAAACAGGGTAGTATGTCCAGAACAGGTCAGCTGGGCAGAGATTCTAGTGAAGAGTAATGGGACCAATATGTAAAGCTTCACATTTACCAGAATATGAATATGAAGAGTATGTAACTTAGTGTCAACTTTTAAAATAAAATGGAATACATAAAATAATGTATTTAAGTAATGGTCTGAGTAATAAGACCTTCCAATAATTTGGATTAATCAGCCATTTGAAGGGTTTTTAAAATAAAAATAAACCTCTCTCTTTTATAACACAAGATTTCTTTTAAATAAAGCTCTTACACAATTGTTGGCTATCAATTGTTTATGTGCACAGACAGCACATGTTTTTGAGGGGAATTGATTCTAATTCTTATGATGTATGACTTAAACAGTACAACTCCAACTCACTAATAAGCATATCTAAGTCTTTGTGTTTTTCTATATTAGGCAAGTGAAGGATGAGAAAAGATCCTTTTATGAAGACCAACTTATGTTATCCAAATAGTCTCCACTTAATATTAGTAGATATAAGTCTATTTTTGGTGCAAGCAATGATGGACTTCCATTATTCTACTCACTGTGCCTAAAACACCTTATCTATAGAACCATAATCAAAATAATTGCCTATGTCTCTAGAGTTCTGTGAAAATTAGATAATGTCAGCAAAAATGCTTTTAGCTACTATAGAAGTAGAATCACCTTTATTCTCACACTTAGAGTTGGTCTTAAAATAGTTCCATGATAACCTCTCATTAAAGTTTTTGAGTTGGTTTTAAGTCAATGATATGGAAGCACAGTGGCTATAGACCATATTACATAACTCATAGGTAGAGTTTGAGGCCAGGAAAAAAGAACAGCAGAATAAATCTGTAAAACTTTTGACACAAAAGTTGGGTAGGTGTGGTAAAAGTTACCACTCACATATACATTCTTTCCACCCTTCCTTCTACATCACAGATATTTGTCATGGGATAGAATTATTTACATATTTGTTACCAACTTTTTCCTTTCATACTTGAAAGGAGATTCTGGGTTGACCGAGTCTGTCTCTTGCCTTCCTCTGCCCTCCAAGAAATGTCCTTTGCCAGATCTATTCTTTGCTGGTTTAAATTTGGAATGGGAAGGAAGGGTTAAAAGGAGAGAGTTAAAGGAACTCTGGGGAAGAGGCTGAGGATCAAATTTTTTTCCAACATAGTTTGGAGGTTTTAGAAACAAGAGAGTTTTTGGTTTTTTAATTATTTATTTTTTTAATAGAGGCATGTTATTTATTTATTTATTTGTTTGTTTGTTTGTTTTGTTTATACAAGCACTGGGTACAGTCAGAAGCGCGGGAGGGTGAGAGAATTCACCAGAGCCAGAGCGGGGAGCAGAGCAGGCAGAAGGACCGAAGTACACTGCTGAGGGGAGCAGCGGGTGGCAGGAGAGGTCTGTGCGCCATGTGGGACCCTCCTCCAGTGGCCAGGGAGCAGCCGGGGATCGAACCAGAGCCGCAGAGGCCGCGGGCAGCTTCGCAACCCAGCGCTCAACCGCTGCACCACCGGGGAGGCCCGAAACAAGAGAGTTTTTGAAATGAGAGAAGAAAGTGTTAAGGAGGGAAACATTTCTTTAAATGAAATTATTCACATATATCTATTTTAATGAGTGAAACAATCAAAAGTTATTTGAGTTAAAAATTGCTTTTTGGTTCAGAAACTGTTGCTTGAGTGATTATAAGTTTTTTTTTTTTTTTTTTTAGGAACCTAATGTTCTTAAAATGAGTTAGATGCCACGGAAACAAAGCAAAAATAGAAAAAAAAAAAAAGAAAGCAAAGCAGGGATATAATATAATGAGGAACATAAATTTTTAAAATTGAAGTAATAGAAATATACACAGGTCACTCAGAGTAGTGGAAAAGGAGTCACCATTTCCCAGGAGAATTAGGGGGCTAGCATAAGACCAGTTTTACAAAGTAAAACATACAAAAAACTATTTTGTCCAAAAAATCATGTAGACACTTTGATGATCCTAATTATTATGATTAAAATATCTTATTCCACATGCATCTCTAGGGTTTCAGGATGCAATCCATATGAGGTTAAAATGTTATTTTTAAGAATAGTTTTCTTTGTAAAAGCTTAGTTTTGCCAGTATCTCACAGCTCCTGCATAGCGTGAAGTTATTGTTTAAAATGAATCACCTGATTCTGGCTGCCTTCATCTCACATTGAAAAGCAAGGGAGATGACATCCCTCAGTGCAAAGTAGGCTCACCACAATGTCTTGAGGTGCATATTAATTATCAGTTAACATTGGAGGTCAATTTAGAAGAGCCTGGAAATGCATTTTTCAGGATATTGTGGAGGGTACACAAATATCAGACAGCAGGTTGGGTTAGAGAAGCACTCAAGTAAATTTCTAATTCATATCTTTGGGATTTTGTGAGCATTTTTACAAGTCATTTGTTTTAAATTCTATATTTTTCAAAAATTTTTTTCTATTTATAACAATGTATTTCTCATATAACATATGGACAATGAAGTAAAAAAAAAAAAAAAAGAAATCATTCAGAATTCCTACACCAAGGAAAAGCTCCCTTCCTCCCTACCTTTATAAAAGGAACAAAAATAGTATTTATAGCAGAAAGAAAGTCAAGGTTCAGAGTCTCATTTTGCAACAGACTAACCACAAGATTGGGCAAGCTGTTTTAACTTCTCAGCCACCCAGTTCCCCATATATAAAATATAGATTGGAGGAGGTCATTGAGAGGACATGACCTTCCCGCTGGGCCTGTGCAATCCCAGGCTCTTTACCCCCCTGTTATTACCCCCCTCAAGGGCAGTATTCCTAACAGTCACAGACAGCTCGAGGGCAAGGTGTTGCTGAGACCATCTGGACTCTGCGTGTCACTAAATCCAGTAAAGGTGTCTATATGAACTTTTAAGATGATGGTGGGAAAGTGTGGAGATCTACTTGCCTTTCACCCCTCAAAACAAACCTGGCATGTAAGTGCCCTTGCGTATTAAGGCTGGAGTGGATTACCTCTTTCTTCAGGCTCCTCCTGCCCACTGCATAAGGAGTGGGAATAGGGATGGTGCAGGCTCAGATTTCACTCAAGAATCTCCCGAGATGGGGAAATAACATAGTACAATGCTTCTGCCTATGTTTGTTATGAGCCTTAAGTGAGTTATTGTATATAAAACATTTAGAGGGATACTGGTTCCTTGTATATGTTACCTAAGTGTTGATATTATTATCAGTGGCTAAAAATACAGGCCCTTGGGTCAAACTGCCTGAGTATCAACCTCTTCTCTATTATGTACTTGTGACGTTGAGTGAGAAAGTTGTTCAGTATGTCAGTGTTGTGGTCTCATGATTTTTAAAAAGGGTCAGAACAGGACCCAGTTTTTTTTTTTTAAAGATTTATTTATTTATTTATTTATACAAGCACTGGGTACAGTCAGAAGTGCGGGAGGGTGAGAGAATTCACCAGAGCCAGAGTGGGGAACAGAATAGGCAGAAGGACCAAAGTACACTGCTGAGGGGAGCACTGGGCGCAGCAAGAGAGGTCTGCGCACCATGTGGGTCCCTTGCTGGCGGCCTTTGGATCGACCTGGCGCTGCAGAGGCTGCGGGCAGCTTTGCAGCCCAGGGCTCAACCGCTGTGCCACCAGGGGAGGCCCAGGACTCAGTTTTTGAGTTGTGGTGAAGATGAAATGAGTTAATATAGATAAGTTCCTTGAAATAAGTAAGCACCTAATAGATATAAGCTATATTATTCATTTATATTTTGAGCACTTACAAGATACATGAAGATACTCTACAAATGAGGAAACAAGGTAGACAGAAATATCTCTTCCCATGATACTTACAGAACATTGAATGTAGGTGCTTTCAACAAATAAATGCTATTTAAATGTAGTGAGATGGGCCTCCCCTGGGGCACAGTGTGTTGAGAGCAGCGCTGTGAAGCTGTCCACAGCCTCTGCAGCACAGGTTCAATCCCGGCCTGCCAGGGAGAATCCCACATGACGCGGCAGACCTCTCCTGTCTCTCCCGCTGCTTTACTCAGCAGTGTATTTCGTCTGTCTGCCTGTTCTGCTCCCTGCTCTATCTCTGGCGAATCCTCTCTCCTTCCTGCGCATCTGGCCTGTACCCCGGTTCTTGTATGCATGCATAAATAAATCTTTAAAAAGTAAATGTAGTGAGAAATGTGAATAGAAGGATGGGGAGCTATGAGAGGGAACAGGTGTAGTTATGATGGAATATTTTTTTTTTTTGAATAGGTGATGATGGACCTGAACTCTGAGTAGGAGTACCAGTTCAAAAGGTAAGGGACAGTGTGAATGGAAAGGGTGGAATGTGGCTTACAAAAGGAAGTTGTGGTAGGAGATCGCTCCCAGCAACTTGAGTGGCAAGGCTCATAGCACATTTCAGGCACTGAGAACTATTTCCCAACTTAGAGGCTAGTGGGGCAGAGCATGTGAGATGGGACTGCCAAGTAAGCAGAAGACTTATCAAGGAGCATCTTGATAAAAAATTAATTGGTTAATTTTAAAAAAGAAAATAACCAAATGATTTTTTTAAAAAGGAAGACCTTGAGGAACATGTTGAGTACGTCAACCTTTTCCTAAAAGTAACAAGAAGCTTTCGAATTGTTTCAATGGAGGGATGATGTGGCCAATGATTACAATTTACCATTCATCTAGTTTTAAATTTATGGATATATCACCTGTGCATTTTAAATAAAGCTATGATGATTGTGTAAACAGTACTTTTATATTTAATATATAGCATCAAAATTTCCCCACTTGATTATTATTCTAAAATTATTTTTAATGACTGCATTGAATTTCATTATATAGATGAAGTATAATTTATTTAAAAATATTTTGTTGGTAGACCCTAGGACAATTATAGTTTCCTAATATAAAGAATATAGTGGGCCTCCCCTGGTGGCGCAGCGGTTGAGCGCTGGGCTGTGAAGCTGCCCACAACCTCTGCAGCATCGGTTTGATCCCTGGCCGGCGAGGGTCCCACATGGCGCGCAGACCTCTCCTGGCGCCCGCTGCTCCCCTCAGCAGTGCACTTAGGTCCTTCTGCTCCCCGCTCTGGCTCTGGTGAATTCTCTCACCCTCCTGCACTTCTGACTGTACCCAGTGCTTATATAAATAAACAAACAAACAAACAAACAAACAAATAAATAAATCTTAAAAAAATAAAGTTAAAAAAAAGAATATAGTAATGAACATATTCCTACTCAAATACATGCACTCTTCTATCAAGGCACAGGGCTTGACCTGAAACATGGGATAAATTCTCCTAGATTTTCCTCACTGAGCAACTGTTTGCTATCTGAATTCTTCTTTTGAGGTAATTGTAATTTGGGGATCTGGTGGATTTCAATATACTGTGTATTATATGTTTAGTGTCAGAAACTTCAGATAGGGAGATGGATCTGTGCCTGTGGCATCCCAGTGAGATCATGCTGAGTGCGCTGTTTCTGTGCAATGACTTCAAGCTGCTGCCATAGGACCTGTTTCTTACTATCAACTCTCTGTTGGTCAGACTTCAGACCAGTCTTTTTGTCCCACCTCATATTTTGTGCTGCTATCCCCTCAGAGACAAGACTCTGGTTTCTGTTTGGCGTAGTTGATGTTACTGACATTTTGTACCCTTCAGTCACCATTTCTTTCAAATGCTATTGACATGCAAAAAAAATAAACAGAATTCCAGGGCATTTGATCTCTTTAGAACACGATGTTGGCTTTACATGTATTATACTAAACAGAACTTCACAGTTGGTGACATTTAGATGACACTTTTCCTAATTACTGTTGTTCACTGGGGTTTTTCCATTCTCTATTTCTTAGCAAATTTTAATGGAGGTCTGAGGGATAATGCTGGGCTCACAGAGACATCGTTCTTGAAGTACACCACCATAATATTTGAATCTTGTTAATAAGTGGTAGTAATTAAACATATATAGTTCTTCGTTTTGATCTAGGTACTTAGTTATGATATGATTATTAGTCAGCAATTAGTGGCATTGTTGCTAGACACAAAAGTGCTATTGTGGCCTTGGGTGAATTACCTATCTTTTCTTTCACATGATTGCTAAATCATCCATTAAGCAAATGATAAGAAGTTCACTAAAGTGGTAAGACAATGTAGAATTATATATGTCACTGAATATTGTATTGTATAGTACCACCACCTATGCCAGTATCCTTCCTGTTAGAAAGAGCTTGATTTTTTCTCTTTTACGTTGAAAAGCGAGTATGAGCTTGATCCTCAATCTATTCATTCTTTCACAACCTCTAGTTGAACACTGTGGAAGTGCGTCGGAAAGAGAACAATGCATTGCCCTTGAAGAACTCAGACTGAGGAAGGAGACACGCAGGTAACAAGACCCATTCTAATTCAGCATGGAAAATGCCATAACAGATGAGGAACAAATTGGTAAGGGAGATATCACTTCCTTGTCACACAAACATGTACAGTACAGATGAGGTAATTGTACCTTGAGATTTCAAGATAAAAGACTATATTTAATCTTTTATTAAAGATTAATAAAATCTTTTTTAAGAGGCAGACAGAAAAGTATTTGAACTACTGTCCCTTCATGAACTGGCATTGGCAAAGCCAATTTCAGTCTAAGACTTTTCTTTTTTTGGGTTTGTTTGTGTATATCAAGGCAGCTAACATCTACTTAGCAAAGCTCTTGTCGAGATGACCCATAAATGAAGAGTCTAACAGATTAACAGGAGACCTCCAAATAGAGAGGCTGGTTCTTGTTTATTTACTCATTCAATAAATTGAGGGCCCAGTAAGTGTTAGGTATTGAGGAATAAGACAAACAGCGTGTTCCTCACAGGGCTTACATTCTAGTGGGGAAA
Organism: Talpa occidentalis; assembly: GCF_014898055.3. Taxonomy (NCBI): domain Eukaryota; kingdom Metazoa; phylum Chordata; class Mammalia; order Eulipotyphla; family Talpidae; genus Talpa; species Talpa occidentalis. The sequence continues at coordinate 56,341,160 of NW_023605083.1, forward strand.
ATCATAATACACAAATAAGAAAATAAATAATCCAAATAATTGCAGGCTGTGATCAGAGCCATGAAGTAAAGAAAGATATATGAGAAGTAAAGGGGTGGACAGGTGACCTTAGCTAGGTTGGTCACAGACGGTCTCTCAGAGGACATGGACTTTAAGTGAATACCTCATAATTAAGAAGAACAAAATCCATGTATGGTAGGGACAAATAAAAATCATTCCAGACAAACAACAGAAAGTTGCTTTTTTCTCTCCTCTTCTTCCTCTCCTTTTTCTTGTCCTTTTTCATTTTCTCTAAAGAGGAACTAGCTGTTCATATTTGAGGGGTTTTCAACCATGTTTTTTTTTTTTTTCCCTTTAATAATAGACTCACAGACTAAGTGTTCTCATTTGTGAAAAGTAAAGTTAACTGGGCACACAAGGTGTTTTAGGCCGTCTTATCATAGAGATAAATATAAAGAAAGTAATTTTATAGGTAGATTCCATCATTTTGAATAAAGTTATCTATAGTCTACCTGGAGCATTTCCCAGTCTTTTTCATTACTTTCCCTTTAAACCTCTCATTATGAAAATCTTTATTTACATTTAAATTGCATTTATTAAACAATAATGAGTTTATTTTCACTCATTATTAATAAAATCCATCAATGCCAATCAGAGTTTCTGGTTGAATCATATCCCAAATAGAAGGGATCAACTGAATGTAGGATTTAAATTATTCTCTACATTACAAAAGGTAAGCCATGGTTTTATCAAGCTTTTTAGTTATGCGGTAAACAGTTCAAGACATACTACAATTGAGAACCTTTAGAGATCTGGAGTTCCTGAGGTAAGACCCTGGTTCTGGAGCACTAGAGTTCTAGAATTAAGCATCTAAAATTAATCTTATTTTGGCTTTTAATATTTTCTCAAGATGGTTTCTGTAAATGATTTTGGAAAATTCTTTTAAAAATATTCTGCATATCAGTTACCAGAATAAACATTCAATTTTGGAATGTAAGGAGGCCAGTTTGGTACTTGCTTCAAGGTCTGGTCTTATATTACCCTCTTCACCCACTATTTTTATTTATTTATTTTAATAATGCCAAATATTCTATTTTATTTTTTGATATAAATTTGAATCTTCAATTTTTTTTTTTTTTAAATGAGGCAGCATTGGTTTCCAGCACTGTATGTGATTTAAAGCTATATTGGCTCACACCTTCAGGCGATGTTACTACACCACACCCATCACCAAGGCACCCATCTCCTACTAATCTTAATTTTCCTTCTTTCCACTAGAGTGTAAATCCTTGAAGACATGAATCATGTCTGTTTTTCTTCTTCTAATTGTTCTAAACACACATAATAGGCAGTTCAAAAGTTTTCATCAAAAAATGTTACTTATCAGTCTCTGGCCTCTGTTTCTTATGCTAAACAAAAGTATACACTTGAAGAGCTCTGACTGACTGGGTTGCATCTTTTCATAATTTTATTTTCTGAAGAATTCTTTCAAACACCATAATGTAAAACAGGCCAATTTGTGTGCACTCTCTGACTCCATTTATCTTGAAGTTTTTCATTGCTTTCAGTTCAGAAGTCTAGCTTCCTTGACCTTCACTGAAACATTTTTAATGTGAACATTTTAATATTTTATATTTTATCTTTTAGGCTTTTGCATTTGCTTTACATTTTACTGGAGGTTTATGGGGGAATGAAAAGGTCAAAACAAAGGAACAGCCTGCTTGATAGCAGGTACCCTAAATAAGAGACCTTTTATTTGCTATCAGTGCCTTAGAAAATTCTCTTAATATCTTAGAGTAGACATCCCTCTCAAGTCTAAGAAACTGACTGGATCAGTGTACTGTATCTTAGGAAAGGCAGACAGAGGTACATGTTTCTAGATTTCTCAACTGACTTCCACTTAGTTAAATGGCTAATAACCTGTCCTGTCCATTCATCCCATTTATAAACTGTTTGATGATCAAGATTCAGTTGTGTTTGTCCACAGATCTATTTATTCCAGTTGTATTTGTTATTGAAATTCTGTGGCATTATTGTATTAGTTGTTGATATCTAAATGTACAAAGAAATATATAAATTCTGTTAAAATCAAATTATGGTGGTAATGATATCATGGATCCATAAACCCAAAATGTATATACATTATTGATGTACAACTTTTGTATATTAAGTATACCTTAACAAAACTAAGTAATAGAATATTTTCAAAATCAGAACAAAGAGGTTAGAAACACTCAATGAGGTCAGCTCCACAGAAAATTAGGTGTGTAAAACACAACTGCAAAATATTGGAAAAGTTCATACAAATCTAAACTTTTTTCTTAGATTGCTTCAAAAGTATCATTAAGTTCTCCATTCACTTTAAAGAATGTTGAAATTGTAGATGATTCATTACTGGTGAAATTTATTTAAAAATAGCAATGGAATTTCATTATTGGACCAAACGCACAATAACAGTGAAATTGTAGTTAAGAAAAATCTGTAAAACATAGGGGGGGAAAAATGGTCTTTGATATTGGTTTTGGCAAGATTTTTTTGGCTATGATACCAAAAGAATAAACAGCAAAAGCAAAAGTTACTAAGTGGGACTATATCATTAAGAATATTCTGCACACCAAAGAAAGAATAGACAAAGTGAATATGCAACCTACAGATGGGAGAAAATATTTGCCAATCATATATTTGATAAGTAATTAATACCCAAACTATATAAAGCACTCATACAACTCAGTAGCAAAAAACATGCAAGGTACTCAACACCAGTAATCATCAGCTAAATGAAAATCAAAAGAACAGTGAGATATCACCTCACACCTGTCACTTGTAAGAATGACTGTCACCAGAGCATCTTTCAGATAAGAATTTAAATTAGAGCAAGACAGTAATCTTAAAAGAACAAAAGGAAGTGTTTGCTTTTTGTTTTTAGTTCTTAGTCAAAGGACTTAATAAATTCCATAAAGGTTAAAACAAAACAAAACAAAAAAATAGAATGACTGTCACCAAAACAGACAAATGATAACAAGTGTCAGCAAGGATGTGGAGAAAAGGAACACTTGCGCACTTTTGTTGGGACTGTAAATTGATAGAGTCACTATGAAACACTGAATGGAGGGTTTTCAAAATATTTTTAAAAATAGAATTGCAGTAGAATCTAGCAATTCTGCCTCTAGATATATATCAAAAGGATATTAAAAATAGGATTTTGAAAAAATAGCTGCACTCCCCAGTTCATTGCAGCATTATTCATAATAGCTTAGATGTGGGAACAATTTAAGTGTCTGACAATGGATGAATGGATAAAGATAATGTGATATATTGTGAAATATATATCTATCTCACTATATCTATGATGTATCACAATATAACTGCTAAATATACACATATATCACAATATGTATGTGTATATACACACATACACACAAACACGCACACACACAGGGAATGTTTATTATTCAGGCAAGAGAAAGAGGGAAAGAAAGAAATCCTGCCATTTGTGATTACCTGGATGGAATGTGAAGGTATTATGCTAAGTGAGATAAATCAGAAAAAGACAAATGTTGTATAATATCACTTATGTGGAATCTCAGGAAGCTGAATTTACAGATACAGTTAGTGCAGTGGTGGTTACCAGGAGCTGTATGGTGGTGGAAATAGGGAAATCAAAGGATGCAATTTTCTAGTTATAAAACAAATAGAACCTGGGGAGCTAATATGTAATACAGTAATATATAACTAATCTATAGTATTTAATAATCCTGACTTACTTACTTAAAAGTTGCTAAAATAGTAAATCTTAAATCCTCTCACAGAAAAAGAAAATGGGTTTCTTTCTGTTTAGCAGTCTTCATTTCTCTTCTTTTATCATGGAAGCCAAAACAGAGATGGCTTTTCCAGGATCTGTTTGAATAACACATGCATCATGAATGGAATCATATGCTTGCTGGGCCATTAATTGATCATGTTAGTTAACCAGATGAACCCTAACCTCTTTAGTCAGCCCCCAAGTAAGATCTCAGAGCACTGTAAAGTCAGACTACTTTACCCCATTGTGACAAGGTCAATAGCTAGTTTTTTTTTTTTTTATTATTACATTTACTTCTTAACTACCAGGAAACGTTTGTAGATAATATTCTGAATCCTTTTTTATTTTATCTCTAAAAGCAAGCTGAATGTTATTTGAAATTTAAAGACACTGTCTCTTAGATGCTATTTGACTGTCATAGTGAAGTGATTTGTATATATTTAATCCTGGAATATCATATTTAAAGAAGAAGATATGAAGTTTATTTCCATTATAATTTGTAGATGTATGACTTGTAATAGCGATAACATGCTGTTTCAGTGCTATCTTAATAAAACAAGTGCATGTATAGTATATTTTTAAGTAGTAGTTTTATTCATCAGGTATTTGTATTCAATTCAATAGTCTTTGCTCCTAGATAATAAAAGCACAGTATTTTTGTAATCAAGTCAGTAATCCCTTCAAGATGAAAGCAGACCTTCCTGGACAAATATTAAAGATAAACAGCATTTACCATTAATTGGAATTTTGAAAGCATTGCCAAGGAATATAATTGACATGGCAAGGTTGCTTGTTCCATAAAGTCCTATCACTTTTAATTATGTTAGAAATATGTTCATAGTCTGTACTTGCCATACTGTGTGATGCATACAATTTTGCTATTCAGCTTGTTTTACATCTAGAGTCAGGTCATGGATCTATATGACCTGTTCTAGCCCTGACAACTGGATTTACTAATGGTTCAAACCAGAGAGTAATACACTGTAACTTTTCAAACTCAAGTCAGCCTAGGGACAAGACAGAGCATAGTCTAATTCATGATCCCTTTTAAAGTTTGGGGTCAAGATAAAAGACGTTTACTCTCTATACCACTATTGAGAGTCTAGGTTTGTCAGTCTAGAGGCAAAGGTCCTTTCTAAGGAAATTCTAAGTTTTTTTTTTTTTTTTTTTTTTTTTATAAGTGTGAACTATAACAACTGCTTTAAAGCATACAGCCCATCCTTGCTTCATTTCTAAGCTACTCACCAAAGGCAGAGACCTGCTTTCTTTTCTACTTAAACCCAGGTTGCTCCTTGGATGAGGGTCTCTACTCTTTAAAGTCTAGATTCTGGCAACCACAAGACCGAGACTTAATCTTACTACCAGATTAAGCCCTTATTTTCTGATTTTGGAAATTCTCTTTCCTGGGATGATATAGGGAATATCCACCATGTTAAGAAAAAAATTATCCCCTGTGATTAATGTGGTCATGACTTGTAGTCTCTCAACAGAACCCAGTTTTTAAGTTACTAGACTAAAACAGATCACATCATTTTTTAGTTCTTTTTCAGGGAGTGGTAAGAGGCAAGGTTTGACAGTTTTTCCTGCAGTATTCTAGAATTGCATTCTAGAACATCTATGGGAAATTTCTGTTTCCATATGAAAATTTAATTGTAGGGACAGTGCAGACATAATTATTTCTCCAAAGATGAGTCAGTAAGTCTGACTCTCAAAGATTTGGCTGCTGAGGTGCCAGGTTGGCTTTAAAACAGCACCAAAAATCTTATTGAAACAAATTTCTGGGTCTCATCAAGAGAGTCTCTGGTGTGGTAGGTTTTCTTTGTGCCCAGGAATATAAATTTTCTTAAAAAGTTGCCACAGGTGGTTCTAAAGCCTGTGATGTCTGGGAAGTTTGAAGTTGATGGCATTTTCATACAGAGCCAGTTTCATAAATACACCATTTCAGATGATACTTCTTGGAAACTTTCTTATTCCAAATGATTAGGCTGCAATACAATTAAATTCAAAGCTCCCTCTTCTGCAAAGTAGAAAATTGCTTAGTTTGAACTTTGAAATGATTTAGGGGTGAGTGATTTTATACTCCTTATCAAATTTAAAAACTTTCCAGGACCTTGGCTCTAAATGCACTGTACTTCTTCTTCCCACTTCCCTCAATTCTTTTAAGAAAAAAAAAAGTCTCAGAATCACATGGACTAAGAAAGATAGAACAATCCTGAGTTAAAAGTAGTTCCTTTCTCTTCTTAAATCACATTATTAGATTATGCTATTATTGAAACTACTTGATTTAAACATCAGTCTGATGTGCATTTTAATTATTTTTCCTATTGTGGTTTTTAAAAAATCTATCAAACTTCAAGATTTTATCCTGGTTTTAGCTCATTAAAGTTGATGGAATTTGAAAGGTGGGAAATGTGCATTTAGCAATAAATAAGTGGGGAAAAAAGCCTTTTATCAAAATTGAGATGGGAAAATGGACAAAGGATGTGAATAGATATTTCTCCAAGGAAGATACAAATGGCCAACATGTACGTGAAAAGATGCTTAACATCGCTATTCATCAGGGAAACTCAAATCAAAACCACAATGAGCTATCACCTCACTTCTGCTAAGATGGTTATTTAAAACAAATAAACAAAAAAGATAGTTGTTGGGAAGGATGTGGAACAAAGAGCACCCTTGTACGCTGTCGGTGTAACATAAAATACTGCAGCCATGATGGAAAACAGTGCAAGGTTCCTCAAAAAATTATAATAGAACTGCCATATGATATAACAATCTCACTTCTGGATCTATATCAAAAAACTTGAAATCAATATTGAACAAAGATTATCTGCACTTCCATATTCATTATAGCATTATTCACAACAGCTAAGACACAGAAGCAATCTAAAAGTTCATCAGCAGATGAATGGATAAAGAAAACATAAAATATTATCAAGTCTTAAAAAAGACTTGTTCCATATGCAATGATTTGAATCATCCTGAGGACATTACACTAAGTGAAATAAACCAGACATAGGACAAATACTACATGATGCCACTTATATAAAGAATCTAAAATAGTCAAACTCATAGAAGCAGAGAGTAGAATGGTGATTTGTCAGGCACTGCTGGGAGAGGGTGGCAGGGAAATATTAGTTGAGGGTTATGAAGTTTCATTTATACAAGTCCTAAAGATCTAATACACAGTACAGTGCTCATGGTTAACAGCACGTACTGTCTACTAAAAGACTGTTAAGACAGTAGACTCACGTCGTGTTCTAAAAACAAATAGCTGTGAAGTAGAGACAAGTATATGCATATCTCCAAGCACATCAACATGTATACATGAGATACATCCAGTTTCTTTTGCTTATCAAGTATGCCTCAAAATAGATGCTCCGAAATTAAATTAGGTATACATTCTTTGTATGTATTTTTATTAGACTAAAAAATAGACTGGGCCTCCCCTGATGGCGCAGTGGTTGGGCGCTGGGCTGCGAAGCTGCCTGCAGCCTCTGCAGTGCCAGTTCGATCCCTGGCCACTCTCAAGGGTCCCACATGGTGTGCAGACCTCTCCTGCCATACCTGCTGCTCCCCTCTGCAGTGTATTTCATCGGTCTGCCTGTTCTGCTTCCGCTCTGGCTCTGGTGAATTCTCTCACCCTCCCGCGCTTCTGACTCTACCCAGTGCTTGTATAAATAAAATAAAAATGAATAAATAAATAATAGACTACTTGTTTTTAAGGGTATTTTTAACTTTAAATCTTATTGTTACAAGACTTATACCATTATGGCAAATCTTTGAATATTCAGGAAATTTCTTTAGATTATTTTAAGACTCTATCAGTGACATATAGATTATTTCAATAATTATAATGCATTTTGTTTTGGAATAAGAAAACCTATACCTTAATCTGCTACAGTCTTGTGTGACCTTAGAAAAGTCATGAATTTCATTCATTCATTTTATTAAACAAATATTTGAGTGGGTGCCATGGATGCTACATCCAGTCCTAGGCACATTTGACACATTTTTCACATGTAAAACGTGGATACATGGTTAGATTATATTCAAGGTCCCTTTCAGCTTTAAACATGATGAATCTAGGTTAAAATTTACTCTTTATCTTCATGAGGATTAAAGAGGCAGTTTGGATTTTCTCTGGAGAACTGAATTACAATCAGATATTTGAGAAAAGATGAGAAAGAAAGCAATAACTTCCTTAGAATTGCTAAAGGTCCTCTGATGATAGTAATGGAGAAAGAGTCAAATGGCATTTGAAACTTGAGGGAAAAGTTTAGTGGGGAAGGTGCACCCCAGGGCTTGTTCTCACATAGAACAACAAATTGCTAAGAGTTGTCACAGCAACAGGAGCAAGGGCAGCTGCAATTGCAGCACTGAACAGACTGAATACACAGTATCTGGAGGAGCTAGAATGAGCAAACACACACACACACACACACAGGGAATTGTGTGAAGTGGCAAGTCAGACCAGTGTGATTCTATTCTGAATGATGGTCCCACCAGAAGGGGTCCCTCCCCTCGCATGGAGGTTCTTTTGTAGACAATTTCCAGGTATACTTTCTAGAACTCAAGTGACTATCCCTCTAGAGTCGACTGATACTTAGGAATATGCTTTGTGGGCAGAAATGCTTTTGCCCTTCATTTCAGGGTGAACCCAGAGCTATCCTCTTACCCGGAGTCTGACATTCCATAGGTACAGGACACTACATTTTTATGAGCACGCTGTTGGATAGTAATCATTTGACCATGGTTAATTAATTCTTTGCTCTTCTTTACCCTGGAGCAACAACCCTGGTCTTTGCTGCTGATTCAACATTTACAGAGAAAAATTATTCAAGAATGGAAAGATCCAGTGTCTGATCTTGGTAGATGTGCAGATGTGCATCTTACTAAGTACGTGCACTTAACTGCTAGGAAAAGCGCCCACCTCAAATTCAAACTAGAGATAGGATTATAGTAAGGGGTCTTTACATATATTTCATAATATCTGAATCATTATCATTTAAGTTGAGTCTTGACAGACACAGAAGAGAATTTTATCCCAGGGAGAGGGAATGCCAATTTCAAAGAGCCTAAGATGAGTATATACTTGGATGGTCAAAGATAGCCAGTTTGGATAGAATTAGTGAGCTAGGAAAAGCAGGGATCAAGCTAAGAGCACTGAAGCCTGGACCTGTCTGTTAGCAATGGGGATGGAGTGAAATGGGCACATCTATAATGTAGAGGGAAAATTGATGGATGGATTATAGAAGTAAGGATAAGTAAGAAATAAAGGCTAATAACCTAGGTTAGTGACTTAACCAATAATTTTTTTTTTTTTAAAATATTAAATTTTATTTTTATATTCCCCCATACAATTGCAAACGCCCCATTCTGACCCCAATCCTTCCCCTCCCGCCCCCCCACCCCCCAAAAAGTGTCTCTGGTTCATAGTTTTTTTGTTGATTTTGATTTTCACTTTCTTATATTCATTTTCCTGGTCCCTTATTTAAGTTTTCTAGATTCCTGCTATGAGTGAGACCATCCGGTATTTTTCTTTTTCTTCAATAATTTTAAAAATAAAACAGATTTAAACAGATATTTCACCTATGAAGGACAATTATAAGCACATAAACAGATGGTCAACATACACTAGTCATCATGAAAATTCAAACTAAAACCACAACGAGCGGTCACAGCATACCACTTGAATCACTAAAATTAAAAAGCCCAGCAATAGCAAGTGCTGGGAGAATGAGAAGCAAATAGAACTCTATACATTTCTGTTGAGAATGCAAAATGGAATAGCCACTTTGAAAGACAGTATGGCAATGGTTTCTAAAGTAAAACATGCATGAATTACCATATAATCCACTACTACCACTTCCAGCTATTTACTCAAAATAAATGAAGTTGAATATCCATACAAAGACTTTTATTCTAAAGTATTTGAATATATTATGTATAATATCCAAAATTTCAAACACTTATTAATTGGTAGATAGAAAATTAAGCTGTTGATTAAACTACTACTCAGCAACCAACATGAATTAAATATTAATATGTTTGAAAACAAAGATGCATCTCAAATATACAAGTTTAGACAAACATGAAAGCTTGCCTACTCTATGAATCCATTAATATAAAATTCTAGAAAAGGTAAAACTATACTGAAAAAGAAACAGAGCAGTAATTTTCTGGAGTCAAGGGTCAGAAAAGGACACCAATTATGAAGTGGTTTAAGAAAACATTTTAGGATGATGGATCTATTCAATATTTTGGTGGAAGTTACATGACTATATACAATTACCCAAATGTATCAAGGTATAGGCTTAAATTGAGTGAATTTTATTGTATGTATATTATACCTCAAAATACTAAAAACATTAGGAGAAAATTTAGGAGACTATAATCTAAGGTGAGTGGTAGATATCTTCATTAAGAAAAGATTATAACACAGACATATTTGATGACATAAAAATTTTTAAAGATCATACTGTATGAGGTTGACAGAAAATAGTAAATAACAAATGAGTATTTGCAGCATATGGATTGACAATTTTCCTAATCTTACAGATTGTTTTACTTGAAAAAGACAACAGAATTGAGATATAGCTAGAATGTATACGATGATGTCTTACTGGCCAAGAAATGTGTGAAAAAATGCCCAGGCTTAGTAGGAGTAAGGAAAATGAAAATTAGAGTATGAGACTATTATTACCCATTAGAATGGGGGAAAAATGCAAGCAATTACATGATTGCTGGTGAGAATGCTGGGAGACAGGCCATCTCATAATGCTGCTGATTGGCAGTGTGAATCCCTACAACCTCTGGGGAAATTCTTCCAGAAATATGTTAAAACTAGAATGCACCTATTGTTTAGTCCAGCAATGCTACTTTCGGAGGTGCAACTTGTAGAAATAAAGTCACCAATTTGTGAGGATATATGTACAATGATATATATTTCAGAATTGCTGGAAGCTGAAATAAAAATAAAATTATTTGAGTGTGGGAAGTGGTTAAATAAATTGTGATGCACCTCTGCTATGGATTACTATATATTTAAAAATAAGTTAGAGATTTATTTAGTAACTATAATATTCATGATATATTTCAAATAAGAAAACCAATAAGGTAACATGATTTTGCTTTTGTAAAAATTATCACAACCTGCTTAGGTATATACATGATATCTGTGAAAGGATCTGAGTATATTACTAATGTTGGAAAACTCAGGAGGGGAGATGACATTAGGAAGAGATTAATGTTTTCTTTATATACCTTTGCATTTTTTTACTTATCTCTGCAGTAATATCACCAGATGCAATGAGGAACTGTAACTTTTGTAAAATCATAATTTAAAAAGCAATAAAGTTCCAAAAAGCACATACCGTATTGTTCAATTTTAACAATCTATGCATTTTGAGAAGGCTATCAATCTGGGTAAAATTTTTTGGAGAAAAATGGATCACCACTGCACAAAATGGACGTATCAATTGTAAGATGTGTCACAATTGCTGAAATTTATAAAGGACAAAATTCAGCTTACTGTGACAGGAAAACATGTTTCAAAATGTATATATTAATTATATTTCCCTTTCCCATTTCCTTTCTCCTTTGTGAGGAGGGCAAATTTGTTAATCAATAATTCAACTGATTGAAATAAAGTTGATCATTTCCTGTGTGCTCATGTGTGTGTGCACCCACACATCCACTCCCTCCACCCCTAATCTTTGTCCTCAGTTTATTGCCTTTTGTATACTTGAAAACAACTCCAGATACTTGATATGGTGATGCAGATTTGCAGGAATGTACACAGATACATTTCTCTTGTGAGGAAAAGGAGGGATGAGGAAGAAAGAGAGCACAATCAGGGAGGCTGAAAGAGGGTAGTGGGATTAGGAAGCCAGGGAGGAAGAAAACAGTCTTGGAGAGGGATATCCAGGGAAGGTTACTTAACTCTGAAGTGGCAATGCTTTGGTTTGCATAATCTCTAGTAAACCTGAGATGGCTCCCTAGTGCTTTGGGAAATCATCTGCTTTTTATAAATGACTCTTGTTACAAGACAGAATAGGGTGAAGTGAGCAACTGCCTATGGGAATCCACACATGTTCGGGTGAATTCAGGAGACACAGATCTCATTGCTATTTTGTTATTTTTTCTTATTAGGAAAAACAGAACTTTCAGAGAAACCATGGATCCTTCATCTACAGTTATAAAAAAATTAATGTCAAATCATTATCACATGAAGAATTACATGCAGAATTTCAATTGTGGATTAAGGCAGGAAATGGTAGGAAAGAATTACAAACACTTGAATAGAGTAATCAATCTTGACTTCCAAATTGAATTGTAAAGGCCAAAACTATAATTGATTAATTTAAGGAGTATCTATCCCCACTGATACCTTCTCATTTTATGAGACAACACCACACTTAGCAGTCAGGTTACATATCTTAAGGCTCTGGTCAAAATGATGGTGACTTTGACTACTTGTGTTTACATTTTCAGTGACTTAAATTGCCCATTAAATTATCACTTCCAGTTTTATTCTTCATATAACTTTCTGCTGTTTATTCCTCTGATTATAAAAGGAAATACAGAAAATAAGAAAATGTGAAATATGTCAGAATGCAAAGAATGAAGAATATAGTTTTGTTACATTTTATTTCAGTTTTTTTCTATGCATGTGAAAGCATAAAAATGTAGCTTGCTTCCATTTAAAGTTATAAATGAAAATATTAAATAAAAACATACTTGTTCTATAAATATGTATGAAGTGCTTACTATGGCACCAGAAAAAAAAATTCAGTATCAGGAATGAGCGTTCTAGATTAGGAGAAAAAAAGACAAAAAGTGTCAATGTAGATTGTCCAATCATAGGGTAAAATTATTTATGCTTATTCATTCTCCATGTACCAATTTAATAAAAATCGTTTGTTTAGGGACAGCTAATCATTTCTTTTTGCACATATTTCTTTAGAGTGGAGGTGAGAATGGGTAAGTAATAGATTATAAAATGCTTAATATGGAGAGTGGTTATTACTTTCAATTAACTTTACTTTGCATATTTAACCCTGTATGCATATTTAACCCTGTATTGTAGTAGTAAAATACTAGGAAAAAAAAAAAACAATCGAGCTTTTTCTATCATGTTTGGTTTTTTAAAGATTGATATTGCTAATTTTTTACATACGTTTATGCTAAGAATATATGTATAGATTAACAAATGTTTATAAAGCAAACACAAGTTCAATCATCTTTCAGACAGAAATTGAATACAAGAGCACTGTAGGACTTTAGAACTCTTCCTCATTATTTTCCCATCCTATTCTTCCTCGTCCCAGGGTAACCTTTATATTAACTTTTAATACCATCTTTCCTTCCTATTTTTGTAATTATACATATCACTTGTATATCTATTCTGAAACAGGAACAGTTTTAGAGCTTTATATTAATGGAATGACAAGCAGTTATTATTTTGTTTCCTGCATATTTAGCTTAATTTTGGATCCCTTTAGTTTCATCTGTATAGTATGTGGCTACACACACACACACACACACACACACACACACGCACACACACACACAGAGATTCCATTGTAGTGATATATTCCAATGTATTTAATGTTTTTATTGTCAATTGATATTTGAGCTGTTTTCAGTGTTTGTCCATGATACAAACATTTCTTTGATATGTAGAAGTAGAATTTCTTGGTCAAAACTTATGAATATGTTAATTTTATCAGAAAACACTATCTTGTTTTCCAATATTGTTATACTCATTTATGCTTCCAACAGCAGCAGCTCACATTTCTGATGGCTCAATCTTACATAAGCTTTTATCAGATGTTCCATTTTTAGCTAGTCTGTGTAGTGGTATCTAATTGTGATTTTAACTTAATCTGTTCTGGTTGCCAGTGAGTTTGATAACTTTTAATAGATTTGTCATTTGAATTTTCTCCTTATTGAGTGTCTGGGCAAATCTTTCCTTATTTTTCTAATATATTGTCTGTACTTTTTAATTGATTTTTATAATTTTTGAGTTTCAGAATTATTGTAGATTTGCTTGTGGTTGTAAGAAATAATACAGAGAAATTCCTTTTTCCTGTTAGCCATTTTCCTCTAATGGTAGCAATGTGTCTACCTATTGAATAAAATAAAAATCACTAAACTGACAGTGATAAAACCCACTGCTATTATTCAGATTTCTCATTTTATAGGTACTCATATTTCTTTGTGTTTAATTCGTTGCAATTTTATCACATGTATAAATTTGTGTATCCACCACCACAGTCATGATCCTGAAAAGTTCCATCACCACAAGGATACTACTACTGCTCTTTTATAACCACAGCCACCTTCCTACTCATCCCCTTCAGCAAAAGTATGCCATCCCAAAATATATCTTTAATAAAAGGTTGATTTCAATGGAAAGTTTCTGAAGGCTGATAAAGTTTGCTTCTGAAAACAAATATTTACAAGTAAACTTTTGTAAAGGTATGAACCAGGATGACCTAATCTCTTTATACATTTTCAATGAGAAGGCTGATCCTATATCTGCATATCTTTGTCTGCTGAGCCTTGTTTGTTAATTTCCCTTTCTCCCCCTCCAACTCCCCCACACCCACCTCCCAAGACTTCCTGTCATAGGTAAGCTATTTAAGTTATTGTCTGAGGCCAAGGGTGTGAGTTATTCAGTCTTGCTGGGTCTCTCCCAGTTATACTGAGGTATATTTATTTTTTATTAAATTTCATTTTACTTTTTCTCATATGAATCTGTGCATGTTTGATTATTTGTCAGCCTAAAAGAATCCAGAGGGTGTGGAATGATTTCCTCTGCATCCAACATCCTCTTCTCTGAAACCACCAAGCACTCTCTCTATAGTTTTGTTATCTCAAGACTGTTATACAACTGTAAACACAGTATGGAATATTTGGGGGTTGGCTTCCCTCCTCCAGTCCAATTCCCTGGAAATTCATCTAAGTTGTCTGATGGCTGCTTTTAATGTAAATATACCCACAAATTTGTGTCATCTAAATTTTCTCCTTTGTGATCCACCATTATATTTTTTCCAATACCATCACCAGGAATCATTGCCAATTTATATACACTTCTTTCTTTTTCCTTGGGGTATAGTCAGTACATTTTATACCTTTACCTAAAGCACAATATTTTGAGATAATACCATATGTATATGTGTATCATTTTCTGTTAGTGTCCTGGAAAGACAGATTCTAATTTGGATATAGTGATTGCACTTTAAGGTGAGATCATTCAAGTATGCTTTTGGAATGAAAATTTGAAAAAGCATGAAGGAATTCCTCAAACTGGGATAAAGCTGCCTGATTAAAATAACTGCTATTCTAAAAGTTTTTTTTTTGAAAAATATCTCCACTTCTTCAAAGATTTCAATTCATTAAACTATAGTTTTCAATTCATTGCTTTGCTTTGAACATAGAATCATGATTTTTATTTTCATGTGTTGCTTCAATTGCTTTCTTGTCTCTTTAGAATTATCTATGATTAAAACACTATAAGGATAAACATTTATTTATTAAAGTAAAACTATCTAGGTCTTACAGTCTTCATGAATGGTAGAAGCATTATGTTTGAGTTAACTTTACTTCTTAGCTCACTAAGATATCTCTAATTTGCCTTACAGAGTTTAGAGTTAGCACTGTGCCTGACATTCCATTAAGTTGTGCTGAAAGGGTGAATTAAATTTCTAGGGTTTTTTATTTGTTTGCTTGTTTGTTTATTGCTTGCTTAACTAGAGGTTGAAATTACAAAAGCCGGTAGACTAAAATTGATTATTATTATTGACAGGTTAACATGCATCCCCAGATCTTTAAAATTAAAGATTAGAAATTGAAATGGAACAAAAAGGCGTAGACAGCAAATCTAAAGCAAATACAGATGACAGCTTTTAAAACTTTAAGAGAACAAAGGTGTAAATCTACTTATTAGCCTCTTCCTAGTTTAAATATCTAATTTCCCTTTTATCATATCTATACACTTACACATAAACACACCATTAGTCACAGAGTACGTGAAGATACTTTGGAAAGTTGGGCAGGGAATTGGGGATAGAATTCCTTTAGGGTGTTCTAATGAGCTAGCAGCTGTGACACATAGATCATTGACTGCAGGAGTTAGAAGGCACCCTGGGGATCATCTTCTCAACCCCCTTAATTATATAAAGATGATTAAAAGATGAAATTGAGAGAAGGTTGTTGACTTATCCAAGGTTACCCCTCTTGGTAGTGACAGAACCAAGTTCAGATCTCAGAAGAATTGAATCACGTCACTGTTGATCTATTTCACACATCAGGGAATATTAACCTGGAAGATGCTTTGACTATTCTAGTCAGCAAATTTGTATTGGTCACTTTCACTGCATCAGGGAATGTGCTGGGTATTCTGTGTGCAGAAGTGGTTACTTACTAGATTCTGGGAAGTAACAAGATGTATTACTCCATACTGTTAAGTGCTGCAACAGGGACACGAATAAACGCTGAGAAGTCGCAGAGGAGGAACTCACCCAACAGTTTATTGCAATGCATTTGGCCTTTCCTGGCTTTGTTATGTATCTACCCAGAGATACAAATCTATTTGGATGTTTGACAAAGGAAAATTATATGGAAAATATATTTCATCTTTATAGGATAGCAAGTAGAGGATTCCCACATGCATCTGGGCGTAGTTTTTCAATTTACCTCTCCAAGATGCAATATCTTATATCTTTAATTTGCCATGGATTTCCCCCCGAAATACATAAAAATCTAAGGCTCTGCTCTGTTAGTTTCCTTTCCTCTACTCTGATTTTTCCTCCTCACTAACAAATGCAGAAAGATGGAACCAGCTGTACTTCACTTCCCAAGGTCACATTGCAAAACACTCATTCCTGCACTTGTACTTACCCTACTTATCCAATGATGGATATTTTTAGCGCCCCTGTCAGGCGCCTTTGGCTACCTCCAATTTCAGCTACAGCTATGGTGGAGGGTTCCAAGAACTTTGATGGCACCCCGTCTCAAACACTCTCTGTGTCTCTCTGCAAAGCCTCGGGAGTCTTGCCCAGTTCATAAGCGGGTGCCCAGGGATTGCAGGGAGGTTAATGACTCCAGGCATACTTTCATTAGCGTGGAATTTTAATTTCTCCACTTCTTGTCTTTTGGTGAGAAAATTCCAAGAAACATTCTACACAGTATCTTGGATATAATTCCCAGACCAATGATCCTCAGTTGTCCATAGCAATAAAAGTTCAACAATGATCCCATTATTGTTGATCTCCACTCCCCCCGCTGACTTCTCATTCCTGTTCCCTTACAGCAAGTGATTCCTGTGATCACCTCCCAAATAAACTACCTCTTCCCAAATCTTTGTCTCAGGTTTTGTTCTGGAGGACCCAAGTTCAGACATTTGAAAATTCTTAATTCTTTTTCCAATAGTCACCTCTAATTGGTCAACAATAATCATTATTGCTTTGACAGGAGGATAACCTTTGTCCTGGGATTAAGTCATTGGCATGTACTCTATATAAAACCATTTAAAATAGTTCCATGCCCAGAATTTGCTAACTAATACATTAAAAATAGTGGCACTAAATCTGTTCAATGATGTAGTAAATGGAAAAAAGCTACAAGGGCAAGTAGATGAAGAAAACTATGTATGTTGAGGTGAAACATTGTTTTTAGCTCTAAACATGGAGTTTTATTTTTTGTACCCTATCACCCATTTCATCCTCGTTACTATTTTTTTTTTAGCACATTAATCATTTTAAAGTAGTCTGGCAAACATTAATTGTCTTTCAGCATATTTGTCTGTTGTATTAAATATACTGTAGGCTATTTTTCTATCATTTTCCTTATTTTCCTTTAGCCAGTTATGCATGCCCTGATTATGGCAGTTTTTGTGAATTTTAGTAATTTATGTGAAGGTGAAAATTAATTGCATTTTAATCCAGTAATTCAGTTTGATTGATTATCTTTAATCACTTTAGAGTCTTCCACTACTCTATGACCTACATGACAGACATTTTTCTTTTGGCATTTTACAAATCATTTTCTTTCACATATATTGAAATATTTGTCAGGACTTTCAGGTAAAGCTCTAAAACTCAAACTGTAAGTGCAAAGTAAAAATAGGTAGCATTGGGGCTCATGCAAGGATATATGTTCTACCCTGTACATTTATGTTCCCTTTTGGGCAGGATCATGGTGCCATATAATGACACCCTCACAAAGGAAGGGATGCTGGCAGAGAAAATGTCACGTCCACTTCACTGCAAAGCCCTGCATTATTTTCCTCCAAGAGCCTGCATTGAAATAACATATACTTTTTACTGTGGTTTCAAATCTTACAACACAAAATACCAAAGAGTGATGTTATTCACTCTGCAGTGACAATGACTATTTCGTGCAAAAGCTGCTTAAACATAAAGTAAATATAGAATAAAAAAAACTATAAGTAATACCAATAGTAAAGTTGAACTTGTTTAAAAATTAATTTAAAATACATGAAGCCAAAATAATGTAGAAAAAGGCCACCATTTACCAACTTGACAAAATCACTCTAGAGCACATAAAGTTTAAAAAACATCATTGCTTGCTGAAAATAATCAACCAAATTGTTTTAGGATAATTGACAGAACTGTAGGTAAATTGACCAATTTATTGGAAAACTTCTAGTCAAACAAAGAGAGCTTAATTGACTAAAGAGTATTTAAAATTATTTAGAAATTCAAAACAAGTAGAAACCACCTAAAGTTCTGAAAAATATGAAAATGGTTAAAATTACTGAAGTCATTTCTTAAGTGTCTCATGTCACTTTAATGTTATAATTACATAAAAACCAGTGATAGGGAAAATTTATTTTTAACTGACTCAACATTTTGACCAATTTCATGTTAAGCACTCTATTTGCAGTCATTGAACATAATCACAAGGCTTAAAATTAGAGAATGGCAGTAATAATGCACATTAAAATTTTCAAGAGTATTAAAAATTTAACATTTATCCAGTTTAGTTTGTCTCTATTGCTGTTTGATAGGAAGATGCAATTCTTCCCTATTGCAGACCTCGTTTTTTGCCATCTTGTTTGTAGCTATTGCTCCTGTACTTGGCTTGCTTATACAGCCTTTCTATTTATTTGTTTTTTTGCAATTCTTCAAGAGAATTTATGTAGTGTATTATTTGGGCCATATTATTTGTGTGATATGTATTGATTATGATCCAAACACAATCTTTTCATGGATAGGAAATTTGGGCTCAGTCTATACATTTTTTTTCATGGCCTAGTATATTCTTCACTACACAGCTTTGACATAGACTTTAGATGATTTTTAAAATACTGCATCAAAATAAAGTGCTCTTTCCCTATACTTCCAAGGAATAACATTTTACTTCTTCAAATTTCTTAAATTTTTATATTTAACTGTGATTTTTAGAATTCAGACTTACACTTCCAGAAACATGGTATAGATTTATATTTCTCCCACTAAGTGCAATGAAAAGTTCTGAACATTATACATAAAACGAACATTAAAAGACTCTTAAATATGAAGGGAAAAAGACAGACTCACTGTGTTGCCAGTTTCCGAGGAATAAAACAGTAGTGCATTCTCTTGGTTTTCTTTTGCTGTATATATCCTACACTTGGAGCTGAAAAAAAAAAAAAAAAAAAAAAACAACCCACAAAGCAAAACCACTCAGATATGTGGACCATATTGAAAACTCTAGCATTAATATCATAAGAATCTTATAAGAGAGAAAAAAATAGGCAAGGCTGAAAAAGTACTTAAGAATAACACCTGAAAATTTCCCAAGTTCGATAAATGATACAAGCCCAAAGGATCAAGAAGCTGAATAAATGACAAATAGGATAAATCTAAAACTATCCTTACCAGCAGACTTAATAATTGAACTTCCAAAAGTTAAAAACAATGAAAAAAATCTTAAATACAGACAGAGAAAAGCAACACCTTAATTATAGAAATAAATGAGAAAGAAGCAATGCTGATAATCAAGATTCAAGATGTTGAAAGCAATTGACTAGTAGTAATGATGATGGATGTCCAGATGTTTACAACTCCACAAAGATTAGAAATGTGCAAGGTTGTTAATCATCTTATATATGATAAAAATGAAAAAAAAAAAAAACCCAAAATCTATAAGAGAATATGAGGAATGATTCAATTGAATGATTAAATTATTGGTTTTGCTCTGTATCTTTGTTTTAGCCATGAGGATCTTTTAACTCAGGAAACTACTGAAAGCAGTGGGCAGAGCTAAAGGTAGCTGGTCTTTTGGTAGCAACAGACTGCATGCATCCTGATTAATCAGTCTTTTCTGACGTGACTTTGCCTTATGTATAGAGAAAGAAATGCTTTCCTGAGTGATGTCCTTTGAAGAGGGTGGGCAATAGTATGCTCTACACTCATGTGTCCTTTCCTCAGAGCAGCATTCAGAGTGGATGTGCTCGCATCTCTATCGATTCATTGGTACCAATAGTTTCACTAAATTGTCAGTGTTGTAAGGCCAGTGACATGACTTTAAATTACTAGAGGTAGAAGACAATGTACTCAATTAATGTTACCAGAAAGCATGCATGTATAAATAAATACTAGAATAAACTAATGGGCTACTTGTATAAGTAGATACACATATGTCCACAAGACAAAACCCTCATTAAAAAAAAAAACAAAACTCTACCTTAAAAAACTTGAGAAGAGGTATGCATAATTTTCTGTTTTGCTTTCTAGACAATTTTACTTTTCTAGATAATTTGGCACTCTATAACCAGAGATTACAAGTGATTTTAAATTGTGTTGAGAAATTGGAGGGCGGAGCAACATGGCGGCGAGGAGTCGCTGCGAGTAAGATCTCCCATTAAAAAAAAGTTAATAGGGAGGAAAAGCGGCAGGTCCCAGTGAGAACTGGGACACGGAAGACAAACGGACGACTCCAGCAAACTACCCAAAGAAGAAAGTGGCCATAAAAGAGGACTAGAAGGGAGGAAAGCGCAGAACCCTGCTCCCCCCCCCCCCACAGAGTCGGCACTCTCCGACCAGCAGAGAGGAGGAAAAAAGAAAACAAACTAAAACAACCAACAAGAACAAACTACGCAGCAAGCGGGACTGTGAGTGGAAAGGAACTATTTCAGCCACCACACCCGGTGAACGGGAGCTGTGGAGAACCCTGCAGGATTCGCCTCGGCAGTGAGCGAACTGCTCCGGGCGCCATTAGAGAACAAAGAGACTCTGGAGGAGACCAGCCCACAGCCCCAGGCCTCCGGTAAGCTTGCGCGGAAAAGCGGTGCGCTTGAAAAGCAAACGCGGATCTGGATCGTGGCTGCCCAGGTCCCCGCGCGCCTGCGACCTAGGCTTGCAGGGAGACTCGCGTGGGCCCTCACTGAGGTGAAAGTCCCTCACTGAGTAATCAGAAACCAGGCGCCCAGACACGGGAGCGGGGTGCAAAAAACGCCATTGCTGCAGCCACTGAACTGGGCTACAGCCCGCGTCCTGGACCTGAGGACTTTGGAACTGAGACCTGGGGCACGAAATTCGGAGCGTGGGTCCTCCACGTCGGTGGGGCACAAGGCAGACACAGCACCCCAAAGCCGTTGAGGTTTTCCCTACCATTCATGCTCTGTTCCCTGTCCCACCTGGTGAAGAAAAACAGCCCACCACGGACTAGGAGAGATCTCTGGCGCCACCTAGCGACCAGAAAAAAAAGTCACAAACACCCAGGGATCTTTCTTGAAACCTGCAGCAGGGTCCTGAAGGAACCCCTGGCCAGCTGGGAAGTTAGCCCACCCCAGGCCCCTTCAGACCAGCAGTCTGAGCCCACAGGGGGGGCGGGCACCCACAGCAGGGGCAGACCGGGCGCGCAGAAGAGTGTGCCTGAGACCGGACGCGCAAGGAGTGCGTCCCGCATCGCCATTTTAGAACAGGGATATTTCTTCAGGAAAGACTGCATGCAGAAGGCTCCCACAGGAGCCAGAGGTAAGCAGGGAAGCTCGCCCACGCCAGGCCACTTCTGGCTTGCAGTCCAAACCCAGAGGGGGAGCGGGAACGCATCGCCGGGGCAGACCAAGCGCACAGGGGTGTGTGTCCCCACATCGGCATTTTAGAACAGGGACCTTTCTTCAGGAAAGACTGCTTGAAACTGACAGATGGCTCCTGGAGGAGCCAGAGGGGAGCAGAGAAGCTCACCCAAGATGCCGGCCAGTCCCAGCAACACAGTGTCCCAATGCATACGACAAATTAGAAAACAGACAGTAGGGAGTAGAAGAACCACACGAAACCTAACAACTCCTCAGGAAAAAAGCACACCACAAAAAGGAAACCACCCCCCAGATTGCAACGACAGTAACTTGGAAGAACTTCTGAGCCTTCCAGAAAGAGAATTTAAAATTGCCATGATTAAAAAAATGACAGACTCATAAAGGAAAACAATGATCAGAAGAAGGAAATTGAGTCCCTAAAGAGGGAAGTAAAAGAAACGCAGGAGATCAAAGAATTAATAGAAGAACTAAAGAACTCTGGGAAAAGCAATGAAAGCAGAATAGATGAAATGGAAGAACGAATAAGTACTGTAGAAGACACAGAAATAAAAAGAACCAAAACAGAAAAGGAAAGAGAAGTACGAAGGAAAAAGAATGAAGAAAGACTTCGGGAACTATCTGACTCCATGAGGAGAGGAAATATAAGAGTTATAGGAATTCCAGAAGGAGAGGAGAGAGATGTAGGAACAGACAAAATATTCCAGGAGATAATTGAAGAGAACTTCCCAAATGTTAAGAAGGAGCTGAAAATTGATATACAAGAAGCAAGAAGAACACCACACTTCCACGATGAAAGGAAAAAAACAGCAAGACACATAATAGTAAAGCTCCCAAGAATCCAGGACAAGGAAAAAATAATGAAGCTGACAAGAGGGAAGAAACAGATAACATTCAAAGGAAAACCAATCAGGCTGACATCAGACTTCTCCGAAGAAACACTACGGGCAAGGAGAGAGTGGAGGGACATAGTCAACAGACTCCAAGAAAACAGAGGCCAACCAAGAATACTCTATCCCGCAAAGCTCTCCTTCCTCTATGAAGAAAGAATAAGGACCTTCCCAGACAAACAGAAAATCTGGAATTTCATTACTACTAAACCCACACTCCAAAAAATACTACAAGGAACCCTAATGCCAGAACCTCAGAGGGATGAATAACAATGAAAGAAGGCCAAAAAAAAAGTTATTAAAAGAATAAAAAAATCAAAGGAAAGACAAACACAATGGCAAATACAGATACTAACATATCAATATTAACTCTAAATGTAAATGGACTAAACTCTTCAATAAAAAGACACAGAGTTGCAGCCTGGATTAAGAAACAAAACCCAACCTTTTGCTGTCTCCAGGAAACACATTTAGCTACAAAAGATAAAAATAGGTTCAAAGTTAAAGGATGGAAAACAATCCTACAAGCAAATGGACCAAAAAAGAAAGCAGGAACAGCTATACTTATATCAGATAAAACAGACTTCAAACTCAAAAAAATAAAAAGAGACCCCAACGGTCACTACATTATGATCAAGGGGACAATACTTCAAGAAGAAATAACACTCATTAACATATACTCACCAAACGAAGGAGCACCAAAATATATCAGACAACTGTTGACCTCTCTGAAAACAGACATCAGAGAAAACACATACAGAGTGGGAGACTTCAACACACCACTATCAACAATGGATAGATCAACAAGACAAAAAATAAGTAAAGAAACTAAAGCTCTAAATAAGGACCTAGAGCATTTGGGCTTAACAGACATCTATAGAACACTAAACCCCCAAAAAACGGAGTACACATTTTTCTCAAGTGCACACGGATCATTCTCCAAGATCGATCACATACTGGGGCACAAGACAAACATCAACAGATACACAAAGATTGAAATCATACCAACCATCTTTTCTGATCATGAAGGCATCAAACTAGAAATAAACCATAAAAGGAAGGCAAGGAACTTTCCTACCTCATGGAGTTTAAAAACCACACTACTGGAAGACAACTGGACTAATGAGGAGATCAAAGAAGAAATTAAAAAATTCTTTGAATTGAACGACAAGGAGGACACCAATATCCTAAATGTATGGGATGCAGCAAAAGCAGTAATAAGAGGAAAATATATAGCAATAGAAGCTCACATCAAGAAAAAAGAAAGAACTCAAAGAAACAACCTAATCTCGAAGCTCAAGGATCTAGAAAAAGAACAACAAAAAAACCCAAAACCAGTAGAAGAAAAGAAATAATAAAAACCAAAGCAGAAATAAATAAAATTGAAACTAAAAAAACAATCCAAAAGATCAATGAAACCAAGAGCTCGTTCTTTGAAAAAATCAATAAAATAGACAAACCCCTAGCCAGGCTCACAAAGGAAAAAAGGGAGAAAGCACAAATAAACAGGACCACAAATGAAAGAGGAGAAATCACAACGGACACAGCAGAAATCAAAAGAATAATCAGTAACTACTATGAACAGTTATATGGAAACAAGTTCAACAATCTAGAGGAGATGGACAAATTCCTACAACTCTACAATCACCCAAAGCTAGATAAAGAAGAAATAGAACACCTAAACAGACCAATTACAAGCAGCAAAATTGAAATGGTAATCAAAAACCTCCCCAAAAACAAAAGCCCAGGACCTGATGGATTTACAAATGAATTCTACCAAACATTCAGAGAGGAATTAGTGCCTGTCCTTTACAAACTCTTCCAAAAAATTGAGAAGGAAGGGACAATACCAAAAACGTTCTATGAAGCCAACATTACTCTAATACCAAAACTGAAAAAGGACAACACAAAAAAGGAAAACTACAGGTCAATCTCCCTAATGAACACTGATGAAAAATCCTCAATAAAATTTTAGCTATCAGAATCCAACAATGTATCCATAGGATAATTCACCACGACCAAGTAGGATTCATTCCAGGGACACAAGGATGGTTTAACATACGAAAATCAATCAACATTATCCAACACATCAACAAAAAGAAATATAAAAACCATATGATAATATCAATAGATGCTGAGAAAGCTTTCGACAAAGTGCAACACCCATTCATGATAAAAGCCCTTGAAATTCTTGGGATACAAGGAACGTACCTCAACATCATAAAGGCCATCTATGACAAGCCAACAGCCAGTATCATTCTCAGTGGTGAAAAGCTGAAAGCAATTCCATTAAGATCTGGAACAAGACAAGGATGTCCACTTTCACCACTGCTTGTCAATATAATACTAGAAGTCCTAGCCAGAGCACTAAGACAAGAGAAAGACATCCAAGGAATCCAAATAGGAAAAGAAGAAGTCAAACTATCACTATTTGCAGATGATATGATAATATACATAGAGAACCCCAAAAACTCCACAGAAAAACTAATTCAACTCATCAATCAGTTCAGTAAAGTGGCAGGATACAAAATCAACACGCAAAAGTCAGTAGCCTTTCTATACACAAACAATAAATCTGAAAAAGAAGAAATCAAAAAACCCATCCTTTTTATTATCAAAACAAAAAAAATCAAATATTTGGGAATAAATCTAACAAAAGAGGTAAAGGACCTATACAAAGAAAACTATAAAACACTGTTAAAAGAAATAGAAGAAGACACAAAGAAATGGAAAAACATCCCCTGCTCATGGATTGGGAGAATCAACATTATTAAAATGGCCATCCTACCAAAAGCAATATACAGATTCAATGCTATTCCAATCAAAATCTCAATGGCATTCTTCAAAGAAATAGAACAATTATTGATGAAATTCATATGGAATCACCAAAAACCCCGAATAGCCAAAGCTCTCCTGAAAAAAAAAGAAGGGAATGGAGGCATCACACTCCCAGACTTCAAACTATATTACAAAGCCATAATAATCAAAACTGCATGGTATTGGAACAAGAACAGACATACAGACCAATGGACTCGAATAGAAAATCCAGAAATAAACCCACAGATTTATGGTCAACTAATCTTTGACAAAGGAGCAAAGACTATGCATTGGAGCAAAGAAAGTTTGTTCAATAAATGGTGCTGGGAAAACTGGTTCGCTACATGCAAAAGAATGAAGCTTGACCACTACCTCACACCATACACAAAAATCAACTCAAAATGGATTAAGGAACTGGACATAAGACCTGAAACCATAAAATACATAGGAGGACATATAAGCGAAACACTACGTGATTTGCACATCAGAGACATCTTTACAGACACATCATCCAAAGCAGTGATAGTGAAGGCAAAGATAAACAGGTGGGACTACATCAAATTAAAGAGCTTCTGCACAGCAAAAGAGACAATAACAAAAACAAAGAGAAACCCCACCAACTGGGAGAACATTTTTGCACACAACACTAATGATAAAGGACTGATCACAAAAATCTGCAAAGAGCTGATGAGACTCAACAACAACAAAGAAAATAATCCAGTCAAAAAATGGGCAGAAGAGCTAAAAAGAAACTTCTCTGAAGAGGAAATGCGAATGGCCAACAGGCATATGAAAAAATGTTCAACATCACTTGTAATCAGGGAAATGCAAATCAAAATTACCATGAGATACCATCTTACACCAGTGAGAATGGCACATATTAAAAAAACTAGCAACAACAAATGTTGGCGAGGGTGTGGAGAAAAAGGAACTCTTCTGCACTGTTGGTGGGAGTGCAGACTAGTCCAACCACTATGGAGAGCTGTGTGGAGATTTCTGGACCTACTAAACATAGAGCTTCCATATGATCCAGCAATTCCACTCCTAGGTATTTACCCAAAGGACACAGAAACATCCATTCCAAAGAGCACCTGCACCCCCTATGTTTATAGCAGCACTATTTACAATAGCTAAGCTTTGGAAACAGCCCAAATGTCCAAAAATAGATGACTGGATCAAGAAGATGTGGTACATATTTACCATGGAATATTACTCAGCATTCAAAAAAGATAAACACATGCAATTTCCAGCAACATGGATGGCGCTGGAAGGGATCATGCTCAGTGAAATAAGCTAAAAAGAAAAAGAAAAATACCGGATGGTCTCACTCATAGCAGGAATCTAGAAAACTTAAATAAGGGACCAGGAAAAAGAATAACTATAAGAAAGTGAAAATGCAAATCAACAAAAAACTATGAACCAGAGACACTTTTTGGGGGGCGGGGGGGGGGAGGGGAGGGATTGGGGTCAAAATAAGGGGTTGAAATTGTATGGGGAATATAAAAATAAAATTTATTATTTAAAAAAATAAATTGTGTTGAGAAATTTCTGAAGCAGAAAAAGTGAAGAAGCATTTTATAATTTCTCAAGCAATGAGTATTGATACCTTATTTTAATTTTTTTAGATAGGAAAAACCTATGCATCATTAGATTATTAGAAATTAGCCTAATTAAGATATTTAAAGCATGTGATCTTATTAATCTTAACCAAAATATTTAGCATTATTTTTATTACCTCATCATGTGAATTATAGAATTTATTTATCACTTTCTACTAGCTAGGTACATAGATAAAATAATTTCAAAAGTGTTTTGAAATTCTTTAAAACCTCAATGTTGTTAGAATCTAGAATTAAAACATGTAAAAATTTTTTGGTATATGTTAGTAAGTAGGTGTTTTAATATAAAGACTTTAATAGATATAATATGTACACCATAAAATTCACCCACTTAAAAGTGTATAATTCAAGGGCCTCCCCTGGTAGTGCAGCGGTTGAGCGCTGGGTTGCGAAGCCGCCTGCAGCCTTTGCATTGCCGGTTCAATCGCCAGCCACCAGTGAGGGTCCCACATGGCACGCAGATCTCTCCTGCTGTGCCCGCTGCTCCCCTCAGCAGTGTATTTCATCAGTCTGCCTGTTCTGTTCCCCACTCTGGCTCTGGTGAATTCTCTCACCCTCCTGCGCTTCTGACTGTACCCAGTGCTTGTATAAATCAATCAATCAATCAATCTTTAAAAAAAGTGTATAATTCAATAGTTTTCAGTATATTCACAGAGTTGTGTAATCATCTCAGATATTTAATTCTAGAATATTTTTATCACCACAAAAAGAATCCTATGCTATTAGTAGTCGCTCCCTTTTCCACCTTTCCCTTAACCCTAGTTAACCACTAATCTACCTGATGTTATGTATTTATATCAGTTCTGTCTGAATTAATTTATCTGTATAGCTCTCTAGTTTCTAACATATACTTTGAAACATAATGTTACCTTATAAATGCTGAAAGAGTGAGTGAATGAATGAATATGAAAAAGAGTCAACTATAAATTTGTCCAGTCTCAATTGCTACTAGATTTCATAACATTAGAAAGAGCTTCTTGGAATATGCTGTCAGTCATAAACTATACTGATGAGTCAAAAACAAAATCAGCAACATAAGGAGATTAAATTTTTAACTAAGGAGTTTATACAGCAGAAGTGGCTGAGTAATCACATCTTCACTTCTAAAACCACATAAGGGCATAAACAAAACTGATAGAACTTGCCAATCAACTCAAAGTCAAAAAGATGTGACTAGATGGAAAATTACCCCAACACACCAGCAACTGTACTAATGTCTATTTTCAAGAATGACCTGCCAGAAAACCAATTTGTCTTGATGAATACTGTGAGAACAACCAGAATTTTCACAGTGAGGCTCCTGTACCTGAATGACCATTACATTTTTCCATTTCTACACTCTAAGGGAACATAGGGAGTAGCACCAACTGTGTGAAATAGTGGAACCACTGGGAGGTCAGTGAAATACAATTCAGATAAAGTGAAAAACCTTCCAACTAGTACCAAGGATCTTCTTAAGCAGACGTCTAATACAAAAACGATGCTTTCAGAGGAGAATAAAGACTGATATATGTTTTCAAGGAATCAGAAGTCACTATAAAATGAAAGTCTTAAAAGAAATCCCTGCTAGTTCCAGATATTCTGCAATTTTGTATTTCTGCACAGATGTATTTTGATTTTCTAAGCAGTGGTTGTACTGAAATGTCAGATGGACTGGGGAGTATTTCATGTTAGCTTTGTGGATGATTCGGCTGCCTTTTGTTATTTGCCAGGGGAGTACAGACTGAGGGCTGCAGTTAAGCTTAAAGGCAACAATAATTTGCATGTATAGTCGGTGATCTTTGTCAAAAGTGCTTTTCAAATCCAATTTACAAACCCAAAATACCAAGAAGCAGGGAACGAGAATTACATTGCATAACCACTATACCCTGGGAGAATAGTTATTAGTTGGAAATGATTAAATGTAATTCTTTGATATAACCTGGCCTTAAATAACTCTACTTTTAGATTAGTCACTTTAGAATTACCTAAAGTTTAGAGATTTTGAAAAGGGCCATAAGTCTGACATTATGACTTTTTAAATTAATAAGCACAAATATGTTAAAATATCTAAATATTTATTGTGCTATTTTTACCAATAAAAGTTTATAAGAGTTCAATTATAAAGTGAAAGTTGTAACTGGATAAGCTGCACTTACAAATTTTATTAAAACCACAAGATACTATTATTGCAATCATTATTGCAAAGAATGTGATGTATGCAGAAATTTATTTCTTGACTTTCTGTGAAGGAGTTATGTCTTTTTTAGTGATACTAATTAATATGTTATTTTCCTGGTTTCTATGTATTCAATTACATAAAATTACTGGTTGCCTTTCAGGTTCTAGGTCCTATCATATATGTGGTGCCTTCAAAATGACCAAGTCACAGAGGTGATGCACACATTTCTAGTCCAGTGGGGAAAATAGACATTTTAATGAATTATGTCACTAAATTATAATTGCAATATAGATATATACAAGGAATAAATATTTCCTAGCAAATAGAAAAACTTACAATGTTGGCATATGGGTCAGGGAAATTTCCTGGAAAAAGCTGTATCCTGAACTGAGATTTAAAATGGTAACAACAGGGCCTCCCTGGTGGCTCAGCAGTTGAGCACCACGCTGCAAAGCTGTCCTCAGCCTCTGCACTCCCGGTTTGATACCCCGCCGGACAGGGAGAACCCCACATGGTGTGGCAGACCTCTCCTGCCTCGCCCGCTGCTCCCCTCAGCAGTGTCTTCACTCTGTCTGCCTGTTCTGCTCCCCACTCTGGCTCTGGTGATTCTCTTACCCTCCAGCGCTTCTGACCTGTACCTCAGTTCTTGTATAAAATAAATAAATAAATCTTTAAAAAAAAGATAAAATGCTAACAACAGATTTATCAGACAGGAAAGGATGAAGGAATAGAAGATATTCCAGGAAGTGGCCCCTCCATGTGTAAAGGCAAGAAACATGAAACATTACAATATGTTCTGGGATGTAGGGAAGTAGAATCATTGCCCTCTGAGATGTCTTTTTTAATAAAAATAAGAAAAGTTTCATGAACACACCATTAATTTGACACCTTAAGACAGTTTGGGCTAGGATAGACTATTCTTTAAAATTCCATTATGATTACAGCTTTTAAAAAATACATAGTTTTTCTTTATGGTTCTCTTTGTTTTTCTGACATATAAACAAATATATCTTTTACTGTGATTAAAAACAAGACCCCAAGAGTATAGCTTATTTTCTTTTAAATCTGTAGTTTGGAATGCAAGAGGTTTGTTACTTAACAGCTGTGTCACCCTGGGAAAGTCACTAAACCTCTGTGAATTAAAGTCACTAAGCATCTGTGAATTAAATATGTCAATCACCGTTGTGCACTGCCAATGCCCTTTCTAAAGGAAGCTACCCAGTTTACAGTCTATGGTTTAAGTGATCTATCTTTTGTATTAAACTACATGGCATTTCAGCTTCATTCATGTGCTCTGTTACTCTTATCTTCAGGAAATATTCCAATCACTCCTTTGAGACACAGCTAAGGAAGAGAGTAAATCCTTGCATTATTTACCTCATACATAAACAAAAGGGAACATTAAAGAAGTGGGAAATAGTTGTACACCGTTTCTCTTTTCCCATCTCAGGATGCCAAATCAAAATACATAGATTACCGGGGGCCTCCCTGGTGGCGCCAGGGGTTAAGACGCAAGCAATAAAGCTGTCCGCAGCCTCTGCAGCACAAGTTAGATCCCTGGCCAGGGAGCAACCCACATGGTACAGCAGACCTCTCCTGACTCACCTGCTGCTCCCCTCAGCAGTGCATTTCAGTAGATCTGACTGTTCTGTTCCTTACTCTGTCTCTGGTGAATCCTCTCATCCCCCACACCTCTGACCTGTACCCCAGTTCTTGTATGCATAAATAAATAAATCTTAAAAAAATACATAGATTACGTGGTTTACATAACAGAAAATTATTTCCTCCAGGCTATGGAGGCTGAAAAACTATCAGAATGCCAATGTGGTGCTTGTCTGGGGAAGCTGCCTACCTTGCTTGTTGCCTTCCCACCACTGGTCTTATAAAGCAGTTCATCCTACCATGCACTTCCCAACCTGTGATCTTTTTCCTCTCAAAGGCTCCATCTTCAAGCAACATCACATTGAGAATTAGGGCTTTGACATGTAAATTTTGTGGGGACACAAATACCCAGTCCATTACAACATTCCTTTTGATTTTCATTATGGAGAATTTAGGTACTAATTCTTAAGAGTGGTCTTGTCATTGAAAGACCATGGTCTTTGGGGCTTGAGAACCCCAAATGATAGCTACCTTTGTGGTGTGGACAAATTATTTCACTACCAAGCCTCACTTTTTGAAGCTATTAAATTAACAATAGTGTTGATTTTTTAATTTTGATGTCATATAGTGAATATTTGCTAGGTATATTGTGTTCTAGTAGAAATCTCACTTAGCTAGTGAATGGGTATGGACCCAAATGAAGCTTATTCCAAAGTTGGTGTCTTTGCTACGTAACTGCTGCAGTGGTTTTTAATATTGTGATGCAGATTGAAAGAGATAATGTATATAGTGAATTATGATCTTCCTGACAAAGTATCAGTACCTGACAAAAGTCACTTCCTTTTCCCTCCCCATTCCTTTCTGCTATTTTATTTAAAGGTCCTATAGAGTGGAAACATATTCATGAGCAAGGTATTTGATTCTAAAAAAATATCATACAAAAGCTAAAAGATTTTAATGGACCATAGAACTCATTTATATGAGACTTAAAGATATGATTTCCCTTTGGTCTCAAAAAATGAGTTTAAATAAAGTCTTTAAACATTTCAGAAATTAATTTCCTTTATGACAAATTTTTGATGAGCTGCTAGAGTGATTTTCTAGAAAATATCAGTGACTTCTCCATTATTCTCTTTGAGTACTTGACTGCTACTCAAAGACACCCACAGACACTGGTGAAGCTATGTCTTGTGACTGCCAGATTCTCTGGGGGAGAAAAAGAGCTTTGCTACGTGAGGTGCATTTGATATAAAATAGTTATGAAAGAATAAGAAAAGAATGTGTTGCTTCCCTGACAGTTTGATTTTTCAGATTTTAAGCTTCTGTGGTAACTAAAAGGGAATGAAATGTTAAAGCTCAGAAACCTATGTGAATCAGCCATCTTTCTATTCTTTCTAAATTAAAACAGAATTTTGTCCACACAATAAAACATAGCTTAACCCCTATTGCTGTGAGGGACTGCTGTATTTTTTATTTGACTCAGATGTGTGGTCACACATTAAATAAAGTAGCTGCCATATTTTTTTGTTACTTGTGAGAATGCAGTATAATGTGTGTCATAACAGAAAATGACTTCTCTTTGTTCTACAAGGGTTCATCAACTCCATGGTTTAGCTGTAACCAAGATCAAGGTTTGGACGTAAAGATATATTTAAATATGCCATCAAAGTAGTTTCACCCCCAAGATAATGGGTTGGAAATCTCAAAAGCAGAAGGAGAAATATAAGAAGGCCTCTGGAGATAATTTTATAAGGCTTTGATCATGGCTGGTAGTGGAATGTGCGTGGGTGAAATGATTAATCCAGTCCTATATCCTTTATATTCCCTTCTTTTAAAACACTTCCCCAATAATAGTAGACATAATACACTGAGACAGACTGAAACTGTGGAGACTCAAATTTTGTTCCACACAAATACATTTATGAGTTAAATAAAAGGTAATTATTTCTTCTCTGCTTAATATCAATACAGGAAATAGAACACAGGAAACAACCCTTATGGATCCATCAGGGTAAGCAATCAGAAATAATTAGAAGACTATCTTGTCTAAAGAAATCTGTCAATTCAGTTTTTTCCCCAAAACTCCAGATTATTGTTAGTTTCTGCAGTGAATTAGCATTAGCTGTAGCCTTTGGGTGGTTGACAGCACTCCCTGGACTGACCACAGTGAACAGTGGGACCCAAACAGGGAGTCTAATGCATCCAACAGTCATTCCAATAGTTACAAAAGTGTCCTACAGACTCGGACTAAAAGTCAATGCACTGAGTTCCAAATAAAATGATTCATTTCTTGGAAAGAAGTCATTAAATTAAAAGTGACAAGCCACCAGGAGGTCAAAGACTTTTCTCAGAACTTTTGTTGAATAATTTCCCTTCTGGGAGTCACTTGTGCAAGATTTGAACATAAAGTTCATTGATGGAATATGGAAGTGTGGAGCATCCACTATTTGTTGAGTGAACACAAAAGCTGGACCTGTTGGTTTGACTAATGTGGCAGTTAAAAGATATTGCTGAGAAAACAGGGGATGGAAGAGAACAAGGGACTATGGGTATGGTGCACGGGTCAATGGGTAGTGGGAATTTTATGGGGATTACACTTGTGAGGCGAAACACACAGTGTACAAAAAGGAAGAGTGATATAAAATATGTATAAAAGAAAAAAATAGGATTTTAGGGAAAAATATATTGTTGAGAATTTTTTTCCTTAAAGATGGAAGAAGACTAAAATATGCAACATTTAGCATTTTTTGTCTAGATGTTAGACACTGGAGTGAACCTGTATTAAATTAAATAATAACTTGTTTTATTTCTCAGTGAGGAAACAACATGGTGTGTGGTAACAGAAATCAGTCATTTTAGAGTGACTCTCTTAATGTCTGCTACAACCCCAAAGAGGTAAATATTTCAACTTAACAAGTACGGGAGAAGTCACATTCACAAAATTAGTCATGAGATAGTCTTTTAACTTTAGCACCATTTTCTTAGTAACTTCCTTATATTTTCTGACTAGGTGTAGACTAAGAATTTAGCGAGGGCAGAGTTGTCTTTAACAGTCTCAAAATACATTGGATTTCCACTTAGTTTTTCTGACAGTACAAAGAATTCCCACATCTTTCCCACACTAGTGTCTCTTTTGTGACCCATGCCTTTCCAGGAGAGAAATATTTGTTCCTATTTCTAGTCAGAGGCCAAGCTGTGACTGCAATTGATAATAGGTAAGATTATTATATTTTTAAAATAATAATGATTCATACTCTCTTCTCTCTTACGGGCAGTTTTAGGCACCAAGGCAGCCAATTTCTTGCCATTGTGCTTGTTTTCAGTATAATATATTGATAAGCCAAATTAAGGAAATTTTTACAATCTGGTCATCTTTCTGTTCTCTATAGGCATTCCTGAAAAATGGTCTTCATAATTTGTATGGGAAGGGGGAGTATTGAGAGATGAAAATTAGAGGGTGATGGGACCCTGAGACCAAGAATTGTGCTCTGAATCAACTTTGAATGCATTTGGAATATAAAATATTAACACTATGCTTGAATGAATGCTCCTAGTAAATTCATTTCTGTTTTGGCTCCTGATGTAAAGCTCCCTTGGAGACCATGTACAGAGGTGGCAGTGGCTGGGGTTGGCATGATTTGGCTTATCTGTGGTTTAGGCAGTGATGCCTTCAAAACTCTATCACAACTTCATTCAAAATGATATTGAACTTTGTCTGGTATATGTTGAAATGTACTTTCAAAATGTGTCACTTGTATTTTTAGACTTTCTTCAGAGTATCTTCTGGCATAGAGAAATTTTATTTGAGTTGGTAGTCAAATTTGTTAGTCTTTTCCTGTACTATTTTTGACTTTGGTAATATGTTAAGAAAAGCTTTCCTCAGTATAAAACAAAAATACACTGCTATTTTATCATTTAGTTTCTTAAACTTTTTTAAAATTTAAATCATTGGTTTATGTGGAATTTATTTTCATATGGTATATGCTAGGGGCAAAGCTTAATTTTATCTCCCCTTCCAGCCAATGTTTCAGCATTTGTTCCAACAACATTGATTAATTTTACCAGTTTTGAAATTCCAACTATAATAAATCCACTACTTGTCTTTTAAATTCTTGTCTACAACTTAATACATTCCAACATAATTTGTTTGCTTTAAACATATTTCTTTATTTAAAAATGTACAAAATGTGCATATGTTCTTTTGGAACCATCATAAATACTAATGTTTGATGTATAAATGAGCATATTTATCTTTCTTAGTGATTTTCCAATGTGATTGCTTTATTCAGTCACACCAACTACTCTTGCTTTTCTTAATTAGAGATATTCTAAAAGGTGCATTAGAGGAGTTTGCCTTTGAACCAGGGGATGTGACCTCCCAATGCTTCCTTCACAGAGCACAGGTAATCCAAGTTATATATATATATATATATATATATATTATATATATATTTTTTTTTTTTTTTTTTGCAAAAGACAATGACATCTGTGCCATTGAATTTAATAAGAGAAAAATATTACTCATTCAAAGAATGACTTCTCTGGGTTAAAACGATGGTTATAGGTCTAAGTAAACTCAGCATTTGATAGAGAAATAGACCTAATGAGGTGAAAATGCAGAACTATGCCTGAATTCAGATAAACCGTAATAATAAATATAATAATGATAACAGCAACAGCTTGCATATGTCTGATGTTGTAGGCCCAAGGTAAAGAATAATTTAAATTCTAAAGACAACCAGATTATTTTCATTTTTCAAGTAAGAAAGTTGAGATTCAAGGAACTCAATTAATTGACTTATTTCATTTACAGTCAGTGGTGCAGCTGGGAACTGGAATTTATACCCAGATTGGTTCAATCTAAAGCCTGAGTTAACTTTTTCAATTTGCTCATTTATTTCCTCTCTCCTTTTAGATCTATGTACAGAGACTAAGTGTAGTAAGCTAGATGTTATAATCAAAGAAATGTCTTCCACTGAGAATATCTATGTTCAATAACAGCTAAACCTATCAATTAAGCTTTGTCTCCCTGCTACATTGCAGGGTAGTCATAGTGAAGAGTTATTTGCTGAGTGACTATTTCTGTTTAACAAAGATGGAGTTGCAGATGAAAGATTTTTGCAGCTACTTAAAAGGAATTTTTTATACAATTTTTTATGCTTACCTATAATTAAGACTATCTTAATAATTTTGTCATATATTTGTAGTGTCTAAACTACTAGGATAGGTTCACATTCTGCAAGATGAACAACTTTTAAAATTTAATAAAAGAAAAATATTTTATAGTAACAATTTCATATGAAAGAACTCTTTGAAGATGTGCGGGATATGGTTTCTAGGCTCACATAATTTATAGACATCCTGTTTCAATTTTCTCTACCTGCAACTTCATGGTTCAACTAAATTAAGTAAGTTTTAAAAATTGAAAAGAGATAGGGGAGTTATTTACTGAGCAAACTGGAAAAAGAAGAAATAGCCCCAATTATCCTTACCCTAATATCCTACTTCAAGTCCCAATGGTAAATAACATGGCTGGGGATGGAGGCAATGTTATTTATTGTTTTTCTTGGAACTGTATTGGTTTTGGGCTCCCATTTGAGGTTGCTTTGTTATATTTTATTAAGGAAATTGAGGAGTGTTGAGTTGGGTCTCAAATTTATGGACAAGAAAACTGTGTGCATATCCCTTTGAATTAGTGTTTTTGCATTCTTTAAGTAAATACTCAGGACTGAAATTGCTGAGTTATATGGTAATCTGGTAATGTTTTGGGAAATCTTTTTACTGTTTTCCACTGGCATTGGACGAACATTGTTACTAACATTCCAACTAACAATGTTCAAGGGTTCCTTTTCTCCACATCCCCATTAATACTTGTTATTTTTCTTTCTGATGTAAGCTATTCTCACTGTTGTGAGATAGTATCTCACTGTGGTTTTGATTTTAATTTCAAATAAGTGATGATGAACACTCCTATGGTCATTGAAACACTATTTAAAATAGCCAACTTATGAAAACAAACTGAGTGCCCAATGACAAAGAGAGGATTAAGGAGATGAGGTATATAAATAATTGGAATACCACTCAGCTGTTAAAAAAAAGATGAAATCTCACCATTTATGACGTGGAACTATAGTACATTATGCTAAATGAAGTAAGTCTGAAGGAGAAAGATAAATATTGGATGATTTCAATCTTTTGTGGAATATAAAAAAATGAAACCAAGGAACAGTCAAAATAAATCAAAATATATCCCAGAAATATGACTGCAGAATTGAGACTACCGAAGATGGAGACTGAAGGCTGGGGAACAAAGTTAAAAATAGGCCAATGGACTAGGACAGAAGATTACATGTGCTTTGGTGGGGGTGTGATGGGGCAATCTGTATCTGAAGAGATGTGAACCTATACCTCCAAATCAAATGATGTGTTGTAAACTGTGTTACCTCAATTAAAAAATAGTACAAAAAGTAAATAAAAGGAAGGAAGGAAGAAGGAAACAGTGCAATATGGCTACTGCTCCTTTCTTCTCTCATGCATTGTCTCCCCTTGGATGCCTCCATTATGTAAGGCTATCAATTCTTCTCTAAGGCTAAGACTATCCCATCAGAAATGGCTGGCTTGATGTTTTCTTTCACCTTTGGGTGTAATATTTGGCAATTTTAGAAATTAAAACATGTCTTTTGGCAGGTTATAATGAACAGTTAAAATGATATTCAGTACATTAATCATATAAAATCTGTACATAATTACTGCTTAAGCCCTGGACAAAACCGTACTGCATATTTCTACTTTTTAAAGAAGATAAATAACATTATTTTAATGCTATTGAAATAACAATATGTTGAAAAATGTCCAATACTTTAGTCTTCACTCCTAATTTATATAAAACACTCTCAATGAGAGCATTAAGAAGTAACCTCTGAATAATGAAGACATATTTCTATGTAGGAGGAACTAATGCCTTTTATCGGAGGGACTGGTCCTTTAGAAAACAAAGTAAATTCAGGAACTTCCCAGACATTTGACAAGAAAGAGATGAGACTGTACTTTCCTGCATTATATGAAAAGTTGAAATGAGAAATATAAGTATCATTTGTTGTAAACTATTCACAATATTTGGCTTTTCAGAAAAAGGAAAAATGCAGCCCTGAGCCAACACATTCCATCATTTGAGTTTCATTATAAAAAATGACAAAAACTGGGCCTCCCTGGTGGTGCAGCAGTTGAGCGCTGGGCTGCGAAGCTGCCCACAGCCTCTGCAGTGCCAGTTCAATCCCCAGCCACCGGGTGAGGGTCCCACATGGTACGCAGACCTCTCCTGCCGCCCGCTGCTCCCCTGAGCAGTGTACTTCGTCAGTCTGCCTGCTCTGCTCTCCACTCTGAATCTGGTGAATTCTCTCCCTCCCACGCTTCTGACTGTACCTAGTGCTTGTATAAATAAATAAATAACTCTTTAAAAAAAATGACAAAAACTTACTGACTTGGAAATATTAAAGGCAACACGATAGGGTGTAGGATCCTGTTAATAGCTGTCATATCTAGAAAAATTTCAAGCATGAACAGAGGGGAGGTACCAAATTGGAAGTCTTTGAGGCTCTTAAAAATGGAGCCTTTACAAAACTGTTTCTGAGTTGCTCTGTCTGGGGTAAAACCTAGTCTACATTTGGAAGATTTCCTCACTCACCCTGTGAGGCCCAGAAGTTATACCTTAAACCTGATTTGCTGTACTAACAAAGGCATTTAGATAGGGCACAATTGCCAAAGAAGACAGAAGGCCCCAAATAGCAATCCTTATAAATCTACTGTTTGTTTTTAGAAGAGGATTTCATGCAGAAACACCATTAAAGTAAGGATATGCATTGGCAGTCAAAGGTTTTCCGTTGGCACAGGGTCTAGAGAGGTTAGATATGTCCTAAGGGTCATTTTGAGAACATTTTTTTTATTTGATCAAGAAGCATGGATATGTGCACAGACCACCTGGGAATGAGGATGTCACAGATGGATTAATAGCTAAGGTTTCCTATAGATCTTTGACCAGGTAAGAATATTTGTATACTTATTATACAAATCACTACTCCCTATAACCACCCCTGAGGTCTCATCAAGATCATTTGTAAATCACCAATCTCACTATTATCAATAAACAAAGCTGACAAGATGGTATGAATGACCCTAAAACTCCTCAGACTCATGGTTACAAAGGCAACACTATTAATCAATATCTTTTATGCTTTGGATGGGGACTGTGCCTTGCAGTACCTTAGCAAAACAATCCAGGTCAATTTCAGATTTGCTGGCAT
The DNA here is from genome assembly GCF_014898055.3 of Talpa occidentalis. Lineage (NCBI taxonomy): Eukaryota > Metazoa > Chordata > Mammalia > Eulipotyphla > Talpidae > Talpa > Talpa occidentalis. Next base: position 56,380,403 of record NW_023605083.1, read on the forward strand.
TAACACTTGCAAATAACTTCACACTTGCCTACAGCAATTGCTTAGGAAATCACAGTAAAATGTTGATTTCTTGCTAGATAATTTGAAAGTTATTATTTGAACATATATATATATATATATATATATATATTAGTGTTAGCATGTAACTGTAGGGTACTCAGGAGCCCTACACTGTTAAGGGGTGTATGCTCTAAAAGGGACCCAGCCATTTCCCACACAAAGGCAAAGGAAGCAGACTGTTAGTGTGAAAGATCTTTAATAGAATTAGTGTGCATAGAGAGAGGAGAAAGAATATCCCTA